>NC_086448.1:622873276-623614526 GCF_028390025.1 Pseudophryne corroboree | reverse complement strand
TATGTGCTTTAAGTTTTATTTTTTAAACTGATCAAATTACTATTTGTTGTTGCTTCGTCAAAATGTATCAATAGATGAGACACCAACTAAATGAGGGTACTCCTTGTATGGTTAGGTATTGTATGTTACCTCTAAAGAACCATTGTGAAAAGTGAGAATTGCGGGGTGGAAGAATGCATTACTTAATTTCATATGCATTACAAAATATATAAAAGAAATGCTATAAATGAACCATCTTGTTTAGTCACCAAATAAACATCAGAGCAACATTGGAATTTACATTTTGGTTTTGTTTTGTCATTGTAAATACATTTTGATTTTTTTTTTCCTTGGTCTTTCATCTCCTACTAATCAACAAGGAGCACTTATACTCCCTGAATTATTTTTAAAATGTCTGGGAGATGTTCTGCTAAGAATATCTGGGATGTGAAATGATAGGGCCAGAGTAACAGAAGTATATAGTACCTAACTGTTCATACGATCTGATGATGACAGTGTGAGGGTTAAAACAGACCAGGAAGCTGCACATTTATTTATTTACTATTTATTAACAGTTTCTTATATAGCACAGCATATTTTTTTGTGCTTTTGAATTGGAAACAACAATGATAAAAAATTAAAACTGGGTAATAACAAACAGTCATAGAGGTAGGAAGGTCCTGCTTTCAAGCTTACAATATTTTGGGAATAGGCATTGGTACACAAGGAAATGTGCTATCTATTGCATAATTGTCCACCAGACCCCAAAGGGTTCTTGGTGGCATGCATGATATAGTCATACAGTGATGTTGGACTGGGGTCAGGAGGATGGGAAAGTGAAGAAAGAGAAAATATGTGAGAATATGTATGGACTGTACAAAGGGGATGTAACAGTACAGGAAATCTTAGTGAGCAGTCCTGGAAAGTTATTAGTTAGCCTGAAGAGGTGAGTTTTCTGTGAAGGCTTAAAGGGTTGTAGACTAGGGGCGGGATGTATTAAGATACATCACCGCCTCCTCGCCGCACATCACAGCGCACAGCGCAAAATCGCAATGAGGTGACGGAGGCCCCCCGTGATACCTGCACGTCACCTCCCCGGGATCTTCACCTGCTCCCCTGCTGGGAAGCAGGCAGCAGGCTGTCCCCGGTGCCTCCTCCTCCCCCCTGCAGCCGGAAGTACCTCCAGCTGCGTTGCTAGGGGGAGGAGGAGATTACCTTCTGGCTCCAGGCTTCCTGGAGGAAGGTATGCTGGGGGGAGGCATCTGCTGCGGGGGTCGGCATCTGCGGCGGGTTGTGGCGGTCGGTGAAAACAAGCCCATAGGATTCTATAGGGTATCGCCATCCAGAGATGGCGATACCCTCATCGGCGAAAACGCAGCGGTCGAGTGATAGTACATTTGAAAATGCTGTAAGCCCCCCAAAAACAGTGGTGTTTTAATGCATTTTTTCTTTAGTACATCCCGCCCTAGGGGAGAGTTTTCTTGTGTGTGGTAGGGCATTCCACAGAGTGGGTGCAGCCCGAAGATAGTCCTGCAATCGTGAATTGGAGCAAATAATGAGTGTGGATAAGAGACATAGATCTTGTAAAGAGCGGAGAGGTTAGGTGTTGGGAGATATTTTGAGATAAGCAAAGAGACGTACATTGGTGCAGTTTGGTTAATGGCCTTGTGTGTGTGTAAAAGTTAGAGCCGTAACTAAGTGTGGGCTAGAGGGGCATTGCACATAGCGCAATGTGCTGTGAGGTGGAAAAATCTCTGCATGTACCCGCCGGGCCTCGCCACACTACCGCCCACCCGCCATTGCCGCTAGTTAGCTGTAGCGCTGCCCGAGGAGCACGGTATGGTCTACCAGGTGCAGTGCTCTACATCCCCCTTCTCCTCCCCCAGCCCAGACTGGACTGTCTTGCTACGCTCACCAGCATTACTAGTGGAGGATGAGGACTGTGTCACCAGGCAGCAGCTGATCTTGGGGGAGGAGGCTGAGCATCCTCTTCACCAAGACTTTCTCCCCTTAGCTGCACCGGGCGTGACATCATCATGCGTGCCCACACAGCATTCGGCACCTGACAGGGGGAACTGCAGCCACAGAAGAGCCGGGGAAAGCATGGATGGAGCAGAGACCTGTGCACTAGTGCCTGTCAGCGCTGCACTCCTCACTCCAGGGATCAGATTCACCTGAGCACACACCACCACCACCACAGGGTAGGGACTTATTACAACCCCCCATCCCCTCCTCCCTGGTGTGCCTCTCACTTTCTCTCTCCATAGTTCTCCCATCTATATGCTGCTCAGTGCCTCTCACCTGCTCTTACCCTAGCCTCCCCCCTGTGTTCCTCTTACCTGCTCTCTCCCTAGCCTTCCCCCCATGTTCCTCCCATCTGCTCTCTCCCTAGCTCTCCCCCTACATTCCTCTCCATTGCTCTCTCCCTAGCCCTCCCCCCGCATTCCTCTCACCTGCTCTCTCCCTAGCCCTCCCCCTGTGTGCCGTTCACCTGCTCTTTCCCTAGGTCTCCCCCAGTGTTCCTCCCACCTGCTTTCTCCCTAACTCTCAGCCAGTGTGCCACTGTGCTGCTGTAATGTGTAAAAAGGGGGGACTCTGCTGCCTAATGTGTAAAAAGGGGGACTCTGCTGCCATAATGTGTAAAAAGGGGACTCTCTCCCTAGCCCTCCTCCCGCATTCCTTTCACTTGCTCTCTCCCTAGCCTTCCCCCCACGTTCCTCTCTCCTGCTCTCTCCCTAGCCCTCCCCCTGTGTGCTGCTCACCTGCTCTATCCGTAGCCCTCCCCCTGTGTGCCGCTCACTTGCTCTTTCCCTAGCTCTCCCCCAGTGTTCCTCCCACCTGCTTTCTCCCTTGCTCTCACCCAGTTAGCTACTCTGCTGCTGTAATGTGTAAAAGGGGGACTCTGCTGCTGTAATGTGTAAAAAGGGGACTCTGCCTACCTAATGTGTAAAAATGGGGACACTGCTTAAGTAATGTGTAAAAAAGGGGGACTCTGCCTGCCTTATTTGTAAAAAAGGTGGAATCTGCCTTCTGTTACAGTATGTGTAAAAAGGGGCTCTGCCTGCTGTAATGTGTAAAAAGGGAAACTCTGCTGCCGTAATGTGTAAAAAGGGGACTCTACCTGCTGTAATGTGTAAAAGGGAGCTCTGTGTCCACGCCCCTATACTTTTTGCGCATGCCAGCAGCATGCACTGGCCCTGTTTTGTATATTGGGGGGCGCCGGTGCTGTTTCTTGCACACAGCGCTAAAATGTCTAGTTACGGCACTGGTAAAAGTATTTTATATTGAATATGCTAGAATACAGGTAAACAATGGAGTGACTGACAGAGTGGATCTGCAGCCGATGAACATCTAGCGAGGAAGATTAGTCTTGCTGCTGCATTCAGAATGGATTGTAGCTGTAAGAGACTATTGCAATAATCAGTACGGGAGTTAATGAAAGTATGGATTAGAGTTTTTGCAATGTCTTATGTAAGGTATGGTCATATTTTGGACAAGTTTTTTTAGATGCATGTAACATGATTTTGAGACTGATTGAATGTGGGGAACAAAGGACAGTTCAGAGTCAAGGATGACACCTAGGTATGGAGCTTTTGTGTTAGGATTGATTGTAGAGCTCTCAACAGCGGTAGAGATAGGTTGGAAACTACTATTGGCTGGAGAAAATATAATTAACTCTGTTTTGGAAACATTAAATTTGAGGTGGCAGGATGAAAGCCAAGATGAAACGCCAGAAAGGCATTCAGTGACACGGACCAATACAGATGGTGACAAATCTGTAGAGGATAGGTAGATTTGAGTATCAGCTGCATACAGATGATACTAAAATCCAAAAGATCTGATTAGTTTACCAAGAGATGAGGTATAGATTGAAAAAAGCAGAGGACCTATGACCAAGCCTAGCGGTATTCCAACTGAAGGAGGTAGCAAAGAGGAGGTCGATTCAGAGAAACAGACACTGAAGAAGTGATTAGATAGGTAGGATAGGAACCAATAGAGGGCTGTGTCTTGAAGACCTAGAGATTGTAGTGATTGTATGAGAATAGAGTAGTCAATAGTGTCAAAAGCAGCAGATAGATCTAGTATAAGAATAAGAAGTGAGTAATGGCCTTTGGGATTCACAGTGACTAGATCATTCACTAATTTAGTCAGTTCTGTCTCTATGAAGGGAACACTAGATTGGTTGTGGGGGTAAAAAGCGCACTGGGCTGACCTTATATAGGTAAAATGTATATGTAAGCCGGGATGCAGAAGGACAATATTTTGTGATTAAATAATACCCACTTTCTATGGGAATAACAAATTTCTGGACTAGTAAATAGAGAGGCCGGCGGTGCTCCCTCAAGTTGTAGAGAACAAATCACATAATATGCAGAGAGAAAAAAGACAACTCTTTTTTTATGGGGCACTCTAACTATTAATCTAAAACGTAACTTTTATTATAGAAACTAGACTCACACTAACAATACTCACATATAACATATATTTAAATGAGACAATTTATGGTGTTAATGGCTATGCCTCTAGAGATGTCTCCCTATTACATACAGCCTTCTGACTATGTTAAAGTTGTTGTATCATAAATGTAGCAAATTTTCTGTAAATATTTAGTTACACTACTGCGAATGATTGCTTACAAAGAAACTGATCTATGACCTACTGCCAGAAACAATGTTCCAAATATGCACCTGTTACATATCTATCATGTGTGACATAAATCATTTATGTAATATAGCAGCTAATGGTCCCCAAAATTGCATAGATAGTTATTAAAGCAGTTAGCACAATATATATATATAAATAAATATGCATATATTATGTGGCTGAATTTGTTAGCCAGTCACGAATATACATATATTTGACTTAGCAAAAGTGTAAGAAAGTTATAAACGAGACAGAGAAAATGTCAGAAGCAAGATGGGCAAAAATAGGTGACTTATGCCTGGTTTCTGCTTTTGAAAATCTGCATAGATGCATCGAATTTCCAATGAGAGAACCACCTGGAGCACATACACCAATCCCAAGACCTGTATCTGCTGTTAACTTTTTCTGCCCAATTAAGGGCAAAGTTAATGAGAGTGCAGGGGAGAGGTCCCTAGCCAGTAAGAAACACATATATTGCTCAATTCTTATAGGCCCATTGAAAAATAGTAATAGTAATTATAATGATAATAATAATAATAATAATAATAATAATATATTAAAATATCAAATGCTTTATTTGTGTGACCACTAGGTCACAATTAAATCTGTAGCATCCATGGAAAACACTCAGAAAAAAAGAGAAGAAAGCAATTCCTTCTATATTGATTGTGGATATAAATCACAAATACTGGGTTTAAATGAACAGTTTCTATGAAATATAGGTTTCATATGCAGTAACATCCAGGATTTCTACTGTCCTCAATCATATCTGTCGACATCGAATTAAAGAAAAGAGGATCCTTGGGCGTTTGTGCAAAATGAAAAAAGGTGTGCTTCTGCTGTCGGTATCTCAATAAATGAGTTAGGCCGATGAGAGAGCACTGAAACAGAAAAAGGGGGGGGGGAAGGGGAAAGATATAGAAAGAAAAAGAAAACAAACGAAAAAATGAGAAGGAAAGGAAGAGAAAGAAAAAGAAAGAGAGAGAGGAGGAAAATGATATAATTGCTCTGTTAATGAGGGTATATCCTTATGAGTGTATCCAAGGATGAATAAATTGCATCTCAAATAACCAAGTATCTAACCATTATGCCCACATAAGATTTATAATTATTATTTGCAATAAACAAGTTATTGATCTACACAAATATTAGGGTCAATAGGTTAGAAAGAACCTGTATCAGACTTGGTACATATGCAAAGGTTACATCAAAATTGCATCTTATTTGCAAACAGCGTCCTACATGCACGTCACCAATTATCACGCCTATAAATTGGAGATTATATTTCCATATCTATGTATATATATATCCATTTTCTTATATAGTTAGATAAAATTCTCCATTAATTATGTGATATTAACTGCTAATTTAAAAAAAGATAATTTAACTTATCTACTGCAAATTCTCTAGGAACGATTATTTATATATGCGTCCATCAGTTGTAGTTGACACGGTATTCCCGGGTTTTGTTATAGAATACTCTCACAATCCAGCTCCCGTGTGAGGGGTAATCAGGGGTATCTGTTAATTAGGATATCCTAGGACAGGTCTGGTAGTGTATGGCTCCCCCCTTCCAGTCCGATCCCATCTGCAGGAGCCGCAGAGGTAACCAAGGTAACCGTCACTCCAAACTATTGAGTACGGGTCTAGTAGCAGTAATTCTCCACTCACGATCCGGCCAGGGCAGTATGTGTAGCAGCTGCTGGCAGCGTGCGGCTCACCGATGTCACCCCGGGTTCGTGTGCAGAGGCAGCAGAGGCAGTGAATGTGACGTGCACATGCGCCGTGTATCCGACGTGCACGTTTCACCTGGACGGCTTTGTCAGGGACTGTAATACCCTACCTACTGGCCGCGATATTTACCTATACAGGTGTAGCTCTCTTGGCCAATCGCAGCATGCCTCTAGTCTATTCCAATAGGGTCTTGCCAGATTGAATCACGGGATATGTAGTTTCTTTCATTAATGGATTCAGTATGTTTATATAAGACATAACCTAAACATCCAGCAAAAACGCAATTGTAGATTAAAATGACAATAAAGGATATAATGATATAAAGATATAAAGACCTATTCAGGACATATACCTATCTCAGACAGATATATTAATGAGTCATGATATAAATAACCCAAATCAAAAATAAAGATATACACTAGCTAAAGAAAAAATATAAATTAAATAAATAACCAAATCATTTGGTATGAACCGGACATGAGTATGACTAAATTGGTTGATTAGTTGATACAATATGTAATTTGTTTGTCTTAGCGATATTATATATATATAATATATACTATAATGATAAGAATAGTTATTTTATTGTAATCACTAATTAATGAAGACACAGGAAGGGGGGGGGGGGGGGGAATAAGCAGGAAAAAGTGAGGAAAAAAGAAATAAAAAGAAATAAAAATAAAAAGTGAAAAGAATTGATATATAATTAAATCAATTATCAGGTGAATACTTATATTAGTAAACAAAATTAATCGTGCTTTGCTAGATTGGTGACCTAACAAATATTATCACTAGTGACTAATAAATATTGTACATATGAGTCTAGTGCAAAGATAAATTAAAATAAAAGTGTAGTTATCATTGTAATCAAAAAGTGATTGAATATAGTCATTTGAAAAAATATATTATATTATATGATAAATGAGGAGGAATAAAAATTAAAGATTTAAAGGAATGCTCCAAAATTTTGATTTTCGTTAAGCCCATCCGGACTCAAAGTTCCCAACCTAAATATCCATTTGCTCTCTTGTTGTAGGAGAGTCTTGTTGAGATTACTTCCCCTGATTCCCAGATGGATTATCTCAAGTCCAAACACTGTCAGATTCTTACTGCTACCCCCATGTTTGCTATGCATATGTCTTGCTACAGGGGAAAGATTTTTCATCTTATTCAAATCAGTGGTGATGTTTCTTATATTTCCAACATGCTCTAAGACCCTCTGTTTAAGTGCTCTTGATGTAATTCATATATATTTCATTCCACATTCGCATTGTAAGCAGTATATTACTCCTATGGCGTTGCAATTGATGAAGGATCTGATCTCCACCTTGTTTCCTCGCCTGTCAAAGGTATGTTTTGTCTTGACCATGTATTGGCACGCCTTACAATTTCCGCATAGGAAGGAACCATTTATTGCAGGTGTTCTTCTTGTTATTCTTTCAAAATGGCTGTCCACCAGAATGTCTCTCAGACTTCTCCAGCTCATGGCTGGTTTGATATCAAGTTTTTTACTCAGGTCTCTATCCGTATGGAGGACTGGCCAATGATGTTGTGTGATGTTCACTATCTCTTGCCACTCATGACAGAAGTCACCTACAAATCTGATCTGATTCATTGTGTTAGATTTGGCTCTATTCTTAGAGAAAATTAAAACTTCTCTCGAGACTTTAGATGTTATATGGATTGCCTTCTTTATGCTCCTATTACTATATCCTCTTTCTCTGAGGCGTATACTCAATTCTTTACTCCTGATTTTGAAGATTTTCATGTTGGAGCAGTTCCTGCGTAATCTCAGGAATTCACCTTTGGGAAAATTTTTGATCGTTGGTGGGAAGTGACTACTGCTTCTATGTAGAACACTATTTGTTGCTGTGGCTTTTCTGAATAAATCGGTAGCTAACTCTCCTTCTTCATTTTTCTTGATTTTCAAATCCAGAAATGTATTTGAGTCTTCGCTAATCTCCGATGTCAGCCTCAAATTCAGTTGGATATTATTAAGATGTCCAATTAATTCTTTGAGTAGCTCCTCGGTGTTATTCCAAATCATCAGGACATCATCAATATACCTAAGCCATACTATAACAAATATGTAAAAGAAAATAGAAACAGTGCGCTGTCAAAAAAGCTGCTGGTGTAGGGGGTGGTAACTCCCCAAAGTGATATAGACAAAATGTAAAAATGGTAATCACCAGCGCTATGTTGTGTAAATTAATTATACTGCAGTTAAAACAAATAATGGACGGTAGGTTATGTTGAAAAAATATACAATAGATTTATTAAGAATACTATCTTAAAACCACAGATGCCTATAGCAACAAGAATTGATCATAAAAACGGCACATCCATATAATTCCTCAATAGAAGGTTGGTTCATACCCTGGCTAGGACTCCCTCTGGATTTGTGTCCATAGACTTGGTTGGAGATTTGATAAATGCAGTGGAGTACAAGGTGTCCCTTTTAAGCACACAGATGCAAGCGTTTCAGGCAGGCAGGGAACAACTCCAAATTCTCCCCAAAATGATGATGTCCAAGGGAAAGCTGTCCAATTATTGCCGTATGGGTTTGGAAGTACAAGAGTCCAACAGGAGTTGAGGTTTTCTTAAGGATGTGTCCGCAGTCTCTAACTCAACGCGTTTCGCTGGTGTTGACACCCAGCTTCCTCAGGAGTGAATTCTTGTTGCTATAGGCATCTGTGGTTTTAAGATAGTATTCTTAATAAATCTATTGTATATTTTTTCAACATAACCTACCGTCCATTATTTGTTTTAACTGCAGTATAATTAATTTACACACCATACTATAACAAATTGCGTATATTTTTCGTTGCCTTCCATAAAGACTAATTCGCGTTCCCACCATCCTAAGTAGATATTCGAGTAAGTGGGCGCACAAGCCGCACCCATCGCCGTCCCCGAGTTTGTAGGTAGAAAGCATCCGCGAAGGTAAAGTAGTTTTTTGTAAGAACAAATCTTAATAAATCAATTAGAAACAAGTAGAAATCCTTGGTATCCTTCATTTGCAAGAAATACTGTACCGCTGCTAATCCTGCTTGATGATTAATGCTCGTGTACAACAATTCTACATCCAGAGACTAGAAGGTGTCCTTTTTCCACTTTGATGCCTTGTATTTTTCGTAAAATGTCTGATGTGTCCTGAACATAAGAGGGTAGGCTTACCACGTGTTCCCCTAGATGAAGGTCCAAAAAGACACTAGCCTGTTCACCTAACCCCCCTATTCCAGAAACTATAGGTCGACCTGGTGGAATGTCACTGTTTTTATGGATCTTGGGAAGCATATAGAATGTTGGGACTTTTGGATTGTCAACTGTTAAGAAAGTGTGCTCTTGTTTGGAAATTGTACCTTCTTTCAGTGCCTTTTCAATCATTCTATTATAAAAATGGAGATAATTGTCTGTAGGATTGAAGGTAAGTCGCGTATAGCATGATGTATCTTGAAGTTGTCTCAAAGCCTCTTTAGTGTATTTGTCTTTTGACCAGAGAACTACATTACCTCCTTTGTCTGATTGTTTTATAATCGTGTCATCCCAAGTTTGTATATCTCTCAAAGCTGATTTCTCCCTTTTTGTAAGGTTGTCTCCCATGATGGGTCTTGTTTTTAGTGACAATTCCAGATTATCCAAATCTTTTGATACCATTGCTCTGCAAATCTTAACACCTGGGCATAAGGTTTCTTGTGGATAAAATGTAGATTTCTTCGTGCAAACTGGACGTTTAATATTTCCTTTCTGGAGGTTGTCCATCTGCATCTCATCACCAGAGTCGGACAGTTCTTCAAGATCTGAGAGTGCCTGTAACTCCAAATCTGTCCATTTGCAGATATCTTCTTCCATTGTTATTGGAAATGAGATCCCCTGGGTAGAGTTTTTCCTCTGTTCGTGAAATTTAATAAGTAGAAGTTTCCTACAGAACAGATTATGGTCCTTTTCCCATTTCAAACTATTCATTCTAGAGACTGGAGAGAAGGAAAGCCCTTTATTTAGGACTGACTTATGATCTTCAGTTAAAATTCTATCAGTCAGATTTATGATTTGAAGAGGATCACAATCACTCCGAGGAATTATTTCCTGAACCTCTGGGATTGCCTCTGTGGGAGTGGTGTTCCCCAGTTGTCTTGATTACTTCCTCTTCTTTTTGCTTCTCCTCGTCCTCCTAGTTTTTTGTAACGTCCCCTTTTTGTTCTGGGAAATTCTAAAAAATGTGTTTCTGATGTATTCATCTGGGAATAAGGAGTTCCTGTTCTCTGATATTGCTCTGGATAATCCTCTGTGCCAGATGAGTCGGCTTCAGATGAGGAATATTGGTAACTGCCTGCCCTTTGATGTTCCTTGGGGTATGGTTTCTTCCATTTGAAGATGTTACCTGTAGCGTAATCCCTCTTATCTCTAATAAATTTATTCTTTTTCCGATCTACTATCATTTGTTCATAACTTTCCAGATATTTTTATATCATTATGTCCTTTATTGTCATTTTAATCTACAATTGCATTTTTGCTGGATGTTTAGGTTATGTCTTATATAAACATACTGAATCCGTTAATGAAAGAAACTACATATCCCATGATTCAATCTGGCAAGACCCTATTGGAGTAGACTAGAGGCATGCTGCGATTGGCCAAGAGAGCTACACCTGTATAGGTAAATATCGCGGCCAGTAGGTAGGGTATTACAGTCCCTGACGAAGCCGCCCAGGTGAAACATGCACGTCGGACACACAGCGCACGTGCACGTCACCTTCACTGCCTCTGCTGCCTCTACACACGGACCCGGGGTGACAGCGGTGAGCCGCACGCTGCCAGTGGCTGCTACACATACTGCCCTGGCCGGATCGTGAGCGGAGAATTACTGCTACTAGACCCGTACTCAATAGTTTGGAGTGACGGTTACCTTGGTTACCTCTGAGGCTCCTGCAGATGGGATCGGACTGGAAGGGGGGAGCCATACACTACCAGACCTGTCCTAGGATATCCTAATTAACAGATACCCCTGATTACACCTCATACGGGAGCTGGATTGTCAGAGTATTATATAACAAAACCCGGGAGTACCATGTCAACTACAACTGATGGACGCATATATAAACAATTGTTCCTAGAGAATTTGCAGCAGATAAGTTAAATTATCTTTTTTTAAATTAGCAGTGAATATCACATAATTAATGGAGAATTTTATCTAACTATATAAGAAAATGGATATATATACATAGAGGATATGGAAATATAATCTCCAATTTATAGGCGTGATAATTGGTGGTGTGGATGTAAGACGCTGTTAGCAAATAAGATGCAATTTTGATGTAACCTTTGCATATGTACCAAGTCTGATACAGGTTCTTTCTAACCTATTGACCCTAATTTTTGTGAAGATCAATTTTTTTTAAATCTTATGTGGGCATAATGGTTAGACACTTGTTATTTGAGATGCAATTTATTCATCCTTGGATACACTCCTAAGGATATACCCTCATTAACAGAGCAATTATATCATTTTCCTCCTCTCTCTCTTTCTTTTTCTTTTTCTTTCTCTTCCTTTCCTTTTCATTTTTTCGTTTCTTTTCTTTTTCTTGCTATATCTTTCCCCTCCCCCCCTTTTTTCTGTTTCAGTGCTCTCTCATCGGCCTAACTCATTTATTGAGATACCGACAGCAGAAGCACACCTTTTTTCATTTTGCACAAATGCCCAAGAATCCTCTCTTCTTTAATTCGATGTCAACAGATATGATTGAGGACAGTAGAAATCCTGGATGTTACTGTATATGAAACCTATATTTCATAGAAACTGTTCATTTAAACCCAGTATTTGTGATTTATATCCACAATCAATATAGAAGGAATTCCTCTCTTCTCTTTGTTTCTGAGTGTTTTCCATGGATGCTACAGATTTAATTGCAACCTAGTGGTCACACAAATAAAGTATTTGATATTTTAATATATTATTATTATTATCATTATAATTACTATTACTATTTTTCAATGGGCCTATAAGAATTGAGCAATATAGGTGTTTCGTACTGGCTAGGGACCTCTCCCCTGCACTCTCATTAACTTTGCCCTTAATTGGGCAGAAAAAGTTAACAGCAGATACAGGTCTTGGGATTGGTGTATGTGCTGCAGGTGGTTCTCTCATTGGAAATTCGATGCATCTATGCAGATTTTCAAAAGCAGAAACCAGGCATAAGTCACCTATTTTTCCCCATCTTCCTTCTGACATTTTCTCTTTCTCGTATATAACTTTCTTACACTTTTGCTAAGTCAAATATATGTATATTCGTGACTGGCTAACATATTCAGCCACATAATATATGCATATTTATTTATATATATATATTGTGCTAACTGCTTTAATAACTATCTATGCAATTTTGGGGACCATTAGCTGGTATATTACATAAATGATTTATGTCACACATGATAGATATGTAACAGGTGCATATTTGGAACCTTGTTTCTGGCAGTAGGTCATAGATCAGTTTCTTTGTAAGCAATCATTCACAGTAGTGTAACTAAATATTTATAGAAAATTTGCTACAATTATGATACAACAACTTTTACATAGTCAGAAGGCTGTAAGTAATAGGGAGACATATCTAGAGGCATAGCCATTAACATCAGAAATTGTCTCATTTAAATATATGTTATATGTGAGTATGTTAGTGTGAGTCTAGTTTCTATAATAAAAGTTAAGTTTTGGATTAATAGTTAGAGTGCCCCATAAAAAAAGAGTTGTCTTTTTTCTCTCTGCATTCTATGAAGGAAACAAAAGAAGCCTGACTGAAGTGGATCAAATAAATTGTATAAATTAAGAAAGTTTGTGCGGTAAGTGTAGGCAAGACTCTCAAGTAGCTTGGAGAGGCATAGGAGCTGAGAGATTATATGGTAGCTTGAAAAAAGTTAATGTCAGAATTTTGTTTTTACAGAATGGGAGTGATTACTGCATGCTTGTACAGTGAAGTAAAGATACCAGTAGAGAGAGAGGGATTATAGATGATAGTTAAGGTTAACAGGAGCAGAGGAGACAGAGATTTACTTACTTGTGAGGGCATAGGCTCAAGAGAGGTAGTAGAGTAACAGGATGAGAAGAGTGTTGACACTGTATCTTTATTTTGGGATCAAATGAAGAATGGGTGCCAGAGGGTTCAGGTAGAGCATTGAGCAGGTCACGGTCATATGAAGAGCTTACGATTTCATCTCGTATCTTATCAATCTTGTCCTTGAAGAAGGAAGCAATATCTTTCACCTTGAAAGTGGCTGGTGGGTTGAGAAGTGAAGGTACAGAAGAGATGTAAATGTTTTAAAAAGTCATTTGGAGGCTAGAGGCTTAAGCAGAGCTGAGAGTTTGGAAATATGTTTATTTGGCAGTGTCCAGAGCATTATGATAAGAGTGTTAGAAAGTTTTATATGTGAAGAAGTTACTTTGAATATGAGATTTATGCCACTGATGTTCAACTTTCCATGAGAGATTTTGTAGGTGTTTTGTTAATTTAGAGTACCTTGGTTGACATCTAGACCTATGTGGAGTGTGATGGGTAGCTGAAGCTACTTCCTCAAGGTCTATTTCTATAGTCTTGTTCAAGTTTGTTACAGCCATCTCAGGAGAAGTAAATGCCAAAGTAGTTGAGAGCAGTTCTTGCAGAGAGGTGGACAGTTCTTGAAAATGAATTGTGTTAATTGTGTCTTTGTGGGTTTGAGGAGGATTAGAGGGCTTTAATGACTCTGAGTTTGCAGTAATGGAGGAGAGCATGCAGGTGATAAGGTTGTGATCTGAGAGAGGAAAAGGAGTATTAGTGAATTCAAAAAATGAGCATAGTCTGGTGAATACTAGATCAAGGCACTTGGACTCCTGATGAGTAGAGGTGTCAGTCCACTGGGAGAGGCTGAGAGAGGAGGTTAGAGAGAGTAGTTTGGAGGCATGAGCAGCAGATTTCAGACTAACAATAGCAGTATTGAAATAACCCATGATGATGATGATGGATGTGTCAGAGGATAGGAAGATAGGGAGCCAGGCAGAAAAATATTCCAGAAATTGCTTGGTTGCCCAGGTGGGCAATAGATAGCTGCAACACGCAGAGAGAAATGAGTGAAAATCCTGAAGAATGTACTTCAAATGATGTAAATGTGAGTGATGAAAACTGTGGTAGAACTGTATGTGAAAGTTGGGAAAGTAATAATCCAACTCCACCTACTTTACTGTTACCAGTCATGGAGGTGTGTGTAAAGTGGAAACTGTCCTGTGATAGTGCTGCAGGGTGGCTGTGTTTGATTGTGAGGGCCATGTTTTATATAGCCAGCAGATTGAAGTTGTAAGATATGAAGAGGTCATGTATGGATGGTAATTTGTTACACACATAGCATGCATTCCATAAAGGCATATTTTAGTGATTTGGAGGGTGCAGGGAGACATGTGATGTTTATGAGGTTGGATGGATTTATATATTGATGTGAATCCAGTGAATGAGTGGTGCAAGTGGTTGATTCCCAGATTCTGTGAAATGTCACCAGCTAATAGAAGCAGAAAAGAGAGATAAATACAGTTGTACGAGGTTTGTGAATGTTTTTTATTGTGATCAGTTGTGGATGTTATTGTCAAAGTAGATAAGTAAAAAGCTCATGCGTGTTCGTAAGAGGGGACTGAATAATTGAGGCGGCAATGTGCACAGAGCGGTGAGTTGCAGGGAGAAAGAAGGATGTTATTGTTTTTGAGAAAAAACTATGGAATGCAATGAAGAAAATAGATTTGTGTTACATGATACGATTGAAATAAAAGTACAGATCTTTAGGCTTAGTGCCTAATTCAGCATGAGATGTAGTTTTGCAAAAAAAAATCACAAAACTACAACTAACTTTTCTAATATGGGGGGGATACCCCGCACAGGGCAAGACCGCCCCATATGCTGGGTCCTGCCCCCTCCCCCCCCCCTCGCACTAACATGTGAGCACATCATTATATATTGATGCACTCACATGATTAAGGTTGCAAAGGCAGTCTGAGGGCATACATCTTTTGGGTCACAGCAGCTATGTGTGATTTCATGCAGCCACCACATGCAACACGTGCGGCCTCAAGCATGCGCAGAAGTGTGGAAATCAGCAAATAGTGATTTCTGCACTTCTGCGGGCCTTATTGAATTAGGTCCTTAGCGCACAAAGAATTTGAAATTTTTTTAGTTAAAGATTCAAACACCTGTTTACTGGTGGTGTTCAGCTGTTCATTTACAAACACTTAGTATTATGAACAATTAGTGTATGTGAGTGCATATTGATCAGCACAGCTGACCCTAGATTGCATCTAAAGGAATACTTGGCAAATTAATAAAGGCTACTTGTAAGGCAAATGTTTAGTTGATGAAAGGTGAAAAAATACACTGTATATGACTATGCAAACTCCAGGCAGTCATGCCTTCATTAACTATGCATAACTGAGCAAAATTTAAACCCAGGTATTTACAGTTACAATCAAATTATATAACAACTGTTTTTCTTACATATAAATTGGTTTAATTCTGTTCTTAAACAACATGAGGATTTCAGAGTGAAAGATATGTACATATGTTTAAATTAACAAATAAGTTTGCATGAGGGTGAAAGGCATGATGATTGTCTGTTAGTTCCTTTGTTGCAAAGTTGTTTGGATGTTTTTGTCATGCTTAAGTCCTGTATAAGTCTTTTCATTATATTTAAACGGTCAACATGGAAATGGTCAATAGAAAAAAGGTAGACACTATTTATTTTGTTTGTTTGGGTGATTGTTTTTTTCACTTTTCTTTCACAAACAAGCCCTATTAATGTACCATGTCCCCACGCTTCGATACCATTATGCGTAGCACAGGTTACAATTCCCAATTGTAGTCCACATGAATGGTAAAGTATGAAAAAGTTGAAAAAAATGAAAAAGATATTAAAAAGACTCATGTCAACCATTGTCATGTTGACCTTTTTACCGTCAAACTTTTGCTCTGTCTACTTTTTACATGTCGACTTTTTGACCCTGTTGACCTTTTAACTCTGTCGACTTAGTGGTTGACATATTGACTGTAGACCGTTTTCGAATAGACCTATAGACCAGATACCCCATAATTTGTAGGGGGAGATGATTGTGAGTCTCCAACTGTGCTTAAAAATGTTAATATATTTTATGGATCATAAATGCATACCAAATAAAATATTAACCAAACATCTTAAAATGTTCTAAACATTGAGATGCATAATATATTATTCAGTATTGAGCAAACAAAAAATATTTTTGCTGCAAGTTTAAACTTTCCAACTTTTAATAATAAAATTATTTCACTTTACAACTTGTGTGAAAGAAAGCAATCAATCAAATGGCCTTCGTAATCCTATTATCCATGTAGTTTAACAAACTGAAATACTTAAACAGTCTTTGTGTTACAATAGAGCTTGGGAGCTGACATAATGTACAGAAACAGTAAAAAAAATGTTTTGTGCTTTTTATCAAATTGGCAAGATAAATAGAAAAAAATACTTTACTACAGTTATTTCCACATAAAATGTAATAAACGTGCACAATATTGTGCTATATTATTATTATTATTATTATTATTATTATTATTATTATTATTTTTAGAATTACAATATTAAAAGGCCAAATGTAATAAATTATGTATAGAGGGGGGGGGGGTGTCTAGACCAAAGGCCCAGAAAATTATTTTTATTATTGTTAGAATTGTTGTTGTTATTTTTATGGTGAACACTGCAGTGGCACACGCAGTGCAGTTCCTGAGTACGCAGAAACAGCAGATACAATTTTCTTTCCAAAAGATGCACAGCAACTTCTCAGACAGAGAACTCTGTGCACTAAACACAGATAGCCAAAACTGCTCAATTCTCATCATATCAGTTGTCCAACCCTGACAGCCAGTCACCTCCTCTCCGGCCCTTGGTTTGTGTAAGCATGCTGAGTGTGCAAGCACTATATATATGTGTGTGTGTGTGTGTGTGTGTGTGTGTGTGTGTGTGTGTGTGTGTGTGTGTGTGTGTATATATATATATATATATATTAGCAGGAATCAGGAGTGCACTCACCAGACTTGAATCAATTTGAAGTTTTATTCAGGGAAGTAGGCAAAGAAGCATGTCAACATATCGGTCCCCACACAGACCTTTGTCAAGACAACCTGTGGGGACCGAAACATCAACATGCTTCTTTGCCTACTTACCTGAATTAAACTCCAAATTGGTTCAAGCCTGGCAAGTGCACCCCTGATTTCTGCTATATGTACCAAGTTGAAGTGTGCAAACCTTCTACTATGGGTGGCTACCCCAGCAATTATAATGATGTGGTGTGAGTGTGGATCAGATGGAGATAGATATATATATATATATATATATATATATATATATATAGTATATACTACATGTGTGTAAATACAGTATGCTGTGTATGTATGTGTGTATGTATGTTATGTGTAAGCTTGTGTGTTATATTTATGTACATAATCGTGTAAGGTCTATCTTGTCTCTCAGAGAAACACCCACTGGTTTAAGTAAGGGGTGGCAGGGTTTAGTAACATGGGGGAGAGCAGGGACGTGCAGTGAGCTAAATGGCTCAGGAGGCATTGGCTAGCACCAGAGCCTGATTTAAATGCAATATATGAGCCAAAGGGTACATCTGGGCATTATACACAGGTGCAGCAGTATAAACTTCAGGACATTTGGTGAGTTTTGATCTGAGAAGTGCAGAAAAGGTCTGCAGGTGAGGCACTGCCTCACCTGCCATATACTTTTTACTCTAGAGTTTTGGCTATAAAAATGATTAGAATAATGCAAAGAAGATATTTCAAACATATTCTTTGTATTTTTCATATATGTTATATACTCAAAACTCTGGTACAAATGTTAGTATGACAGGAAAGGCTCTGCCTCACCTGCCTCACCCCACTGCACGTCACTGGGGGAGAGGTGGTCTGAACAACCAGAAAGTGGGTGGAGGGGGCATTGAGGTACAGTAAAGAAGGGGCAGGACTCTGGCCAGAGTGGTAGGGGATACTGATTGCCAGGTGCAGTAGATGTCAGTTGATGTAAGGATTACTAATTCTACAGTCTTACTAGTGTTCTCAGTTAATCGGACACTGCCTACACTTACTGCCATGTAAATATCAGATGCCTACAGTATTCCCAAAAAAGAGCTGTTATTTTTCTCAAGAAGAAGAGTAGCTACAGTAGATTGTAAGCAGTGTATCACATATTATAACATTGCATATAATTTTCTTTAAAATACTGCATTTGGGAAAACCTCAGTGCTGGGGGAAGGATGGTTAGAAGATTGGATGAGTTTTTAAACTAGGTGCCTGGTGGGAGGGTTTAGCTAGAAACTACAGGTCATGCAGTGAGAATAGTGAGGATTGAGGTAGTGAATTAAATGGGAGTTGAGAAGGGGGGAGGGAACAGCAGCCAGCAAGCGTATTAACATGGATACTAACAAGGGTATTACCAAAGGTATTGCCAAAACACTAACTAATGACAATTATGGGTCATCTGTACTGCATATAGAAAATGATATCCCTAGCACAAGGGAAAATACTTATCTTAATTGTATGAATGTAAACGCTAGAGCCCTTACAGGTGAAAAGTGGGAAGTAGAAGTCCTAGCAGCAAGCAAACAGTATGATATTATAGTCATTACTGAAACTTGGTGGGACGAATCTCAAGATCGGACAGTCAATCTAGAGGCTTATACACTGTACAGGAGAGAGAGATTAAATAAACGGGGTGGAGGGGTATGTCTTTACGTAAAGCCGTTTTTATAACCTGCTATACGGGAAGATATTCATGAGGGGATTGTAAATACTGTTGAGACATTATGGGTAGAAATTGCATGCGGGGGAAAGGGAACAAAAAAGATAATATTGGGGCTGCAAGCCACCTGATATTAATGTGTCTGATGAGGAAATGTTACTGAAGCAAATTGAAAAAGCAGCAGAAATAGGAGACGTAATAGTGATGGTAGATTTGAACTATCTGGAGATAAATTGGACAAACGATTCATGTGATGCTGCTAGGGGTAATATGTTTTTAAACACACTAAATGATAACTACTTACTTCAACTAATCGAGGAACCAACTAGGTACAATGCAATCTTAGAGCTGGTATTAACTAACAATGGGGAATTGATGTCAAATATTATAGTAGGGGAGCCCATGGGAAACAGTGACCACAATATGGTCACATTCAATATCAGTTTTCATAAGCAGTCCTACATTGGCTCAACTAGGACTTTAAACTTTAGAAAAGCCAACTTTGACATGATGAGGGAATCTTTAACGGACACTGAATGGGAAATTTTGTTTCAAGGAAAAAACACTACGGAGAAATGGGAGGTATTATAATCACTGCTAATTAATAATACTCACAAATTTATTCCCATGGGCAGCAAACAAAGGACTAAAAATTCCAAACCAATGTGGCTTAACAAAAAGATTAAGGAACTAATGGGCAAAAAAGGCAAGCATTCAAAAAATACAAATCAGATGAGAATGCAGTCATTCCAGCACTATAAGGATTGTAACAAAATATGTAAAAAAGAAAAAAGTGGTTAAAGTAGAAACTGAAAAGCTAGTAGCAAAGGAAAGCAAATCAAACCCCAATTATTATTATTTTTAGAAGAGTATAGGCCCTTTAAAGGACAAGTTGGGAATCTTAATCAAAAATGATAATGACATAGCGGACAAATTAAATGAGATTTTCTCATCGGTAGTCACAACAGAGGACCAGATGCAGGGATTAACACAAAATCTCAACAAAGATAATGTCTCACTGCTAAGTGCTTTTTTATGTGAGGAGGTAGTCTGTGACCGATTAAAAACAATTAACATTAATAAACCACCTAGTCCCAACAGAATTCACCCAAGGGTTCGTATGGAGCTTCACTCTGAGCTAGCAAGACCGCTATTTTTGATCTTCAATTACTCACATTAGGCATGGTTCCCAAAGACTGGCATATAGCAGAAGTAGTGCCGATATTCAAAAATGGAACTAAAGCTTAACCGGGTAATTATAGACCAGCTAGTCTTACATCTATAGTGGAGAAAGTACTGGAAGGTATTCTAAGGGATAGTATACAGAAGTTCATTGAAGCCAGTAAGGTTATTAATAGGAACCAACGTGGATTTGTGAAGGATAGATCATGTCAAACAAACTTACTAGGCTTTTATGAAACAGTTAGTGCGAACCTTGATCAGTGTAAGGAGATGGATGTAATCTTTTTAGACTTTGCTAAAGTACCGCACATGAGACTTATCTATAAATTACAAGAACTAGGGCTAGGGAGCACAATATGCACTTGGGTTAGAAATTTGGTTAGATAATAGGGAGCAGAGCAATGTTGTAAATGGAACTTTTTCAAAATTGACTGAAGTACTAAGTGGTGTGCCACAAGGGTCTGTACTTGGACTACTATTGTTCAACATTTTCATTAACGAGCTAGCAGTAGATCTAGAGAGCATGGTGTCATTTTTTGCAGATGATACCAAATTGTGTAAGGTTATAAATACGGAGTGAGATGCTGAGTCTCTTCAGAATGACTTAGTCAAACTGGAAGCATGGGCAGCAAAATGGAGAATGAGCTTCAATACAGTGTAAGGTAATGTACTTTGGTAGAAAGAACAAAAATAACACCTGCATACTAAATGGGGTAAAATTAGGGAATTATGTACTGGAATAAGACTTAGGTGTTCACATAGATAGCAAACTAAGCAGGAGTACCCAAAGTAGGATTGCAACTAACAAGGTATTAGCATGTATAAAGCGGGGAATTGATGCAAGGGACGAGAGTATTATACTCCCATTATATAAATCACTAGTGAGGCCATATCTTGAATAATGTGCACAATTTTGGTCACCACAGTACAAAAAGGATATCCTGGAACTAGAAAAGGTTCAGAGGTGGGTGACCAAACTAATTAAGGGGATAGAGATGCTGGAATACGAGGAGAGGCTTGCAAGGCTAGGCATGTCTACACTGGAAAAGAGGAGACATGATCAACGTTCACAAATATATAAGGGGACAATACACAGAGTTTGGGGGATCTGTTTTAGTAAGATCAACACAGAGGACACGTGGACACCCGCTTAGGTTAGAGGAGAGGAGATTTCGCACACAGAGATGTAAAGGTTTCTTCACAGTAAGGACAATACGTGTTTGGAATTCCCTGCCTGAGAGAGTAGTAATGGTGGACTCTGTCAACATTTTTAAGAATGGACTAGATAAATACATAATGGATAAGAATCTACAGGGTAATGATGCATAGTCACGCACTATAGTTATAAAAAAAGAGGAATAAACACAACGGCCGACATTAGCAAGGAGATAATTAGTCCTAAAAATAATACAGTGAAGCAGACCATAAATAGGTTGATCTCAATGGACAAATTGTCTTTTTTTCAATCTCAGAAACAATGTTAATATGTTACGATGTATATTCCTCTTTGAGCTGTTGTTAGTGCTGCAATCAGGACTGGGTTTGGAAAATAAAAAATGTAATCCATACTAAAACATAATACAGATTTTTTTTTCAGAACATGCATCAACCCTTAAGATGCCCAGGTGTGTGAGCTAGTCACAGTGCCATAAGTAGCTGTGCAGAACATGGGTCACCTTGGGACAGAACCAGTAGCTACATTGTCATTTGTCAGGTGCCTGCTGTTATACTTTACTAGTAGTGCGCCCGGCTTACTCTCAGGTGTCATCTTGACCTTAAGTGTAGGGAGAGATTAGTCCTGCTAGATCAGGCTTCTGCAGAGTGTGTGTGTGTGTGTGTGTGTGTCTTGTAGGGGATATAATGTGTATAAGGGGTAGTACTCTATGGAATAATGTGTATAAGGGGTACTACTGTGTGGCATAATGTGAATAAGGGGTACTACTGTGTGGCATAATGTGAATCAGAGGTTCTACTCTGTTGTGTAACATGTAAAAGAGGCACCACTGTGTGGCGTAATATGATTGGTATCTGGATAATTGGTTGACAGTGATAAGGTCAACAAACAATAGTTTGACACAAAATGGCCAACATGCATATGGCTGGCATGGTCAAAAGGTTGACATATCAATGGTCAACACATAAAAAGGTTGACATGAGATTTTGGGAATTGTTTTCATTTTTAGGACTTTTTCATACTTTACCATCCACGTGGACTACAATTGGAAATAATAACCTGTGCCATCAAAGTGGAGCAAGTCACCTTGCCCGATGCATGGCGAAGGAAGCAAGCCATGAGAGGGGACATGGTGGACTGATTGGGGGTCCACGTACTGAAAGAAAACTTTTGACACAAAAAAACATTTAAAACTCATGTTGATCTTTCTTATCTCGACCATGTCATGTCGACCCAGTTGACTTTCGACCATATCAACCTTGTGTATGTCAACCATTTGGTGTTGAACTAGACCCTCTGACTGTCGGCCTATTGAGCCATAACCAATGTGAATAAGGGGTACTACTGTGTGGCATAATTTGAATAAAGGGTTCACTGTGTGGTGTAACATGTATAAGAGGTTCTACTGTGTGGCATAATGTGAATAAGAGGTACTACTGTGTGGCATAATTTGAATAAGGGGTTCTACTCCTCGGTGTAACATGTATAAGAGGTACTGTTGTGTGGCGTAATATGAATAAGGAAAACTAATGTTCTGTGTGGTGTAATGTGAATAATGTTGCACTACTGCATAATTTGAACCTGGGGAACTATTGTATAGCCATACCCCTTCTCCATGAGTCCATGTTCCTTTTTTGGACTGTCCTTATTCAAAATATGGGGGGGGGGGGGCACCAGTGCTCTTTCTGGCACAAATGTCAGTTAGTGCCAACTGCATTGGTGTCTCTATAATGGGTGCAATGGATGCGGTGCACACGGGCCCCTGGGTCCAGGGCGGACCACACTGCACCCATTGCACCCATTTTAATACTTACCTTTCTGGAGTCCAGTGCTGGGAGCTGTAATCGCGCCGGAAATCGCAGCCGAAATGGCCGCTGCGCATGCGTAGTAGCCAAATTGGTCTCCGGATCATGGCGGGCGCCATATTTCCAGAGACCTGCGCAGTAGACTCTGGCACAATGCCGGAGTCTACAGTGCCGTGCAGAGGAGGAGCCAACCCGGAGGTGCACACGGGCCCCTCTGTAGAAACGCCCCTGGCTAACTGGATAATAATACCTTCCTCTGTTTTTTATTCTTATAAATATAAAGCTTTGTAAATATGTGAGTATTGTTGGTAAATGACACAGTAGTCTGAAATTTGTCATTAAACCAAACACAACATTCAGATAAACTCTCATTGCTGTTGCCCTTTTGTTTGGTTGCTGGACCCACTGAACACAATTGTTAATGAGGGAGATGTTGTCCATAGCAATCAAACAGCTTCCTGCTGTCCTTTTATAGATGCTGTTTTATAAATGATAGCTACGGTAGAAGCTGATTGGTTAACATGTCCAACTTCTACACTTTTTCTTTTTAGAAGTTTTCATACATTTACCCCAATGTCCTGTATCACATGCCATTCCTGCAAAAGTAGCCTGATTTGCTGCAAAAGTACCTTAAATAGTTTAAACCAATTGTTCCTCTTCACTCTCCTATTACCCACCATGTATAATCCACATTCATACTCCTCTCTCACATCCCTCCAGCATGCATCCACAGTGTACAGTCTCTCTTTTTGTACTTGCAGTCACTATGCTTCCCTGCTAACTCATCTTCTCGCTGCAGCATTCCATTTCGCCCTCCCCTATTTATATTTCCCTTTCACTACTTCCATCCATGATATCCTGTGTCATGTGTTGCTTGTCTATTCACCACAGTGCCGCAAGAGAGAAGGGGGTCACATACCTTCTCTGCCATAAAGAGTGAGTGCAAAAGTATGGTGCTGGAAATGTACTACAGTATATGGCTTCCAAAGAACATAAAATTGCATGAACAAACTGAGTGCAATAACAAAATTTGTGTTTTAGACCACAGACATGTGCCCAGATTTATTAAGCCTTGGAGAGTGATTAATAGCACGGTGATAAAGTATCAACCAATCAACCCCTAACTGTCATTTTTCAAACACAGCCTGTAACATGGCAGTTAGGAGCTGATTGGCTGGTACTTTAGCACCATGATACTGTATTTATCACTCTCCAAGGCTTGATAAATGGGCCCTATAGTTTGCTGTTTAAATACAAGCAAAATATAAGTAATGCTCATATACATAAATTGTTGAAAGCAGTAGGATGTTTAATTTAAATTAGTTTTCCAATGAGAAACCTTTTTTGGCCACAGAAAATCAATAAGTTAGAACTTTTATTTTCCTTTTAATAGAGGCTCCTGATGCACATAGATTATCAGGATTATGAGGAATAGATTTCAGCAATTGATTTTCCTCATGTGGCACCCATAGGAATGCATAGTGTGGTTTTTATAAACTGAGCAAACTTTGTTTTGGGTAATTCTAAAATGAGAGAAAGCTGTATCTATGACAATAAGGAGAAACAGATCAAGATATGAGAAGATCTCACTGCAAACAAGCAATTTTTAATAGATCTACTGTATGCAGTTCAAGCAATCTGGGTTTTGTTTTTTTTATTTTGTTTCATAAGCTGTCAGTCTGGCTGCCCTATTGATTGCAAATCTAGAATGTAGGTTTAATAGGTTTAGTATACAAAATATAAATGGCCATATCTGACAAGCAAGGGAATGCCAACTGAAATATATATATATACTGTATATTAAAAAAAAGAACCCTTTTCACGCGCTTTAAAGAGCAGCACCTCACGGTAGAACCCTGTTAGTGGGAACAGCAGAAATGTAGACAAAATAAAAACCAGTGGGAGCTAAATTGTCAAAAACAATTGTCCATTATAAAGTCCATATATGATTAAGAAGGCAAATGTTCAAGTGTTCCCAACATATTACTATAGGACTTGATTGGAATCCCAGCCTGGGGTAAGTGTTAAAGTTTTTAGATCAGTACTTGATTATGCTTAGCTGAGTGTTTTTCCTGAAAGATACCCTCTCACCAAGAAACGTAGACACCCAAGATATGGTGCAAAGCCTTTGATTAGTAAAATATCCGAAAAAAATATCCGATTTTTTATTTATGACATCCAACATAAAATATACAATGTATAACAATTTTTACATCATATACAAGGTGTTTTAAAGGAAACCAATGTTACGTCAGGATAGATGTAAAGACAAGTGCCACCGACCACCCCAAGGTGTGAGCTCAGTAGTGCGGACTCCCTAATGTAAAAAGGGTATTCTAATCACCTTTTGAAACCATACACGTTTCATCCTTCAACAGGACTTCCTTAGGGGTAAAAAAAAAAATTAAATGTATAGTAAGGTAGATACTTATGGTTTCCACCAACCTAAAGAACTGCCTGTGGGCAGAAATAGTATTGCCAAGATAAAAATGAAGGTTGAATAACTTCACTAGGCTGATTTTTTTGTGATGTACACAATCCCAGTGTTGTGGTTATTTGTAAAGGGGAAAATGGTGATTCCTATTTGTAACCTCTGATCAAACACGTCTCAGGGGATCAGTTGGCACATATAAGTGTGTATACCAGCAGTGATCCTATCTCCTCAGTGTCAGCAGTGGAAGAAACAGAACAAGACATGAGAATATCTCACTGCAAACAAGCAATTTTTAATAGACCTACTGTATGCAGTTCAAGAAATTTGAGTTGTTTTTTTTATTTTGTTTCATAAACTGTCAGTCTGGCTGCCCTATTGATTGCAAATCTACAATGTAGGTTTAGTAGGTTTAGTATAAAAAATATTAATGACCATATCAGAAAAGCAAGGGAATGCCAACTGAAATCTTACACATATATATATATAAAACATTTTAATTTTTGTCTCTTAACTTTTTGCAGTATACATTTACTGATTCATGGTAATTAAGCAAAGTATTTAATGCATAAACAGTTCACTGCAAGATTATTAAGAAGCTTTCTATCGTGCCACTTCACTCACCATTTAACATTGATTCATTGTCCAACAGTGACACAAATGCCTTTGAAATACTAATGGTAATCAATATGAATACTAAGTAATGCTGTGCCATTTAACTTTAAAAAAATCCCTGAATTTTTTATATTCTTCCTACACTGTGTCATAATTTAACATCTTATATGCTTCTTACTAACTTTCTAAATTATTTTTACTTCGTAATACCTACTTGAGATGATGACTCCTTTCATTTAGACAATTTTTTGATAAATCAAAGAAACGACCTAAGGAACTCTAATGACAGGCATGTTAAATAATAACTTACATTTTAATTTGATTTTAGAACTGAGCATAAATTATACTTTTACAGTAGCACACTGAAAGCTTTCCATTTCATCACACAGAGCTTATGGAGATTTATAAGTTATAATTAAAAGAGAGCATAAACCATCAGTATAACATTACAGAGGCTGTGACAAACATATACCACTGTAGGTCTTATGGAAATGAAAGACAATTTCTATTTAACAGCATGAAACATGGCCTACCATCTATCTATATAGATGTAGCAACTCCTTATTAGCATTTATAGCTTTCATTTTCTTTAGACTACTGACAACAAGGAGTGTTTGTGTTTTAATTAGTGAGCAGGATGCACCTTTTCTTCACATATTTGGTAAATGAGCTTCAAGACAGGGCTGTAAACACCAAGTGTCTAAAGCTTGTACAAAATATATTAACTCAATCAATAAGCAAGATCTATTAATTCTTGATGAGGTTCTAACGACATATGAGTCTCCCCGTGATTCTAGTTTGCAAATCAATATTTTTAACATCCTAATTATTGAATATTTTGGTTAATTTATTTGCACTGCCATTGAATAACTTTTTTAAGGTATAGCAACCAAACTATTCATTGTGAACGGATCGTGGAATATTAATCTTTGCCTAGACAGCTGAAGATACTGTAGCAATGTTTATATATATATATATATATATAGTCCTCCCATGTAACGCACACTATAAAAGCAGCCCGTTCACATAAAGACCAGCACACCACGTTAAATGCCAAAAGAGTTCTTTTAAATGTAGTTAAAGTGCAAAGGATCACATCAGATTGAATTCCATATAGCACCAACTAATGAAAATATTTCCAATCGATACATGAAAGCTTCAAACCAAAGGACTTATCTGGTCAGCTAATGGATGCCCGACAGCTGTTTCGGTGTATGACACCTTCCTCAAGGGCTCCACAGACACTAGCCCCATTGTTGCTGCTTAAATAGCCAGGGCGCCCATCATCAGCACACTGACATCCCACAGGTGCGATGACTCGCTCACCCGTCCACTCGCGCCAAAACCGGCATCCGTCACAACAGAACCGCTGTGAACCGCACGCCATCCGTCTTTGGAATGCACTTCCGGTTCCGGTCTGTGTCCGTGCAGGGATACAGCCGCTCGCATCCATCGGTCTGTGCCACTACTGTCGCACGCCTGCAGATGCCTAGTAGTAGACCCCAATGCACGGAGGCTTATTATTCTATCATAAATGTAATGACTGGACTCAATTTCATTAAACATATTGTCAGACCGCACAGTGTGTTTTATTATTCAAACCAGGGGATTGGTTCCACAATAAGGTTCCATTATATTTTCCCTGAACACTGTTGACATTAGCTTATAAGTCCAGTCCATAAATTCAAGAAGGGGTACCAGTTGGCCAATGCGGTTTTCGGATTCCTAAGACATCACACAGTTAAGGATATCAGCAAAGCCTGACATGCGCCTCATAGCTATTAATTGACAAAAATCACTATAATGAGCAACTGCCGAAAAAAATACTGTGACATGACAAGATGTTACATCCAGAAGAAGACCCATCCATGTTACATTATTGAAGTACTATACATCATCACCTGTAAATACAAGCAAGATATTTGCATTCTTATGTATACTCAAACCAATACAGTACACATACACATCTAATAATATAAGATCCAAAAAACTAAACTTAATAAATTATCTATCAAGATACATAAGCCACCATCCCCCGTGCAAGCAGCCCTCCCATCAACCCTACAGAAAAGCATTCAGATTTAATTCTTCATTAAGACCTCCCGGGTAAACTGTATCAAATTTATATATCAGTTCACACTGATATAGGATGGTTTAGGATGAAATGGTTTAGGATGAAAGCTTTCCACCAGTAATACCGTGTTTTTATCAGTACTTTTCTTAAAGATAGATGTCTCGAACAACCCTTCCTTAATGGAGATCGAAACATCAAGGAAATCTATGTTAGAGGGACTGCTTGCACAGGTGAGCCTAATGGTGCCTGTAAGACTATTGAGATGTGAAACGAAGTCATTGAGGCTTATTAAATCCCCAGTCCACACCATAAAGATATCGTCGATGAAACGAGCAAAAAACACTATGTATGATGAAAATTTAGCATTATTGAAAAAATTAATTTTCTCATATTCATGCATGAATAAATTTGCGTATGCTGGGGCCATGTTTGACCCCATCACAGTTCTGCGCAATTGTAAATAAAATGTATTCTCAAACAAAAAATAATTTTTGTGCAAAATTATATCAATCAACAACAAAAAAAATTAAATTGCAGGACCCTTATAGTGTGGACTGGTGATAATGGATTTTTTATAGCCTCTATTCCTTCTGTGTGTCCTATATTGGTATACAAACTGACAATGTCACAGGTGACGAGTAAACAACCTGGTGGAGGATTACCAAAGGTCCTCAATTTAGTCAAAAAATCTGTTGTATCTTTCAAAACAGTAGGGGTATTAAGAACTATAGCTTGAAGAAAAAAATCAACGTATTGCGATAAGCTTTGACAGAGGGAACCTCTTGAAGAAATGATAGGCCTCCCCGGTGGGAGTAATGGAGTTATCTTGTGTCAAAAATTTTGATGTGGCCTCATCAATCCATCCATTACCTAATCCCAAGGAAATCACGGCATCTATCTCTTTTTTATACCCAAAGGTTGGATCGTATAATAGCTTTTTATAGCAGGCTGAATCCTCAAGTTGTCTATTCACCTCTGATATATAATCAACACGGTTAAGAACCACCACCCCACCACCCTTGTCAGCAGCTCGAATAATAATCGAGTCATTACTCCTAAGACTCAGTATGGCTTGTTGTTCTGCCTTAGTAATGTTATTAAAGGAGCGTTTTTGCTTCTTAATAAACGGGATGGTGTCCTGTTTCACTAATCTCATAAAAGTATTAATTGAGGGATTAGTACATGGAGGATCAAATGTGCTATTACTGCGAAATGGTAACCTTGGGCTATCCGCCTGTTGTTGCCTGGCAAAAAAGTTTTGGATGGATTGATGAGGCCACATCAAAATTTTTGACACAAGATAACCCCATTACTCCCTTATTATATATTTTGCCCAAGGTTCATAAATCTTTGCTAAAACCACCGGGGAGGCCTATCATTTCTTCAAGAGGTTCCCTCTGTCAAAGCTTATCGCAATACGTTGACTTTTTCTTCAAGCTATAGTTCTTAATACCCCTACTGTTTTGAAAGATACAACAGATTTTTTGACTAAATTGAGGACCTTTGGTAATCCTCCACCAGGTTGTTTACTCGTCACCTGTGACATTGTCAGTTTGTATACCAATATAGGACACACAGAAGGAATAGAGGCTATAAAAAAATCCATTATCACCAGTCCACACTATAAGGGTCCTGCAATTGAATTTTTTTTGTTGTTGATTGATATAATTTTACACAAAAATTATTTTTTGTTTGAGAATATATTTTATGTACAATTGCGCGGAACTGCGATGGGGTCAAACATGGCCCCAGCATATGCAAATTTATTCATGCATGAATATGAGAAAATTAATTTTTTTCAATAATGCAAAATTTTCATCATACATAGCGTTTTTTGCTCGTTTCATCGATGATATCTTTATGGTGTGGACTGGGGATTTAATAAGCCTCAATGACTTCATTTCACATCTCACTAGTCTTACAGGCACCATTAGGCTCACCTGTGCAAGCAGTCCCTCTAACATAGATTTCCTTGATGTTTCGATCTCCATTAAGGAAGGGTTGTTCGAGACATCTATCTTTAAGAAAAGTATTGATAAAAACACAGTATTACTGGCGGAAAGCTTTCATCCTAAACCATTGAAAGTGGGCCTGCCCTTTGCTCAACTTTCACGAATAGTCAGGATAACCTCTAATCCCGCCCTTTTGAATGAAGCTCTATATAAAATGGGGTCTGATTTCATCCAACGTGGCTACAATAAACATGATGTGGACAGTGCAATACAAAAATGCTTGACCCTGGATCGGGAAACTTTGTTGACCGGTGATAAAAAGGAAAAGGAAACCGACAGGTTAATTTTTCCCAGCACATTTTCTATAGCTTCAAGACATATAAGAGACTCTGTATTAAGGCATTGGCATATATTAGAGACTGATCCTATCATGAGGGATTTCTGCAAAAATAAACCATTGTTTGCATATAAACGAAGCAGGAATTTAAAAGATCAATTAACATCATCTGATATAAGCCTGACAGTCCCTAAACAGAACTGGCTATCCCTTAAGACTGGCTCATACCAATGTGGGAGATGCGTTAATTGCCGATATTTATTAACAGGTGATTTTTTTCATGCACCCTAAGACCGGAGTTAAACATCTGTTACGACAGCATATGACATGTGACAGTAAATATGTGATTTACTTGATAATCTGTCCTTGCCAACTAATATACATTGGCAAGACTATCAGGATGTTAAAAGAAAGAATTGGAATGCATCGCTCTTCCATTAAAAAAGCCATGGGCAAAAATGATCAGAGTACACCACCAGTGGCCAAACATTTTTTTGAAGCTTGACATGCATTAAAAGATTTCAAATTTATGCTCTTGGACCAAATAAGACCTCTAAAGAGGGGAGGAGACCGACATAAACTTCTACTCCAACGGGAGTGTGAAGTGATATATAAATTTGATACAGTTTACCCGGGAGGTCTTAATGAAGAATTAAATCTGAATGCTTTTCTGTAGGGTTGATGGGAGGGCTGCTTGCACGGGGGATGGTGGCTTATGTATCTTGATAGATAATTTATTAAGTTTAGTTTTTTGGATCTTATATTATTAGATGTGTATGTGTACTGTATTGGTTTGAGTATACATAAGAATGCAAATATCTTGCTTGTATTTACAGGTGATGATGTATAGTACTTCAATAATGTACCATGGATGGGTCTTCTTCTGGATGTATCATCTTGTCATGTCACAGTATTTTTTTCGGCAGTTGCTCATTATAGTAATTTTTGTCAATTAATAGCTATGAGGCACCTGTCAGGCTTTGCTGATATCATTAACTGTGTGATGTCTTAGGAATCCGAAAACCGCATTGGCCAACTGGTACCCCTTCTTGAATTTATGGACTGGACTTATAAGCTAATGTCAACAGTGTTCAGGGAAAATATAATGGAGCCTTATTGTGGAACCAATCCCCTGGTTTGAATAATAAAACACACTGTGCGGTCTGACAATATGTTTAATGAAATTGAGTCCAGTCATTACATTTATGATAGAATAATGAGCCTCCGTGCATTGGGGTCTGCTACTAGGCATCTGCCGGCGTGCGACAGTAGTGGCACGGACCGATGGATGCGAGCGGCTGTATCCCTGCACGGACAACATTACGAGCGCACAGACCGGAACCGGAAGTGCGTTCCAAAGACGGATGGCGTGCGGTTCACAGCGGTGCTGTGGTGACGGATGCCGGTTTTGGCGCGAGTGGACGGGTGAGCGAGTCATCGCACCTGTGGGATGTCAGTGTGCTGATGATGGGCACCCTGGCTATTTAAGCAGCAACAATGGAGTGTCTGTGGAGCCCTTGAGGAAGGTGGTTATACACCGAAACAGCTGTCGGGCTGATTATTACAGCATGATGCATCCATTAGCTGACCAGATAAGTCCTTTGGTTTGAAGCTTTCATGTATCGATTGGAAATATTTTCATTAGTTGCTGCTATATGGAATTCAATCTGATGTGATCCTTTGCACTTTAACTACATTTAAAAGAACTCTTTTGGCATTTAACGTGGTATGCTGGTCTTTATGTGAACGGGCTGCTTTTATGGTGTGCGTTACACAGGAGGACTATGAATTGAAGTATGAGATTACAGCACCCAATCTTTTTTGACTTGGAAATGAGTGCGGTTTCTTCCACTGATGCTTTTATATATATATATATATATATATATATATGTATATATGATCAAAATGGAAGCAATCAGCGCCTGTTAATGCCATGAAAAGAGAGGTGGGGGAGAGGAGTAGGATTGAGTGAACTAAAAAATAGGAGGAAGTTAGAAAAAGACACTTAATAGAGAGTCTTAATGATTCATGGTAATATGCAAAAAGGAAGAAGCAAAAAATAGTGTGTAACGTTTTAACCTGCATGCATTCATAACACTTTGCTAGTAAGTGGGTGTTAATGGGTTTTAAGAGTAATCCCAAAATATCACACTCCACAGTATTATAGCAAGATACTACACATATGTTTAATTAATACACAAATTAATCCAGGGTAAAATTGAGCAGGTATCACACGTACCAAAAATATAAGTTTAAAAGCTAATCTGTCCATCATAAGGAGGTACCCTGGACCTCCTTATGATGGACAGATAAGCTTTTAAAACTTATATTGCTGTAATACTGTGGAGTGTAATATTTTGGGATTACTCTTAAAAACCCATTAACACCCACTTACTAGCAAAGTGTTATGGATGCATGCAGGTTAAAACGTTACACACCATTTTTTACTTCTTCTTTTTTGCATATTACCATGAATCATTACTGGTCTGAGAACTGAAGATTCTCTATTAAGATACTGTAAGTGTCTTTTTCTAACTTCCTCCTATTTTTTAGTTCACTCAATCCTACTCCTCTCCTCCACCTCTCTTTTATTGGCATTAACAGGTGCTGATTACTTCCATTTTGACCATATTTGATTCTTTACATTAGTTATCAGCAGCCACTCATGATTTAGAGGAATGCATATAAAAAAGACCTTTTTTATTAAAACATTTTATTGAATTGAAAACCATATCACTACAGATTATAACTGACCACCTTGTGCGCACACTAATACATTTATTACATATATATATATATATATATATATATACATCTCCAACTCCGGCACTCCACGAACACTCACAAATGTAATACGCCCGATGCCTTCCTCATTACAACCAGCACGGCTGCACGCAATACATTCCTCCACTGGCGGCACTCAAAGGCTTTTCCAAAAAAACGACACAAGTCGGCTGTCTGTGGGCAACGTTTCAGCGCCGTGTAAAGCTTTTATCAAGCCTTATACAAAATGACAAACACATACCAGAATTTAAGTGCTCCCATCACCATGCCAGCAAGCTCCGCCCACTTCCGTTTCCTGGTCACCAAACAGACCGGCTCGGATTGCAGTACGGTTGCCATAGTAACTGACCAATCACCACAGGTGTGTGCTAAAACAGTACAAGACAAATACTTGTTACAATATCACATTGAAATTAAAAACAAACAGCATACATGATCGGGCATAAGTTCAATATACCAATACAGTCTAAATATGTGACCACTAATACAGGTCATAAACTAGTATGGCACCCCATCAGATGGAATGCCAATTTTATTTAAATAGTGAAACATAGTGAATGTCAGTTAGAACATTAGTGTAATCAATTTAATATGAGCTCAATAGAAATCACTGCAGTAGGTCTAATTCAATTAAAGACATTTAGACCCAAGTGCTCGTTTAACCCCCGGGGGACTAGAGTGTCAAGACGCAAAATCCACTCACATTCTCGCTGTAATAATCTCACAGATCTATCACGACCCCTAATTAGGGATGGGACATGATCAATGATACGATACCTCAAAGTAGAGAGGTTATGTCTCGTCTCTGCGAAATGTCATGCAACCGGCTGGATGCTAGTCCCAGTAATCAATGCTGCCGTATGGCCGCGCGATGTTGTGCCATGCGCTCACGAAACGTAACCTCTGTCTTACCTATGTACACCTTTGCACAAGGGCAAGTACTGGCATAAATGACAAAGCGACTTGTACACGTTAACCTATAACGAATATCACATTTCTGACCCGTGAAAGGATGGTGAAAACTGGGTCCTGTCTGAAGAAACCCGCATGTGGTGCAATTTGGGCACTTATAACAGCCATTCCTTGGTTTACCCAAGAAATTGCTATTATCAGGTTTGCCCATACCTGATACATCGTTACGTACAAGATAATCTCTGAGGTTCTTCCCTCTCTTATAGCTGATCATTAGCGATTTCCGCTGCAGGGCCAGAAGATTTCTATCCGTCTGTATTAACGGCCATAGAGCTTTTGCTCTTTTGTTAATAAACGGGCTCATATGTGTGTATCTATTGGTCCACACATGGCGATTGGAACAATTATCCTTCTTCTTTAATACTAATAGATCTTCAGTTGGAACCGCCATCGCCTTAGATTTGGCCTTTCTAAGATCTTCTACTCTATACCCTCTTTGTTGAAATTTCAGGAACAGAGAGGGTGAGTGTGATAGGTCAATACTGGAGCGATGGAGAGCCATACGTTCTCTGAAACTACGTGTGGTCTGTCCCACGTAGTAGAAACCACAGGGACACACCACTATGTACACCACATACGTGCTCTTGCAAGTGAGCACATGACGAATATCAAAGGTTCTCTCCGTATGAGGATGTTTAAAACTTTAGCAAGGTGACATATATTGACAAGTGACGCAATTGAAGCAGCTATAACAACCTGTTTTTTTGAAGTGTACATTAGGGTGTCTAGGTATACCTCTCCCCGAGATGTCGGTTTTCACCAGCCTATCCTTTAGATTACGACATTAGACCCTCCCGAATTGCCCCATCCAGGATCACACGCAATTCTGCTTGAAATCTTTGAAAAGAAAGTCTTTGATACACTTCCACATCCGACAGTTGCCTTTCGATTTCTTGCCGATACTCACAGATTCCCACAGATTCATACCCAGGGCCCGTGGGTATGATCATGAGGTGCTACAGCAACAACAAAAAACAGGTCTTAGGGATATCAAGGTCTCAACTACTTGAATCATCAAGGTGTAATGATGAAAAGGTAATCCCCTGGGTGAGTACATTCACGGTAGCAAGCCCTATCATTAATCAAGCCACGAAAGCTTTATGGCCGACTGTAAAATCAGATAGGGATCTGATGTGCTTTAAGGACTGTAGACCTATGGCCGCGTTTAAGCGCGGTCATAATCTAAAGGATAGGCTGGTGAAAACCGACATCTCTGGGAGAGGTATACCTAGACACCCTAATGTACACTTCAAAAAAACAGGTTGTTATAGCTGCTTCAATTGCGTCACTGGTCAATATATGTCACCTTGCAAAAGTTTTAAACATCCTCATATGGAGAGAACCTTTGATATTCGTCATGTGCTCACTTGCAAGAGCACGTATGTGGTGTACATAGTGGTGTGTCCCTGTGGTTTATACTACGTGGGACAGACCACACGTAGTTTCAGAGAACGTTTGGCTCTCCATCGCTCCAGTATTGACCTATCACTCTCAGGCAAATCCATTGATCAACCGGTAGCACAGCACTTTAAGATAATGGGCCATGTACTATCGGATTTACGTTATTTCATGATCGATCATGTCCCCGAGTCTTTACGAGGGGGTGATCGTGGTAAAGCTTTGTTACTGACTGAAGCCTGGTGGATGTTTAGGTTGAACACCATGGCTCCGCTCGGCTTGAATGAAAAAATTAATTGGAACAGTATTATGTAAAATCTGTCAAGTGTTATATGGTATATGATGTATCATTCCTAATTAGTGCGGTACTTTTCGTTGTGTTTAGCTTTATACAGGGGTGTAGCAGGCAGAATTATATGCTCCGGAGCTTTTATCATGTATGAGATAATGGGATATTGCATAAATAAGATTGTGTCTACAGGCTGATTATCTGTGTTTATAGGACACTGTTAATTATATCTTGTGTCCCCCCGTGGTTGATGTATTATGAATTGTTTTAACATGTGTGTCTTTATGTGTTTTGTTTCAGCTGTTGTGCTACTGCGCTGATGGGCGCTGGAAGCCGGGTTTCCATGGCGACCACTGGGACGGAACACAAGCCGGGTTGTCACTATGGCAACGACTGGAAGTATCCTCTCGGAAGTGCGTCATTGAGGCTGGATCCGGACTTCAGGTGCGGCCAGGTGCAGTGAGAGACGCTGATTCATGGGGTATTTCTGAGGGTAAGTGTTTGTATGTCATTTGGCTTGGTGTTGTCTGGAAGAAGGAGCTAGAGCTCCGAAACGTTACACATTAAATGGACCAGCAGTTTTGTCTAATTGAAACCCTGTGAGTGCCGTTTGTACCGACCTTGGAGCACTACATTTAGAGGATTCAGGCACCGGGGGATGCTGCATCAATATATCTGAGTGCCGACTGATTTGGAGGACTATATATATATATATATATATATATAAAATCTTTTGTCAGTATAGCATGTTTAGGGCAATGGACACCTTACAGTGAATTAAGAGGATATTAGTAGTTACCATGGTTAGAAGTTGACTTCTCACTTTTTTCTTAGTCTTCTCAACTGGAAGTATATAATTCCTAAAATATGCATTTAACAAACATAGGTGGTCATTCCAAGTTGTTCGCTCGTTGCCGTTTTTCGCAACACAGCTATTAGGTTGTAAATGCGCATGGTACGCAGCGCGCATGCGCTAAGTAATTTAACACAAAACTTGGTAGATTTACATAAGCTCGAGTGACGTTTTTTCATCGCTCAAGTGATCGTAGTGTGATTGACAGGAAGTGGGTGTTTCTGGGCGGAAACTGGCCATTTTCAGGGAGTGTGCTAAAAAACGCAGGCGTTCCAGGTAAAAACGCAGGAGTGGCTGGAGAAACGGGGGAGTGGCTGGCCGAACGCATGGCGTGTTTGTGACGTCAAACCAGGAACTAAACGGACTGATGTGATCGCAATCTAGGAGTAGGTCTGGAGCCACTCAGAAACTGCAAGGAATTATTTAGTAGCAATACTGCTAACCTTTCGTTCGCTATTCTGCTAAGCTAAAATACACTCCCAGAGGGCGGCGGCCTAGCATTTGCAATGCTGCTAAAAGCAGCTAGCAAGCGAACAACTTGGAATGAGGGCCATAGATAGAAGCATTGATATATCAATTTCCATACAAATATAAGTAAGAATATTGCTACTACATATTGTGACATGGTGTTTTTCTTCCACATGTGCAGTATGGATGGAGGTTACATGGTTTGGATTTGTCCCTTAGAAACTCTGCAAGCTTAAGATGTTTTTAAAAGGTCCAATAATAAGTTATTACGAGTAAGGAGTGTCGTAGGTTGGCTAACTCTTCCTCATCCTTCACCATCCACAGCCACACTGTTCCTTTATTACTGTGTTTCTTTTTCTCACACTTACTGTAGGTCTAATAAAGCAGAAGCTGAAGTATGTGCTTATTCTGGAGACCTGGTTTGAACCCTGCCCTTACATACAAACTTACACTTGCTGTATCTGCTCCTTGTTTTTTCCCTGATCTAGTTAATTAATTAATTGCTACATTAAAATGGACCTGTCACCTACACCAGGTGAATGCATCAATTTTGTGGAATAAATTAATAATAATGAGTATGTAGACTATTAATTTGCAAATAACTAGGGCCTCATGAATATATGTCACAAATCATGAATATAAGTATTGAAGTGGGGTCACTGGGTGCAATTTCATAAGATGTATACTGGTTTAATAGCGCTATAGATTGCACTACGGGAATCCAGTGCTGCACTACAGTACAGTATATTGCAGAAACAGGAACTCATTTTTCCTATAGTACAGTACATATTCTTTATGGCACCTATAATACACTATGCCACTTATCTTATATACTATACAGTATTATGAATTCTTTATTTCCATTATTTTGTCTATTAGTATGTCTTTGTTGTACAGTAGTATTATTATTATTATTATTATTATCATCATCATTGTATCACCAGTTTATGCAGTGCTGTCTGTACAGAGAATATTTGTCATTTATATCAATCTAAATGTATTTATATACAGCACACATACTCAGTAGGGTTAATATTTTGTTTGAAAAACAAGTAACCACAATGGGGGATGTTAACACAGAGGGGGTTATCCAATTATATCTGATCCATTTTTGGTCAATAAAAACAGCAAGATATTACTATTAATGACCGATGGTCATTATCACAGTATCCTATTACAGGCCATTTTCATCGGTCAAAAACAGACCCGCGATTGTGCGAAAACCCGTGTTATAGCGGCTCCGGCAGCCCACTTATCGTGGATTATACAATGGGCATAATCAGCGATAAGTACCGGCATCACGGGGAGGAGCGCACTACATCGGGCTAATAGGATAGCCCCGGCACTACAATTTCACGCGATATATGATCGCAGGTAATTGGATGCCCCCCAGATAGGGCAGTGGCCAGGAATTAAAGTCATTACTTGAGTGCTGAAAGGCAGTAATGCCAACCACTGTGTTACTCTGCTGCTCAAGTATGATCTACTTACCTACTGTATTGCATTGTGGATATTTGTGGTGTCTAATAAATAAATGATAATATTTGAATTACATTTCTCAAATATTGATTCATTGCGCCACTAGTGAACTCAGTATAAATGCAATATACATGCAGAAAATCATCCATTACCTTAGATCAATGTGTGGGAACCACAAAAAAATATTAATTGTTTGCTATGTTCTGATGTCAAAAAAATAGAATTGAAGTTCAGAGCAAAGAAAAGTTTGTAATTAAAATATATTTTGGCTAATATTCTCTTTAAAAATACTTTTTTAATTTGAAAATTAATTACAAAGATGTATCTCAAATTGAACAAGCACTGTACATAAAGTAATGCATTAAATACCCCACTCTTTTTGCATCAGTATTACTGTACATCACTAGTGTGTGTTGAAACCACATTCCTATGAACCACAAGCTAAGCTTATGGTTCCATGCTTGCTTCCAATATCCTCCTTAAATCAGGCCACTGCCACCCACAGGATAGCACTACTGTATGTAACATTTTTTTTGTCCTTGGGTAGCAAGGGCGGTTCCTTAATTGCTTATTTCTCAAAAGTATGCAAAATAATTAATTCCCCTCAAACTTTGCTTTTGTAACCAGGACATTTTATACTTTGAAATGTTCCTATTTCAGATAAGAAATGGGTGAATTAGCATTTTCTTTTACACAATGGGGTATATTTACTAAGAATCTCATTTCTGCTGATTTCAGCCAAGATCAGTCTCGACTGACATCAGCAATGTGAGATTGCAACTTTTTGAGAAAAAAACATGGTCATTTACTAAAGTGTAGTACCGTATTTTTTCAATTCGAATTCCCCGATGTCAGTGTAATTCGTTTTGCCAGCAGAGTTTTACTGAAGAGAATAGTAAAACACTGCCAGACTTAACACAATGAAGCCCAGCCAGATCAGTGAGATCCATGCAGGGCTTCATTGTGTACAGTATTTAAATAGTTAAAAGTTAAAAAAAAATTGCATGGGATCCCCCTCCTAAGCATAACCATCCCAGGGCACTTTGAGCCAGTCCTGGTTGTTTAAATACTGGGGAACAAATGCATAGGGTCCCCCAGTACTTACACAACCATCACCTGGCTCTTGGGCTGGTCCTGGTTCCAAAAATATGGGGGACAAAAGATGTAGAGGTCGCCCATATTTTTGAAACCAGCACCGGGATCCACTAGCCAGGGAGGTGATGCTGCAGCTGGGGGACACTTTTATATAGGTCCCTGTGGCCAAAGCATCACTCCCCCAATTAGTCACTCCTGGCCGGGGTTCCCTGGGGGAGTGGGAACCCCTTAAATCAACGGGTCCCCCCTCCAGGCACCCAAGGGCCAGGGGTGAAGCCCGAGGCTGTCCCCACCATCCCTGTGCAGTGGATGGGGGCTGATAGCCAAAATTGTGTAATATATATATATATATATATATATTGTCTTTTGGTGAGAACTACAAGTTACAGCAATCCCCACTCACTTGCTGGTACTTGGAGAACCACAAGTACCAGCATGCAGGGAAATAATGGGCCCGCTGCTACCTGTAGTTCCACAACAAAAAAATACCCAAATAAAAACACAACACACATACACCATGAAAGTACAAGTTTACGTTTTTACATACATTCACACTTACACACTCACACATACTTACCTAGTGTCCCACAGAGCCCATCGGTCCCTTTGTCTAGTAGAATCCACGGGAACCTGTAAAAAAAAATACTCACATATTATCCAGTGAAGATCGGTCCTCCTCTTTCCATATAGGCATTCACAGGGTTAAAAAATAATAATAAAATGAAAAATCCGATCCACGCCACTAAAGGGGTTACATGTTTACACATGGAACCCCTTTCCCTGAATGTCGGGACCCCGCATGACTCCTGTCACTAGAGGACCTGGCAGCCAATCAGGGAGTGCCACGTCATAGCGCTCTCCTGATTGGGTGTGCGCTCCTGGCCTGTCAATCAGGCGGAGCACACTGGCTGTAATGGAGGATCGAATGAGGAAGACTGAATTAAAAAAAATGTTGACCCTAGCCATAAACACCTTAAAATGAATGATATGGCTATTCTTTATTAAATATGGCACAAATGGCAATAAATTGTGATTAAATGTAATATTGTTTCTGAACACTTAAAAAAAGAGAAAACATTATTTTCTGTTGACAAGCACTGGTTCGCATGCAATATGTTCAACAATCCTTCACTCTCTTCAATTTTTTTTTTTCATGACTATCCTGCTGGAATGGAATTCAGTAACAGGTTGTTCTTTAGTAAGTTCTGCTTGGCTTGACAGCTCTAATCAGTGTATAGCAAAACACTTTTGCAAACATTCCCGTATTAAATATATTCCAATCCCACAAGGCTCTCATTATGAAAATGAATTCATAAATTCTCACCATGCTGATTATGAAATGTAAGAACTAAACAAAGATATTGTTAATAAGAAATATACATTTCTGTATAAAAAGATTAAAACAAAATAGATTTGTACAACTCTGAACTTTAGTAGACTTTACGCAGGTATAGGTGTACCATGTATCAACTGTCTAACTCTGTATAGAGCTAAACAGTTCTCATAGTGCATGTCTTTTAGAAGCAATGTAATCTGATATTTAAAAATGCTGAAAAAAAAAATCATATATTAACCATGGTTCAGCAAAAGCTGACTACTATTTCACCAAAAAATTATGAAAAATCAAATGTTCACAGATACTGCTATAAAAAATAGTATAACATGATGGAAATGTATCAATATATTTCAGAAAATCAATAGGGAGCTGCTGTATTTGCATGATACTGTAAGTGATGTCACATGTGATATAGCAAATCTGAATGACACCAATCCCATTATGTTATATATACAGTTTCCCATTTCGGAAACGCTTGGCACCAGAAGTATTTATAATTTCAGATTTTTTCATATTTTGGAATATTTGCATACCATAATGAGGTATCTTGGGGATGAGACCCAAGTCTGAGCACAGAATGCATTTATGTTTTATATACACCTTATACACGTAGTCTGAAAGTAATTTTATACAATATTTTAAATAATTGTGTGCATGAAATAAAGTATGTGTACATTTAACCATCAGAAAGCAAAGCTGCAACTGTCTCTCAAAAGACTTTGGATTATAAAATATTTTGGATAATGGATTTCTAGATATGGGAGACTCAACCTGTATATATAACTAGAAAGGAAGTGTGATATTATAATAAAAATTTGTTTTAACTATATTCAAATACCTATAATTTTCTAAGCAACCACAATGGGGGGGGGGGGGGATCAATGTAGGACACATGTAATTAATTACGGATGCAACACAACTTGTCCTATACTGTCATCAACTGTAAGTTGCTGTTTTCCTGTTTGATTATTTGTTTATGTATTCTGTAATAATAAAACAAACAGCAGTCCATTCCTAGGAGTTGGTGAGTGTCTCCGGATGCCCAAAGTGTCAACAACATTCTTCGACAAATAGATGCTAAAAGATTAACGTAAATTGTACTTTGAAATTCCCTATTCTGAACATTACATAAATCTATAGTCAGATATTGTGAGAGCAGAGTGGCAAAATTGTTGAATGATTGTTAGAAGTTTTGTAGCTGCACCATCCAAACATTTTAATTAATAAATATTTACTTTTATTTCATCACTGATTCTATATACAGTTATTAATAGGAATGTTTAACAAGTCAAATCTACAGTATACTACCGTATTTGTTCCATTTTCGTTAAATTCTTAAGTAATATCCTTACACGTTTCTTCTTGTAAAGTGGGTAATAAATTGAATATTCATTTTATTTGTTATATTGTAATTGTTGTTACCATTTTCTGTTGCTCATCTACAAAGAGTTCCAAGTCTAATACTATATATTTCCAAACTTTCCAGGTAAGTACTGTCGATCTGAACAAAAATGTAGTGTATGACTCACTTGATTTGCCTGATCATCATCTGCTCCATTCACCATCAGTAACATGACAATTTTTATTGAGGCCAAGCTCACAAACTGATAAATCCAGCTTCTTTTTTTGAATGCCATTAATCAAGGTTTTTGAGGCCTACTACTGACAGTGTCGGCCTGGAGCCTGAAGGGCCTTCCAGGGGAATGCAGTGGTAGGGGTTTTGTATAGGGGTGCAGCCAGTCTCCAGAGGAAGTGTGGCCAGCCACCACAGCGGTTTGGCTAACCACTAGAGAGTGCATGGTCTGGCCCCCTTATGACCATCATTATTCTTATTACTACAAGAAACTACAACCCAACCCCTAATTATATACACTGGCACGCTGGATAGTGCTCAAGGATACCATTACACTCTTAGTGGGGAATTCAGTTCCGTGCAAAGGGTACGACTCACACTCCCATATCGCACCCTTCACCTGCCCGGCCGAATCCGGCATTCGCACAAAAGTGCTCGTTACCCTATGGGGCAGCGAGCGCTTTTGTGTGAGATCAGTCAGCGTAAAGCGTGGCTATTGCTGCACTGATTCGTCCAGGCAAATGGATTCACCTGCAATTAAATGTCCCCCTTAATCTCTGTAGGAAACTGGACAGCTCCAGCACTGTGCGTCTCCCGATTGCATAAGCCCACCCCCATAGTGCAGGACCCATCACTATTTACTTAGCTACTATTTACTTATCTTATTAACTATTATTTATTTTAATTCCCTCTGTACTTTTTTCCATATTACCAAATGTATCTACTTTTTTTGTTGCCTCTTGCCTACTGAAATACTGACTGTGAACACACACCTTACTTACTGCCTCCCTCTCTCCCTCTTATCTCCCTACTGCGACCCCTGATTCACCATCCCCCCTCTTTTCACCCACACTACTCCCTACCCCTCCGTTAGTCACCATGCTGTATTTTTACAAAAGTTTTTCAAAGTGGAGATGTTGCCCATAGCAGCCAATCAGATTCTAGATTTTATCTTTTAGAAGATGCTAGATAAATGATAAGTACAATCTTACTGGTAGCTATGGGCAACATCTCCAGTTTTGGAAAAAAAAAAAAAACTTTAGTAAATATACTCCCAGTGTCTCATTGCACCTCTCCCGGGCAGATTATAATTGAGTGAGAGATAGAAGGAGGCATAGTGTACTTTTTTTATTTTGATTATTTATTTATTTATTTTGGGGGGGGGGGCAACTGATCCTCTTACTTGCACAGGGCACCAAAATATATAGTTGCGGCACTGCAAATGTATACTGTATAATATAAGTGCACAGTATGGAACCTGGGGCCTAATTCAGACCTGATTGCAGCAGCAAATTTGTCAGCTAATGGGCAAAACCATGTGCACTGCAGGTGGGGCAGATGTAACATTTGCAGAGTGAGTTATATTTGGGTGGGTTATATCATTTCTGTGCAGGGTTAATACTGGCTGCATTATAATTTACACTGTAATTTTGATTTCAGTTTGAACACACCCCACCCAAATCTAACTCTCCCTGCAAATGTTATATCTGCCCCCCCCCCCCCCCCCTGCAGTGCACATGGTTTTGCACATTAGCTAACAGATTTGCTGCTACAATCAGGTCCGAATTAGGCCCCTGATCCCATGAAGAGGAGCTGTGCCCCCAGGCTAAATTCTGCACTTCTATCCCATATTATGATTAAAAAATCTACCTACAGTATATGTAATATTTCACTATTTTTCGCTAAGCATATATCATGTTTTCAAAATGCATGACCTTTTACATCAATCAAAAATAGCTTAATGCACAATGAAAAAATGAAACTCCAATAATATATATGGAATAATATGTGCAATGTAATAAAACAAATATGTGCAGTAATACAGTATATTTTTAGAGAAGATGAAGAACCTTGATCTATTTTATATTTGTAGCTAGGTTTGGACACAGACAGGTCCCTAAAAAGCTGTAGGTTGCAGACCGCATATATATTAATAACTTGAAACCACAGGAAATAATTGAAACTTTGTAAGTAGAATTGAACTGAGAAACAATGTGATTCACCACAGTACCAGACACTTCTGTCACCGTGGGAAGCAGGAATAAAAACAAAATCTATATTTTTGGACATATAAAAATCAATATAGAGGTTCACATATTCCTATCTCCTATATATATTACACATTTAACCAAACTATTCTTATTGAGACATTCAGGCTAAATGGTTATTTTAACCATTGTAAGTTCTACAATTTAGTTCAAATAAAGAAAAAAACATAAAAAAGATTCCAGATTTTCAAAAGATAATATTTAGTTTAAAATAGGGTGATTTTATAATAGCTAACATAGGACCCCATTGAGTAGTGGACACATATGGGATGCGTTTGCATTCTCCCTGAGTCAGCCGTAGTGCACATGCACAGGGCATATAGCGCTAATAGGTCACAAATGAGATGAGTAGGTCATCACAATGCATATGTTTAATATAGTATTCACAGCCAAATTCACAATGAATTAAAATGTCAAATTATCACCACACATGAAAACAAAAAACTATATTAAAAAGTTCATGTAGTTCAAGGTTAATAAGAAGTTCATAGGACCTGTTCCACGTGTATAGAGATGAGCGGGTTCGGTTCCTCGGAATCCGAACCCGCCCGAACTTCAGTTTTTTTTACACGGGTCCGAGCGACTCGGATCTTCCCGCCTTGCTCGGTTAACCCGAGCGCGCCCGAACGTCATCATCACGCTGTCGGATTCTCGCGAGGCTCGGATTCTATCGCGAGACTCGGATTCTATATAAGGAGCCGCGCGTCGCCGCCATTTTTCACACGTGCATTGAGATTCATAGGGAGAGGACGTGGCTGGCGTCCTCTCCGTTTATAGAGATTCGAGAAGAGAGTGAGACAGAGAGAGACACAGTAGTAATTTTGGGGAGCATTAGGAGGAGTACTACTACTACTAGTACTTGCTGAAGTGATAGAGAGAGATAGTGTGACTGTATTATCTGACTTGTGGGGGAGACACTGACAGTGGGGAGCAGTTAGAGTCTAAGAGCAGGACTCAGGACTCAGGAGTACATATAACGTACAGTGCACACTTTTGCTGCCAGAGTGCCAGCCACACTGCCATTGTTTGTGACCACACTGACCACCAGTATAATATATATTGTGATTGTCTGCTTAGGACTCAGGAGTACTACTTGCAAGTTGCTGATAGTGTGACCAGTGACCTGACCACCAGTTTAATAATCACCACCAGTTTATGAGTTTAATATATATATATATATATATATATATATAATTGTATATAATATATATATAATATTGTATACCACCTAGCACCTACCCGTGTTTTTTTTTTTTTTTCTTTCTTCTTTATACATACTACTATAGTAGCTTACTGTAGCAGTCTGCGGTGCTGCTGAGCTGACAGTGTCCAGCAGGTCCGTCATCAGTCATTACATAATAAATATATAATATATACCTGTCCGGCTGCAGTACTAGTGATATTATATATACATATATATTGATTTCATCTCATTATCATCCAGTCTATATTAGCAGCAGACACAGTACGTTAGTCCACGGCTGTAGCTACCTCTGTGTCGGCACTCGGCAGTCCATCCATAATTGTATACCACCTACCCGTGGTTGTTTTTTTTTCTTTCTTCTTTATACATACTACTATAGTAGCTTACTGTAGCAGTCTGCGGTGCTGCTGAGCTGACAGTGTCCAGCAGGTCCGTCATCAGTCATTACATAATAAATATATAATATATACCTGTCCGGCTGCAGTACTAGTGATATTATATATACATATATATTGATTTCATCTCATTATCATCCAGTCTATATTAGCAGCAGACACAGTACGTTAGTCCACGGCTGTAGCTACCTCTGTGTCGGCACTCGGCAGTCCATCCATAATTGTATACCACCTACCCGTGGTTGTTTTTTTTTTCTTTCTTCTTTATACATACTACTATAGTAGCTTACTGTAGCAGTCTGCGGTGCTGCTGAGCTGACAGTGTCCAGCAGGTCCGTCATCAGTCATTACATAATAAATATATAATATATACCTGTCCGGCTGCAGTACTAGTGATATTATATATACATATATATTGATTTCATCTCATTATCATCCAGTCTATATTATCAGCAGACACAGTACGTTAGTCCACGGCTGTAGCTACCTCTGTGTCGGCACTCGGCAGTCCATCCATAATTGTATACCACCTACCCGTGGTTGTTTTTTTTTTTCTTTCTTCTTTATACATACTACTATAGTAGCTTACTGTAGCAGTCTGCGGGGCTGCTGAGCTGACAGTGTCCAGCAGGTCCGTCATCAGTCATTACATAATAAATATATAATATATACCTGTCCGGCTGCAGTACAAGTGATATTATATATACATATATATTGATTTCATCTCATTATCATCCAGTCTATATTATCAGCAGACACAGTATTTTAGTCCACGGCTGTAGCTACCTCTGTGTCGGCACTCGGCAGTCCATCCATAATTGTATACCACCTACCCGTGGTTGTTTTTTTTTTCTTTCTTCTTTATACATACTACTATAGTAGCTTACTGTAGCAGTCTGCGGTGCTGCTGAGCTGACAGTGTCCAGCAGGTCCGTCATCAGTCATTACATAATAAATATATAATATATACCTGTCCGGCTGCAGTACTAGTGATATTATATATACATATATATTGATTTCATCTCATTATCATCCAGTCTATATTATCAGCAGACACAGTATGGTAGTCCACGGCTGTAGCTACCTCTGTGTCGGCACTCGGCAGTCCATCCATAAGTATACTAGTATCCATCCATCTCCATTGTTTACCTGAGGTGCCTTTTAGTTGTGCCTATTAAAATATGGAGAACAAAAATGTTGAGGTTCCAAAATTAGGGAAAGATCAAGATCCACTTCCACCTCGTGCTGAAGCTGCTGCCACTAGTCATGGCCGAGACGATGAAATGCCAGCAACGTCGTCTGCCAAGGCCGATGCCCAATGTCATAGTACAGAGCATGTAAAATCCAAAACACCAAATATCAGTAAAAAAAGGACTCCAAAACCTAAAATAAAATTGTCGGAGGAGAAGCGTAAACTTGCCAATATGCCATTTACCACACGGAGTGGCAAGGAACGGCTGAGGCCCTGGCCTATGTTCATGGCTAGTGGTTCAGCTTCACATGAGGATGGAAGCACTCAGCCTCTCGCTAGAAAAATGAAAAGACTCAAGCTGGCAAAAGCACAGCAAAGAACTGTGCGTTCTTCGAAATCCCAAATCCACAAGGAGAGTCCAATTGTGTCGGTTGCGATGCCTGACCTTCCCAACACTGGACGTGAAGAGCATGCGCCTTCCACCATTTGCACGCCCCCGGCAAGTGCTGGAAGGAGCACCCGCAGTCCAGTTCCTGATAGTCAGATTGAAGATGTCAGTGTTGAAGTACACCAGGATGAGGAGGATATGGGTGTTGCTGGCGCTGGGGAGGAAATTGACCAGGAGGATTCTGATGGTGAGGTGGTTTGTTTAAGTCAGGCACCCGGGGAGACACCTGTTGTCCGTGGGAGGAATATGGCCGTTGACATGCCTGGTGAAAATACCAAAAAAATCAGCTCTTCAGTGTGGAAGTATTTCAACAGAAATGCGGACAACAGGTGTCAAGCCGTGTGTTGCCTTTGTCAAGCTGTAATAAGTAGGGGTAAGGACGTTAACCACCTCGGAACATCCTCCCTTATACGTCACCTGCAGCGCATTCATAATAAGTCAGTGACAAGTTCAAAAACTTTGGGTGACAGCGGAAGCAATCCACTGACCAGTAAATCCCTTCCTCTTGTAACAAAGCTCACGCAAACCACCCCACCAACTCCCTCAGTGTCAATTTCCTCCTTACCCAGGAATGCCAATAGTCCTGCAGGCCATGTCACTGGCAATTCTGACGAGTCCTCTCCTGCCTGGGATTCCTCCGATGCATCCTTGAGTGTAATGCCTACTGCTGCTGGCGCTGCTGTTGTTGCTGCTGGGAGTCGATCGTCATCCCAGAGGGGAAGTCGTAAGCCCACTTGTACTACTTCCAGTAAGCAATTGACTGTCCAACAGTCCTTTGCGAGGAAGATGAAATATCACAGCAGTCATCCTGCTGCAAAGCAGATAACTGAGGCCTTGACAACTATGTTGGTGTTAGACGTGCGTCCGGTATCCGCCGTTAGTTCACAGGGAACTAGACAATTTCTTGAGGTAGTGTGCCCCCGTTACCAAATACCATCTAGGTTCCACTTCTCTAGGCAGGCGATACCAAGAATGTACACGGACGTCAGAAAAAGACTCACCAGTGTCCTAAAAAATGCAGTTGTACCCAATGTCCACTTAACCACGGACATGTGGACAAGTGGAGCAGGGCAGGGTCAGGACTATATGACTGTGACAGCCCACTGGGTAGATGTATGGACTCCCGCCGCAAGAACAGCAGCGGCGGCACCAGTAGCAGCATCTCGCAAACGCCAACTCTTTCCTAGGCAGGCTACGCTTTGTATCACCGCTTTCCAGAATACGCACACAGCTGAAAACCTCTTACGGCAACTGAGGAAGATTATCGCGGAATGGCTTACCCCAATTGGACTCTCCTGTGGATTTGTGGCATCGGACAACGCCAGCAATATTGTGTGTGCATTAAATATGGGCAAATTCCAGCACGTCCCATGTTTTGCACATACCTTGAATTTGGTGGTGCAGAATTTTTTAAAAAACGACAGGGGTGTGCAAGAGATGCTGTCGGTGGCCAGAAGAATTGCGGGACACTTTCGGCATACAGGCACCACGTACAGAAGACTGGAGCACCACCAAAAACAAATGAACCTGCCCTGCCATCATCTGAAGCAAGAAGTGGTAACGAGGTGGAATTCAACCCTCTATATGCTTCAGAGGTTGGAGGAGCAGCAAAAGGCCATTCAAGCCTATACAATTCAGCACGATATAGGAGGTGGAATGCACCTGTCTCAAGCGCAGTGGAGAATGATTTCAACATTGTGCAAGGTTCTGATGCCCTTTGAACTTGCCACACGTGAAGTCAGTTCAGACACTGCCAGCCTGAGTCAGGTCATTCCCCTCATCAGGCTTTTGCAGAAGAAGCTGGAGACATTGAAGGAGGAGCTAACACAGAGCGATTCCGCTAGGCATGTGGGACTTGTGGATGGAGCCCTTAATTCGCTTAACAAGGATTCACGGGTGGTCAATCTGTTGAAATCAGAGCACTACATTTTGGCCACCATGCTCGATCCTAGATTTAAAGCCTACCTTGGATCTCTCTTTCCGGCAGACACAAGTCTGTTGGGGTTCAAAGACCTGCTGGTGAGAAAATTGTCAAGTCAAGCGGAACGCGACCTGTCAACATCTCCTCCTTCACATTCTCCCGCAACTGGGGGTGCGAGGAAAAGGCTCAGAATTCCGAGCCCACCCGCTGGCGGTGATGCAGGGCAGTCTGGAGCGACTGCTGATGCTGACATCTGGTCCGGACTGAAGGACCTGACAACGATTACGGACATGTCGTCTACTGTCACTGCATATGATTCTCTCACCATTGAAAGAATGGTGGAGGATTATATGAGTGACCGCATCCAAGTAGGCACGTCACACAGTCCGTACTTATACTGGCAGGAAAAAGAGGCAATTTGGAGGCCCTTGCACAAACTGGCTTTATTCTACCTAAGTTGCCCTCCCACAAGTGTGTACTCCGAAAGAGTGTTTAGTGCCGCCGCTCACCTTGTCAGCAATCGGCGTACGAGGTTACATCCAGAAAATGTGGAGAAGATGATGTTCATTAAAATGAATTATAATCAATTCCTCCGTGGAGACATTGACCAGCAGCAATTGCCTCCACAAAGTACACAGGGAGCTGAGATGGTGGATTCCAGTGGGGACGAATTGATAATCTGTGAGGAGGGGGATGTACACGGTGATATATCGGAGGATGATGATGAGGTGGACATCTTGCCTCTGTAGAGCCAGTTTGTGCAAGGAGAGATTAATTGCATCTTTTTTGGTGGGGGTCCAAACCAACCCGTCATTTCAGTCACAGTCGTGTGGCAGACCCTGTCACTGAAATGATGGGTTGGTTAAAGTGTGCATGTCCTGTTTATACAACATAAGGGTGGGTGGGAGGGCCCAAGGACAATTCCATCTTGCACCTCTTTTTTCTTTAATTTTTCTTTGCGTCATGTGCTGTTTGGGGTGTATTTTTTGGAAGGGCCATCCTGCGTGACACTGCAGTGCCACTCCTAGATGGGCCCGGTGTTTGTGTCGGCCACTAGGGTCGCTTATCTTACTCACACAGCTACCTCATTGCGCCTCTTTTTTTCTTTGCGTCATGTGCTGTTTGGGGAGGGTTTTTTGGAAGGGACATCCTGCGTGACACTGCAGTGCCACTCCTAGATGGGCCCGGTGTTTGTGTCGGCCACTAGGGTCGCTTATCTTACTCACACAGCTACCTCATTGCACCTCTTTTTTTCTTTGCGTCATGTGCTGTTTGGGGAGGGTTTTTTGGAAGGGACATCCTGCGTGACACTGCAGTGCCACTCCTAGATGGGCCCGGTGTTTGTGTCGGCCACTAGGGTCGCTTATCTTACTCACACAGCTACCTCATTGCGCCTCTTTTTTTCTTTGCGTCATGTGCTGTTTGGGGAGGGTTTTTTGGAAGGGACATCCTGCGTGACACTGCAGTGCCACTCCTAGATGGGCCCGGTGTTTGTGTCGGCCACTAGGGTCGCTTATCTTACTCACACAGCTACCTCATTGCGCCTCTTTTTTTCTTTGCGTCATGTGCTGTTTGGGGAGGGTTTTTTGGAAGGGACATCCTGCGTGACACTGCAGTGCCACTCCTAGATGGGCCCGGTGTTTGTGTCGGCCACTAGGGTCGCTTATCTTACTCACACAGCTACCTCATTGCACCTCTTTTTTTCTTTGCGTCATGTGCTGTTTGGGGAGGGTTTTTTGGAAGGGACATCCTGCGTGACACTGCAGTGCCACTCCTAGATGGGCCAGGTTTTTGTGTCGGCCACTAGGGTCGCTTAGCTTAGTCATCCAGCGACCTCGGTGCAAATTTTAGGACTAAAAATAATATTGTGAGGTGTGAGGTATTCAGAATAGACTGAAAATGAGTGGAAATTATGGTTTTTGAGGTTAATAATACTTTGGGATCAAAATGACCCCCAAATTCTATGATTTAAGCTGTTTTTTAGTGTTTTTTGAAAAAAACACCCGAATCCAAAACACACCCGAATCCGACAAAAAAAATTCGGTGAGGTTTTGCCAAAACGCGGTCGAACCCAAAACACGGCCACGGAACCGAACCCAAAACCAAAACACAAAACCCGAAAAATTTCAAGTGCACATCTCTACGTGACGTGTACAGTCCCCTTAATTCCATATGGACCAAAGCAGTAAACAACCGTGATTGATAGTTACCACAGGTGTGTTTTCAAGGTGTTTAAGCGGTTCTGTGTCCCGCAAGGTGGCAGTCCTTTGATGGATAACATAGGAAAATTTCCACGGTGTTAGGAGATCTCTCCAGCAAAAAGATCAAAATGGTATAATGGTAAGGACTTGGTTCACGTCACTGTCTTCTAATAAGATGAGTCCATGGGAGTAGACACAAAACAGTAGCTTTCACCAACGTGTTTCATTGCGTTAACGCAACTTTTTTTGTGTCTGACTTTTGACCCTGTCTGTTTGTGTCTGACTTTTGACCCTGTCTGACTTTTGACCCTGTCTGACTTTTGACTGTCGACCATATGGTGTTTACCTAATGAATGTCTATCTTTTAACTATCTATAGAATGGAACCCCATTAATATGACCACTTCCTAAATTTGACATTGATTTGACGTCGGCAGTGCATAGCCCATTGAAGTACATCACGTGTCATCCGCTGGCTTAGTGGGTATATAAGGTGTGCAATAGGCCGTCTGCACACATCACTCGTTGCTGTCATGGGTAAAAAAGGCAATTATTTTACTTGCAAAAAGGATGATTATCGGCTCTCGGGCCATGGCTAGCAGTATTTATGAAACAGTGCAGTTTGTGAACGGTTTGGGTGCTGCTGTGGGAAAGTTGCATTGTAACTGAAAAATGGCAGCATTGCGAATAACCGATGTGGAAACTGCGGAGCACCATGGGCCATTGAAATGAGAGGTGACCGTAACCTACAAAGGTACATGAGGGCTGGCTGACACCCTACAGTGGAGCAGATCACCATCAAATGGAACCTGGGGGCTACTAGATGTGTCTAAAATGACAAGTCAGCACATCTAGCTGCTGTCCATGCTGCACACGACGGTTACTCTGACTATTAACTGGTGGTCATATTAATGTGACTCAACTGTGTATATATAAAACCATTCATGGGGTGGCACTTCGCCCATCAATAAACTAATAAACACACTAGACCCACATTTTGGTGCACTGAATAACTGTCTTTAGGAAAGAAATATAATAACACTATCATCTTACCTTAAATGGACAAATAAGCCAGCCAAAAGTGTTCACCATGATATCAGAAGCAGGACATCATTGTCAACTACAATGCCAAAGTGGGATGCTGTACCCAGCTGCGGTTGTAGGAAAATTGCATCATTACGCATACAGCACAAGACATCATTGCAACAGACCTATCACCAAAGAAACCTGTAAACTGAAACATGTTGCGCTATAAAATACAATACAATTCAATCAAAAGCATTACAGGTATAAATCATAATATTCTAAGCATGGATCACAGTATTACAACCACCTAATCAATAAATTATGTAATAACATAGCAGTATATTATACTTGTTGGTCTGAATAAAAACTCATATGTAAAACACAAGAGCCTTAGAAATTATTAAGTCCTTTTACTCTTTTGAACTGATCACATCTAAATGATGTATCCAGTGATTTTCAGACCTCAGTAAAAGTTAATTTCTATCACCACCTCTCCATACTGTATGTGGAGTTGTTATCAATCATCCTGTACTTCAGACTGGTAAGATTATTAGTGATGAGCACCGGAAATTTTTCGGGTTTTGTGTTTTGGTTTTGGGTTCGGTTCCGCGGCCGTGTTTTGGGTTCGAACGCGTTTTGGCAAAACCTCACCGAATTTTTTTTGTCGGATTCGGGTGTGTTTTGGATTCGGGTGTTTTTTTCAAAAAACCCTAAAAAACAGCTTAAATCATAGAATTTGGGGGTCATTTTGATCCCAAAGTATTATTAACCTCAATAACCATAATTTCCACTCATTTTCAGTCTATTCTGAACACCTCACACCTCACAATATTATTTTTAGTCCTAAAATTTGCACCGAGGTCGCTGGATGACTAAGCTCAGCGACCCAAGTTGCCGACACAAACACCTGGCCCATCTAGGAGTGGCACTGCAGTGTCACGCAGGATGGCCCTTCAAAAAACTACTCCCCAAACAGCACATGACGCAAAGAAGAAAAAAAAGAGGCGCAATGAGGTAGCTGTGTGAGTAAGCTAAGCGACCCTAGTGGCCGACACAAACACCTGGCCCATCTAGGAGTGGCACTGCAGTGTCACGCAGGATGGCCCTTCCAAAAAACACCCCCCAAACAGCACATGACGCAAAGAAAAAAAGAGGCGCAATGAGGTAGCTGTGTGACTAAGCTAAGCGACCCTAGTGGCCGACACAAACACCTGGCCCATCTAGGAGTGGCACTGCAGTGTCACGCAGGATGGCCCTTCAAAAAACTACTCCCCAAACAGCACATGACGCAAAGAAGAAAAAAAAGATGCGCAATGAGGTAGCTGTGTGACTAAGATAAGCGACCCTAGTGGCCGACACAAACACCTGGCCCATCAAGGAGTGGCACTGCAGTGTCACGCAGGATGGCCCTTCCAAAAAACACCCCCCAAACAGCACATGACGCAAAGAAAAAAAGAGGCGCAATGAGGTAGCTGTGTGACTAAGATAAGCGACCCAAGTGGCCGACACAAACACCTGGCCCATCTAGGAGTGGCACTGCAGTGTCACGCAGGATGGCCCTTCAAAAAAACACCCCCCAAACAGCACATGACGCAAAGAAAAAAGAGGCGCAATGAGGTAGCTGTGTGACTAAGATAAGCGACCCAAGTGGCCGGCACAAACACCTGGCCCATCTAGGAGTGGCACTGCAGTGTCACGCAGGATGGCCCTTCCAAAAACTACTCCCCAAACAGCACATGACGCAAAGAAGAAAAAAAAGAGGCGCAATGAGGTAGCTGTGTGAGTAAGCTAAGCGACCCTAGTGGCCGACACAAACACCTGGCCCATCTAGGAGTGGCACTGCAGTGTCACGCAGGATGGCCCTTCCAAAAAACACCCCCCAAACAGCACATGACGCAAAGAAAAAAAGAGGCGCAATGAGGTAGATGTGTGACTAAGCTAAGCGACCCTAGTGGCCGACACAAACACCTGGCCCATCTAGGAGTGGCACTGCAGTGTCACGCAGGATGGCCCTTCAAAAAACTACTCCCCAAACAGCACATGACGCAAAGAAGAAAAAAAAGATGCGCAATGAGGTAGCTGTGTGACTAAGATAAGCGACCCTAGTGGCCGACACAAACACCTGGCCCATCTAGGAGTGGCACTGCAGTGTCACGCAGGATGGCCCTTCCAAAAAACACCCCCCAAACAGCACATGACGCAAAGAAAAAAAGAGGCGCAATGAGGTAGCTGTGTGACTAAGCTAAGCGACCCTAGTGGCCGACACAAACACCTGGCCCATCTAGGAGTGGCACTGCAGTGTCACGCAGGATGGCCCTTCAAAAAACTACTCCCCAAACAGCACATGACGCAAAGAAGAAAAAAAAGATGCGCAATGAGGTAGCTGTGTGACTAAGATAAGCGACCCAAGTGGCCGACACAAACACCTGGCCCATCTAGGAGTGGCACTGCAGTGTCACGCAGGATGGCCCTTCCAAAAACTACTCCCCAAACAGCACATGACGCAAAGAAAAATGAAAGAAAAAAGAGGTGCAAGATGGAATTGTCCTTGGGCCCTCCCACCCACCCTTATGTTGTATAAACAGGACATGCACACTTTAACCAACCCATCATTTCAGTGACAGGGTCGGCCACACGACTGTGACTGAAATGACGGGTTGGTTTGGACCCCCACCAAAAAAGAAGCAATTAATCTCTCCTTGCACAAACTGGCTCTACAGAGGCAAGATGTCCACCTCATCATCATCCTCCAATATATCACCGTGTACATCCCCCTCCTCACAGATTATCAATTCGTCCCCATTGGAATCCACCATCTCAGCTCCCTGTGTACTTTGTGGAGGCAATTGCTGCTGGTGAATGTCTCCACGGAGGAATTGATTATAATTCATTTTAATGAACATCATCTTCTCCACATTTTCTGGATGTAACCTCGTACGCCGATTGCTGACAAGGTGAGCGGCGGCACTAAACACTCTTTCGGAGTACACACTTGTGGGAGGGCAACTTAGGTAGAATAAAGCCAGTTTGTGCAAGGGCCTCCAAATTGCCTCTTTTTCCTGCCAGTATAAGTACGGACTGTCTGACGTGCCTACTTGGATGCGGTCACTCATATAATCCTCCACCATTCTTTCAATGGGGAGAGAATCATATGCAGTGACAGTAGACGACATGTCCGTAATCGTTGTCAGGTCCTTCAGTCCGGACCAGATGTCAGCATCAGCAGTCGCTCCAGACTGCCCTGCATCACCGCCAGCGGGTGGGCTCGGAATTCTGAGCCTTTTCCTCGCACCCCCAGTTGCGGGAGAATGTGAAGGAGGAGATGTTGACAGGTCGCGTTCCGCTTGACTTGACAATTTTCTCACCAGCAGTTCTTTGAACCCCAGCAGACTTGTGTCTGCCGGAAAGAGAGATCAAAGGTAGGTTTTAAATCTAGGATCGAGCACGGTGGCCAAAATGTAGTGCTCTGATTTCAACAGATTGACCACCCGTGAATCCTTGTTAAGCGAATTAAGGGCTCCATCCACAAGTCCCACATGCCTAGCGGAATCGCTCTGTGTTAGCTCCTCCTTCAATGTCTCCAGCTTCTTCTGCAAAAGCCTGATGAGGGGAATGACCTGACTCAGGCTGGCAGTGTCTGAACTGACTTCACGTGTGGCAAGTTCAAAAGGTTGCAGAACCTTGCACAACGTTGAAATCATTCTCCACTGCGCTTGAGACAGGTGCATTCCACCTCCTATATCGTGCTCAGTTGTATAGGCTTGAATAGCCTTTTGCTGCTCCTCCAACCTCTGAAGCATATAGAGGGTTGAATTCCACCTTGTTACCACTTCTTGCTTCAGATGATGGCAGGGCAGGTTCAGGCGTTTTTGGTGGTGCTCCAGTCTTCTGTACGTGGTGCCTGTACGCCGAAAGTGTCCCGCAATTCTTCTGGCCACCGACAGCATCTCTTGCACACCCCTCTCGTTTTTTAAATAATTCTGCACCACCAAATTCAAGGTATGTGCAAAACATGGGACGTGCTGGAATTTGCCCAGATTTAATGCACACACAATATTGCTGGCGTTGTCCGATGCCACAAATCCACAGGAGAGTCCAATTGGGGTAAGCCATTCCGCGATGATCTTCCTCAGTTGCCATAAGAGGTTTTCAGCTGTGTGCTTATTCTGGAAAGCGGTGATACAAAGCGTAGCCTGCCTAGGAAAGAGTTGGCGTTTGCGAGATGCTGCTACTGGTGCCGCCGCTGCTGTTCTTGCGGCGGGAGTCCATACATCTTCCCAGTGGGCTGTCACAGTCATATAGTCCTGAGCCTGCCCTGCTCCACTTGTCCACATGTCCGTGGTTAAGTGGACATTGGGTACAACTGCATTTTTTAGGACACTGGTGAGTCTTTTTCTGAGGTCTGTGTACATTTTCGGTATCGCCTGCCTAGAGAAATGGAACCTAGATGGTATTTGGTACCGGTGACACAGTACCTCCAACAAGTCTCTAGTTGGCTCTGCAGTAATGATGGATACCGGAACCACGTTTCTCACCGCCCAGGATGCCAAGGCCTCAGTTATCCGCTTTGCAGCAGGATGACTGCTGTGATATTTCATCTTCCTCGCAAAGGACTGTTGGACAGTCAATTGCTTGGTGGAAGTAGTAAAAGTGGTCTTACGACTTCCCCTCTGGGATGACCATCGACTCCCAGCAGCAACAACAGCAGCGCCAGCAGCAGTAGGCGTTACACGCAAGGATGCATCGGAGGAATCCCAGGCAGGAGAGGACTCGTCAGAATTGCCAGTGACATGGCCTGCAGGACTATTGGCATTCCTGGGGAAGGAGGAAATTGACACTGAGGGAGTTGGTGGGGTGGTTTGCGTGAGCTTGGTTACAAGAGGAAGGGATTTACTGGTCAGTGGACTGCTTCCGCTGTCGCCCAATGTTTTTGAACTTGTCACTGACTTATGATGAATGCGCTGCAGGTGACGTATAAGGGAGGATGTTCCAAGGTGGTTAACGTCCTTACCCCTACTTATTACAGCTTGACAAAGGCAACACACGGCTTGACAAATGTTGTCCGCATTTCTGTTGAAATACTTCCACACCGAAGAGCTGATTTTTTTGGTATTTTCACCAGGCATGTCAATGGCCCTATTCCTCCCACGGACAACAGGTGTCTCCCCGGGTGCCTGACTTAAACAAACCACCTCACCATCAGAATCCTCCTGGTCAATTTCCTCCCCAGCGCCAGCAACACCCATATCCTCCTCATCCTGGTGTACTTCAACACTGACATCTTCAATCTGACTATCAGGAACTGGACTGCAGGTGCTCCTTCCAGCACTTGCAGGGGGCGTGCAAATGGTGGAAGGCGCATGCTCTTCAGGTCCAGTGTTGGGAAGGTCAGGCATCGCAAATGACACAATTGGACTCTCCTTGTGGATTTGTGATTTCGAAGAACGCACAGTTCTTTGCTGTGCTTTTGCCAGCTTGAGTCTTTTCATTTTTCTAGCGAGAGGCTGAGTGCTTCCATCCTCATGTGAAGCTGAACCACTAGCCATGAACATAGGCCAGGGCCTCAGCCGTTCCTTGCCACTCCGTGTGGTAAATGGCATATTGGCAAGTTTATCTTCTCCTCCGACAATTTTATTTTAGATTTTTGAGTCCTTTTTTTACTGATATTTGGTGCTTTGGATTTTACATGCTCTGTACTATGACATTGGGCATCGGCCTTGGCAGACGACGTTGATGGCATTTCATCGTCTCGGCCATGACTAGTGGCAGCAGCTTCAGCACGAGGTGGAAGTCGATCTTGATCTTTCCCTATTTTTGGAACCTCAACATTTTTGTTCTCCATATTTTAATAGGCACAACTAAAAGGCACCTCAGGTAAACAATGGAGATGGATGGATACTAGTATACTTATGGATGGACGAGCGACTGCCGACACAGAGGTAGCTACAGCCGTGGACTACCGTACTGCGTCTGCTGCTAATATAGACTGGATGATAATGATATAAAAAATATATATATATCACTACTGCAGCCGGACAGGTATATATTATATAATGACGGACCTGCTGGACACTGTCAGCACTGCAGACTCCTAAAGTAAGCTACTAGTATCAAGAAGATAGAAAAAAAAACACCACAGGTAGGTGGTATACAATTATGGATGGACGAGCGACTGCCGACACAGAGGTAGCTACAGCCGTGGACTACCGTACTGCGTCTGCTGCTAATATAGACTGGATGATAATGATATAAAAAATATATATATATCACTACTGCAGCCGGACAGGTATATATTATATAATGACGGACCTGCTGGACACTGTCAGCACTGCAGACTCCTAAAGTAAGCTACTAGTATCAAGAAGATAGAAAAAAAAAACACCACAGGTAGGTGGTATACAATTATGGATGGACGAGCGACTGCCTACACAGAGGTAGCTACAGCCGTGGACTACCGTACTGCGTCTGCTGCTAATATAGACTGGATGATAATGATATAAAAAATATATATATATCACTACTGCAGCCGGACAGGTATATATTATATAATGACGGACCTGCTGGACACTGTCAGCACTGCAGACTCCTAAAGTAAGCTACTAGTATCAAGAAGATAGAAAAAAAAAACACCACAGGTAGGTGGTATACAATTATGGATGGACGAGCGACTGCCGACAAAGAGGTAGCTACAGCCGTGGACTACCGTACTGCGTCTGCTGCTAATATAGACTGGATAATAATGATATAAAATATATATATATATCACTACTGCAGCCGGACAGGTATATATTATATAATGACGGACCTGCTGGACACTGTCAGCACTGCAGACTCCTAAAGTAAGCTACTAGTATCAAGAAGATAGAAAAAAAAACACAACAGGTAGGTGGTATACAATTATGGATGGACGAGCGACTGCCGACACAGAGGTAGCTACAGCCGTGGACTACCGTACTGCGTCTGCTGCTAATATAGACTGGATAATAATGATATAAAAAATATATATATATCACTACTGCAGCCGGACAGGTATATATTATATAATGACGGACCTGCTGGACACTGTCAGCACTGCAGACTCCTAAAGTAAGCTACTAGTATCAAGAAGATAGAAAAAAAAAACACAACAGGTAGGTGGTATACAATTATGGATGGACGAGCGACTGCCGACACAGAGGTAGCTACAGCCGTGGACTACCGTACTGCGTCTGCTGCTAATATAGACTGGATGATAATGATATAAAAAATATATATATATCACTACTGCAGCCGGACAGGTATATATTATATAATGACGGACCTGCTGGGCACTGTCAGCACTGCAGACTCCTAAAGTTAGCTACTAGTATCAAGAAGATAGAAAAAAAAAAAACACCACAGGTAGGTGGTATACAATTATGGATGGACGAGCGAATGCCGACACAGAGGTAGCTACAGCCGTGGACTACCATACTGCGTCTGCTGCTAATATAGACTGGATGATAATGATATAAAAAATATATATATATCACTACTGCAGCCGGACAGGTATATATTATATAATGACGGACCTGCTGGACACTGTCAGCACTGCAGACTCCTAAAGTAAGCTACTAGTATCAAAAAGATAGAAAAAAAAAACACCACAGGTAGGTGGTATACAATTATGGATGGACGAGCGACTGCCGACACAGAGGTAGCTACAGCCGTGGACTACCGTACTGCGTCTGCTGCTAATATAGACTGGATGATAATGATATAAAAAATATATATATCACTACTGCAGCCGGACAGGTATATATTATATAATGACGGACCTGCTGGACACTGTCAGCACTGCAGACTCCTAAAGTAAGCTACTAGTATCAAGAAGATAGAAAAAAAAAAAAACACCACAGGTAGGTGGTATACAATTATGGATGGACGAGCGACTGCCGACACAGAGGTAGCTACAGCCGTGGACTACCGTACTGCGTCTGCTGCTAATATAGACTGGATGATAATGATATAAAAAATATATATATATCACTACTGCAGCCGGACAGGTATATATTATATAATGACGGACCTGCTGGACACTGTCAGCACTGCAGACTCCTAAAGTAAGCTACTAGTATCAAGAAGATAGAAAAAAAAAACACCACAGGTAGGTGGTATACAATTATGGATGGACGAGCGACTGCCGACACAGAGGTAGCTACAGCCGTGGACTACCGTACTGCGTCTGCTGCTAATATAGACTGGATGATAATGATATAAAAAATATATATATATCACTACTGCAGCCGGACAGGTATATATTATATAATGACGGACCTGCTGGACACTGTCAGCACTGCAGACTCCTAAAGTAAGCTACTAGTATCAAGAAGATAGAAAAAAAAAACACAACAGGTAAGTGGTATACAATTATGGATGGACGAGCGACTGCCGACACAGAGGTAGCTACAGCCGTGGACTACCGTACTGCGTCTGCTGCTAATATAGACTGGATGATAATGATATAAAAAATATATATATATCACTACTGCAGGCGGACAGGTATATATTATATAATGACGGACCTGCTGGACACTGTCAGCACTGCAGACTCCTAAAGTAAGCTACTAGTATCAAGAAGATAGAAAAAAAAAAAAAACCACAACAGGTAGGTGGTATACAATTATGGATGGACGAGCGACTGCCGACACAGAGGTAGCTACAGCCGTGGACTACCGTACTGCGTCTGCTGCTAATATAGACTGGATGATAATGATATAAAAAATATATATATATCACTACTGCAGCCGGACAGGTATATATTATATAATGACGGACCTGCTGGACACTGTCAGCACTGCAGACTCCTAAAGTAAGCTACTAGTATCAAGAAGATAGAAAAAAAAAACACCACAGGTAGGTGGTATACAATTATGGATGGACGAGCGACTGCCGACACAGAGGTAGCTACAGCCGTGGACTACCGTACTGCGTCTGCTGCTAATATATACTGGATGATAATGATATAAAAATATATATATATCACTACTGCAGGACAGGTATATATTATATAATGACGGACCTGCTGGACACTGTCAGCAGAATGCGTTTATAGAATAAAAACACCACACGACGAGTGTTTAACTTTTTCAGGCAGACAATCACAATATACTGGTGGTCAGTGGTCACTGGTCAGTCACACTGGCAGTGGCACTCTGGCAGCAAAAGTGTGCACTGTTAATGTACTCCTGCTATAACTGCTCCCCAGTCTCCCCCACAATTAAGCTGTGTGAGCAGTGAGCACTCAGCACAGTCAGATATACATAGATGATGCAGCACACTGAGGCTGAGCACAGATATGGTATACTGTGTCACTGTGTATCGTTTTTTTTCAGGCAGAGAACGGATTATATTAAATAATAATAAAACTGCACTGGTGGTCACTGGTCAGTCACTAGTAAACTCTGCACTCTCTGAGTACTCCTAAGCTCCAGTAAATTAAGTGTCTCACTCTCACTCTCTATCTTTTTCTATTCTAAACGGAGAGGACGCCAGCCACGTCCTCTCCCTATCAATCTCAATGCACGTGTGAAAATGGCGGCGACACGCGGCTCCTTATATAGAATCCGAGTCTCGCGATAGAATCCGAGCCTCGCGAGAATCCGACAGCGGGATGATGACGTTCGGGCGCGCTCGGGTTAACCGAGCAAGGCGGGAAGATCCGAGTCTGCCTCGGACCCGTGTAAAAAGGCTGAAGTTCGGGGGGGTTCGGATGTCGAGGAACCGAACCCGCTCATCACTAAAGATTATGTCCCTTTTCTGCAAAATGTTGAGCCACCAGTTGCTCACTAACAATTGCAGCACAGATTGGTATGCTGTCATTCGCTCTTTAAATTTACACTGAATCTTAGACAGATAAGCCATCCAGAAGTGATCACCATGATACCAGAAGCGGGACACCTGCTGGAAGCGGGAAGTTGTACCCAGTGCAATATGTTCCTGTTGGTGATGGGTCTGTTGCACTGACATCTTGCACTGAATGCATGATGACATAATTTTCCCATGATGGAGGCTGTGTACACATGCTTGCTTAGCAAGATTACTGGAGGCATCAGTTTCCAAACTCCTCCTTGTACAGGTAAGAAGTGTAACTAATGTGTAGTAGTAGTCTTCCACCAGTACCTCCTATGCATGATGCTCCATCACCATCTTCTCTTTTAGCTGCCTTTTTACATTAGAAAAGTGCTTGTGGCAATTTTTAACATTGTGCTTCTCATATTCTACCACATTTACTGCATCAAAAACTGCCTGCAACAGTTGCTTATTGTTGGACAGTGCTATATGTCGGCCTGAGTGCATATTATTCTATCATACTCTGGCATAATAGCATGCACTTCTGCACAATTCTCTGTAAACCTTAATTTACACCCAGTTTGGTCTTAACAGGGGCAGACTTTTCAGGCACTTACTGTACTTAGCCTTAGCCTTCTCCTTCTTTCCATGCTCCTCTATTAACTCAAGGGTTACCCCTACCACCTCCTTTTTTCTCAATAATCTATCCCTGATTCCTCCTGCCACTCGACAGCCTCAACCATGCAAATCCTTAACACTTATGGAAATAAACATAGAACAAACAGACAGTAGCATACCCTCTAACATGACCCATTCCATTAGGTACAAATTGCTCTGTCCCTGGACTCTCTTAAGAGTAGAGATGTGCACCGGAAATTTTTCGGGTTTTGTGTTTTGGTTTTGGATTCGGTTCCGTGGCCATGTTTTGGATTCGAACGCATTTTGGCAAAACCTCCATGAAAATTTTTGTCGGATTTGGGTGTGTTTTGGATTCGGGTGTTTTTTTTCAAAAACCCCTCAAAAAACAGCTTAAAGCATAGAATTTGGGGGTAATTTTGATCCCATAGTATTATTAACCTCAATAACCATAATTTCCACTCATTTCCAGTCTATTCTGAACACCTCACACCTCACAATATTTGCACCGAGGTCGCTGGATGACTAAGCTAAGCGACCCAAGTGGCCGGCACAAACACCTGGCCCATCTAGAAGTGGCACTGCAGTGTCAGACAGGATGGCACTTAAAAAAATTAACCCCAAACAGCACATGATGCAGAGATAAATAAAAAAAAAGAGGTGCAAGATGCAATTGTCCTTGGGCCCTCCCACCCACCGTTATGTTGTATAAACAGGACATGCACACTTTAACAAACCCATCATTTCAGCCACAGGGTCTGCCACACGACTGTGTGCAAATGGGCGTGCAAATGGTGGAAGGCGCCACCTTTTCCCATCCAGTGTTGGGAAGGTCAGGCATCACAACCGACACAATTGGACTCTCCTTGGGGATTTGTGATTTAGAAGAACGCACAGCTCTTTGCTGTGCTTTTGCCAGCTTAAGTCTTTTCAGTTTTCTAGCGAGAGGCTGAGTGCTTCCATCCTCATGTGAAGCTGAACTACTAGCCATAAACATAGGCCAGTGCCTCAGCCGTTCCTTGCCACTCCGTGTCGTAAATGGCATATTGGCAAGTTTACGCTTCTCCTCAGATGCTTTTAATTTAGATTTTTGGGTCATTTTACTGAACTTTTGTTTTTTGTATTTTACATGCTCTCTACTATGACATTGGGCATCGGCCTTGGCAGACGACGTTGATGGCATTTCATCGTCTCGACCATGACTAGTGGCAGCAGCTTCAGCATGAGGTGGAAGTGGATCTTGATTATCGCTATTTTACCCTCCACATTTTTGTTCTTCATTTTTTAATGCGCGGAATTATATGCCAGTAATATATCAATAGCAATGGCCTACTGTACTGTACTATATATGTATACTGTTGGTCACCAAGATGCTGCACTGTAATACTATATATACTGCTCACAAAAATGCAGCACAGATATGGAATGGATACTTGCAGTGACACAGAGCTGCAAGATACAGCAATGGCCTACTGTACAACTATATACTGCTGGTCACCAAAATGCTGCACTGTAATACTATATATACTGCTCACAAAAATGCAGCACAGATATGGAATGGATACTTGCAGTGACACTGAGCTGCAAGATACAGCAATGGCCTACTGTACATCTATATAGTGTTGGTCACCAAAATGCTGCACTGTAATACTATATTTACTGCTCACAAAAATACAGCACAGATATGGAATGGATACTTGCAGTGACACAGAGCTGCAAGATACAGCAATGGCCTACTGTACAACTATATACTGTTGGTCACCAAAATGCTGCACTGTAATACTATATATACTGCTCACAAAAATGCAGCACAGATATGGAATGGATACTTGCAGTGACACAGAGCTGCAAGATACAGCAATGGCCTACTGTACAACTATATACTGTTAGTCACCAAAATGCTGCACTGTAATACTATATATACTGCTCACAAAGATGCAGCACAGATATGGAATGGATACTTGGAGTGACACAGAGCTGCAAGATACAGCAATGGCCTACTGTACAACTATATACTGTTGGTCACCAATATGCTGCACTGTAATACTATATATACTGCTCACAAAAATGCAGCACAGATATGGAATGGATACTTGTAGTGACACAGAGCTGCAAGATACAGCAATGGCCTTCTGTACTGTACAACTATATACTGTTGGTCACCAAAATGCTGCACTGTAATACTATATATACTGCTCACAAAAATACAGCACAGATATGGAATGGATACTTGCAGTGACACTGAACTGCAAGATACTACAGCAATGGCCTAATGTACTGTACAACTATATACTGTTGGTCACCAAAATGAAGCACACTGAGCACAGATATTTGCAGCACACTGAGCACAGATATGGAGCTTTTCAGGTAGAGAACGTAGATATTTGCAGCACACTGAGCACAGATATTTGCAGCACACTGAGCACAGATATTGAGCTTTTCAGGCAGAGAACGTTGTCACATCCTTTCTGCTCAATCGTCAATGCACGAGTGAAAATGACGGCGACGCGCTGCTCTTTATATCGAATACGAATCTCGCGAGAATCCGACAGCGGGATAATGACGTTCGGCCTCGTTCGGGTTAACCAAGCAAGGCGGGAAGATCCAAGGCTGCCTCGGGCCCGTGTAAAATAGGTAAAGTTCGGGGGGGTTCGGATCTCGAGGAACCGAAATCACTCATCTCTACTTAAGAGTGGCAGTTACAGAGGTGGGGCTGCAGCAAAGTCCAAAATTAAAAAAGAGGAGCCACAACAACTGCCAGTGGGTCCCGGCCGGTATTTGGGGTGGCAGTTGGTGTAAGTTCCTAACTTGAATTTTGGACTGTGCTGCAGCCCAACCTCTTTAACTGCCACTGGCAAGAAAGTCCAGAAACAGAGCATTTTGTACCTAATGGAATGGATCATGTTGGAGGGTATGCAGTAGCATACACCACTCCCACACAACTACTGTACTACATTACAGACAGAAAACACATAGACAAAAAGTTTTAGAAATATATATAAGAAACAATACACATAAATCTACAAATGCAAATCAAGCAGTAAGCATGTAAAGCACTCACCAAACTTGTACTAAAGAATTCCAACATAAATTTGCAAAACCTATGCTTTTATAGGGCTAATGACAGAGCCAGCCCTAGGCATAGGTAACCTAGGAAAATGCCTAGGGGGGGCATTTGGAATGCCTAGGTCCAGTAGTGGCAGTTTGGTGCAAAGGGATGGTGGGCCTGGAGGAGAAAATACAACATCCTCCAATCAGAGCTCAGTTTCAAGTAGGATTCATTTCAAATCCCTGTACTGACAGTCACATGATCCTGAGCGCTATGGGAAACTGGCCACTCATTGTTTATAGCAGATCCAGCTGAAGCAGCAGAAGTCACCTACCATCATGGCCAGAACAGAAGCAGAAGAGTGTGCACCTGTGCAGGGCCAGCTCAAACTGAGCAGCATCATGTGGTGATGCAGTGCAGCGTCCCCAGCCACCAGTACCAATGACTAGAGGCAATTACCAGACTGCACCATTAAATTAACTAGATCTGACCCAGGTATAAGGCAGCACTCTACTTATCTGGCAGGCAGCAATGGGCCCAGACCATATGATATCATGGATATCAAGCTGCAGCCATGTGCCACACAGTGCAGACAGACTACAGACTAACTTGCTTAAGCTGCCACTGACAAGGGGGGGTGCAAAGAGCCAGCTGTTAGGCGCGGCGGTGTTTGGCCGTGCCCTGACAGAGCAGCGGTCACGGCCGCCGCGCCTCTCTCTCTCCCTGCTTCCGCGCGGCGCCTAGCAACGCCAGGACGCCGTGCGCGCGATAGCCGCCGGGTCCCTAGCAACGCTAGGACGCCGTGCGTGCAGGGCCGCCGGGTCCATGGCAACGGGGACGCCACAGGTGGACCGCGTTCCCCGTTGCCATAAGATTACTCACCTGTTCTCCCCTGGTCGTGCAGCAAGGCAGCTGCACGACATTTATCAATTAGGTTCTGTACTGCCATTGGAGGGTTCCCTGTTATATGCCTCCTCAGTGTCTCACACAAACGCCGGTGATAGCTTCCTGTATGCTGTTCCTGCCTTGTAGAAGTTTGTTCCTGGTCAGCTGCATCTGGTCGATCCTGCTCCCTGCCCTCTTGTATTCTGAAGTTCTGAAGCCGGTCCTGGGAATCCTTCTGGTCCTTGTGAACCTGTTACTGTCATCTGGGGTTCTCACCCGGTTTCATGAGTAGCGGCTTCTGCCGCGTGTTGCGGCCTAGGCCGCTTAGTATTCACGTTTCTTTGAGTTGGGCATCGGAGTTGGGCAGACCTAATCCGCCCTTCAAACGCGGCTGCCGTGGGCCCAAGAAACCATAGTCGTTCAGGCGTGAATTGACAACACGGGTAAGACAACGGAGGTAGGGTGCTAGGGGCTATTTCCATTCCATTTCCCTATCCCAGCATCACGTCCTGGTGCTCTGGACTCACTGCATAAGATCTCCCCTGTCCTGAGCATCAGGATCGTAACATTATCACCGGCCCACAAAAAGGGGTATAATTCTTTTTCCTTTGTATTGGTGGGCCTAGAAATTCGGCCTCATGAATCCGGCAGTTTTAGGGCCAAATCCCAGTCAGTTTTTGGTCAACCAGATTCAGGAATTAACTCAGATGGTTCAGGACCTTACTCTTCGGGTGAGATCGCAGGAAGATCTTTTGCGAGCCTCCCCGAGTATGGTTCCAGAACCAAAAATGCATTTACCTGACCGTTTTTCGGGTAACCGAAAAGATTTCTTTAATTTTAAGGAAGCTTGTAAGCTTTATTTTCGTTTAAGGCCCCGTTCCTCTGGTACTGAGTCTCAACGGGTCGGGATTGTGATGTCTTTACTCCAAGGTGATCCACAGACCTGGGCTTTTGGGCTAAGAGCAGATGATGCTGCCTTGTTATCAGTAGACGCCTTTTTTAAGTCCTTAGGCCTTTTATATGACGACCCAGATAGAGAAGCATCTGCTGAGAGCCACCTGCGTGCCCTTAAGCAAGGTAAAAATCCTGCAGAGGCGTATTGTACCGAGTTTCGCCGTTGGTCGAACGACTGTGGCTGGAATGACCCGGCCCTGCGCAGTCAGTTTCGCCTCGGTTTGTCTGAAGTTATTAAGGACAGTCTCCTTCAGTACCCCGCTCCTGAGACTCTAGACAAACTCATGGAGCTCGCTATTAAAATTGATCGTCGTCTCCGAGAGCGGAGGGCTGAAAGAGGAACAACTTTTAGGCCTAGTCCATGTGTGTATACTTTCCCTGAGGACGTCGAGGAGCCCATGCAAATGGGTCTCTCCCGGCTGTCCCCAGAGGAAAGAACCAGAAGGTTAAGTTCTGGTCTTTGTTTGTATTGTGGTGGCAAGGGACATATCGCACGTGGTTGCCCGAATAAGCCGGGAAACGCTCTGACCAAGTGAATTGTGAGGGGGTTCACTTGGGTCTGCAGTTAATCTCCTCTAATGATTCTTTATTAGTTCCTGTAAAGATTTCCTTTGGTAGCCTCAGTTCGTTGGTGTCGGCTTTCGTCGACAGTGGAGCTGCAGGAAATTTTATGGATTTAGGTTGGGCTAAGGCTTTAGGCGTTCCGCAGATACCTTTGGATAAACATATCACCATGCACGGCTTGGATGGTGGTCTGCTTTCCAATGGGGTAATTACTCACCGCACACCTCCAGTACAACTGACAGTGGGGGCCCTACATTCAGAAAAAATAGAATTTTACCTTACACATTGTCCGGCAGTTCCAGTAGTCTTGGGTCATCCCTGGCTTGCCTTTCATAATCCCACCATAGATTGGCGGTCTGGGGAGATTTCCCAATGGGGTCCCTTTTGTGTAAAGGAGTGTATTTCCCATCCAGTCCGGGTTGCGGCAGTTACCCCAGAACTTATTCCTGTTATGCACACCAGTGCCTGCAGGAATGTACTGGTGTTTGAACTGTTATGCACACCAGTGCCTGCAGGAATGTACTGGTGTCTGAACAGAGAGGGATGCAAAACAAATGAACTCACAGACAGACTGGGAAATATGACATAACGTACACAGAAGGTGATAGGGTAACAAAACCAACACAGAGTGAACAGAGAAGCCCAGAGGCTAAGAAACTGGGTGTCTCCCTAGTATTAGAAATGCTCAGATGGAAAAAGCAAGATGTTGTGTTTTAATACGTAGAGAACCCGAAATGCTGTTGCTAAGGGCAACAGCAAAACCCTAAAGGGTTACCAACGGGTGTGGCAGTAAACTCCTTGGTCAGAGATGGAATAATAGACACAAGGAGAGTCTCCACAATCCTAATTCTCACTTGCAGGGCCCAGGTACAGCTTACTGCCACTAAACTGACACATGGATACCCTGCACAGTGAGAGAGGATTAAGCAGGCAGGTCTGAAAGTACAGCCACAAACCTGCTGGGTTCACAGAATATCAAAAGAACCTCAGCAGGCTAAACGACTGACTCCAGTCTTACTGCTAGGTCTGGATTGGCAGAGTGTAGTACCAAATCCCCAGGCCTATTTGCAGTAAGCAACAACAAATACAAAGCTACACAGTACTGGCTAACTTTCAGGAACTGACTAACCAACAAAGATTCAGCAGCATCTGCTTAACCTGAGAAGAGGCCTTATAAAGCAGGTGCTGTCTAGAGATGAGCGGGTTCGGTTTCTCTGAATCCGAACCCGCACGAACTTCATGTTTTTTTCACGGGTCCGAGCAGACTCGGATCCTCCCGCCTTGCTCGGTTAACCCGAGCGCGCCCGAACGTCATCATGACGCTGTCGGATTCTCGCGAGACTCGGATTCTATATAAGGAGCCGCGCGTCGCCGCCATTTTCACACGTGCATTGAGATTGATAGGGAGAGGACGTGGCTGGCGTCCTCTCCATTTAGATTAGGGTTGAGAGAGAGAGAGAGAGATTGACCTGAGGCTGTGATACTGTAGAAGAGAGTGCAGAGTTTAGTGACTGACGACCACAGTGACCACCAGACAGTGCAGTTGTTTGTTTTATTTAATATATCCGTTCTCTGCCTGAAAAAAACGATACACACAGTGACTCAGTCACATACCATATCTGTGTGCACTGCTCAGCCCAGTGTGCTGCATCAATGTATATATATATCTGACTGTGCTCAGCTCACTCAGCTTATAATTGTGGGGGAGACTGGGGAGCACTGCAGTGCCAGTTATAGGTTATAGCAGGAGCCAGGAGTACATAATATTATATTAAAATTAAACAGTGCACACTTTTGCTGCAGGAGTGCCACTGCCAGTGTGACTAGTGACCAGTGACCTGACCACCAGTATATATAATATTAGTAGTATACTATCTCTTTATCAACCAGTCTATATTAGCAGCAGACACAGTACAGTGCGGTAGTTCACGGCTGTGGCTACCTCTGTGTCGGCACTCGGCAGCCCGTCCATAATTGTATATACCACCTAACCGTGGTTTTTTTTTCTTTCTTTATAGTCATACTAGTTACGAGTATACTATCTCTTTATCAACCAGTCTATATTAGCAGCAGACACAGTACAGTGCGGTAGTTCACGGCTGTGGGTACCTCTGTGTCGGCACTCGGCAGCCCGTCCATAATTGTATATACCACCTAACCGTGGTTTTTTTTTCTTTCTTTATACATACATACTAGTTACGAGTATACTATCTCTTTATCAACCAGTCTATATTAGCAGCAGACACAGTACAGTGCGGTAGTTCACGGCTGTGGCTACCTCTGTGTCGGCACTCGGCAGCCCGTCCATAATTGTATATACCACCTAACCGTGGTTTTTTTTTCTTTCTTTATACATACATACTAGTTACGAGTATACTATCTCTTTATCAACCAGTCTATATATTAGCAGCAGACACAGTACAGTGCGGTAGTTCATGGCTGTGGCTACCTCTGTGTCGGCACTCGGCAGCCCGTCCATAATTGTATATACCACCTAACCGTGGTTTTTTTTTCTTTCTTTATACATACATACTAGTTACGAGTATACTATCTCTTTATCAACCAGTCTATATATTAGCAGCAGACACAGTACAGTGCGGTAGTTCACGGCTGTGGCTACCTCTGTGTCGGCACTCGGCAGCCCGTCCATAATTGTATATACCACCTAACCGTGGGTTTTTTTTCTTTCTTTATACATACATACTAGTTACGAGTATACTATTTCTTTATCAACCAGTCTATATTAGCAGCAGACACAGTACAGTGCGGTAGTTCACGGCTGTGGCTACCTCTGTGTCGGCACTCGGCAGCCCGTCCATAATTGTATATACCACCTAACCGTGTTTTTTTTTTCTTTCTTTATACATACATACTAGTTACGAGTATACTATCTCTTTATCAACCAGTCTATATATTAGCAGCAGACACAGTACAGTGCGGTAGTTCACGGCTGTGGCTACCTCTGTGTCGGCACTCGGCAGCCCGTCCATAATTGTATATACCACCTAACCGTGGTTTTTTTTTCTTTCTTTATACATACATACTAGTTACGAGTATACTATCTCTTTATCAACCAGTCTATATATTAGCAGCAGACACAGTACAGTGCGGTAGTTCACGGCTGTGGCTACCTCTGTGTCGGCACTCGGCAGCCCGTCCATAATTGTATATACCACCTAACCGTGGTTTTTTTTTCTTTCTTTATACATACATACTAGTTACGAGTATACTATCTCTTTATCAACCAGTCTATATTAGCAGCAGACACAGTACAGTGCGGTAGTTCACGGCTGTGGCTACCTCTGTGTCGGCACTCGGCAGCCCGTCCATAATTGTATATACCACCTAACCGTGTTTTTTTTTTCTTTCTTTATACATACATACTAGTTACGAGTATACTGTCTCTTTATCAACCAGTCTATATATTAGCAGCAGACACAGTACAGTGCGGTAGTTCACGGCTGTGGCTACCTCTGTGTCGGCACTCGGCAGCCCGTCCATAATTGTATATACCACCTAACCGTGGTTTTTTTTTCTTTCTTTATACATACATACTAGTTACGAGTATACTATCTCTTTATCAACCAGTCTATATTAGCAGCAGACACAGTACAGTGCGGTAGTTCACGGCTGTGGCTACCTCTGTGTCGGCACTCGGCAGCCCGTCCATAATTGTATATACCACCTAACCGTGGTTTTTTTTTCTTTCTTTATACATACATACTAGTTACGAGTATACTATCTCTTTATCAACCAGTCTATATATTAGCAGCAGACACAGTACAGTGCGGTAGTTCACGGCTGTGGCTACCTCTGTGTCGGCACTCGGCAGCCCGTCCATAATTGTATATACCACCTAACCGTGGTTTTTTTTCTTTCTTTATACATACATACTAGTTACGAGTATACTATCTCTTTATCAACCAGTCTATATATTAGCAGCAGACACAGTACAGTGCGGTAGTTCACGGCTGTGGCTACCTCTGTGTCGGCACTCGGCAGCCCGTCCATAATTGTATATACCACCTAACCGTGGTTTTTTTTTCTTTCTTTATACATACATACTAGTTACGAGTATACTATCTCTTTATCAACCAGTCTATATATTAGCAGCAGACACAGTACAGTGCGGTAGTTCACGGCTGTGGCTACCTCTGTGTCGGCACTCGGCAGCCCGTCCATAATTGTATATACCACCTAACCGTGGTTTTTTTTTCTTCTTTATACATACATACTACTACGACATCTCTTTATCAACCAGTCTATATTAGCAGCAGACACAGTACAGTACGGTAGTTCACGGCTGTGGCTACCTCTGTGTCTGCACTCGGCAGGCAGTCCGTCCATAATTGTATACCACCTAACCGTGGTTTTTTTTTCTTTCTTCTTTATACATACATAGTTACATAGACATCTCTTTATCAACCAGTCTATATTAGCAGCAGACACAGTACAGTACGGTAGTTCACGGCTGTGGCTACCTCTGTGTCTGCACTCGGCAGGCAGTCCATAATTGTATACTAGTATCCATCTCCATTGTTTACCTGAGGTGCCTTTTAGTTGTGCCTATAAAATATGGAGAACAAAAATGTTGAGGTTCCAAAATTAGGGAAAGATCAAGATCCACTTCCACCTCGTGCTGAAGCTGCTGCCACTAGTCATGGCCGAGACGATGAAATGCCAGCAACGTCGTCTGCCAAGGCCGATGCCCAATGTCATAGTACAGAGCATGTCAAATCCAAAACACCAAATATCAGAAAAAAAAGGACTCCAAAACCTAAAATAAAATTGTCGGAGGAGAAGCGTAAACTTGCCAATATGCCATTTACGACACGGAGTGGCAAGGAACGGCTGAGACCCTGGCCTATGTTCATGGCTAGTGGTTCAGCTTCACATGAGGATGGAAGCACTCAGCCTCTCGCTAGAAAAATGAAAAGACTGAAGCTGGCAAAAGCAGCACAGCAAAGAACTGTGCATTCTTCGAAATCCCAAATCCACAAGGAGAGTCCAATTGTGTCGGTTGCGATGCCTGACCTTCCCAACACTGGACGTGAAGAGCATGCGCCTTCCACCATTTGCACGCCCCCTGCAAGTGCTGGAAGGAGCACCCGCAGTCCAGTTCCTGATAGTCAGATTGAAGATGTCAGTGTTGAAGTACACCAGGATGAGGAGGATATGGGTGTTGCTGGCGCTGGGGAGGAAATTGACCAGGAGGATTCTGATGGTGAGGTGGTTTGTTTAAGTCAGGCACCCGGGGAGACACCTGTTGTCCGTGGGAGGAATATGGCCGTTGACATGCCAGGTGAAAATACCAAAAAAATCAGCTCTTCGGTGTGGAGGTATTTCACCAGAAATGCGGACAACAGGTGTCAAGCCGTGTGTTCCCTTTGTCAAGCTGTAATAAGTAGGGGTAAGGACGTTAACCACCTCGGAACATCCTCCCTTATACGTCACCTGCAGCGCATTCATAATAAGTCAGTGACAAGTTCAAAAACTTTGGGTGACAGCGGAAGCAGTCCTCTGACCAGTAAATCCCTTCCTCTTGTAACCAAGCTCACGCAAACCACCCCACCAACTCCCTCAGTGTCAATTTCCTCCTTCCCCAGGAATGCCAATAGTCCTGCAGGCCATGTCACTGGCAATTCTGACGATTCCTCTCCTGCCTGGGATTCCTCCGATGCATCCTTGCGTGTAACGCCTACTGCTGCTGGCGCTGCTGTTGTTGCTGCTGGGAGTCGATGGTCATCCCAGAGGGGAAGTCGTAAGCCCACTTGTACTACTTCCAGTAAGCAATTGACTGTTCAACAGTCCTTTGCGAGGAAGATGAAATATCACAGCAGTCATCCTGCTGCAAAGCGGATAACTGAGGCCATGACAACTATGTTGGTGTTAGACGTGCGTCCGGTATCCGCCGTTAGTTCACAGGGAACTAGACAATTTATTGAGGCAGTGTGCCCCCGTTACCAAATACCATCTAGGTTCCACTTCTCTAGGCAGGCGATACCGAGAATGTACACGGACGTTAGAAAAAGACTCACCAGTGTCCTAAAAAATGCAGTTGTACCCAATGTCCACTTAACCACGGACATGTGGACAAGTGGAGCAGGGCAGGGTCAGGACTATATGACTGTGATAGCCCACTGGGTAGATGTATGGACTCCCGCCGCAAGAACAGCAGCGGCGGCACCAGTAGCAGCATCTCGCAAACGCCAACTCTTTCCTAGGCAGGCTACGCTTTGTATCACCGCTTTCCAGAATACGCACACAGCTGAAAACCTCTTACGGCAACTGAGGAAGATCATCGCGGAATGGCTTACCCCAATTGGACTCTCCTGTGGATTTGTGGCATCGGACAACGCCAGCAATATTGTGTGTGCATTAAATATGGGCAAATTCCAGCACGTCCCATGTTTTGCACATACCTTGAATTTGGTGGTGCAGAATTTTTTAAAAAACGACAGGGGCGTGCAAGAGATGCTGTCGGTGGCCAGAAGAATTGCGGGACACTTTCGGCGTACAGGCACCACGTACAGAAGACTGGAGCACCACCAAAAACTACTGAACCTGCCCTGCCATCATCTGAAGCAAGAAGTGGTAACGAGGTGGAATTCAACCCTCTATATGCTTCAGAGGTTGGAGGAGCAGCAAAAGGCCATTCAAGCCTATACAATTGAGCACGATATAGTAGGTGGAATGCACCTGTCTCAGGCGCAGTGGAGAATGATTTCAACGTTGTGCAAGGTTCTGATGCCCTTTGAACTTGCCACACGTGAAGTCAGTTCAGACACTGCCAGCCTGAGTCAGGTCATTCCCCTCATCAGGCTTTTGCAGAAGAAGCTGGAGACATTGAAGGAGGAGCTAACACGGAGCGATTCCGCTAGGCATGTGGGACTTGTGGATGGAGCCCTTAATTCGCTTAACAAGGATTCACGGGTGGTCAATCTGTTGAAATCAGAGCACTACATTTTGGCCACCGTGCTCGATCCTAGATTTAAAGCCTACCTTGGATCTCTCTTTCCGGCAGACACAAGTCTGCTGGGGTTGAAAGACCTGCTGGTGACAAAATTGTCAAGTCAAGCGGAACGCGACCTGTCAACATCTCCTCCTTCACATTCTCCCGCAACTGGGGGTGCGAGGAAAAGGCTCAGAATTCCGAGCCCACCCGCTGGCGGTGATGCAGGGCAGTCTGGAGCGACTGCTGATGCTGACATCTGGTCCGGACTGAAGGACCTGACAACGATTACGGACATGTCGTCTACTGTCACTGCATATGATTCTCTCAACATTGATAGAATGGTGGAGGATTATATGAGTGACCGCATCCAAGTAGGCACGTCACACAGTCCGTACTTATACTGGCAGGAAAAAGAGGCAATTTGGAGGCCCTTGCACAAACTGGCTTTATTCTACCTAAGTTGCCCTCCCACAAGTGTGTACTCCGAAAGAGTGTTTAGTGCCGCCGCTCACCTTGTCAGCAATCGGCGTACGAGGTTACATCCAGAAAATGTGGAGAAGATGATGTTCATTAAAATGAATTATAATCAATTCCTCCGCGGAGACATTGACCAGCAGCAATTGCCTCCACAAAGTACACAGGGAGCTGAGATGGTGGATTCCAGTGGGGACGAATTGATAATCTGTGAGGAGGGGGATGTACACGGTGATATATCGGAGGGTGATGATGAGGTGGACATCTTGCCTCTGTAGAGCCAGTTTGTGCAAGGAGAGATTAATTGCTTCTTTTTTGGGGGGGGTCCAAACCAACCCGTCATATCAGTCACAGTCGTGTGGCAGACCCTGTCACTAAAATTGATGGGTTGGTTAAAGTGTGCATGTCCTGTTTTGTTTATACAACATAAGGGTGGGTGGGAGGGCCCAAGGACAATTCCATCTTGCACCTCTTTTTTCTTTTCTTTTTCTTTGCATCATGTGCTGATTGGGGAGGGTTTTTTGGAAGGGACATCCTGCGTGACACTGCAGTGCCACTCCTAAATGGGCCCGGTGTTTGTGTCGGCCACTAGGGTCGCTAATCTTACTCACACAGTCAGCTACCTCATTGCGCCTCTTTTTTTCTTTGCGTCATGTGCTGTTTGGGGAGGGTTTTTTGGAAGGGACATCCTGCGTGACACTGCAGTGCCACTCCTAGATGGCCCGGTGTTTGTGTCGGCCACTAGGGTCGCTAATCTTACTCACACAGCTACCTCATTGCGCCTCTTTTTTTCTTTGCGTCATGTGCTGTTTGGGGAGGGTTTTTTGGAAGGGACATCCTGCGTGACACTGCAGTGCCACTCCTAGATGGGCCCGGTGTTTGTGTCGGCCACTAGGGTCGCTAATCTTACTCACACAGCTACCTCATTGCGCCTCTTTTTTTCTTTGCGTCATGTGCTGTTTGGGGAGGGTTTTTTGGAAGGGCCATCCTGCGTGACACTGCAGTGCCACTCCTAGATGGGCCCGGTGTTTGTGTCGGCCACTAGGGTCGCTTATCTTACTCACACAGCTACCTCATTGCGCCTCTTTTTTTCTTTGCGTCATGTGCTGTTTGGGGAGGGTTTTTTGGAAGGGACATCCTGCGTGACACTGCAGTGCCACTCCTAGATGGGCCCGGTGTTTGTGTCGGCCACTAGGGTCGCTTATCTTACTCACACAGCGACCTCGGTGCAAATTTTAGGACTAAAAATAATATTGTGAGGTGTGAGGTATTCAGAATAGACTGAAAATGAGTGTAAATTATGGTTTTTGAGGTTAATAATACTTTGGGATCAAAATGACCCCCAAATTCTATGATTTAAGCTGTTTTTTAGTGTTTTTTGAAAAAAACACCCGAATCCAAAACACACCCGAATCCGACAAAAAAAATTCGGTGAGGTTTTGCCAAAACGCGTTCGAACCCAAAACACGGCCGCGGAACCGAACCCAAAACCAAAACACAAAACCCGAAAAATTTCAGGCGCTCATCTCTAGTGCTGTCCACGCCCCCCTCAGACCTCACAGACTGTGAGCACAAAAACCAGCACCGGATCCCCTGCCTGTAACCACTGCACAGCAAAAGACCCGAACCGGAGTATCAGCTGCGCTCAGGTTACTGCGCACCCACGACCGCTCCTCTGGGCCATACCCCTTCCAGTGCACCAAAAATGACAGCCGACCCCGAACCATCTAGGAGTCAAGAATCCTTTCAACAACAAACTCCCTCTGGCCACGTATCAGAAGAGGGGAAGGTCTTCCTCTGGAAGAAGGATTACTAATCGCCCGTTTTAAAAGGGAACAATGAAATGTTTTATTGATACCCAAAGAACGGGGCAGATCTAACTGAAATGCCACCGGATTGATAACCCTGGTGATCTTATAAGGGCCGATGAACCGGGGGCCTAACTTATGAGATGGCTGTCTCAACTTCAAATTCTTGGTAGACAACCAGACGAAGTCTCCTAATTTGAAGCTGCAGGGTCTTTTCCGCTTATCAAAAACCCTTTTGGTCACTAATGACACAGACACAAGGGCTTTCTTCACTTTCCTCCAAATACCTCTAAGGACCGAAACGACAGAGGAACCACCAGGCGTGGAGTCCAGGGGGTCAAAAGAATTGGCCTTAGGATGATGCCCATACACACAAAGGAAGGGAGAGATCCCTGTAGCATAGTGAGCCGCGTTGTTATAGGCAAACTCCGCCATTGACAGATGAGCAACCCAGTCAGTCTGACACTTGGAGACATAACACCTGAGGAACTGCTCCAAGGACTGGTTCACCCTTTCAGTCTGCCCATTAGACTGCGGATGGTAGCCTGACGACAAGCTGACAGAAATCTGGAGATCGGAACAAAATGCCCTCCAGAATTTGGCCACAAACTGGGATCCGCGGTCAGAGACCACATCAAGTGGCAACCCGTGGAGACGCACAACATGCAGCATAAATAATTCAGACAGGCGTCTGGCCGATGGCAGCCCAACCAGTGGAACGAAGTGCGCCATCTTCGAAAACCTGTCAACGACAACCCAGATGGCTGTCATCCCCGAGGATTTGGGCAAGTCCACAACAAAATCCATTGAAATGTGGGTCCATGGCTTAGATGGAATAGAGAGTGGATGTAATGGGCCAACAGGAACCCCTCTAGGAGTCTTATTTCGGGCACAGATGTCACATGCCCGAACCCACTGATCCACATACTTAGCCACCGAGGGCCACCACACCGCCCTAGATAGCAACTCCCGAGTTCTGGCAATACCCGGGTGACCTGCCGACTTCTTGGCATGGAATTCCAGGAACACTCGCTGTCTTAACCTAGGAGGCACAAACAAAAGACCTACCGGAAGGTCTGGACTAGCCTGCTCCTGTGCTCTAAGGACTAATGACAAGAGGTCCTGGGTAATGCCCACTTTAATACATGATGGGGACACAATGGGCAACGGCTCCTCGGTGGTCTCCTGGATTGGAGCAAAACTCCGCGAGAGCGCATCAGCCTTGATGTTTTTTGACCCAGGGCGATATGTTATCAAAAAATTAAAGCGAGCAAAAAACAAAGCCCATCGTGCCTGCCTGGCATTGAGACGCTTCGCTGACTCTAAATATGCCAAATTCTTATGGTCGGTGAGAATTGAGACCACAAACTTAGCCCCCTCAAGCCAGTGTCTCCACTCCTCGAGTGCATCCTTAATAGCCAACAATTCCCGGTTACCCACGTCATAATTCATCTCGGCAGGCGAAAATTTACGGGAAAAGTAAGCACAGGGATGAAGGCGATTATCAGACACTCCCATCTGAGAGAGCACTGCCCCAATACCCATCTCAGAGGCATCCACCTCCACCACAAAAGGACGCTCTGGATCTGGGTGTCGCAGCACCTTGGCCGAGACAAATGCCCTTTTGAGACGGGCAAAAGCCGCTTTGGCCTCACGAGACCAGTGAGCAACATCCGCCCCTTTCTTAGTGAGTGCCACCAAGGGCGCCACTATAGACGAAAATCCAGCGATAAATCGTCTATAAAAATTTGCAAAGCCCAGGAAACGCTGAAGCGCCTTCAAACTAGTGGGCTGCACCCAATCCAGGACTGCCTGTACCTTGGAACCCTCCATTTGGAAACCTTCTGGGGAGATAATATATCTTAGAAATGCGATTTGCTGAACTTCAAATTCGCACTTCTCCAGCTTCGCCCCAAGCCGGTGGTCTCTGAGTTTCTGGAGGACTAAGCGTACATGCTTCCGATGTTCCTCCAGGGAATGGGAGAAGATTAGGATGTCATCTAAGTATACAACTAAGAATCTATCCAAATATTCCCTGAGCACATAGTTCATGAAATCCTGGAAGACTGCCGGGGCATTACAGAGCCCAAAAGGCATCACCAAATATTCATAATGCCCTGAGTGGGTATTAAAGGCAGTCTTCCATTCATCCCCCTCTCTTATTCGGATTAGATTGTACGCACCGCGTAGGTCAATCTTAGAAAAAATGGTGGCAGTACGAAGCTGGTCAAACAAGACCGAAATGAGAGGCAGTGGGTATGAGTTTTTAATCGTGATACGGTTCAATTCCCTGAAGTCGATGCAGGGTCGCAATGAACCATCCTTTTTACCCACGAAGAAGAACCCCGACCCAACTGGAGACTGTGAAGGTCTGATAAATCCTTTAGCCAAGTTCTCCTGAATGTACTCTGCCATAGCCTGAGTCTCAGGACGTGACAGGGAGTACAACCTGCTCTTGGGAAGCTTAGCATTCGGCAACAAATCAATGGCACAGTCATAGGGGCGATGGGGAGGTAGTACCTCTGCAACTTTTTTGGAGAACACGTCCGCAAAATCTGCATAACACCCTGGCAATCCTGGCAAACTTAGCTGCGAGAGCCTGACTGGAAGGCTCAAGCAACTCCTGAAACAATCAGTACCCCAACTAAGAATCTCCCCAGAGACCCAGTCAAATTGAGGATTGTGGGCCCTTAACCAGGGTAACCCCAACACCAATGGGGCAAAAGTACAGACAGTCACATAAAAGGACAATTTTTCAGAGTGTGTGGCTCCAATAAACAAAGAAATCTGGCTAGTGCAAGAGGTAATTTTACCCTGGGATAATGGTTCCCCGTTTAACCCACAAATCTCAATTTCCGACGCCAAGGGTACTAAGGAAACAGAGTGTTTCAGGGCGAATTGGCGGTCCATAAAAACCCCGTCGGCCCCACTGTCCACAAAGGCCCCAGTCTTGACAGTTTGACCGAGGATCTTCAAGGTCACCGGAATGATAAAAGTCTTCTTGGGAAATTCTGACTTCTGGCCTGACAGGATATTTCCCATCACCCTCAGGCCCTGAAGTTTTCCGGCTTTTCTGGGCATGATACTACCACATGACCCTTATTCCCACAGTACAAACACAACCCCTGCTGTCTCCTCCGCGTCTTCTCACGCGAGGAGAGGCGGGTAGCCCCAATCTGCATAGGCTCCTCGGAAAATTCCTCAGAGTCTGAGGTTCCCTTGGGAAAGAAGGAATCCTCGGTCTCCCTTTCAAGCCTACGCTCTCTCAGCCGTCTATCCACCCGGATGGATAACTGCATGAGCTGATCCAAGCTATCAGGCAAGGGATATTGTACCAGTTGGTCTTTTATCTGGTTAGAAAGACCTCTTCGGTACTGGTGTCTCAGGGCTGGGTCATTCCACTGGGTATCATGGGCCAACCTCCGAAACTCCGTACAGTAAACCTCAACTGGCCTTCGCCCTTGCTTAAGGATCGAAATCTGAGCCTCGGCTGAGGCCGTCTTGTCAGGGTCATCATACAACATGCCCAGTGCCGTAAAAAAAGCATCAACACTTTTAAGCGACGGACAGTCAGGCTGCAACCCATATGCCCAGACCTGTGGGTCTCCTTGTAGCAAGGAAATCACTATGCCCACCCGCTGAATCTCTGACCCAGAAGACTGAGGCCTAAGCTGGAAATATAACTTGCAGCTCTCCTTGAAACAAAAGAACTGCGAGCGATCTCCAGAAAAACGATCCGGAAGATTTACTTTCGGCTCCTTAACCCCTGAAGGTGCTGCTGCTGCGGGAGCTCCGCCAGCGGCCTGGGAGGTGTGCATTTTAATGGACAAATCATTAAATTGACGAGTCAGGACCTGCACCTGATCGACCACCTGTTGCAACGTATTTTGAGGGGTATGCTCCATATTCCCACAAAATTTCAACCGGAGTATTGGGCTGCTTAATATGTTATGCACACCAGTGCCTGCAGGAATGTACTGGTGTTTGAACTGTTATGCACACCAGTGCCTGCAGGAATGTACTGGTGTCTGAACAGAGAGGGATGCAAAACAAATGAACTCACAGACAGACTGGGAAATATGACATAACGTACACAGAAGGTGATAGGGTAACAAAACCAACACAGAGTGAACAGAGAAGCCCAGAGGCTAAGAAACTGGGTGTCTCCCTAGTATTAGAAATGCTCAGATGGAAAAAGCAAGATGTTGTGTTTTAATACGTAGAGAACCCGAAATGCTGTTGCTAAGGGCAACAGCAAAACCCTAAAGGGTTACCAACGGGTGTGGCAGTAAACTCCTTGGTCAGAGATGGAATAATAGACACAAGGAGAGTCTCCACAATCCTAATTCTCACTTGCAGGGCCCAGGTACAGCTTACTGCCACTAAACTGACATATGGACACCCTGCACAGTGAGAGAGGATTAAGCAGGCAGGTCTGAAAGTACAGCCACAAACCTGCTGGGTTCACAGAATATCAAAAGAACCTCAGCAGGCTAAACGACTGACTCCAGTCTTACTGCTAGGTCTGGATTGGCAGAGTGTAGTACCAAATCCCCAGGCCTATTTGCAGTAAGCAACAACAAATACAAAGCTACACAGTACTGGCTAACTTTCAGGAACTGACTAACCAACAAAGATTCAGCAGCATCTGCTTAACCTGAGAAGAGGCCTTATAAAGCAGGTGCTGTCCACGCCCCCCTCAGACCTCACAGACTGTGAGCACAAAAACCAGCACCGGATCCCCTGCCTGTAACCACTGCACAGCAAAAGACCCGAACCGGAGTATCAGCTGCGCTCAGGTTACTCCGCTAGCACTTGTCTCCCGGTTGCCATGACGACGTGGCAGCACAGGGCAGGAGACCCTAACAATTCCTTTGGAATATCAGGATTTTGCCGATGTTTTCTCCAAGGGTAATGTAGACATTCTGCCTCCCCATCGGTCCTATGATTGCGCTATTGATTTAATCCCAGGTGCCACTTTACCAAAGGGGAGATTATATGCCCTGCCTGGGCCGGAAACCACGGCTATGGATAATTATATTCAGGAGAGCCTGAAAAAAGGCTTCATTAGGCCCTCGAAATCTCCTTTGAGTGCAGGGTTCTTTTTTGTTGAGAAAAAAGATGGGTCGCTCAGACCGTGTATTGATTTTCGGGCTCTGAATAAAATTTCTGTTAAAAACACCTACCCCTTGCCCTTGATTTCAGTACTGTTTGATCAGTTACGCTCTGCCGTTATCTTCTCTAAGATCAATCTTAGAAGAGCTTACAATCTCATCCGAATAAGATCTGGGGATGAGTGGAAGACGGCTTTCAGCACACAGTCGGGTCATTATGAATACTTGGTGATGCCGTTTGGGCTGTCAAATGCTCCTGCGGTATTTCAAGACCTCATTAATGATGTTCTTCGTGACTTTCTAGGGAAATTCGTAGTCGTTTACTTAGATGACATTTTGATTTACTCTGAGTCTATGGAACAACATATTTCCCATGTGTAAATGCAAAAGAGAAGAGAAAACACACCCTAGGGTGGATTTTGCTCCAGGCGCTGATTGGGGAGGTGCTACACAGCAGCTAAAACAAGGGAGGTTGGTCAGACCCCCAAGTTACAAGCAATACACATGGAAAAGGTTTAAAGCGCTTGCTGGTCATAAATGAGAGAAGAGTGGTCACATTAAAAATCACACATTTATTTGAACATTAAAATAAATTAAAATGTATTAAAAAGTACGGTATGAAAAGAGATTGGAGAACACAATGTGTGTTAGATATCAAAACAGCTGTGCCCCTCTCAGTCTCAGTGAGAGTTGATGGGAAACATTCAAACCTGTTCCAATGTACAGTCCCCTAGTGATAGACTCTGAGTGTCCCGTTAGTAATCCATCGTGTACATATTTACCACCAGCAGTTGTCCAAGGTGTTTTAAGCGGTTGGCATCCGCAATAGGTTGTCCCTTGTAAGCCTGTGTAAAAGTTCCACGGTGGAAAGATGTCCTTCTAACAGGATCCACAAGTGAAAGCAGTGATGGGGACCTGGTCCAGGTGAAAAGTTCCTCAGGAGATTAAGTGATGAACACTGGGCACGCACAGCAGCAATCACCAACGCGTTTCGTTGCGTTCACGCAACTTTTTCAAGGTATTGATAGTGCTGTTAACCAGGGTTTTTATACCCTCACCAATATGGATGCTCATTTGCATATGTGATTGACAGTGACCAAATCCTCTCATTTTATGACCAGATAATGACAGACAGAATATACAGAATGTTGAATATTCAACACACAATTGATCATGTGTATAGTATACCTTATTATTTATAGCTACAAATGAATTTGTTTCTCTAAAAAACAGGTCACATGACTAACATAGTATAGTAGGAGAAGGAAATAGTAACAAACCCGAAATGGATTAGAAAGAACTCCTAATGGTCCTTAAGTAATCGGACAGGGAGTCTTTATCCATTTATTGCACAAATCCGACTGAGGACAGGTGTAAAAATTACCTCTTGCTGTGTAACCTGTACCCGGCGTAAGTGCGGCACGTCATAGATCTGTGCCAGGAGGTCTGGGTGACAGCATGGGAGCGTCCTCAACAGGGCGCGTCACTAGCCGTCGCCCGGGGTTCACTGACGCACTGGTCAGGTCCGGCCTGCGTCAGTGATGGTGCGCGGCCGGGATTGGTGTGTCATCCCAATGCGACCAAGGACTGGTGAGCGTAGGGGTTACCGTGGCGACGGACACCGCAGTGCGCGTCGCCTAGGCAACGTACACCACACTGTGCGGCCCCACGGCAAACGTAAACGAATATTAAAGACAGTAGTATGAAATTCAAAACTCGGAAAGAGTATGAATAATCACAGTCAATGGTCCAGATTAGATTAAGGAAATAGGAGAATAGAACTGGAGGGTTCAATGTTTATGAATAGTAATCTTCTGTAGTACACAATAGTTGAAGATGTTGATATTGGCAAACATTGTAGGATAACAAATAAATACATATACAATGAAAAATAAAAAATAATAATTAGTAACTAATGATGGATATCAATACATAGAATCTGGGGATCACAAGAATACCAATAAGGAGAATAAAACAGAGAAAAAGAAAAGGGGAATATAACCATGGGTAGGTACATGCATAAAATATACACCCCTGTCGGGGGTGATTCCATGGGAGTAGATGCAAACCAAGAGCCTGTCTAGAAGGAGCAGGGAGAAAGGAATCACGTGTTTATGTCACTAGATTCAGTTCAACCTGTTCATTCAGACCAGAGGGATGTATCGTGTTCAGCCTGAACATCCAATAAAGCTCCTGTTTACATAATGCTTTGTAACGATCCCCACCTCTCTTGGTTTTCACCACATGTTCAATGGCTACTACGCTAAGGAGACTCGGATCACTATCATGACAGTCTCTAAAATGCCTAGAAACACTATGTGTTTGTAATTTGTTGATAATGTTCCGACGGTGTTCCATGAACCGGACTTTGATACTTCTTATCGTCCGTCCTACATATCTTTTGTTACAGGTACATGTCAGTAAATATATGACATAATTAGTGTCACAATTCATGAAATTGGTCAAATTGTATTCCTCACCTCCCTCCACTGTAATTGATGTAGTTTTCCTAGGGATGTGTTTACACGTGGTACATCTGGTTGTGCCACAGCGATGGAAGCCAGGGGGACGTACTGGTATCCATGATTCCCGTGTCTCTCCCTCTACATCCACTGGAGGGATTGTTTTAAGAAAACTAGGGGCCAAGATGTTCTTAAGGGAACGTCCTTTTTTAAAAATAAAGGAAGGTCTGTTTGGCAAAGTTCCTCTGAGTAGTGTGTCTTGATTAAGCATCCCAAAATGTCTACATATTATTCGTTTAATGGACGTGCTTTCACTGTTAAAAGTTGATATGAAGGCTAAATCTTCCTGATAAACAGTATGAGCATGGCTACTCTCCTGATTTCCCATGTATTTCCCATGTGTGACTGGTCCTTCAAAAACTACGGGAGAATCATTTATACGCTAAACTGGAGAAATGTGATTTCCACATCACAGAAGTGTCCTTCTTGGGGTATATTATTTCTCCCCAGGGGTTTTTCATGGAACCGAAAAAACTCCAGGCAATCCTTAATTGGGCGCAACCCACGAATTTAAAAGCAATTCAGCGCTTTATAGGGTTTGCAAATTATTATAGGCGTTTCATTCATACCTTTTCTGATTTGGTCGCTCCTATAGTAGCATTGACTAAAAAAGGAGCGGACCCTTCCAATTGGTCGCCTGAAGCTGAGTCTGCCTTTCTGGCCTTGAAGCAGGCCTTTGTCTCGGCTCCTGTTCTCAGGCACCCTAACCCGGAGCTCCCCTTTATAGTTGAGGTAGATGCCTCAGAGGTTGGAGTGGGGGCTATCCTTTCTCAGGAAGATCCGGAGTCTCAGGAATTACACCCTTGTGCCTTCATGTCCAGGAAATTCTCCTCCGCAGAATCCAACTATGATGTTGGTAATCGAGAGTTGCTGGCAGTTAAATGGGCTTTCAAGGAGTGGAGGCATTGGCTGGAGGGAGCTAGGCATACCATTACAGTGTTTACTGACCATAAGAACCTGCAGTATATTGAGTCAGCTAAACGGCTTAATGCTCGGCAGGCACGTTGGGCATTGTTTTTTACTCGTTTCAGGTTTATTATCACCTTCAGGCCCGGTTCCAAGAATACAAAAGCTGATGCCCTGTCACGTTGTTTTCTTCCGGTTCACAATAACCATCCTGCTACTACCCCCATAGTTCCATCATCTGTCATCCGGGCAGGCCTCACACAGGATTTATTTACTCAGTTAGTCCAGCTTCAACGGCAGGCTCCCAAACTTACTCCTGCTGATCGTCTCTTCATCCTTGAATTTCTGAGAGGCACTGTGTTAGCCGAGTTTCATGACAACAAAGTCTCTGGTCATCCAGGTATCACTAAGACCTTGGAGTTAGTCTCTCGCTTGGTGTGGTGGCCTAATCTTTCTAAAGATGTAAGGGAATTTGTCCATTCCTGTCAGGTTTGTGCACAGCATAAGGTTTCTCGTTCATTGCCGATCGGGCAACTCATACCTTTAGCCGTTCCTCTCAGGCCATGGTCACATATATCCATGGATTTCGTGGTGGACCTTCCTCTTTCAGCCGGATAGTAGATCGTTTTAGTAAGATGGCTCACTTCATTGCTCTTCCCCGATTACCCTCTGCTCAAGGGTTGGCAGTCTTGTTTCTCCGCCATGTATTCAGGCTCCATGGGTTGCCCAGGGATATTGTCTCTGATCGGGGTCCGCAATTCATCGCCCGTTTCTGGAAACGTTTTTGTGCCTCATTAAATATGAAACTCTCTTTAACATCTGGGTACCATCCACAATCTAATGGACAAACCGAACGAGTTAATCAGTCGTTAAAACAGTATTTACGGTTATATTCGGCCAAACTTCAGAATGATTGGTCTGAATTTCTTCCTTTAGCTGAATTTGCCTATAATAACTCTTGTCATTCTTCCACCAAGGAGTCCCCATTCTTTTCGGTCTTTGGCTTTCATCCTAGAGCCAACTATTTTTTCCCTCATTCTCCAGTCTCCTCGTTGACCTTAACCTCCCATTTCAGAACGATTTGGAGAAAGGTGCACCTTGCCCTGAAGAAAGCTGCCTTCCGAGAAAAGAAATTTTCTGATAGGCTCCGACATCCTTGCACTTTTAAGGTGGGAGATAAGGTGTGGTTGTCAACTCGCAACATCAAGCTCCGACAACCCTCGGCTAGATTGGGACCCAAATTTATTGGACCATTCCTTATCATTCAGAAAGTTAACCCAGTTGCTTTTCGGCTACGTTTGCCGAGATCACTCAAAATTGGCAATACTTTTCATTGTTCCCTTTTGAAACAGTATTTTTCTTCCAGGAGATTTCCTCGGAGGACTTCCCAGGGTACATCTCCAGTGGATGTTCAGGGACAACAAGAGTTCTTGGTGGAGAAGGTTTTAGATTCTAAGCTTTCTTGTGGCCGGCTTTATTTTTTAAGCCACTGGAAAGGTTATGGCCCTGAAGAAAGGTCTTGGGTGTTGGATAAGGATTTACATGCTCCTAAACTTAAGAAGATATTCTTTCAGGAGTTTCCTCAGAAACCCGGCTCTAGGGGTTCTTTAACCCCTCCTCAAGGGGGGGTACTGTTAGGCGCGGTGGTGTTCGGCCGTGCCCTGACAGAGCAGCGGTCACGGCCGCCGCTCCTCTCTCTCTCTCCCTGCTTCCGCACGGCACCTAGCAACGCCGGGACGCCGTGCGCGCGATAGCCGCCGGGTCCCTGGCAACGCTAGGACGCCGTGCGTGCAGGGCCGCCGGGTCCATGGCAACGGGGACGCCACAGGTGGACCGCATTCCCCATTGCCATAAGATTACTCACCTGTTCTCCCCTGGTCGTGCAGCAAGTCAGCTGCATGACATTTATCAATTAGGCTCTGTGCTGCCATTGGAGGGTTCCCTGTTATATGCCTCCTCAGTGTCTCACACAAACGCCGGTGATAGCTTCCTGTATGCTGTTCCTGCCTTGTAGAAGTTTGTTCCTGGTCAGCTGCATCTGGTCGATCCTGCTCCCTGCCCTCTTGTATTCTGAAGTTCTGAAGCCGGTCCTGGGAATCCTTCTGGTCCTTGTGAACCTGTTACTGTCATCTGGGGTTCTCGCCCGGTTTCATGAGTAGCGGCTTCTGCCGCGTGTTGCGGCCTAGGCCGCTTAGTATTCGCGTTTCTTTGAGTTGGTGCTTTTGCGGAGGTTTCCGCTTTCACTGTCCTCCCCGGAACTCGGCGGTGCCGTGTGGGGGAGTGGACAGTGGTATCCTTTGTAGTTCTTTTTCTTTGGCGGCGTGCCGCACATGCGTTTAGTTTTCAGGTAGTTAGTAGCCCCTAGCTTGGTTGTTTCAGTTAGAGGTCCCCTTGTTATTATCCTGTCACAGTTCACGCTTTGTCTCTCTTTAAGACCTAATCCGCCCTTCAAACGCGGCTGCCGTGGGCCCAAGAAACTATAGTCGTTCAGGCGTGAATTGACAACACGGGTAAGACAACGGAGGTAGGGTGCTAGGGGCTATTTCCATTCCATTTCCCTATCCCAGCATCACGTCCTGGTGCTCTGGACTCACTGCATAAGATCTCCCCTGTCCTGAGCATCAGGATCGTAACATTATCACCGGCCCACAAAAAGGGGTATAATTCTTTTTCCTTTGTATTGGTGGGCCTAGAAATTCGGCCTCATGAATCCGGCAGTTTTAGGGCCAAATCCCAGTCAGTTTTTGGTCAACCAGATTCAGGAATTAACTCAGATGGTTCAGGACCTTACTCTTCGGGTGAGATCGCAGGAAGATCTTTTGCGAGCCTCCCCGAGTATGGTTCCAGAACCAAAAATGCATTTACCTATTTCCATTCCATTTCCCTATCCCAGCATCACGTCCTGGTGCTCTGGACTCACTGCATAAGATCTCCCCTGTCCTGAGCATCAGGATCGTAACACCAGCCTCCACTGGCTGCAAGTTATGCAACACAATTCTGCCTATCTTAACTTCATACCAGGTCAGTCTTTTATGGGGGCAATGTGTGTTGTTATTTTCTTGCAGGGGCAATGTGTTATTATTTTCCTGTGGTGACAGTGTGTGCCATTACTTTTCCTGCTGGGCCAGTGCATGTTATTATTTTCCTGTGGAGACAACATGTGTTATTATTTTCCTGTGGGGGAAGTTTGTGTTATTACTTTCCCATGGGAACAATGTGTGTTATTAAATTTCCTGTGGGGGCAGTATGTGTTATTACTTTCCTGTTGGGTGTGTGTGTTATTATTTTTTCATGTAGGGGCAGGTGGGTTATTATTTTCCTGTGGGGACACATTATTACTTTCCTGTAGGGCAGTGTGTGTTCTTACTTTTCCTATGGGGCAGTGTGTGTTATTACTTTTCCTGTAGGAGCCATTTGTGTTATTATTTTCCTGTGGTGTCAATGTGTGTTTTTATTTTCCTGTGGTGCCAGTGTGTGTTATTACTTTTCCCATGGGGGCAATGTGGTTTTTTATTTTCCTGTGGCAAAAGTGTGTATTATTACTGTCCTGTGGAGGCAGTGTGTGCTATTTGTTTTCCTGTGGGGGTAATATGTCGGGTGTTTTTTTGTCCTGTGGAGGCAATGTGTGTTTTTTTTAGCCTGTTGTGGCAATGTGTGTATTTTTATCCTGTGGGGGAAATGTATGTGTTGTTTATCCTGTCAATACATTATGTATATTTTACCCCCCCCGTGTAATACATTGTGGGGTTGATTATTAGTCTGATACAGCCGCATCCATATCTGCATATTTTGATGGCCACACATTTGTGACTTTCTGTACTGTAACTGTTACTACAATGCCCTTCCTTAGTGTACATCTGTGCATATGAATCTTCAAGGACTGAGACACCCTCTTGCAACATCCATAGTATCTGAAATACTGATTGCTGCTTCATTATAGGCCACCACCAGTTGGACCATTGAAACAGGTAGTTGCAGTTTTTCCACCCGAGTGTGGTCCCCTATGTGAGCAGTCAAGCATTTGTGTAAACAACCACTTTCACCAATACTCCCTGAACGTGTGTGTGTGTGTGTGTGTGTGTGTGTGTGAAGACACCTTCTTGTCAATGCCCAGGAATGCTCACTACATTTCAGTAAACTTCTTTCTGCATGCACCTGAATTACAATGCAACTCTGTACACACATAATAGGGACATTGGTGGCTTGCCACACATTGGTGGCTTGCCATGAACTCATGCACAGTAGCAGACAATTGCTGCACTGCATCTGACATCAACAGTGAACAGTGTATCAGCCCATGCGTGTTTGTATGGATCTCTATGCATAGCTATAGATGTTGTTGGATCAGGATGGGGGAGGGGCACTCCAAGCATTATTGAACATGTTGCTATTAGATCTAGGGCCAGCCCTGCACTCACCAGATACTGCAGAGCCAGAAAGGATACTGCAGCTGTCACAACTGGGAGAGGTTTGCTGTACTGGGTGAGGGATGATGAGTACTGTGCAGTGAGGGGAGATGGATGCTGTGAAGGGAGACCCTTGGGTCCTGTGCTATGAGGGGAGAATGTGCCCTTTACTGTAGAATATCTTCTGAACACTAAGGGGTCAATCCATATCCCCATGAAGGGTGCAAGCTGCCACTGACACTGCATGTAAATGCCGGCAAAGTGACCCGGACTTGCACCCCTCATGGCCTCTTTTGAAAATGTGTCATTTGAAATGTATAATTTCAAATTACTTTTTAAAGTTACTAATTGGTTAATACAATATGTATTTATTTTTTGTTTTTATATGTTTTTAGATCTTATTTAAGCTAACATTTTTACCATCAACATTATGCTGTTTTTGTCACTGGATGATTTTTGTTTAATCTTCATTGACATTTACTAGGAAAGTGGAAACAGTGCATTCCAAGAGATGATTTCTGTATTTCTAAAATCCCTTACAATAGAAGCCAGGAACAAGCATGGAGAAACATAAAAATATGTTCTTGCAAACAATTTGACTCTGAATCTTAGCACATGCTATTGAAAATGGTCTCAGAAGACCAGACAATGAAAGGTTTTGGGTTACTCAATCAGACCCTTTTTTAAGAAATTCATCTCCAGGATAAACATAATAAACCCAATCCAAAAGTTTAATTACACAAATATATTAATTGTCATTGATTTAATACCAGATACTAACCATTACCTTGAGGCTATACTGTATGTATAAGATGTACCTGGATATGAAACACAAATGCATTCTGATGTTTAGACTTGGGTCTCATCCCCAAGACATCTCGTTACTGTATGCAAATTTTCCAAAACACAGAAAAATCCGATACCCAAAATACATCTGGTCCCAAACATTTTGGATATATCTATAAGAAACAGACTATATATAATTTAGAGATGAGCGGGTTCGGTTTCTCTGAATCCGAACCCGCACGAACTTCATGTTTTTTTTCACGGGTCCGAGCGACTCGGATCTTCCCGCCTTGCTCGGTTAACCCGAGCGCGCCCGAACGTCATCATGACGCTGTCGGATTCTCGCGAGGCTCGGATTCTATCGCGAGACTCGGATTCTATATAAGGAGCCGCGCGTCGCCGCCATTTTCACACGTGCATTGAGATTGATAGGGAGAGGACGTGGCTGGCGTCCTCTCCGTTTAGAATAGATTAGAGAGACACTTGATTTACTAATTTTGGGGAGCATTAGGAGTACTCAGTACAGTGCAGAGTTTTGCTGATAGTGACACTGACCACCAGTTTTATTTATAATCCGTTCTCTGCCTGAAAAAAGCGATACACAGCACACAGTGACTCAGTCACATACCATATCTGTGTGCACTGCTCAGGCTCAGGCCAGTGTGCTGCATCATCTATTATCTATATATAATATTATATATATCTGATTATCTGTCTGACTGCTCAGCTCACACAGCTTATAATTGTGGGGGAGACTGGGGAGCACTACTGCAGTGCCAGTTATAGGTTATAGCAGGAGCCAGGAGTACATAATATATTATATAGTGAGTGACCACCAGACACACAGTGCAGTTTATTTAATATATCCGTTCTCTGCCTGAAAAAAGCGATACACACAGTGACTCAGTCAGTCACATACCATATCTGTGTGCACTGCTCAGGCTCAGGCCAGTGTGCTGCATCATCTATATATATTATATATCTGTCTGACTGCTCAGCTCACACAGCTTATAATTGTGGGGGAGACTGGGGAGCACTACTGCAGTGCCAGTTATAGGTTATAGCAGGAGCCAGGAGTACATAATATTATATTAAAACAGTGCACACTTTTGCTGCAGGAGTGCCACTGCCAGTGTGACTAGTGACCAGTGACCTGACCACCAGTATATATAATATTAGTAGTATACTATCTCTTTATCAACCAGTCTATATTAGCAGCAGACACAGTACAGTGCGGTAGTTCACGGCTGTGGCTACCTCTGTGTCGGCACTCGGCAGCCCGTCCATAATTGTATATACCACCTAACCGTGGTTTTTTTTTCTTTCTTTATACATACATACTAGTTACGAGTATACTATCTCTTTATCAACCAGTCTATATATTAGCAGCAGACACAGTACAGTGCGGTAGTTCACGGCTGTGGCTACCTCTGTGTCGGCACTCGGCAGCCCGTCCATAATTGTATATACCACCTAACCGTGGTTTTTTTTTCTTTCTTTATACATACATACTAGTTACGAGTATACTATCTCTTTATCAACCAGTCTATATATTAGCAGCAGACACAGTACAGTGCGGTAGTTCACGGCTGTGGCTACCTCTGTGTCGGCACTCGGCAGCCCGTCCATAATTGTATATACCACCTAACCGTGGTTTTTTTTTCTTTCTTTATACATACATACTAGTTACGAGTATACTATCTCTTTATCAACCAGTCTATATATTAGCAGCAGACACAGTACAGTGCGGTAGTTCACGGCTGTGGCTACCTCTGTGTCGGCACTCGGCAGCCCGTCCATAATTGTATATACCACCTAACCGTGGTTTTTTTTTCTTTCTTTATACATACATACTAGTTACGAGTATACTATCTCTTTATCAACCAGTCTATATATTAGCAGCAGACACAGTACAGTGCGGTAGTTCACGGCTGTGGCTACCTCTGTGTCGGCACTCGGCAGCCCGTCCATAATTGTATATACCACCTAACCGTGGTTTTTTTTTCTTTCTTTATACATACATACTAGTTACGAGTATACTATCTCTTTATCAACCAGTCTATATATTAGCAGCAGACACAGTACAGTGCGGTAGTTCACGGCTGTGGCTACCTCTGTGTCGGCACTCGGCAGCCCGTCCATAATTGTATATACCACCTAACCGTGGTTTTTTTTTCTTTCTTTATACATACATACTAGTTACGAGTATACTATCTCTTTATCAACCAGTCTATATATTAGCAGCAGACACAGTACAGTGCGGTAGTTCACGGCTGTGGCTACCTCTGTGTCGGCACTCGGCAGCCCGTCCATAATTGTATATACCACCTAACCGTGGTTTTTTTTTCTTTCTTTATACATACATACTAGTTACGAGTATACTATCTCTTTATCAACCAGTCTATATATTAGCAGCAGACACAGTACAGTGCGGTAGTTCACGGCTGTGGCTACCTCTGTGTCGGCACTCGGCAGCCCGTCCATAATTGTATATACCACCTAACCGTGTTTTTTTTTTCTTTCTTTATACATACATACTAGTTACGAGTATACTATCTCTTTATCAACCAGTCTATATATTAGCAGCAGACACAGTACAGTGCGGTAGTTCACGGCTGTGGCTACCTCTGAGTCGGCACTCGGCAGCCCGTCCATAATTGTATATACCACCTAACCGTGGTTTTTTTTTCTTTCTTTATACATACATACTAGTTACGAGTATACTATCTCTTTATCAACCAGTCTATATATTAGCAGCAGACACAGTACAGTGCGGTAGTTCACGGCTGTGGCTACCTCTGTGTCGGCACTCGGCAGCCCGTCCATAATTGTATACTAGTATCCAATCCATCCATCTCCATTGTTTACCTGAGGTGCCTTTTAGTTGTGCCTATTAAAATATGGAGAACAAAAATGTTGAGGTTCCAAAATTAGGGAAAGATCAAGATCCACTTCCACCTCGTGCTGAAGCTGCTGCCACTAGTCATGGCCGAGACGATGAAATGCCAGCAACGTCGTCTGCCAAGGCCGATGCCCAATGGCATAGTACAGAGCATGTCAAAACCAAAACACCAAATATCAGTAAAAAAAGGACTCCAAAACCTAAAATAAAATTGTCGGAGGAGAAGCGTAAACTTGCCAATATGCCATTTACCACACGGAGTGGCAAGGAACGGCTGAGGCCCTGGCCTATGTTCATGGCTAGTGGTTCAGCTTCACATGAGGATGGAAGCACTCAGCCTCTCGCTAGAAAACTGAAAAGACTCAAGCTGGCAAAAGCACCGCAAAGAACTGTGCGTTCTTTGAAATCCCAAATCCACAAGGAGAGTCCAATTGTGTCGGTTGCGATGCCTGACCTTCCCAACACTGGACGTGAAGAGCATGCGCCTTCCACCATTTGCACGCCCCCTGCAAGTGCTGGAAGGAGCACCCGCAGTCCAGTTCCTGATAGTCAGATTGAAGATGTCAGTGTTGAAGTACACCAGGATGAGGAGGATATGGGTGTTGCTGGCGCTGGGGAGGAAATTGACCAGGAGGATTCTGATGGTGAGGTGGTTTGTTTAAGTCAGGCACCCGGGGAGACACCTGTTGTCCGTGGGAGGAATATGGCCGTTGACATGCCAGGTGAAAATACCAAAAAAATCAGCTCTTCGGTGTGGAGGTATTTCACCAGAAATGCAGACAACAGGTGTCAAGCCGTGTGTTCCCTTTGTCAAGCTGTAATAAGTAGGGGAAAGGACGTTAACCACCTCGGAACATCCTCCTTTATACGTCACCTGCAGCGCATTCATAATAAGTCAGTGACAAGTTCAAAAACTTTGGGTGACAGCGGAAGCAGTCCACTGACCAGTAAATCCCTTCCTCTTGTAACCAAGCTCACGCAAACCACCCCACCAACTCCCTCAGTGTCAATTTCCTCCTTCCCCAGGAATGCCAATAGTCCTGCAGGCCATGTCACTGGCAATTCTGACGAGTCCTCTCCTGCCTGGGATTCCTCCGATGCATCCTTGCGTGTAACGCCTACTGCTGCTGGCGCTGCTGTTGTTGCCGCTGGGAGTCGATGGTCAACCCAGAGGGGAAGTCGTAAGCCCACTTGTACTACTTCCAGTAAGCAATTGACTGTTCAACAGTCCTTTGCGAGGAAGATGAAATATCACAGCAGTCATCCTACTGCAAAGCGGATAACTGAGTCCTTGACAACTATGTTGGTGTTAGACGTGCGTCCGGTATCCGCCGTTAGTTCACAGGGAACTAGACAATTTATTGAGGCAGTGTGCCCCCGTTACCAAATACCATCTAGGTTCCACTTCTGTAGGCAGGCGATACCGAGAATGTACACGGACGTCAGAAAAAGACTCACCAGTGTCCTAAAAAATGCAGTTGTACCCAATGTCCACTTAACCACGGACATGTGGACAAGTGGAGCAGGGCAGGGTCAGGACTATATGACTGTGACAGCCCACTGGGTAGATGTATGGACTCCCGCCGCAAGAACAGCAGCGGCGGCACCAGTAGCAGCATCTCGCAAACGCCAACTCTTTCCTAGGCAGGCTACGCTTTGTATCACCGCTTTCCAGAATACGCACACAGCTGAAAACCTCTTACGGCAACTGAGGAAGATCATCGCGGAATGGCTTACCCCAATTGGACTCTCCTGTGGATTTGTGGCATCGGACAACGCCAGCAATATTGTGTGTGCATTAAATATGGGCAAATTCCAGCACGTCCCATGTTTTGCACATACCTTGAATTTGGTGGTGCAGAATTTTTTAAAAAACGACAGGGGCGTGCAAGAGATGCTGTCGGTGGCCAGAAAAATTGCGGGACACTTTCGGCGTACAGGCACCACGTACAGAAGACTGGAGCACCACCAAAAACTACTGAACCTGCCCTGCCATCATCTGAAGCAAGAAGTGGTAACGAGGTGGAATTCAACCCTCTATATGCTTCAGAGGTTGGAGGAGCAGCAAAAGGCCATTCAAGCCTATACAATTGAGCACGATATAGTAGGTGGAATGCACCTGTCTCAAGTGCAGTGGAGAATGATTTCAACGTTGTGCAAGGTTCTGATGCCCTTTGAACTTGCCACACGTGAAGTCAGTTCAGACACTGCCAGCCTGAGTCAGGTCATTCCCCTCATCAGGCTTTTGCAGAAGAAGCTGGAGGCATTGAAGAAGGAGCTAAAAGGGAGCGATTCCGCTAGGCATGTGGGACTTGTGGATGCAGCCCTTAATTCGCTTAACAAGGATTCACGGGTGGTCAATCTGTTGAAATCAGAGCACTACATTTTGGCCACCGTGCTCGATCCTAGATTTAAAGCCTACCTTGGATCTCTCTTTCCGGCAGACACAAGTCTGCTGGGGTTGAAAGACCTGCTGGTGACAAAATTGTCAAGTCAAGCGGAACGCGACCTGTCAACATCTCCTCCTTCACATTCTCCCGCAACTGGGGGTGCGAGGAAAAGGCTCAGAATTCCGAGCCCACCCGCTGGCGGTGATGCAGGGCAGTCTGGAGCGACTGCTGATGCTGACATCTGGTCCGGACTGAAGGACCTGACAACGATTACGGACATGTCGTCTACTGTCACTGCATATGATTCTCTCAACATTGATAGAATGGTGGAGGATTATATGAGTGACCGCATCCAAGTAGGCACGTCACACAGTCCGTACTTATACTGGCAGGAAAAAGAGGCAATTTGGAGGCCCTTGCACAAACTGGCTTTATTCTACCTAAGTTGCCCTCCCACAAGTGTGTACTCCGAAAGAGTGTTTAGTGCCGCCGCTCACCTTGTCAGCAATCGGCGTACGAGGTTACATCCAGAAAATGTGGAGAAGATGATGTTCATTAAAATGAATTATAATCAATTCCTCCGCGGAGACATTGACCAGCAGCAATTGCCTCCACAAAGTACACAGGGAGCTGAGATGGTGGATTCCAGTGGGGACGAATTGATAATCTGTGAGGAGGGGGATGTACACGGTGATATATCGGAGGGTGAAGATGAGGTGGACATCTTGCCTCTGTAGAGCCAGTTTGTGCAAGGAGAGTTTAATTGCTTCTTTTTTGGGGGGGGTCCAAACCAACCCGTCATATCAGTCACAGTCGTGTGGCAGACCCTGTCACTGAAATGATGGGTTGGTTAAAGTGTGCATGTCCTGTTTTGTTTATACAACATAAGGGTGGGTGGGAGGGCCCAAGGACAATTCCATCTTGCACCTCTTTTTTCTTTTCTTTTTCTTTGCATCATGTGCTGATTGGGGAGGGTTTTTTGGAAGGGACATCCTGCGTGACACTGCAGTGCCACTCCTAGATGGGCCCGGTGTTTGTGTCGGCCACTAGGGTCGCTAATCTTACTCACACAGTCAGCTACCTCATTGCGCCTCTTTTTTTCTTTGCATCATGTGCTGTTTGGGGAGGGTTTTTTGGAAGGGACATCCTGCGTGACACTGCAGTGCCACTCCTAGATGGGCCCGGTGTTTGTGTCGGCCACTAGGGTCGCTAATCTTACTCACACAGCTACCTCATTGCGCCTCTTTTTTTCTTTGCGTCATGTGCTGTTTGGGGAGGGTTTTTTGGAAGGGACATCCTGCGTGACACTGCAGTACCACTCCTAGATGGGCCCGGTGTTTGTGTCGGCCACTAGGGTCGCTAATCTTACTCACACAGCTACCTCATTGCGCCTCTTTTTTTCTTTGCGTCATGTGCTGTTTGGGGAGGGTTTTTTGGAAGGGACATCCTGCGTGACACTGCAGTGCCACTCCTAGATGGGCCCGGTGTTTGTGTCGGCCACTAGGGTCGCTAATCTTACTCACACAGCTACCTCATTGCGCCTCTTTTTTTCTTTGCGTCATGTGCTGTTTGGGGAGGGTTTTTTGGAAGGGACATCCTGCGTGACACTGCAGTGCCACTCCTAGATGGGCCCGGTGTTTGTGTCGGCCACTAGGGTCGCTTATCTTACTCACACAGCGACCTCGGTGCAAATTTTAGGACTAAAAATAATATTGTGAGGTGTGAGGTATTCAGAATAGACTGAAAATGAGTGTAAATTATGGTTTTTGAGGTTAATAATACTTTGGGATCAAAATGACCCCCAAATTCTATGATTTAAGCTGTTTTTTAGTGTTTTTTGAAAAAAACACCCGAATCCAAAACACACCCGAATCCGACAAAAAAAATTCGGTGAGGTTTTGCCAAAACGCGTTCGAACCCAAAACACGGCCGCGGAACCGAACCCAAAACCAAAACACAAAACCCGAAAAATTTCAGGCGCTCATCTCTAATATAATTAGGGACTAATCTGCAACTTTCACACCAAGGCACCAGATAATGCCAGAAGATTGAGCTAACAAATATGGGCATAATTCAGCAGTCAAGTTCAGAAATGACAAAGCCAGAGTAGGGGTAATTCAAATGAAGAATGATGGATGCAACCAGTCAGTAGTGGCAGTAAATGATCCAACCTGCAAGACTAAAGCAGAGACTAGGTACACAAGAAGGCAACAAATAATTAGTGGAGGATATAAAAGCATGGCTAGCAATACTGCAACCTGATCATGTACTGTATTCCAGCAGACAGCCTAAATACATTAAGAAGAATGCAGCCACCTACTGTTCCTAACAATTATACAAATATAAATGTAACATTAATGTCAGCTCCGGCGGCTGTGCAGCCCTGAATGGAGCAACAATTGAATTACTCCATCAGGTGCCATCTAGTGACCACCACCATGCAATACACTTGAATTCTCCCATAGAGGTGAGGAGCAGCAGAAGCCTTTTATTATATAGGGTAAATAGATTAAGAAATTATTTTCTTATATTTTGGGAGTTTATTTTGTTGCCCTTTTAATGTTACAACTTGTATTACACTTGTAAATAATTACAGTGCTGTCGTGTTTTTAGAAACATGTTGCGGTGTTCAAAAAAAAAGTACCAAAGCTTATTAATAGCAGTGAAAGTTTAAACTGCCAAGCAAACTAAATCTACTTGTGCAAGGAGTCACTGAAGGCTGGGGGAACATAATGAATCCCTAAATGCACTCTGGAACTTCTTCCAATAAGAAGGAATGGGAATCTGGCACTGGAACCTGGAAAGTTTTATTTGTGGCAGCCACTTTGGCATCTGTTACTTAAAATGTGCTGAAAGATGTGTTTCTGCATGTGAAACGGGCCCTTTTAACTTAGTGAATAGGCCTCTTTTTCTCTATCTCTCTCCATCTTCACCTCCATACTCATTCTTTCTCCCCCAACATTTTATTCCCACCCTTTTTTCTACCCACTCTCCTTCTCCTCCCCCTACTGTCTCTCTATCACAACCCCCACACTCTCTCCGGTGCCCCTCTCACACTGGTGGGAGGAGTTAGAGGTCATACCAGCAGTTATTACATGTCAGAGTGATGACATCAATCTTTTTCAGCAGTCAATTTTGCTTTTAACATCCAACGACATATACAGTATAAGTGTTGTCAGATATTCAGAACATATTTGCTGAAACAAAACCAAAACAATCTACAAACATAGCATTTTTAATTTTGTGACGGCTAAACAAGTGTATCCTCGTAGTTCAGGTAACTATGGCTATAATATTTAGGCACAAAGCACTGGGGAATAAACACTTTGCTGTTGTAAACTTTTTAAGTATCTGCTTGCTGAAAAGCTATGAAGTCAAGAACACCACCTGGATGTAACAGCTGTTCTGTAAACTAGAGGTACATTTACAGTTATTACTCACTATTCTCTAAGGTTACAAATTGTGGAGCAGGTGCTAATGATGGAGAAATGCTTAAATATTTAATGTTTACCAAATATCCCGACAGAACTGAATTAGGAAACTTCTCTTTATAAAAATGTAAACTGCAACAAGCAAGACACATCAGCTGCAGAACTTACAGATAAAAAGTGTTTCGAGTAGAGATGTGCAGCGGGCATTTTCCGTGTTTTGTGCTTTGGTTTTGGATTCGGGTCCGCGGTCGTGTTTTGGATTCGGATGCATTTTGACAAAACCACCCTTTCGGGTTTTGGATTCGGATGTGTTTTGGATTCGGGTGATTTTTGAAAAAAAAAAAAAAAACAGCTAAAATCATAGAATTTGGGGGTAATTTTGATCCTATAGTATTATTAACCTCAATAACAATAATTTCCACTCATTTCCAGTCTATTCTGAACACCTCACAATATTATTTTTAGTCCTAAAATTTGCACCGAGGTCGCTGGATGACTAAGCTAAGCGACCCAAGCAGCTGGCACAAACACCTGGACCATCTAGGAGTGGCACTGCAGTGTCAGACAGGATGGCACTTAAAAAAATAGTCCCCAAACAGCACATGATACAAAGTCAAAAAGAGGTGTACCAAGGTCGCTGGATGGCGGTCGCTGGATGGCTAAGCTAAGCGACACAAACACCTGGCCCATCTAGAATTAGACTCCAGTATCATGTGAATTATAAGGCAATATCACTGGAATTATTCGTTATAATCAATGGAATTATTGGTCCAAATCACTGGAAGAAAATTACAAAATCAGTATAATTAAAAGCCAGTATCACAGGAATTATTCGTTCTAATCAAAGGTATTATTGGTCCAAATCACTGGAAGAAAATGACAAAATCACTGGAATTAATTGGCAGTAATGTTAGGAATTATATCAATGGCAGTACCACTGGACATATACGGAAATGTCAGACAGGATGGTACTTTTAAAAAAAATAGTCCCCAAACAGCACATGATGCAAAGAAAAGAGAAAAAGAGGTGCACTGACACTGAGCACTGACCAGTGATTCTGAGCACTGATGATACTACTGAGCAGTGATACTGAGCACTGATGATACTACTGAGCAGTGATACTGAGAACTGACACTGAGCAGCACGATGCAGCACAAGACACTGTTCTAATATTCATAATGTAGTATTACTGAGCAGCACAAGACAATGAGCAGTGATATGGAGCACTGATGATACTACTGAGAACTGACACTGAGCAGCATGATGCAGCACAAGACACTGTACTAGTATTAGTAATGTAGTATTACTGAGCAGAACAAGACAATGAGCAGTGATACTGAGCACTGATGATACTACTGAGAACCATAGGCGTGCGCAGCACATTTTATTAGGGGGTGCACCATCGGAGGGGTGTGTCTAGCACCGCCTTTTGGGCGTGTCTAGCACCATCTATTGATGGTCAACGCAATATAAAATATCCACCCTTGTACCAATCCTAATAAAGCAGATACATTGTCAGATGTTGTGGTGTGCACCAAACAAACACCCCTGATGGCACTCACTGCAATTACACTGCTCCTCATCAGCCTGGTCTGGCTCCCCCTCTCTTTCCCCTGCAAGCTGCAGCAGCTTACTTACAAGTCAGTAACTCACTGACACTGACAGTCGCAGACTAGTACTGCTGCTGCTGCTTGGAAAATGAGTGACGTGTCAATGCTGCTGCCGACCGCCTGCCAGTATTGAATTTGTCTTCCTAAGAGGAACGCTGGCTGCATGCTGATCCTCATCAGTGGCTGGCATTGGCATAGCATAGAAGGAGAGAGGTGGGCATGTGGCGGGTGTGGCAGGTGGGCGTGCAAGCATGTTTTTGTACATGGAAGTGGAGCCGGGAGTTTGAAAGCCGGTGGCAGTGGCACCCTTGATTAACCCAGGCGTCCGGTCAGTAATGCAGTCCTGACAAGGTGCAACGCAGAGGGGACAGTAATCAGCCTGCTCTGCGATCATTGCATCAGGCATGTGAGATTGGGGTGCCAGACATTAGGGGGTGCCTGTGCGCACCAGGCACCCCCCCTGCGCACACCTATGCTGAGAACTGACACTGAGCAGCATGATGTAGCACAAGACACTGTACTAGTATTAGTAATGTAGTATTACTGAGCAGCACAAGACAATGGCCCTCATTCCGAGTTGATCGGTCGCAAGGCGAATTTAGCAGAGTTACACACGCTAAGCCGCCGCCTACTGGGAGTGAATCTTAGCTTCTTAAAATTGCGACCGATGTATTCGCAATATTGCGATTACTAACTACTTAGCAGTTTCAGAGTAGCTCCAGACTTACTCTGCCTGTGCGATCAGTTCAGTGCTTGTCGTTCCTGGTTGACGTCACAAACACACCCAGCGTTCGCCCAGGCACTCCCACCGTTTCTCCAGCCACTCCTGCGTTTTTTCCGGAAACGGTAGCGTTTTCAGCCACACGCCCCTGAAACGCCGTGTTTCCGCCCAGTAACACCCATTTCCTGTCAATCACATTACGTTCGCCGGAGCGATGAAAAAGCCGTGAGTAAAAATACTTTCTACATAGCAAAGTTACTTGGCGCAGTCGCAGTGCGAACATTGCGCATGCGTACTAAGCGGATTTTCATTGCGATGCGATGAAAAATACCGAGCGAACAACTCGGAATGAGGGCCCATGAGCAGTGATACTGAGCACTGATGATACTACTGAGAACTGACACTGAGCAGCACGATGCAGCACAAGACACTGTACTAGTATTAGTAATGTAGTATTACTGAGCAGCATGAGGCAGCACAAGACTAAGGGGGTAATTCAGAGTTGATCGCAGCAGCAAATTTGTTAGCAGTTGGGCAAAACCATGTGTACTGCAGGGGGGGGGGGGTCGCAGATATAACATTTGCAGAGAGAGTAAGATTTGGGTGGGTTATTTTGTTTCTGTGCAGGGTAAATACTGCCTGCTTTATTTTTACACTGCAATTTAGATTTCAGTTTGAACACACCCCACCCAAATCTAACTCTCTCTGCAAATGTTATATCTGCCACACCTGCAGTGCAAATGGTTTTGCCCAACTGCTAACAAATTTGCTGCTGCGATCAACTCGGAATTACCCCCAATGAGCAGTGATACTGAGCACTGATGATACTACTGAGAACTGATACTGAGCAGCACGATGCAGCACAAGACACTGTACTAGTATTAGTGAGCAGCACAAAAGCACTCTGGAATTGTCACCCCCCCCCCCCCCCAGATACCACTGTGACTGGAATGATGACCGATGCACAGTTACAGGACACTACTACCACAGCATCCTACAGCAGCAAGATGCAGCACAAGACACTGTACTAGTATTAGTGAGCAGCACAAAAGCACTCTGGAATTGTCACCCCCCCCCCCAGATACCACTGTGACTGGAATGATGATGACCAATGCACAGTCACAGGACACTACTACCACAGCACCCTACAGCAGCAAGATGCAGCACAAGAGAGACACTATACTAGTATTACTGAGCAGCACAAGACAATAAGCACTGATACTGAGCACTGATACTGAGAACTGCTGAGAGAACGTAGCCACGTCCTCTCTGTACTCTCTACAATGCCCAAGTGAAAATGGCGGCGAAGCGTGGCTCTTTATATGGAATCCGAATCTCGCGAGAATCCGACAGTGGGATGATGACGTTTTGCCTCGTTCAGGCTTTCCAAGTCAGGCGGGAATAACCGGGCCGGGCTCGGACCCGTGTTTGCCACGTGGAGTTTGGGGGGTTCGGTTATCGGCGAACCGATCCCGCTCATTTCTAGTTTTGAGTTTAGTTTTTCAGTGTTGTTTTTTTGCAAAGATGGGTTTTTGATTTTTTTTCTCTCATACTTCAGCAAAAAATGTAAAGGTGCATATATGTGCGGTGCGATGTGTGCTTACCATTTTGACTATATAGTGAAAATCGTAAGAAAAGTTAGCACATATCGCACCGTGTGTATACAGCTTGCGATACCGATGCGCATTCCCACAGGGTCGGTATCATGAGACAAAATAGACTATGCAGGCAAGGCAATTTTGACTATATTGTGTATATTCTAGTTTCTAGTATAGTAAAAATTGCATATAGTCAAAATTGTAAATAGCCAAAATCGCACCATGGCCCTCATTCCGAGTTGTTCGCTCGTTGCCGATTTTCACTATATTGCGATTAGTCGCTTACTGCGCATGCGCAAGGTTTGCAGAGCGCATGCGCTTAGTTATTTTACACAAAAGTTAGGTATTTTACTCATGGCATAACAAGGATTTTTCATCGTTCTGGTGATCGGAGTGTGATTGACAGGAAGTGGGTGTTTCTGGGCGGAAACTTGCCATTTTCTGGGCGTGTGCGAAAAAACGCTGGCGTTTCTGGGAAAAACGCGGGAGTGTCTGGGCGAATGCTGGGTGTGTTTGTGACGTCAAACCAAGAACGAAACTGACTGAGCTGGTCGCAATGGCTGAGTAAGTCTGGAGCTACTCAGCAACTGCTCAGAAATTTCTATTCGCAATTCTGCGAATCTTTCGTTCGCAATTCTGCTAAGCTAAGATTCACTCCCAGAGGGCGGCGGCTTAGCGTGTGCAATGCTGCTAAAAGCAGCTAGCGAGTGAACAACTCGGAATGAGGGCCCATGTACAGTCAGTATCGGTGGTTCTGGGCTCCTGGGAGTTCAAGGGAAATCGCAAAGTCCAAATCGTCTTTTAGCCAGAATTGCACCTTGTGTACAGTATGTACCTTAAGTGTGTAAAACACAGCTAATCATGTATATATAGCAGATATACATCTTTTTCTATTATTTCACTGATTTCCTGTTTGAGACAACACAATTTCTCACACATTTGATATATTTATGATGTTTTTCTGTCCTTATCATTTCCTATATTTTTATCATCTGTTATCTGAAACATCACAATAAAAATGTATACAGAAACAAAAGGTATATTATATGAAATTACATTACTGTTATAGCATACTGTATATGAAAAGTTATCTCAAACCAAATTACATTATTATTACAGGATAGGAGTGTGATGATATTATGCACTAGCATTACAATAATGCAGAATGAAAGCACTGCTAAAATCCCAAAATTTTAATGAAAAAACATGTTCATAGAGGCTGTTAATGAGTAGCACATTTGTCCATATGTGTAGTAGCATAAGTTCCGTAAATTTATCCTACGTATGTCTACAAAAAAAGGGAAAACACATACCTCAATAAGGGTCATTCCGACCCGATTGCTCACTGCAGTTTGTCGCAGCGCAGCAATTAGGTTGTAACTGCACAATCACCGGCGCTGCAGTGCGCCGGTGCATGGCAGCCGTTGTTGCCTAGCGATCTCCTCTGAGACAGAGGCGATCGCTGGGGGGGAGGGGGATGGACGGCGGCGTTAAGCCGCCATTTAGGGGGAGTGGTCCAGCCAAAGCAGGCGTAGCTGGACCATTGGGGGGGGCGGGACGCAGCGGCTGCGTGATGTCTCACACAGCCGCTGCGGCCAGTGGCAGCGACAATTAACTCCCAGCCAGCCGCAGGAGCTGCGCTGGCCGGGAGTTACTCCACAAATACAAAAGCATCGCTGCTGTGCGATGCTTTTGTATTTGTGCGTGGGGGGGGGGACTGACATGTGGGATGGACTAGCCCTGTGCTGGGCGTCCCCCCACATGTCAGGGAAGATGATTGTAGCTGTGCTACATTTAGCACAGCTACGATCAACTCGGAATGACCCCCAGTATGCATACCTGTATCTGAGATTTGCACCTTCTTGCTATTACGTGTGAAGAGGCGGAAAAGGGATAATAGAGGATGGTATAACCTAAGTAAGGGTGTGTTTGTGTAATTGCGAACTAATGTAGACCTGCATGGATATACCTGTCTGTATACCATGGATATGCCTGCCTGCACATGTATAGCATCACTTACAGCTGCTGCATGTCAGCTCCAAAGGCACACATGATGATGATAAGAAACACCTGTCAACAGTTTCTCATTGAGGTCAGGATGTGTCAATCATCACCTTTTTAATGTGATACATACCACCATTGATCGCATGCACTGTAGCATTTAGTAACAGCGTATGTATGGTACAATTGTGATGAAAATCTCAAAGGATAGGTCTTCCAAAAAGAGCTGTCCTTTGCGATGTGAGGATTTCCAGGTTTAGGACCTGAGAGTCTTTTTGTGCATGTGGTGCCATCGGCCAGTTAATGAGTGAGCCATGGGGACAAGAAAAGCCTATAGGCTTCTATTAGACAACACCTTCTATAGATGACTTGCCTATTGGGTACAAACATTTCACTCTGTTGAGCTTTGTACATATGGGAAATGCAGTGAAACCTCCAAAAACATATGTTTTCTGAGTTTTGACCACATTTGCCGTTGATACATCCTGCCCTGCATGATAAAGGATTCACCATTACAGCTTCCAGTCATTTTACAGAGCTAGCAGCATTTTGTAATGAGTCATTTTTGCTATTTAGTGTCATATATAGAGATGTGCCGCGGGCACTTTTCGTGTTTTGTGTTTTGGTTTTGGTTCTGGCTCCATCCTCATGTATTGGATCTGGATTGGTTTTGCCAAAACCACCCTTTTGTGTTTTGGTTTTGGATCTGGATGATTTTTGAAAAAAACATAAAAACAGTTAAAGCCCCGAATTTGGGGGTAATTTTGATTCTACTGTATTATTAACCTCAATAACATTAATTTCCACTCATTTCCAGTCTGTTCTGAACACCTCACACCTCACAATATTGTTTTTAGGCCATAAGGTTGCACCGAGGTGGCTGTATGACTAAGTTAAGCGACACAAGTGTGCGGCACAAACACCGGGCCCATCTAGGAGTGGCACTGCAGTGGCAGACAGGAAGGCACTTACAAAACTAGGCCCCAAACAGCACATCATGCAAAGAAGTAAAAGAGGTGCAATGAGGTAGCTGTATGACTAAGCTAAGTAACACAAGTGTGCGGCACAAACATCTAGCCCATCTAGGAGTGACACTGCAGTGGCAGACAGGATGACACTTAAAAAAAACTAGGCCCCAAACAGCACATCATGCAAAGAAGTAAAAGAGGTGCAATGAGGTAGCTGTATGACTAAGCTAAGTGACACAAGTGTGCGGCACAAACATCTGGCCCATCTAGGAATGACACTGCACTGGCAGACAGGATGACACTTAAAAAAACTAGGCCCCAAACATCACATGATGCAAAGAAGAAAAAGAGGTGCAAGATGGAAATGTCATTGGGCCCTCCCAACCACCCTTATGTTATATAAACAGGACATGCACACTTTAACAAACCAATCATTTCAGTTACAGGGTCTGCCACGTGACTGTGGCTGAAATGACTGGTTTGTTTGGGCCCCCACCAAAAAAGAAGCAATCAATCTCTCCTTGCACAAACTGGATCTACAGAGGCAAGATGTCGACCTCATCCTCCAATTACTCACACCTTTCACTGTGTACATCATCCTCCTCACAGAGTATTAATTGGTTCCCACTGGAATCCACCATCACAGGTCCCTCTGTACTTTCTGGAGGCAATTGCTGGTAAAGGTCTTCCTGGAGGAATTTATAATTCATTTTGATGAACATCATCTTCTCCACCTTTTGTGGAAGTAACCTCCTACGCCGATCGCTGACAAGGTTACTGGCTGCACTAAACACTCTCTCAGAGTAAACACTGGAGGGGGGCAACTTAGGTAAAATAAAGCCAGTTTGTGCAAGGGCATCCAAATTGCCTCTTTTTCCTGCCAGTATATGTACGGACATGCTTACTTGGATGCTCTCACTCATATAATCCTCCACCATTCTTTCAATGGTGACAGAATCATATGCAGTGACAGTAGACATGTCAGTAATCATTGGCAGGTCCTTCAGTCCGGACCAGATGTCAGCACTCGCTCCTGACTGCCCTGCATCACCACCAGCGGGTGGGCAAGGAAATCTTATCCTTTTCATTGCAGCCCCAGTTGCGGGAGAAAGTGATGGAGGAGCTGTTGACGGGTCACATTCCGCTTGAGTTTACAATTTTCTCACCAGCAGGTCTTTGAACCTCTGCAGACTTGTGTCTGTCGGAAAGAGAGATACAATGTAGGCTTTAAACCTAAAATCGAGCACAGTGGCCAAAATGTAGTGCTCTGATTTCAAAAGATTGACCACCCTTGAATCCTGGCAAAGCGAATGAAGGGCTCCATCCACAAATCCCACATACTTTGCGGAATTGCTCCAACTTAGCTCCTCCTTCAATTTCTCCAGCTGCTTCTGCTAAAGCCTGATGAGGGGAATGACCTGACTCAAGCTGGCAGTGTCTGAACTGACTTCACATGTGGCAAGTTCAAAGGGTTTGAGTACCTTGCACAAGACGGAAATCATTCTCCACTGCGCTTGAGTCAGGTACATTACCCCTCCTTTGCCTATATTGTAGGTGGATGGATAGGCTTGAATGGCCTTTTGATGCTCCTCCATCCTCTGAAGCATATAGAGGGTTGAATTCCACCTCGTTACCACATCTTGCTTCAGCTGATGGCAGGGCATGTTCATGAGTGTTTGCTGGCGCTCCAGTCTTCGGCACACGGTGGCTGAATGCCTAAAGTGGCCCGCAATTTTTCTGGCCACCGACGGCATCTCCTGCATGCCCCTGTCATTTTTTAAAAAATTCTGCACCACCAAATGAATTGTATGTGCAAAACATGGGACGTGCTGGAATTTGCCCACATGTAATGCACACACAATATTGGTGGCGTTGTCCGATGTCACAATTCCCCAGGAGAGTCTAATTGGGGTATGCAATTGTGCGATGATGTCCCTCAGTTTCCGTAAGAGGTTCTCAGCTGTGTGCCTCTTACGGAAAGCGGTAATACACAGTGTAGCCTGCCTAGGAATGAGTTGGCGTTTGCGAGATGCTGCTACTGGTGCCGCTGCTGTTGTTGCTGCAGGAGGCCATACATCTACCCAGTGGGCTGTCACAGTCATATAGTCCTTAGTCTGCCCTGTTCCACTTGTCCACATGTCTGTGGTTAAATGGACAGTGGGTACAACTGCATTTTTTAGGACACTGAGGACACTTTTTCTGACGTCTGTGTACATTCTCGGTATCGCCTACCTAGTGAAGTGGAACCTGGATGGGATTTGATACCGTGGACACAGTACCTCAAACAAATCTCTAAGTCCCACTGAACTAATGGCACATACTGGACGCATGTCTAACACCAACATAGCTGTCAAGGCCTTAGTTATCCGCTTTGCAAAAGGATGACTGCTGTCATATTTCATCTTCCTCGCAAAGGACTGTTAAACAGTCAATTGCTTAGTTGAAGTAGTACAAGTGGTCTTCCGACTTCCCCTCTGGGATGACGATCGACTCCCAGCAGCAACAACAGCAGCTGCAGTAACAGCATGCATACCACTCAAGAATCCTCCGGAGGCGTCCCAGTTAGGAGAGGACTCCTCAGTCTTGCCAGTGACATGGCTTCCAGGACTAATGTCATTTCTGACTGAGGAGGAGTTGGTGGTTTTAATTGCAGGAGCTTGGGTACAAGAGGAAGAAGGGATTTAGGTATCAGTGGACTGCTTATGCTCTTACCCAAAGTTTCACAACTTGACGCTGACTTCTGATGAATGCACTGCAGGTGACATACAGATGTAGCCACCTTTATCTTGACTGGCTGAGGCGTTTGTCCCGATCGAGCATACGCAGTGTACCGGGGCGTAGGGAGGCGCGCCTAGTCACAGAGAGACGTACCTAATCGCACGGAGGCAGACAGAGCGTTTGGCGTTACCTTTACGTGTAATACATGCGATCATCCACCAGATGTCGCCTTTTACAATCACCACTGCGCATGCGTGTGGTCTCCCGTAAAATACAATACTGAAATATATAATAAGTACTACTTTACTAAGCTTCTCATTACGCTGCATACAGTAAATACTCATTACGCTGCATTATTTAATACAGTAAATACTCATTATGCTGCATTATTTAATACAGTATATACGGTACAGACGCAAATAGTACAGCATACAGTATATGATCCATCTACAGTACTTTATGAATATGTGAGCGTCCAAGTCCCGCAGACAAAACAACATAAACCCAGTAGTGTACACTGTCGCAAATGGACGTGTTAGAAGTTCACTATTGCATCTTGAGATTAGGAATTTTGTACAGTATGTTAGCGTCCTAATCCCATAGCCATTACAGCATAATCAAAACCAATGGATTTATTCATCTGTCTGCGGCGAAGTGGTGAAGTGTTCTGCTTCCTATACTCAGAGTCCCGAGTTCGATTTCTAAAGTACGAATGCATGTTAGTTTTTTCCAGACACTTTATTATTTTTTTATTCACATAAACCAGGGCAAAGCTGCAGGAGCGGTTCTACTGTTAAGGTACAGTACACATACAATTCTGTAGCAGGGCAGACTCAATAGAACTGGCTACCGCCTATGACTCCTTGCCCCACGGAGGCCCTAGGCTACGGAGCAAGTAACAGTCCAGATTTTGCCGGCTATGGGGCAATGCTGAAGGTGCGTCACAATCCCCTAGCTAAAATACACAGGGGCGATAGGAATAAGCGAGGTCTATGCACATTATGGTACACCGGACTCGATCGCATAGCACACTGGCAAAATGGCCGCCACCCCTGAACCCCCACCATGTGGCAGGCAGCGCTCGGATATGGAGTGAGAGATGGCATAAGTTTTGCAGGCTACGGGGCAGTGCTGAAGGAGCGTCGGAATCCCCTAGCTAAAATACACAGGGGTGATAGGGTTAAGCGAGGTCTATGCACATAATTCTACAAAACGGGGGTCCATGTGCCTTGGATATTTTGTCACTTTGTGATGCGATGGGGTCTGGTGTATCGTTATGTGCATAGACCTCGCTTATCCCTATCGACCCTGTATATTTTAGCTAGGGGATTCTGATGCTCCTTCAGCGTTAGCCCGTTCTTTGAACACGGTATTTTCCACTGCCTCGCCCTACCCCCATAACACTTTCCCCTTCCCCCTGGGAGTCTGCACAGTTCATGCAGTAGACAGGTAGGGAGTTCTGATCAGGTTAGAAGACAAGATTTAAGTGAAACCTGTGTGCACCCTTCCATTGAATGTATATCAAAGAAAAAAAATTATAATAAAGTGAATGTCACGGGAACTCAGACGCTCATACTGTACATGTATTTCAAAAGCACGGTGTTTATGCATTGTACATACTTCCTTTTACACAATTACTTGCATCTCCATACACAATCTTGCGTCTGCATACACAAGTGCTTTAACATGTTGGTTTGTATCTGTATAAACTACTTATTTATATTGAGAACTCTCACCGTCTGACCATTGGTCACCATCTATTAATATTACAGTCATCACTGACCATTTGCCAGAGCTGTAGATCAATCTACCGCTATACGATCGAAAGTACTGGATTAGTGGAGCATTAGCCACCCAGTGGTGGAGATGTGTAATGCATGCTGAGTATCTAGAATCGCCTCAATGCGCCTGCCTGTGATTAAACTCAGCAAGCTAAGCTATCGCCTTAGCGTGACTAAATGTCCGTCAAGGCGGGGAATCAATCAAGATAAAGGTGGCTACATCTATATAAGGGAGGATGTTTCTAGCTGGTTAACGTTATTACATCTACTTATTACAGATTAACGGAGGGAACATACAGCTTGACACCTGTTGTCCGGATATGTGGAGAAATAATTCCACACTGAAGAGGTGGCTTTTTTCAGTATTTTGCCCAGGCATCACAATGGGCTTATTCATCCCACGGACAACAGGTGTCTCCCCCGGTGCCTGATTTAAACAAACCACATCGCCATCAGAATCCTCATCATCAACTTCCTCCTCAGCACCAGCAACACCCATATACTCATCCTGGTGTACTTCAACAGTGACATCTTCAATTTGAATATCAGAAACTGGACTGTGGGTGCTCCTTCCAGCACTTGCAGAGGGCGTGCAAATAGTGGAAGGAGCCACCTCTTCCTGTCCAGTGTTGGGAAGGTCAGGCATCGCAACCGCCAACACACTTGGACTCTCCTTGGGAATTTGTAATACCATCTTAGAACACACAGTTGTTTGCTGTACTTTTGCCAGCTTAACTCTTATCATTTTCTAGCGGGAGGATGAGGGCTTCCATCGTCATGTGAAGCTGAACCACTAGTCATGTACATAGGCCAGGGCCTCAGCCGTTCCATGCCACTCTGTGTCGTAAATGGCATATTGGAAAGTTTACATTTCTCTTCAGACCATTTTTATTTATTTTCTTGGGTCTTTTTACTGAACTTTGGCTTTTTGGATTTTACATGCCCTCTACTATCACATTGGGCATCGGCCTTGGCAGACAATGTTGATGGCATTTCATCGTCTATGACTGTCATGACTAGTGGCAGCAGCTTCATCACTAGGAGAAAGTGATTCTTGATCTATCCCTATTTTATCCTCCAAATTTTTTTTTTGTTCTCCATTATTTTTCTGGAGTTATATAAAATATGCAGTACAGGAGAGCGTACCTCTACACCACACAGGGCAAAGCCTGTGAAAATTATTTGGATTAAATATTAATAATCCCTTTATTTGGAGTCAATAATATACAGCACAGGACAGCACCACTGAATTTATATGGCAGCACCACTGGACTGGACGTATACAAAATTATGGATTTATATGGAATTATATGGCAGGATCACTGGAATTATACAGCAGGATCACTGGAATTATATGGCAGTATCACTGGATTTATATGGCAGTACCGCTGGACATATACGGCAGTATCAATGGACATATACGGCAGGATCACTGGAATTATTTGGCAGGATCACTGGATATATACGGCAGTATCACTGCAATTATACAGCAGGATCACTGGAATTATACGGCAGGATCACTGGATTTATACGCAAGTACCACTGGAATTATACGGCTGGATCACTGGAATTATATGGCAGGATCACTGGATTTATACGGCAGGATCACTGCAATTATACGGCAGGATCACTTAAATTATACGGCAGGCTCACTGGACTTATACGCCAGTACCACTGGAATTATAGGGCAGGATCACTCCAGCCATGCCTGTAGTCACAAGTCTGCAGTATTCCAACACACCCGACTCTATACTCAAGATACAGTTTAGCTACTGTGTGTTATTACAGACTGCAGCCTAATCCATATCCATCTAGCAAGTCTCTCTGCTACAAGGTTCAAGCTGCAAGCACTCTGCTTTCAATCAGCGCACACTCAGCACCTGGTTGAGTTCAATTGTCATTATCATTGTTTAGTTGCCAGTGCATATTCAGTCCTGCAGTGTTCAGTCATCATATCTTGTCAAGCCTGTCTGCAGTTACTATTCCAGTATCCTGCTAACCTGACCTGCAATTAACTCCTGATTTGCTGTGTATCTGGTTTTCATCAAATTCTGCTGTTTTCAGTTACAAGTCATCCTGTATCCAGGCTGTCTTTTTCTTGCCAGCTGCTCCAGGTTCATCACCCTGTGGTCTCCAGCCTATTGTGTGAGCTGAGCCCCTACTGCTGAATGTTTAAGTCCAGAGGGTCCCCTAAGTACCAGTGTGCATATTTGGCACTAAGGGAACAGCAGGGTGTTTCTATTGGCAGAGGACCCTCTTGAGGGCTCTAAGGGTCTCACACACAAAGTGCTGAGGTTCCCTAACAGATGTCAAGTGATCAAGAGATACATTCCCATGAAATATATACTGTAATGTGAAAGTAAATTTTGGGACAGAGCTATACCTTAAATTATCCATGCATTTACAGGCTGATGCAGAGATGAATGTGCACCTTACATGGTCTCTCACTGCACATGTTCAGGAATCAAGAGCAGGCTCATATGAGCAATGCAGAGCTGGATGAATTTGAATGCAACTCAACTGCAGCTGAAGAGGTAGGACAGGAGTTAGGAAAGGGGGTTTTCACCCAGTTAATGGACAATAATGGCATGCTCATTAACTGCACACTATGCAAGCTTGAGAAATTGTGAAGATATGCAAGAAATTATCTTATTTAGCACACCTACTGTATATGGCAGATGCAGGTTTATATGTTTTTTTCTTGAAAACCAGCACACTTGGACAGATATGCCAATGTGATATGCTATTATTTACATTTGTACACACCTTCTGTATATGTGTATTGCAGCAGTGCAATTGTCATGCTATGGTGATGATTTCACAAATGCAGTATAATTTTATCATGTCACAACTGCTGTTTTTTGTGTGTTTTTTTTGCATTTTTATTTCATTATGTAAACTAGTTTTGTGAAATGTGTTTGTTTACAAATTTTAAAAGTTTTTTTTAGGAAAAATATATTGTATGAAATCAAGAGTATTATTATTATTATTATTATTGTTATTATTATTTAATGAAAGACTACCTATTATCTTGATCTTTGAATAACGTGTTAAAAGTGTTACAAATCAGCAAAGTAGTATGCCTTCACATAAAAAAAGAAACATTATTTTTTAATTTTACATTATTTTTGGTGGAACTACGGTCAATGTTTCCTTTATTACTTTATTACTTTGTCCTTTTTATTCAAAGGGCTGCAACTGCAGAGGCAGATGTTTAGGGTTCTGTTCCATCAAGTTCAGACTCCTCAGAGACAGTAACTGTATAGGTTGGTTGTAACTTTGCTTGATATCTGTGAAGTTATGGCTGATGGGGGCAACCATGTTGACCTATTGGGTGATGTTCTCTCTGTTTAGCTCCAGTTATGAGTTGCTTGGTGATGTTTTAGCCTAGCACTGCACTGCCCTGTCTCCAGCATAGCCTGTGACACAATGAGATGCCTTGGCCCTAAATACCCAGTGGTACCGATGGGACGATGACAGGCACTGACAGAATGCTTCCCGTATTCTTCAGTTTTAACCATTGGCCTCATCATAACTGCCAATGGCATAGACTTTGAAACCCCTCCTCCATTATTTTAAATAATACTGTCCTCGATTGTGGGTAGTGAACATCTTCGGCTTTCAACCACTTTGTGGCTGCATGTGACATGGATGTCCATTGTTTGCATGACCTGGTGCTTGCTTTACCACAACTACACTCATACATTTTCAAGTGACACTTATTATGGACCCTAAGCGAGATATAGTGAAGGGGAAGGATATTACCTATTTTTCTAATTTACACTAGTTCCTGAAGCCTGTTGACTGGCTGTGATACTGGCTCTGATACCTCATGACAATCACATTTTTAACCATCTAAGTTTCCAACTCCTCTCATGCCTAGGACACTCTCTCCCCAAAGCCAGTGGTGGGTGATTTTAGTAATGCTGAAATTCTACATTACCTCAAAACCCTACTAGAGCCGCTAGTCATGAATTGGAAATATCAATTGGAGAAACTGAGTGCTAAGATAGTCCTCCTAAAGCAGACATTACACATTTTTATACAGCAGATTATTAGGTGTTGAAGACTCTAAAGACAACAAAAGCTTGTTACTATGCTTAACACTAGAGGACTTTAATAAAAGAAAGGGACAGAATAATCTGAAAGTCAGAGCTCTCACCAAGGATATCTCTTCAAATATTCTCACTGATGTCCTGATGTAGAACTTTAATGAAATTCTCTCTCTTGACCCAGAGACACATATCCTTTTATAGAGCTCACTGAGCGTTATACTGCAGAGGTCTGCAACATGAGGCTCCACAGAATGTGTTTTGTAGGCTACACTACTTGACAATGAAAGTGGATGTCACTTGTATGGCCCAATGTTTAGATAATATAGAGTTTGAAGGTCACAAGTTGTAGATTTTCACTCTCTGCTGGCACAAGCTCTATCAATAAAGAGCCCTTTAACATCTTCTGGAAGAACTATATAAAAAGAATATTCAATGTCTTTGCAGTTTCCCAATATGTGTCCAGGTCCCAACAGATCGTAAACTTATCTCCCTCAGCACCCTTTTGAACATATAAGCTTTTTGTAACTCTCTTGATATTCCCACCATGTAAGTGCCAGAGTGGTCTGCTCTACACTGCAAATTGCCCTCACTCCCTACCATCAGAGGAGAAATCAAAGATGATAACCAGGTCCAGCCACTCAATGAGATGTGCTAAGGGTCTAAAGTCCATGGCTGTGCCTGAGGATCCAGGTGGGCCACCTCTGATTCGTCTTAAATTTCTTTTGGTTAGGTGACCCCTCACTGTACTTTCTCCTGACAACACATTTTTTTATTGCTAATCTTACTGACAGATTTCTGCCTAGGTCTTCTTTTTTTTGCGAACCACATCCTTTTTTAATATCTCCAGTCATAATTGTCAGTTTGACCTGTCCAGTAGTTCCATGTGAGTATTTTTGAATATTATGGTTGTAGTCAGTGGAAAATTTGAAGTGGTGGTATGCAAAAGTCAAGGACGCAATTATGCGCACGCCTCCAGAAAAGGGGGTGTGGTCACACAAAAGGGGGCATCTCCAGTGTAGTAGAATCCCTTATACTATATAGTACTGGTGACCCTTTCACCTTATAGCACACGGTACGAGCTGAAATTCACATTGTAGCACACTGAATGAGCCGAAATTAACATTGTAGCACACTGAATGAGCCGAAATTCACATTATAGCACACTGAATGAGCCGAAATTCACATTATAGCACACTGAATGAGTCGAAATTCACATTGTAGCACACTGAATGAGCTGAAATTCACATTGTAGCACACTGAATGAGCCAAAACTCACATTGTAGCACACTGAATGAGCCGAAATTCACATTGTAGCACACTGAAATAGCCGAAAATCACATTGTAGCACACTGAATGAGCCGAAATTCACATTATAGCACACTGAATGAGCCGAAATTCACATTGTAGCACACTGAATGAGCCGAAATTCACATTGTAGCACACTGAATGAGTCGAAATTCACATTGTAGCACACTGAATGAGCTGAAATTGTGACAGCAGGGACAGCCAGAGTGACGACAGGGAGAGAGTGACGACAGGGACAGAGAGTGACGACAGTGACAACAGGGAGAGAAAGTGACGACAGGGAGAGAGAGTGACGACAGTGACGACAGGGAAAGAGAGTGACGACAGGGAGAGAGAGTATGACAACAGGGAGAGAGAGTGACGACAGTGATGACAGGGAGAGAGAGTGACGACAGGGAGAGAGAGTGACGACAGTGACAGCAGGGAGAGAGAGAGTGATGACAGTGACAGCTGGGAGAGAGAGAGTGACAGTTTGGGACAGGGATGGTAACGACAGGGAGAGAGGTGACAGCAGGGGTACATTACCTCATTTGTTGCGGGTGAGCAGCGGGCGGCTGGTGGCTGGTGGCGGTGAGCGGCTGGTGGCTTGCGGCGGTGATCGGTGGGCGGCTGGCGGCAGTGAGCGGCTGGTGGCAGTGAGCGGCTGTGAGCTAGTACAGCGCTCTACACAGCCGCCGGCCGCCGCGCAGGGACGGGGAGCAACATGTGCAACAGGCCACTTCCCTCGCCTTCTGCTGCACTTTAATGTCCTCATTTCTGGGTCAGTGGAAGAAGTGGCGGTATACCATACCGCCGTATACTGCCCCACTTCGACCACTGGTTGTAGTATATTCTATGATTAGAATGTTGAATGTTGTGTATGCATTACTGTTGATATTTGTTTTAGTTAAACATACAGTATTATATATAGTCACCTCCATCATAATTCTATCTTACAGTGGATGTAGGTGTTATAATTAACTGCCTTCTATGGCATGTTCCCACAGACCTATTTTAGACCGCTTAGGTTTCTCCACAACAGTAAAAAAAATCTCACAACTTACACCACACAACTCAAGGGAACTCGTGCACAGTGTTCAGTGACATCTGACAATTTATTCTATTGTTTTCACCTTTCTTGTGCTATTCTCAATTGTATTCAGTGCATCTTCAGCCTTACCTTCAACTAACTGTATCTGGGTACAGTTGTGGATTCTTGTTCCCAGTGTACAGACATGCATGATTTACAGAATTTCACAACTATAATAAGGGTGAGAAAAGTATGTTAACAAAATCTCCAATAATAGCCTCCTCTCAAAGTCACATTTAGGGGAGGACAAGTGGTTCCGGCACGCAGGGTTATGGGAACGGCACCAACACTGTTCCATGACACCCGCATTTGGCTCTGGAATGCACCCTGCAGCCAAGAGAGTCATCTGGAGCTACATCCTGGTTCTGGTGACCCCTCCCCTCATCATGACATTATCACCTCACATGTTTGGGGGAAAGACCTGGCCTACAGCATTTTATTACCCTGCTACAACTCTGCCTCTTTTTGCTGGAAAAAGATTGCAAAAAATTGTCCAACCTTATTAAAGTTGATGCCACCATATTTAAAGATACAGTACAAGGGATTTACAACAGCTGGTAAACCAAACTGGATTTGATCTGAAGAAAAATTACACAAATGTTATTACCACATAGAGCATATTATGATGTTTTCCCTTTGAAATCATAATCCATCCAATCGCTTCTCATAGTATTTGCCCTCACTGATACAGTATGTGGCACTAGGCCATGACCCATGTAAGTCCGGATGTTAGACACATGTGCAGTTGTTTAATATGGGTATAATGGGGCTGGCCAGCTCCTGCACCAAATCATGCTCTCATTTCCAACTAACGCAATAATTTGGCCACTTCATGTTCAGTGTGTGGCTATGAGGTGGCATTAAACACTCTTCACTGCATCTGTATGCTTGTGTGTGTACGGTATGTGTGTGATGTGCAATAGAGATTTAAAGGAGATGATTCTTCTTTGTGTGGCATATCCTAATATAACTTGTCACCAAAAGATTGGTTCCCCTAGTCTAGGAGTAAGGGTCTGTTGGGGCAAAATAACTAATGGTTATGAATTGTTTTGTTTTTTTCAATGTATTGTTGTCCTGCCATTGTAGGTTGTTTTGTGGTAGGAAGTTATTAGTTCCAGGTCAGATGCACTACACTCAATCTGTTAGTTGTTACAATTGGGCCAATTGTTGCAATGCACTTTTCGATGTTGATCAGTAGATAGGCCTAAGTGGGTGGCATACCATAGAAGGGTAATATCCAGAGCTATAGTTCATGTTGGTGGGTTGAATGTAGAGATGTGTGGTTTGGTTTCCGTGGGAACCAAAACCACCTGAACTTCTGGTTTCTGAGAATTTCCAAGTCTCGGCTTGGCATTTCCTGTCAGATCGAAAACTAGGCAAAATGATATCCTCCTGGCGATGATTTACACACTGGTTCAAGTACCATTTCACACAGAAGAGGTTGGGGGCTGGAATGCAGCGTGATTAAGGCTACTGTGGGCTACTCTGATTAAGGAAAGTGGGATACAGTTTCACCTGTAGACTCTGTCATCAGTGAAGAGCTGTGGGCTTCATTAGTGTGGTTAGGGGCTAGGGTGTCTGTTAATAATAATAATAATAATAATAAATATTAATAAAGAAGAATTACTGTGACTAAAAGACACCACTTGGGTATGGAATTATTTTCCCCAAATCCTGACAACATTTTATAATGCATCCATTTGTAAGGCCAAAGTTAGTAGAGGTAGGGAATAATTTTTTATTACAAAATCACAAGGAGATAACTAAATATGTTAGAAAGGGCATTAACTCTTTAGCTGATATCAGCCTAATTTATGGTATGCACAAGTAAACAATGCTAAACTTTCTATAATAAAAATACACAGCTATATTGCCAGGTAAAAAGTCAGCTTTATTTATTTATAATAAAGGAGGGAAATGTATGGTGGAGAAGAAATAACTATTCTACACTCAGTATCACTATGTGCTGAAAATTGTCAGGCCTAAATAAATGCCAACTGCCAGCCCATAACAAATGATAAATGTTCTGGATAGAGAAAATTTTCATCCCATTGTACAAAAAGTTGGGGTTTCCAAACTACCTTCCCAACAAACAAAAGAACTCTGGGACTGATGGTGCTCTTGAAACCAGTAAGTTCAAATCAGCCTAAACCTCTGTATTGGCACAGAGAACACCTCTAGACCTACAGCAATACAGCAATTGCTTATTTACTTTCCCACAACAATAAAGCCAACAATACCAACAAATGAACAAATAGGAAGGGAGTGTGGAAACATCCAAAGAGACAATAGACTGCACACATAACTCCATCCTTCAACTCTGATAGGATGACACAAAATATCTTATATAAAGGAGCCATCTCTTCTAATTTGAACCCCTACTACTAAATTTATCTCTGATCAGTTCTGTCTCTTTGATATAATACCATTTTAAATAGTATTTTTAGTATTTTTCTAACTTCCCTAACAAGCAGAGTAACATTTGTATGTCTCAAATATACTCTAAGAAGCAATTCATATCATATATTTTCATTACGGGGGATATTCAAAGAGCCCCCCCAAATTTTTACACAAAAGACAAGGTTTTTTTGTGTGATTTTTTTTTACTTTTTCAACAATTTTTTTATTAGTCCAATTCAAAACAGGGTTGATATGGTTGGTTATTGATAATTTTTTTCACCTGCTTCAGGCATGTCCAAAGTTAATTAGCAACATAATACTACAAAGAAAGCGATAAAGGTACAGCTTATATAAATAAATAAAGAAAATGCTAGTTTTGGAAATGTATTAGTACCTATAAAATCTAATACACATAAGTTTACGTAAAGCAACAAGGCATTTTTATACTGGCTTAGAAGTTAATTAATTCTACATCATGACAGTTAAATCTGTAGACAGTATGACTCCATGATCAAAGCTTCCAGCATTCCTGCAAGAGTTTAATTAGTGTTTAATGGTTGGAAACATGATGTAAATGGCAATTAATTTAAATGAATGTTATTTTCTCATCTGCTTTTAGCATACTGCAAGCAAGATACAGACTGATATGTCAGCTCCCATAGACAGCTGTAGTGAACATGTTTGTTGCCTATGCTGCTATGCACCATCACATTTTTATTACTTACAGATGCAATGGGGCTGTAATTCTGTTGTCAGAAATTGTATTTGCTATCAAAATTCAGGCGGATTAAGGGTTCAGTGATTATAAACGAACCTTTGGTCTCTTGGTTCCTTGTTACAACTGGCAGCTTTGTGCATAATTAGTATTAGTCTATAACCATTCCTGCAGATGCTATGTATTATTTCATCTGCAAATGCTGTTAAAATACCCTGCATGCTACGCCAACAAGAAATACATGTTCAAGCATTTGGTAGCCTAATGAATCCAATAAAATGTAAATAGTGGAAGAAATGTTTTTCTTTTCTATTACTGGGAAATGTACTATTAAACACAGTGTTACAGTATGCTGTGCCTCATGAAACATTTGCCCAAAACCACTCTGCAAGCTTTGCATCATATGTTCAGGACTCAGGAGGAGGATTGTGAAGACTGTTGTCACAATAGGGTCTATCTTTAATTTATGTATGTTAACATATATTAAATTAATTATATACTTATATTATTATAGATTTTATATTATACAAACACACAACTGAGTTTCTGTCTCCTCTTTCTTTCCTTCATTCTTCTGTGCAGGCCATCCCCTCCTCTTTCTCTCTCTTTTGGTGTATTATTGTATTTTTTCAGCTGTGTATATGAGATACAGACACTAATAAGGTGTATGGACTGTGGAATGTGACATGTTTGTTCCGATAGCTATGATATATTTTTAGATATTTACATTTTAATTTGCCAGCTTGTATTTTTATACCTACAATTTACAGTATAGGCTTATATGTTACAGTTGCAGATATAATTTTAGTTCAGCCTATAAAGTATGTCACAGTAATCATGTTACAGAAGTGTCAGATGTGTAGTATGCCACCCGTAAACAGCTTCCTCCTATGTTCACTGCCAGCAAGACACCATTCCTTTGCAGGAAACCTATGCAGGACATCTATCCCCCACACCCCACATCCAGGCCAGACTGGAGAATGAAGGGCCCACCAGATAAATGCATTGATAGGGGCCCATGTTTAGGAGTGTGGCCAATCTCTAGAGGGGGTGTGGGCAGAAGCCACATTGTTTGCCTTACCATTAAAGAGTGAATGGTCTGGGCACCTTGATAAATAGATAGATAGATAGATAGATAGATAGATAGATAGATAGATAGATAGATAGATAGATAGATAGATATAGTGTACACACTGCTAGTGCATGTATCAGATTAATAAGAGTAATGCCATGTAGAAAATACGTAATAGTCCTGTGCAGTATAATGTAACATATGTAAAATGTATAATTCAAGTGCAAAGTCTGGAACCTTATCCCAAAAGGAGGAGGTGGGGGCCCCTGGTAGTAGGGACCACCCCTGTGCCCCTGAGGGCCAGTCCAACCCTGCCCCAACCCTGCCCCACATACTACAGCTACGGTATTAAGCAGGCCCATACCCCTAACCCCAGAGTATGTGAAATACACTGACTGCCAGGAATGTTCACTGGTGTCTATCATGTTGGGTTAGAAAGCAGGAGCTGGGACTAACTTTCACCACCACTTATCATGAACAAGCATTAGACTATGCAGAGCTACTGTATGTATTTGTTTGAATTGCAGTGATGTAGGGATGTCACAACACAAAATAAAGCCAAATCACTCTATATATTTTTATTAGAATGCATTAAATATGAATAAATATTGTATAGCAAAGCAGTGTATAATATATCTATAATATTAGTCACTATCAAATAATATCATGTACTGTATGCATGTGTGAAAATACTGTATATAAGAGCAGACACTTTAAACTTTGAGACCCTCTTTTCCCAACATGAACACTACTGAAGACACCCCCTTGAGGATGATCACGTGTCAGGATCACTTTTTCATTGAATTAATCTCAATGTGCCAGTTAAAGGCCAATTTTATTTTAAAAGTGGACATCAAGTTTTACTAAAAAATCTTAAAAAGTAGCTTACCCATAATATCCATTTTGACAAAGTGGGCTTCATTCCTCTACATGGATAATACAATTAAGACTGTAGAAGACATCCACTTTGATGGGGATGGTATCATGATCCCTGTGCTTGGGATGCTGGCAGCCAGAAGAATGACAGCGCTATCCCGACGTGCAGAATACTGACTGTATGCTAAGTGGATCCCCTTTCACCATGCAGGCAATATCACACAGAGGAGTCTATACTGCACCTCTCTTCTACTAACTATACTAAAAAGGCAGTTATATCAAAAGATGTACCTGTAGTATTGAAAAGTAAATTGCACAATCTGTACACAACTGGGTAAAATCTAGACTTCCAATGTTCCTTTTGGCTAGACCTGGACTTCTTTTGTTCCCCTGGCAGCTTATTCTCTGACAGATTCCCTCTTGGAATGATCAATTCCTTCTATCTCTTTCTGATAGATTGTCAGTTTCTGTCTAATGGACAGCCTTCTCTAAAGGGGGGTACACACTGAGAGATCCGTGCTTAAATTCTAAGCAATCTGACTAGATGTGTATGTATGTGTATACCATGTGTATGCCATACAGCGATAGTGATGCGCGGCCACGCGCATCACTATCGTCGGTGCTAGATTGGACTGCATGTAGGCACAATCTAGCGGGTCGCTCATTTCACCACTGGGTGAAATGAGCGACCCTCCTGCCGCCCCCCCCCCCCCCCCTGGCCCAGGACACATCGCGCTGTGTGCTTAGCGGTCTGTGCTAGATCGCACAGCACACATCTCTCCCTGTGTGTATGGGGCTTAAGAGAATTGCATGTCTGTCTATTATATGCAGCCCTCCTAATCTCCTAATGTCTCTATTCTGTGGGTTCTCTGCAAAACTCTGAAAGTAACCTGCATAATATAGAAACATAGAATTTGACGACAGATAAGAACCACTTGGCACATCTGCAATCTTCCTGTGTCATACAATTCTCCCTTTTTTGCATCTTGTTCTAGAATGCTATCTGCATCGGACTAGAATGCGTTATGAATTGGTCAGCAGAGGCTATGTTGTATTTGGTTATATCATAGCAATGTTTTTTTCCATGTTTTAATAAATGTGTAAAACCCTGCAAAAGAGAAAATAAATTCATTGTTTTTGAACACACATACTGTATGTTATGCATACAATCATATTTTCAAACAGGAAAAAAGTATAAAATCCATTAAAATACAATAAGTGTAAATTAAAATTTATTTTTGTCTCCACAATGTTGTGCTAATCATTTTTTGCTAACAGAATATCTACATTAGTGGTTAGATAACTGTGTTGTCTTTCTAGGTGTAATTAGAGTAAGATGGCTCAAAATATGTCTATTGGGATAATGAAGACTTCATTGGTGCTTGCTCCTAATTGTTATCCTAAATGTATTGTACAGTAGAAATCAGTAATGCTTATTTTCACTATCACACTAGTGTGGCACTTTACTAAAGCTCATTATGGAATTTGAATTCAAATTACAATCTCCTAATATTTTTATGTATTATTTATTTCTGAACAGTTATTTATATAGTACACACATATTTATATATTATATAGTACACTTATTTCTTTTTTCCAGAAGCCAACAAACCAGAATGGTTTTGGAATGTGGGAGGACACTCAAGCACCTGCAGAAAACCCATACAAACATGATAAGAACATAAAATGCCACATACTGTAGTGCACTGGTCATGAATTGAACATATTTTCTCAGTTAAGAAAGGCACTAACCACTGCACCAACTACAAAACTATTTTCTATTTTCGTAATCTCAAAATGAAAGTATACTGTAGCGCCACATTCATAACTTCCACTTGCCCATCGATCTATTGAAAGAACATATTCTGAAATATAAAGTCAAAATTACATATTCAGACCTTTGGTGGACTGATATACGGTACTTATTGTTCCTGTAGATAAAAATCTAGAAAGAGATGGCATCTAAAAGTGATCTAATTGGAACAAGTAAAAATATATCCAATATCATTACAGTATCCTGCTAAGTACACATTGACCGGAATAAAATAAAAATTTGAAACATTATTTCATGATCTGACTTTTTATCCTGGCATGCATTCCAGAAATCCTCAGCAGTCAACAAACAGTATATATGTAGCACTGCATAAACAGTGCATCAAAGAGACAACTCAAACAGCCAGAACCAATACCAGCTGCTAGGAATTCACATAGTTTCCCAATATGCCCAGTGGCATGTCCTGAGGCAAGGAACTCTAAAAGACAAGCCAGAGCTCAAAGTGTTTGTATGAATGTGAACAAAAAAAAGTACAGCAGTTGATTTTAATTGAGACTAGAATAAAAAAGTGCATTTATTTTAGTCTTAGGGTGTATCATAAAATCTTCCTAATCCATGTTCTGGTAAAAAAAAATAGATAGGTGAAAAAAACCTGTCTGAAAAAAAAAATACTAATATTATTTATCCTTAAAATAGACCTACATTTACTATAGCTGTACAGTAGTTTAAGGTACTGTACTTTGGTGTTGTTGATTAAACAATGCATGAATAAACACAAACACACAAAAAGGGCAGACTGTGAATGCTGTATTGTACTGTCTATAGGGTACATACAGTATCATACTGTACATATGATATATGAGCCTTATATAAAGTTAAATGCATTTTTGTGTCCAACTCTCATTAAAAATGTGTGAGTACTCTATTTTGAGTTGCATGCATCTGTATACAATATGTATAATGATGGTTCCACATACTAGATACACTAATCATCATCCCCAACTTCATGATGACGATTGATGATTAAAATATGTAAAATCAAAGCAAAACCAGCACCAACACTGATAGCCCATGGTGGTGGCAATTATAGGCCAGGGCAAAAAAAATAGGTGAGGGCCAAAAATCTTATCTTGTATCAGGGATAGTTTGGTCCCACAGAAGATTTTAGCACATGGAGGAGGGGAGAGATCAGTGCACTAGACACTTGATAATACTGTACCTACTCTACCAGAAGGTCCAGGAGACTCCATATTTTTAAGGTAGTCTCCTGGGCCCTTAGAAGAGTAGGTTGATTTCCCACCCCAGTTCCATACAGAGTCATCAGGGCCAACATGATGTAATTCTATAACAAATGCACCATTTTAGCCCTATTCTTTCGCCATGGACCGGTGAGTCATTATATTTTTCCACAATGGGGATGGGGCCTATGTGAAGAGCGAAGCTGTGCCCCAAGAATGGTCATCTGCATCTTCTCTCCAGTCTTCTCTCAGAATAGAAAAAGCCAATGTTTGGTAAGTAGGCAAGTATGTGAAAATGATTATCTCATTAACATGAATGTGCACCTTCCTTTTTATGCTCATGCCTGAAGGTTATTGTGCCTCAGTATTGACCTTGAAGACTATTAAGCTGCGCACAACCATAGCTGCTGCTTTTTCAGATGGGAAGTTCATATTGAACCAGGTACAATCTCTCAGTAGCCTTCTTTATTTCACATCCAGGATTAAACCTTAATGGAGACAGATTTTTATTTTTATTTGTATTTTAAATTGGCATTGGCTGAGATTAAGTGGGACTTTAGGGTTGAGATTCCATTTTAACACACTGGCATAAGATCCTTTTTGTATTCACAATAATTTTCATTTGCAACTTTTTGCTGAAACCACTGACATCAAGGGCTTTGGTGTTTATTATGCCACTCCTTGACCTCGGAGTCAGTGCAGAATTGTTTAATCACAGTACTAATTGGAGGAGGAGTGTTTGCATAATCATCCAATTGTGACTGCCTGCTGGACAGGTTCGTGCTGCATTGTTTCTCCTTCATTATTACTTTTCAAGCTAAGCACAAACTGTATTAGAGATGGAGAACTTAATCTCTGACATGCTGTCTATGTTGATCTTGGTTAGATTTATGGAGATATTGTCTCATGCTGCTGAAGTGGGTGATGTACTGTATCCTTATTCTGAGGGTTTGAGGCCAGCATTGAAGAACTAGCAATGTGAAAAATCATCTCTGGTACTTTGTTATCTCTTAATGGCATAGAGGTAAGAGGAGGCAATAATTGATGATTTTTTTTATATGGTGACTCTACAGTCATGTGTAGTCTACGGCAGAGGTTGCAATGTCTCTCGCTGGGATCTCTTATTTTGTGCAGATTTACAGACAGCCTAACCATACCAATAGTTGTTTTCAAGAATGAAATCATTAAATGTCTGCTTTGTGAGGTTTGTTACAAGACTGTCAGTGCATGATTCAATAGTATAATTAAACCTCAGGGCCTGGTTGCTTTGTTCCTGAGCATTGGAGATGTCGCATTTATATTCATTGTTTGTCCAATTTTCTTGTGATCCTCCAATTCTAGAGTTTCTTTTTTTTAAATTGTCATTTTCTATGGCAGGGTGTCTTGTGAGAGAACTATCCAGTGGTGCCTGTTCAAACGGCAGATGCAGTTTTGCTTTTCTGAGATATTTTTGTACAGATGGGTCCACGTTTATCTTGACCTTTAATAGGATTAACTGAGACTGGCCAGTCGGACTTAATCCCCTGCTGTAATGACTTAATCCCTTGCTGTATTGTTCTCTCTGTATTGTATTGCAGCTGAGAACAATAGATGAAGGGTTTATGCTAATAAATCATGTTGTGCCTAGGTGCAGAAAACTAGTCAAGATAACCGTGGACCCATCTGTATGTGAGGATTCCTCTAGTTTGCAAAATACGAAAAAGCACTGGGATGGGTTTGCTTTATTTTATCTGTGACTTGCAATGAAATGTGAATCTGTTGGGTGTTTTGATGTATTGTATTCTTTCTTTACGCATCTCAACCACTACAATATGGATGTAATTTGAAAAATGGTCAGTGCGCACACAAGCAGTTAGCTGTTAGTGGTTCCCCAAGAAGGTTTTTCTCATCCCTTCAACAACTAAATGTAGAAAAGCAAAAGTAGGGAATAACTTCATATAGCACTAGATTTTAAGATAAAGAGGGTGTACGTCACCATATTTTTCCATAGCCTGATGAATCACTCAAAGCTCGATCCTCATGTGTACTGCAACTCCCCAGAAGAAATGTGCATATAGTGAAGCTCAGTTAAATACATATAAAAGCTAAATACAATAAAAAAAAATCATAAACACAAATACTGAATATCCCCCAGTGGCAGAAAAGGTAACAATTGCCGGCTTGAGGTAAGAACTGACAACGGGCAGTTCTTGAGTGCTTCAGTGAGGTTTAGAATCTCAATAATGGCCCTGGGCTCCTCACTGGATCATGCTCTGGTTCCCAAAAGCTGGCTCCTTTTTCCTTATCATCACTGGTCCCCACAGCAAGGTTCCAAAGTGCAGTTGTCCTTTTCATGCCATTAGTCTCTTTTAAACCCCACCTGTAACCAGTCCTTCCAGTGGGTGCAGCTGATCCCTATACGTCAATTGACTACAAGTTCCATGATCCTCTGCTGCACCCAGCCAATCCTTGTCTGCTAATCCTGTATCTATGGGGCAGATGTATTAACCTGGAGAAGGCATAAGGAAGTGCTAAACCAGTGATAAATGCAAGGTGATAACGCACCAGCCAATCAGCTCCTGTTTATTTACATATTAGAGCTGATTGGCTGGTGCGTGTATCACCTTGCACTTATTCCTGGTTTATCACTTCCTTATGCCTTCTCCAGGTTAATACATCTGCCCCTATGTCCGATGTTGTCATGACAACCGGAAAATCTCGATACCTCACTTCCTCCCCGTTGTTATAACAGCATGTCTCCCCTCGGTAAGGCACATTGATTTAACTTATGATGTTCTGTCCCAATCATGTATTTCAGGTTACCCATATTTTGGTTCCATGGGTCTACTTGATTGAGGGTATTCACTGATTACACATTAAAATGTGCATTGCACCGTGGGAAGTTTTGAAGGAGTGACTTGCTTTCTCCTCTAATAAAGGATTCTGGTCAATGATGACACATTTTACAGGGGAATTTGCCTCAAAATGAACAGAATAATATAAAAATAAGTTAAAATCATATGAAAATTCAAAATAACATTACAGTGCAATCTCCACAATAAAGTGCATATAGTGAAAGTGCATCTCATGAGAAAAAGTGGCAAGAATGCCAAAGTGCAAAAGCTGTGGTATAAATGATTAAAGAAACCATTTGACCTCGAAATCGAGGTTCAAGCCTCCTAGGCTTTAAAGTGCCAAGTTCAAAAATGGTTCTCATTTCTGCCTGTCTAAGGCCCTCATTCTGAGTTGTTCGCTCGCAAGCTGCTTTTAGCAGCATTGCACACGCTTAGCCGCCGCCTACTGGGAGTGAATCTTAGCTTATCAAAATTGTGAACGAAAGATTAGCAAAATTGCGAATAGACACTTCTTAGCAGTTTCTGAGTAGATCCACACTTACTCGGCATCTGCGATCAGTTCAGTGCTTGTCGTTCCTGGTTTGACGTCACAAACACACCCAGCGTTCGCCCAGACACTCCTCCATTTCTCCAGCCACTCCCGCGTTTTTCCCAGAAACGGTAGCGTTTTTTCGCACACACCCATAAAACGGCCTGTTTCCGCCCAGAAATACCCACTTCCTGTCAATCACATTACGATCACCAGAACGAAGAAAAAACCTCGTAATGCCGTGAGTAAAATACTAGAGATGAGCGGGTTCGGTTCCTCGGAATCCGAACCCGCCCGAACTTCATTTTTTTTTACACGGGGCCGAGCGACTCGGATCTTCCCGCCTTGCTCGGTTAACCCGAGCGCGCCCGAACGTCATCATCCCGCTGTCGGATTCTCGCGAGGCTCGGATTCTATCGCGAGACTCGGATTCTATATAAGGAGCCGCGCGTCGCCGCCATTTTCACACGTGCATTGAGATTCATAGGGAGAGGACGTGGCTGGCGTCCTCTCCGTTTATAGAGAAGAGAGTGAGACTAGAGTAGAGAGAGACACAGTAGTAATTTTGGGGAGCATTAGGAGGAGTACTACTACTTGCTGAAGTGATAGATAGATAGTGTGACTGTATAATGTATATCTGACTTGTGGGGGAGACACTGACAGTGGGGAGCAGTTAGAGTCTGAGAGCAGGACTCAGGAGTACATATAACGTACAGTGCACACTTTTGCTGCCAGAGTGCCACACTGCCATTGTGACCACACTGACCACCAGTATAATATATATTGTGATTGTCTGCTTAGGAGTACTACTTGCAAGTTGCTGATAGTGTGACCAGTGACCTGACCACCAGTTTAATAATCACCACCAGTTTAATATATATATATATATAATCTCCTATATAATAGCCCTATTCTGTGACCTTGTGATTCATTTGCTAACGCTGGGCGGAGTCACAACAGTGGGCGGAGTTATTCAAATGAGTCACAGAGATCTGGCCAAATCTACAGGAGACTAGGAGCAGAAGCAGATAGCATGGACATTGGGCATGTCACAGACAGGGCTGCATACCTCCCAGCTTTCTGCAGGAGCTTTCTCCAGGCAGAAGGAGGGAAACACTCGGCGAAAAGGGGGCGTGGCTTCACGGGAGGGTCCCCGTTTTCGTCAGTGAGGGGGCATGCCCAGCGCTCTGTGAGCTGCTGGCATGCCCCCTGAGGCTGATTATGAGTCCGGGGGGCCCAGGGCACTTGAGACAGGGGAGCCCTATCTCATTGCTGTGCCTGCTGGGGGTTGGGGGCATGGCCTAATCGCGGACCGCGCGGCCACGCCCCCTTATGCAAATTCCGATTTTTGTTTTTATTTTTTTTATGGGATTTTGGCCCCTCAGCTAGGGCTAAATCCAGAGGAGGTGGTCGCTCCCCCCTACACACCCGCACAGGGAGAAGAAAGCAGGGAGACTGCTGCCTCCCTGCAACACCACAGACCTGCCAATATGCAGCAGCGTGTGCTGACTGTAGCACAATGCTGCCACTGTTGCTGGCAGGACGGGGGGGGGGAGCTTCTGAGCTGGGACAGAGCTACTCCAGCCGGGGGGGCCTCTAAAACTGTGGGGCCAGCGGTACGTATCCCCCGCCCCCCCCCCCTTAATCTGGCTCTGCTGCTGGAACCCCCCCATTAATCCGTACCCCCTGATGCCCCCTCTCCCTCTGTCTCCACTATTCACCGCTGCTCTGCTAAGCAGAACAGTGAGTACAGGAGCTTTCCAACTGCCCCCCCCCCCCACCGCAGGACACTGCGACCCGCGGGTGGGACAGCGGGACAGACCCCAAAAAATGGGACTGTCCCGCGAAAATCGGGACATTTGGGAGGTATGGGGGTGTGTGAGGGGTATGTCATACAGACAGACGGGCACCGGCTCACTGTGTGCTTGACCCCCCACATCGGCATACTCAGCAGGGTCTCTCTGGTGTGGAGGAGCGTCACTTTCTGACACACTCCACGCTTCTTAGCTGCAGTTTAGTGAGGCACCTGCCGCTGTGCAGGTTCCATACTGCCTCTGTTATCTCCAGCCCCGGCAACCCCACCGCTAGCTGCAGCGCTGCCACCCGCAGTGGAGTGCGCCCAGCTCATTCACACACTTTAGCTGGCGGGTAGCGCTGCAGAAATCCGAGCTGCTTGCAGGCTCTGACCCACTCCTCCCTCCAGCCGCAGCGTCTCCTGGGAGCTAACCAGTCACTCCCAGTCTTCCTTAACCACAGTGCCCGGAAGCCGTGAGGTCCGCGCCACGTGCATGCTATGACCCCCTCCTCCCTCCAGCCGCAGCATCTCCTGGGGGCTAACCAGTCATTTCCAGTCTCACCTTACCACAGTGCCCGGCAGCTGCGCGAGGTCTGCGGTGTGTGACTGAGGAGGGGGGGAGGGATGCGGACTGGCAGAGAAAGCAGGACTCCAGCCTGAGAGAGTCAGCCATGCCAAGTCTCCAGCAGCAGCAGATCCCAACAGGTTGGAATGGAACAGCAGCAGCCAGCAGCAGTGACTCCGGTAAGACACATCTGTCTGTCACCACTGTTTTGTCCCTAATACCAATCTCTCCCGTGCCCTGTGTTCTGTCATGTCCCTGGCCTTGCCCTGCCACCCTTATTCTGGCCCTTTCACCCTTATCCTGGCCCTGTCACCCTTATGCTGGCCCTGTTACCCCTATCCTGGCCCTGTCACCCCTGTGCTTGCCCTGTGAACCCTATACTGGCCCCGTCACCCCTGTCCTGGTCCTGCCGCCCCTACCCTGGCCCTGTCACCCCTATCCTGTCCCTATCATTTCTGTCCTGGCCCTGTCACCCCTGTCCTGGCCCCGTCACCCCTGTCCTGGCCCCGTCACCCCTATCCTGGCACCGTCACCCCTGTCCTGGCCCCGTCAACCCTGTACTGACCCTGTTACTGCATACCCTCCAACTACCTTTTATGGCATGTGCAGTACCCGCAGCGCCTCCAGACCTCTCCCCAATGCACCACACCTCCGCACCTTCCCCTCCAGCACATGCGGCACTCCACCCCTCCCCCACATGCTGTGCCTCCAGACCCCCTACACTACCCGTGGCTCCCACTCCTCCACCCCTTCACCACCCACAGCACCTCCAGGCCCCTTCCACCATTCATCCCCCTTATACGTCTCCCCCCACACCTGCCCCCCTCCACCCGCAGCATCTGCAGACACCCTCCTCCATCAGCGGTCCCCCCCTCACCCACCCCTCCCCCACCAATGGCACCCCTGCACCTGCCCCTCCACCACCTGCAGCACCTCCGGACCTCCTTTCCCATTCGCCGCAACACCCGTACCTGCCCCTACCCTACCCATGGTGCCTGCGGTCCCCTACCCAACCCCCGGCACACCCGTCCCTTCCCATCCCACAGCACCTCCGGAACCCTTCACCCATCCACAACATCCCCACACCTGCCTCTCTCCCACCCGTGGCACCCCTGCCCCTCCCCCACCTGCGGTGCCTCCGGCCCCCTCCCCCATCTGCATCCCCCACTCCTGCCCCTCCCCCACGCGCAGCACCTCCCGAACCTTCCCCATCCGGGCCCCACCCCCACTTCTGCCTCCCCTCCACCCGCAGCATCTACAGACACCATCCGCAGTCCCCCCCGCACCCGCTACATTCTGTACATCGTGCCCTGCAGGTGCTGTTCACGCCGTCGCAAGGGGCTGCGCCTCCTTCACCATCGCACGCCCTTTCATTGTGCAATATTTAACCACTAACAAAGGAATGCAGGTAATACTCCATATAATACAAATATTAAACCCCAGAAAGGCATGCAAGGGTTAAGGGGACGTAGCCCCTTGCGACGGTGTGAAGAGCGCCAGTAGGGCGCGATGAAGCACCTAGTTGTATATAATATATATATAATATTGTATACCACCTACCCGTTTTTTTTTTCTTTTTCTTTATACATACTACTATAGTAGCTTACTGTAGCAGTCTGCGGTGCTGCTGAGCTGACTGTGTCCAGCAGGTCCGTCATCAGTCATTACATAATAAATATATATACCTGTCCGGCTGCAGTACTAGTGATATTATATATATATATATTGATTTCATCTCATTATCATCCAGTCTATATTAGCAGCAGACACAGTACGGTAGTCCACGGCTGTAGCTACCTCTGTGTCGGCAGTCGCTCGTCCATCCATAATTGTATACCACCTACCCGTGGTTTTTTCTTTTCTTTCTTCTTTATACATACTACTATAGTAGCTTACTGTAGCAGTCTGCGGTGCTGCTGAGCTGACAGTGTCCAGCAGGTCCGTCATCAGTCATTACATAATAAATATATCTACCTGTCCGGCTGCAGTACTAGTGTGATATTATATATATATATATATTGATTTCATCTCATTATCATCCAGTCTATATTAGCAGCAGACACAGTACGGTAGTCCACGGCTGTAGCTACCTCTGTGTCGGCAGTCGCTCGTCCATCCATAATTGTATACCACCTACCCGTGGTTTTTTCTTTTTCTTTCTTCTTTATACATACTACTATAGTAGCTTACTGTAGCAGTCTGCGGTGCTGCTGAGCTGACAGTGTCCAGCAGGTCTGTCATCAGTCATTACATAATAAATATATCTACCTGTCCGGCTGCAGTACTAGTGTGATATTATATATATATATATATATTGATTTCATCTCATTATCATCCAGTCTATATTAGCAGCAGACACAGTACGGTAGTCCACGGCTGTAGCTACCTCTGTGTCGGCAGTCGCTCGTCCATCCATAATTGTATACCACCTACCCATGGTTTTTTTTTTTTTTCTTTCTTCTTTATACATACTACTATAGTAGCTTACTGTAGCAGTCTGCAGTGCTGCTGAGCTGACAGTGTCCAGCAGGTCTGTCATCAGTCATTACATAATAAATATATCTACCTGTCCGGCTGCAGTACTAGTGTGATATTATATATATATATATATATATATATATTGATTTCATCTCATTATCATCCAGTCTATATTAGCAGCAGACACAGTACGGTAGTCCACGGCTGTAGCTACCTCTGTGTCGGCAGTAGCTCGTCCATCCATAATTGTATACCACCTACCCGTGGTTTTTTTCTTTTTCTTTCTTCTTTATACATACTACTATAGTAGCTTACTGTAGCAGTCTGCGGTGCTGCTGAGCTGACAGTGTCCAGCAGGTCCGTCATCAGTCATTACATAATAAATATATCTACCTGTCCGGCTGCAGTACTAGTGTGATATTATATATATATATATTGATTTCATCTCATTATCATCCAGTCTATATTAGCAGCAGACACAGTACGGTAGTCCACGGCTGTAGCTACCTCTGTGTCGGCAGTCGCTCGTCCATCCATAATTGTATACCACCTACCCGTGGTTTTTTTTTCTTTCTTTCTTCTTTATACATACTACTGTAGTAGCTTACTGTAGCAGTCTGCGGTGCTGCTGAGCTGACAGTGTCCAGCAGGTCCGTCATCAGTCATTACATAATAAATATATCTACCTGTCCGGCTGCAGTACTAGTGTGATATTATATATATATATATTGATTTCATCTCATTATCATCCAGTCTATATTAGCAGCAGACACAGTACGGTAGTCCACGGCTGTAGCTACCTCTGTGTCGGCAGTCGCTCGTCCATCCATAATTGTATACCACCTACCCGTGTTTTTTTTTTTTCTTTCTTCTTTATACATACTACTATAGTAGCTTACTGTAGCAGTCTGCGGTGCTGCTGAGCTGACAGTGTCCAGCAGGTCCGTCATCAGTCATTACATAATAAATATATCTACCTGTCCGGCTGCAGTACTAGTGTGATATTATATATATATATATATATATTGATTTCATCTCATTATCATCCAGTCTATATTAGCAGCAGACATAGTACGGTAGTCCACGGCTGTAGCTACCTCTGTGTCGGCAGTCGCTCGTCCATCCATAATTGTATACCACCTACCCGTGTTTTTTTTTTTCTTTCTTCTTTATACATACTACTATAGTAGCTTACTGTAGCAGTCTGCGGTGCTGCTGAGCTGACAGTGTCCAGCAGGTCCGTCATCAGTCATTACATAATAAATATATATACCTGTCCGGCTGCAGTACTAGTGATATTATATATATATATATATATTGATTTCATCTCATTATCATCCAGTCTATATTAGCAGCAGACACGGGCCCTCATTCCGAGTTGTTCGCTCGGTATTTTTCATCGCATCGCAGTGAAAATCCGCTTAGTACGCATGCGCAATGTTCGCACTGCGACTGCGCCAAGTAACTTTACTATGAAGAAAGTATTTTTACTCACGGCTTTTTCTTCGCTCCGGCGATCGTAATGTGATTGACAGGAAATGGGTGTTACTGGGCGGAAACACGGCGTTTCAGGGGCGTGTGGCTGAAAACGCTACCGTTTCCGGAAAAAACGCAGGAGTGGCCGGAGAAACGGTGGGAGTGCCTGGGCGAACGCTGGGTGTGTTTGTGACGTCAACCAGGAACGACAAGCACTGAACTGATCGCACAGGCAGAGTAAGTCTGGAGCTACTCTGAAACTGCTAAGTAGTTAGTAATCGCAATATTGCGAATACATCGGTCGCAATTTTAAGAAGCTAAGATTCACTCCCAGTAGGCGGCGGCTTAGCGTGTGTAACTCTGCTAAATTCGCCTTGCGACCGATCAACTCGGAATGAGGGCCACAGTACGGTAGTCCACGGCTGTAGCTACCTCTGTGTCGGCAGTCGCTCGTCCATCCATAAGTATACTAGTATCCATCCATCTCCATTGTTTACCTGAGGTGCCTTTTAGTTGTGCCTATTAAAATATGGAGAACAAAAATGTTGAGGTTCCAAAATTAGGGATAGATCAAGATCCACTTCCACCTCGTGCTGAAGCTGCTGCCACTAGTCATGGCAGAGACGATGAAATGCCAGCAACGTCGTCTGCCAAGGCCGATGCCCAATGTCATAGTACAGAGCATGTAAAATCCAAAACACCAAATATCAGTAAAAAAAGGACTCCAAAATCTAAAATAAAATTGTCGGAGGAGAAGCGTAAACTTGCCAATATGCCATTTACCACACGGAGTGGCAAGGAACGGCTGAGGCCCTGGCCTATGTTCATGGCTAGTGGTTCAGCTTCACATGAGGATGGAAGCACTCAGCCTCTCGCTAGAAAAATGAAAAGACTCAAGCTGGCAAAAGCACCGCAAAGAACTGTGCGTTCTTCGAAATCCCAAATCCACAAGGAGAGTCCAATTGTGTCGGTTGCGTTGCCTGACCTTCCCAACACTGGACGTGAAGAGCATGCGCCTTCCACCATTTGCACGCCCCCTGCAAGTGCTGGAAGGAGCACCCGCAGTCTAGTTCCTGATAGTCAGATTGAAGATGTCAGTGTTGAAGTACACCAGGATGAGGAGGATATGGGTGTTGCTGGTGCTGGGGATGAAATTGACAAGGAGGATTCTGATGGTGAGGTGGTTTGTTTAGTCAGGCACCCGGGGAGACACCTGTTGTCCGTGGGAGGAATATGGCTGTTGACATGCCTGGTGAAAATACCAAAAAAATCAGCTCTTCGGTGTGGAAGTATTTCAACAGAAATGCGGACAACATTTGTCAAGCCGTGTGTTGCCTTTGTCAAGCTGTAATAAGTAGGGGTAAGGACGTTAACCACCTCGGAACATCCTCCCTTATACGTCACCTGCAGCGCATTCATAATAAGTCAGTGACAAGTTCAAAAACTTTGGGCGACAGCTGAAGCAGTCCACTGACCAGTAAATCCCTTCCTCTTGTAACCAAGCTCACGCAAACCACCCCACCAACTCCCTCAGTGTCAATTTCCTCCTTCCCCAGGAATGCCAATAGTCCTGCAGGCCATGTCACTGGCAATTCTGACGATTCCTCTCCTGCCTGGGATTCCTCCGATGCATCCTTGCGTGTAACGCCTACTGCTGCTGGCGCTGCTGTTGTTGCTGCTGGGAGTCGATGGTCATCCCAGAGGGGAAATCGTAAGACCACTTTTACTACTTCCACCAAGCAATTGACTGTCCAACGGTCCTTTGCGAGGAAGATGAAATATCACAGCAGTCATCCTGCTGCAAAGCGGATAACTCAGGCCTTGGCATCCTGGGTGGTGAGAAACGTGGTTCCGGTATCCATCATTACTGCAGAGCCAACTAGAGACTTGTTGGAGGTACTGTGTCCCTGGTACCAAATACCATCTAGGTTCCATTTCTCTAGGCAGGCGATACCGAAAATGTACACAGACCTCAGAAAAAGAGTCACCAGTGTCCTAAAAAATGCAGCTGTACCCAATGTCCACTTAACCACGGACATGTGGACAAGTGGAGCAGGGCAGGGTCAGGACTATATGACTGTGACAGCCCACTGGGTAGATGTATGGACTCCCGCCGCAAGAACAGCAGCGGCGGCACCAGTAGCAGCATCTCGCAAACGCCAACTCTTTCCTAGGCAGGCTACGCTTTGTATCACCGGTTTCCAGAATACGCACACAGCTGAAAACCTCTTACGGCAACTGAGGAAGATCATCGCAGAATGGCTTACCCCAATTGGACTCTCCTGTGGATTTGTGGCATCGGACAACGCCAGCAATATTGTGTGTGCATTAAATCTGGGCAAATTCCAGCACGTCCCATGTTTTGCACATACATTGAATTTGGTGGTGCAGAATTTTTTTAAAAACGACAGGGGCGTGCAAGAGATGCTGTCGGTGGCCAGAAGAATTGCGGGACACTTTCGGCGTACAGGCACCACGTACAGAAGACTGGAGCAACACCAAAAACGCCTGAACCTGCCCTGCCATCATCTGAAGCAAGAAGTGGTAACGAGGTGGAATTCAACCCTATATATGCTTCAGAGGTTGGAGGAGCAGCAAAAGGCCATTCAAGCCTATACAATTCAGCACGATATAGGAGGTGGAATGCACCTGTCTCAAGCGCAGTGGAGAATGATTTCAACGTTGTGCAAGGTTCTGCTGCCCTTTGAACTTGCCACACGTGAAGTCAGTTCAGACACTGCCAGCCTGAGTCAGGTCATTCCCCTCATCAGGCTTTTGCAGAAGAAGCTGGAGACATTGAAGGAGGAGCTAACACGGAGCGATTCCGCTAGGCATGTGGGACTTGTGGATGGAGCCCTTAATTCGCTTAACAAGGATTCACGGTCAATCTGTTGAAATCAGAGCACTACATTTTGGCCACCGTGCTCGATCCTAGATTTAAAACCTACCTTGGATCTCTCTTTCCGGCAGACACAAGTCTGCTGGGGTTCAAAGACCTGCTGGTGAGAAAATTGTCAAGTCAAGCGGAACGCGACCTGTCAACATCTCCTCCTTCACATTCTCCCGCAACTGGGGGTGCGAGGAAAAGGCTCAGAATTCCGAGCCCACCCGCTGGCGGTGATGCAGGGCAGTCTGGAGCGACTGCTGATGCTGACATCTGGTCCGGACTGAAGGACCTGTCAACGATTACGGACATGTCATCTACTGTCACTGCATATGATTCTCTCCCCATTGAAAAAATGGTGGAGGATTATATGAGTGACCGCATCCAAGTAGGCACGTCACACAGTCCGTACTTATACTGGCAGGAAAAAGAGGCAATTTGGAGGCCCTTGCACAAACTGGCTTTATTCTACCTAAGTTGCCCTCCCACAAGTGTGTACTCCGAAAGAGTGTTTAGTGCCGCCGCTCACCTTGTCAGCAATCGGCGTACGAGGTTACTTCCAGAAAATGTGGAGAAGATGATGTTCATTAAAATGAATTATAATCAATTCCTCTGTGGAGACATTGACCAGCAGCAATTGCCTCCACAAAGTACACAGGGAGCTGAGATGGTGGATTCCAGTGGGGACGAATTGATAATCTGTTAGGAGGGGGATGTACACGGTGATATATCGGAGGATGATGATGAGGTGGACATCTTGCCTCTGTAGAGCCAGTTTGTGCAAGGAGAGATTAATTGCTTCTTTTTTGGTGGGGGTCCAAACCAACCCGTCATTTCAGTCACAGTCGTGTGGCAGACCCTGTCACTGAAATGATGGGTTGGTTAAAGTGTGCATGTCCTGTTTATACAACATAAGGGTGGGTGGGAGGGCCCAAGGACAATTCCATCTTGCACCTCTTTTTTCTTTAATTTTTCTTTGCGTCATGTGCTGTTTGGGGAGTGTTTTTTGGAAGGGCCATCCTGCGTGACACTGCAGTGCCACTCCTAGATGGGCCAGGTGTTTGTGTCGGCCACTAGGGTCGCTTATCTTACTCACACAGCTACCTCATTGCGCCTCTTTTTTTCTTTGCGTCATGTGCTGTTTGGGGAGTGTTTTTTGGAAGGGCCATCCTGCGTGACACTGCAGTGCCACTCCTAGATGGGCCCGGTGTTTGTGTCGGCCACTAGGGTCGCTTATCTTACTCACACAGCTACCTCATTGCGCCTCTTTTTTTCTTTGCGTCATGTGCTGTTTGGGGAGTGTTTTTTGGAAGGGCCATCCTGCGTGACACTGCAGTGCCACTCCTAGATGGGCCCGGTGTTTGTGTCGGCCACTAGGGTCGCTTATCTTACTCACACAGCTACCTCATTGCGCCTCTTTTTTTCTTTGCGTCATGTGCTGTTTGGGGAGTGTTTTTTGGAAGGGCCATCCTGCGTGACACTGCAGTGCCACTCCTAGATGGGCCAGGTGTTTGTGTCGGCCACTAGGGACGCTTAGCTTACTCACACAGCTACCTCATTGCGCCTCTTTTTTTCTTTGCGTCATGTGCTGTTTGGGGAGTGTTTTTTGGAAGGGCCATCCTGCGTGACACTGCAGTGCCACTCCTAGATGGGCCCGGTGTTTGTGTCGGCCACTAGGGTCGCTTATCTTACTCACACAGCTACCTCATTGCGCCTCTTTTTTTCTTTGCGTCATGTGCTGTTTGGGGAGTGTTTTTTGGAAGGGCCATCCTGCGTGACACTGCAGTGCCACTCCTAGATGGGCCCGGTGTTTGTGTCGGCCACTAGGGTCGCTTAGCTTACTCACACAGCTACCTCACAGCGACCTCGGTGCAAATTTTAGGACTAAAAATAATATTGTGAGGTGTGAGGTATTCAGAATAGACTGAAAATGAGTGGAAATTATGGTTTTTGAGGTTAATAATACTTTGGGATCAAAATGACCCCCAAATTCTATGATTTAAGCTGTTTTTTAGTGTTTTTTTAAAAAAACACCCGAATCCAAAACACACCCGAATCCGACAAAAAAAATTCGGTGAGGTTTTGCCAAAATGCGGTCGAACCCAAAACACGGCCGCGGAACCGAACCCAAAATCAAAACACAAAACCCGAAAAATTTCAAGTGCACATCTCTATAAAATACCTAACTGCATAGCAAATTTACTTGGCGCAGTCGCACTGCGGACATTGCGCATGCGCATTAGCGACTAATCGCTCCGTTGCGAGAAAAAAATAACGAGCGAACAACTCGGAATGACCCCCTAAGTTGGATTGCTAAATTCCTATGACACCAATGGCTTTTAAACCATTGTAGCCCCAGGAATCTTTTTCACCAGATATACAACTGTTATGACACTGCTTAAAGTGGTTGTATAATGCATGTGTTTCCAGACCCCTTGTGATATTCATCAAATGTTCCCCGATACAAACTTTTAGGTGTCTGGAAGTGCGTTCTATATAAAACAGGCCATAGTTGCACACATAAATAAAACTCTTGGTATTACAGGTAATAAAATTTCTTATTGGAAAAGTATTACCACGTATTTCTACTTAGGAGGTTTTGTTATTTCCATCCCCTTTAACTTGTCTGCACCCTATGCACATTGCACATCTGTAAAACCCTTTTGACTTCACAGTTTAGTGGGTGGTGCAGCACTCCTAACTAATGCTGAACTTAGGTTGCGCACTCTTTTATAAATGCATTTGGGTTTGGGATAAAGATGGACTCCAATAATCGGGTCTTTTCTTAAAATACCCCAATGCTTAGAAATACATTTTTCAGTATTTTCAATATTTTTATACTGACTCTTGGAGTCTTCAGTTAGAAAGAAAGCCCAAACTGTCAAAAATATTCCAAAAACTATTGGAAAATAAACAGAAAGGTGATAAAACCAGAAAGGATTCCCCATAGGACTGTGCATTTGTAACCACCTACAGTAGTCTGTATAAAAATATTGCAAAATCTCTTTCTAAACATTGGGGTATTTTAAGAAAAGATCCAATTATTGGAGTCAATCTTTCTCCCAAACCCAAATGTATTTACAAAAGAGCTTGGAGGGAAAGGTCAGATATGGTTCGGGGTCTCAGCCAGGACAGGTGAGGTACTGCAGGATAGAATGCGGTAATGAGGTGATGACTTGCGGCCACAGTACTAATGGTATGCAGACACAGTGCAGTTGGTATTTCTCCGCAGGCTGAGAGCAGGTACACAGGAGTAAAAGGCATGGGGTTTACACATTGAGGACTTGAGGTGGACACAGGCAGGGAAAGGATTTGGACACAACTAGGTAGTAAATTCAGCAGAGTATCCACAGAACAGGCAAGGTCTGCAGACAGGGACCAGCAGCTTATACAGGCAGACACAAGTTACTGTATTACCATCACAGAGAACTGGACTGGCTTTTAACAGTAGCACCAACCAATAGGGAAGGCCAGCCTGGAGTGCCTAGATAATTAACGACTGCATGCAGCTGCAGTGCTGCATTTACACCACTCACTGACAGCTAGTAGCTGCATTGCTAGGCAACTAGGGACGCAGAAGCTGAGTGGCACCCTGGTTGCCTAGTGATGAGCGGGGAACGGTGGCCCATGTGACCTGAATATGCTATGTCCCATTTGCCAGGCAACATCTGGGTCTCACTGGGGGAAGAAGCCGCTTAGAGACTTGTGACACCATAGGGCATTTACATGCAATAGGTAAACAAGTCTTCAGTTGATAATATAAGCTATTATCGAAACACATATTTCTATTTCTATTTCTATTTTATATTGGGGTGTGCAAAATATTTTCAGTAACATTTATGTTGGATGATATAGTTGTATACACACCTTATATACATCACTTTTGTAACATATTTTCAACCTAATGCTGTATAGAAGCATAAACAGAGAACTGTGCAAATTAACAGATCTATTTACTAAGCCTTGGATGGAGATTAAGTAGACTGATATAAAGTACCAGCCAATCAGCATTGTAGTGTATCCAAAAGATGAAGACAGATTTTATAAAAAAAAGTTGGCAGCATTGATTCTTTTGTTTTTTTGGTCATTCACATTCTGATCCCTTTGACATTATGGATCAGAATGATTTAAATGTGACAGCATGTTTGATGAGGTTGCTTGTGATTCTCATTTCAATAGTTTGATTGATGATCAACAAGATCAACTCCTATTAGGATTTTAGAGAGTTTTCTACACAGATGACGTATGATTATTAGGTAAGATAAATTAGTTTGGGATAATGCTTTAAGTAAAGAATGTCTTACTAAGCATTCTCATTAAGAAGATAAATTAATGAGATAATTTAATGTTTTATTCTCATCTAATGAGTACCTTGCATTACCATTAGCAGCAGTTGCTGGAAACCTATGAGTATTCTGTGCTGTTTTAGCTTACCGTATATACTCGAGTATAAGCCAACCCGAATATAAATCGAAGCACCTAATTTTACCACAAAAAAATGGGAAAACTTATTGACTCGAGTATAAGCCTAGGGTGGGAAATACACGCTGTGTTACTGCATGCGCTGTGTTACCGCATGCACTGTGTTACTGCATACGCAGCATTATCGCATATGTATGGGAAGTGCTAACGCAACACATGCAGTAACACAGTGCGTACACAATGCAGCGTATATATTATGAGCCCTAACACAGGCTGCTCTATGCAAGCATAGTCGGCACGGACAGCACAGAGGCTGCCGGCGTGCAGGAGAAAAGAAGAGCGGTGATATCAGCAGTCATCGGGCCACCCACAGAGGCTGCAGGCGCCTGCAGATGAGCGGGAGAGACCGGAGAACAGGTAAGTGGGACCCTCACTTGAGTATGAGCCGAGGGGGGCTTTTCCAGCATAAAAAATGTGCTGAAAAAGTCGGCTTATACACGAGTATATATGGTATCTTATTATTGTGATTAACATTTTATGTGTTGATTTCATATATTTTCTATATTTCTAATAATTGTTTTTAAATTCCTGATGTCAACTGGTGGTTTTTGTACAGGGAGAGCAATAGGACATAATACGCTTCATGTTGTGTGTCATATACACACAGTGTAAGTAAACAAATTGTGGGCTAAGCCAGGGGTGTAACTAGTCATTTGTGTGTCCCATAGCAACATTTGTAAGGGCTTAATGTAAAACATACAGTGCATAGTAACTTGGACAAAGAAGACAGTTTTCCCCACACAGCTGTAGACATTGCAGCTGAACCTATGGTAGTTCCACACTTGGGCAGGGCATAGGTCCCAAAGAACTAATGCAAAATGTGCAAAATACTGATGTTTGGTATTTTGTGCATGTGCCGGACCCATACTGCACCAGTTATCAGATGCAGTAAGGCTGCAGACGTTGTGAGATTGACAGTCTGCAACTCTTTGAGGGTGGAAATGGGATGGCATTGGCCACCATTTAACAAAACAGAGACGTGTTGCATCCGTTTCGTGGGAGTGCTAAGGTCTTCTGACTTTTTTGGCCTCTGGAATAGAAAACAAAGGAATAGAAATTTGCTTAAATAGAGCCATAATTTCACAAAGAAAGTTAGTCAGGTGCATTTTTAGGCATTGCTTACTGTACAACAAACTTGACTAATCTCCAAAAATGTCCAGAAGTGCATCAAATTCTGTATCTCTTCTGGGCTCCATGGAGAGTAGACAACCATATCAAATCCTGACAATTTTTGCAATGGAGTGGTCATGGCTGTGATAACTTTATTTGCTGTTAATGTACCAAATTGTGAAGACTGAATACTTGGTAACTGTGACTGGTAGACACTGACTGTGAAGACTAAATACTTGGTAACTGTAACTGGCAGACAATGACTGCAAAGATTTGATACTTGATAACTGTGGCTGGAAGACACTGACTGTGAAGACTGGATACTTGTAACTGTAGCTGAAAGACACTGACTGTGAAGACTGGATACATGGTAACTGTGACTGGAAGACACTGACTGTGAAGACTGGATACTTGATAACTGTAGCTGAAAGACACTGACTGCCAAGACTGGATACTTGATAACTGTGGTTTGAAGACTCTGACTGTGAAAACAGGATACTTGGTAACTGCAGCTGATACATAGTTACATAGTTACATAGTATCTGAGGTTGAAAAAAGACAATTTGTCCATCGAGTTCATCCTATTTGTGGTCTCCTGAGCAGGTTTATTTGGTCTAAAGTTTTGACTGATGCTGATTTCAGCCATTGCGTTGTACCCTCTTTATGTAGTATCTATAGTGCGTGACTATGCACCATAACCCTGGATATCCTTATCCATTAGGAATTTATCTAACCCATTCTTAAAGGTGTTGATTGAGTCCGCCATTACAACTACCTCAGGCAGGGAGTTCCAAACACGTATTGTCTTTACCGTGAAAAAGCCTTTGCGCCGTCATGTGCGGAAAATCCTCTTCTCTAACCTAAGCAAGTGTCCCCGAGTCTTCTGTGTTGATCTAACCAAAAACAGGTCCCGCGCCAGCTCTGTGTATTGTCCCCTTATATATTTGTAGATGTTGATCATGTCCCCTCTCAGTCTCCTCTATTTCCAGTGTAAACATGCCTAGTCTTGCAAGCCTTTCCTCATATTCCAGTGTCTCCATTCCCTTAATTAGTTTGGTCGCCCTCTGAACCTTTTCAAGCTCCATGATATCCTTTTTGTAGTATGGTGCCCAGGATTGTACACAGTATTCAAGGTGTGGCCTCACTAGTGATTTATATAATGGGAGTATAACACTCTCATACCTTGCATCAATTCTCCATTTTATGCATTCTAATATCTTGTTAGCCTTCTTTGCTGCAATCCTACATTGGGTACTGCTGCTTAGTTTGCTATCTATGAGAACACCTAAGTCCTTTTCCAGTACAGAATCCCCTAATTTTACCCCATTTAGTATGTAGGTGTTATTTTTGTTCTTGCTACCACAGTGCATAACCTTACACTTGTCTGTATTGAAGCGCTTTCTCCATTTGGCTGCCCATGCTTCTAATTTAACTAAGTCGTTCTGAAGAGACTCAGCATCCTCCTCCATATTTATAGCCTCACACAATTTGGTATCATCTGCAAAAATAGACACCATGCTCTCTAGATCTTTTGTTAGGTCGTTAATGAAAATGTTGAACAATAGCGGTCCTAGTACCGAGCCTTGAGGCACACCACTTAGTACTTTAGTCCAATTTGAAAAGGACCCATTAACCACAACGTGCTGCTCCCTATTATCTAACCAATTTTTGACCCAAGTGCATGTTGTGCTCCCTAGCCCTATTTCTTGTAGCTTGTAGATAAGTCGCATGTGTGGTACTGTGTCGAAAGCTTTGGCAAAGTCTAGAAAGATTACATCAACCTCCTTACCCTGATCGAGGTTTGCACTTATTGTTTCGTAAAAGCCAAATAAGTTGGTTTGTCAGGATCTTTCCTTCACAAATCCATGTTGATTCCTTTTAATGACCTTATTGGCTTCAAGGAACTTCTAAATACTATCCCTTAGAATACCTTCCAATACTTCCCACTATAGATGTAAGACTAACTGGTCTATAATTACCCGGTTCAGCTTTACTTCCCTTTTTGAATATGGGCACTACTTCCGCTATACGCCAGTCTTTGGGAACCATACCAGCTATAACTGAATCTTTAAAGATCAAAAATTGCGGTTTTGCAAGTTCAGAGTGAAGTTCCATTAGAACCCTTGGGTGAATTCCATCGGAACCTGGTGACTTATTAATCTTTAGATGTTTTAATCGGTCACAGACTACCTCCTCACTTAAATAAGTAACTATCAGTGGGATATTATCATTATTGAGATTGTGATTTAGTCCCTGCATTGGGTCCTCTCTTGTAAATACTGTTGAAAAAAACTCATTTAGTGTGTCCGCTATGTCATTATCATTTTTGATTAAGACTCCCAACTTGTCTTTTAAAGGGCCTATATTCTCCTTCTTTAATCTCTTGCTATTGATATATTTAAAGAATTTTTTGGTATTCTCTTTGCTTTCCTTTGCTACTAGTTTTTCAGTTTCTACTTTAGCCGCTCTTATTTCTTTTTTGAATATTTTGTTACAGTCCTTATAGTGCTGAAATGACTCCGCATTCCCATCAGATTTGTATTTTTTAAATGCTCACCTTTTCTTGCCCATAAGTACCTTTATCTTTTTGTTAAGCCACATCGGTTTATGATTTTTAATCTTTTTTTTGCTGCTCAGAGGGATAAATTTGAGAGTATTTTTTAGCTAGTAATGATTTTAATACATCCCATTTCTCCATAGTATTTAATACTAGAAACAAACCATCCCATTCAATAACCCTTAAAGCTTCCCTCATCATTTCAAAATTGGCTTTGCTAAAGTTTAGAGTCCTATTTGAGCCAGTATAGGAATGTTTATGAAAACTGATATTGAATGTGACCATATTGTGCAGTGGCAAAAGCAATATTTGCATGGGGGGTTCCAGAACTGGGTGGAGCCAAGCACGGGGGTGGGGACTGAGGTGACACAGTATATGCTGGGTCCGTAAAACTAGTGTGTCTGTGTGTGTGTTTGTGTGTGTATATATATATATATATATATATGATAATAGGTCGGCACTCGCGTTACTGTCCCTTTAAACTGCTCTGGTGCCCTCCTTGAGTCTATCTGACTCCAACACATAAACACACTGGAAGGCGGCACTCACAAGACTTGAAATAGACTAACCATTGACGCTGTTCGTCTCTTCATTCGTCTATTTCAAGTCTTGTGAGTGCCGCCTTCCAGTGTGTTTATATATATATATATAGACAACGAGGTGGGTCCGGCACAGCCACTTATAAGTATTGATACATCGGGTGCCCTCACAAGAGGGTAAATAGCAGACACAGAATGGTGCGGCACTCCAATGATTCACAAAGGCAGAGGAATTTAAGATGCAACATTTCAATGCCCGTTTATTAAATTGGCATTTTCGTCAGGTATAATTATACCTGACGAAAATGCCAATTTAATAAACGGGCATTGAAACGTTGCATCTTAAATTCCTCTGCCTTTGTGAATCATTGGAGTGCCGCACCATTCTGTGTCTGCTATATATATATATATATATATATATATACACACATATACATATCTACACATATATATATACACCATATATACACCTATAAATATATATATATATATATATATATATATATATATACACAAATATACATATACACATAGGGCTATATTCAATAACTGTCGGAAGCTGCCGTCTTGTCAGAAAGACGACAGCTTCCGACAGAAATAGGTCGGATGGGATTCCGACCTATTCAATAGGGGCTGATTTTTTCCGACAAGTTGGGAATTCCCGACTTGTCGTAAAACACATGGATCGGAGGAATAGACGCCGATCCACGTGCTTCTGTCAGAAACGGGGCCAAATCCGACAGGTTTTGGCCCCTTTTCCGACAAACTCAATTCGACTTGAAAACAAGTCGGATTGAGGTGAGGAGACGAGAGGAGCTGCAGGGGCAGGGGGTGCATTGATCGGCGGGAGGAGCTGGCTGCGGGTGACATGTCTGCGGCGGCGGGGAGAGGCGCTGCAGGGAGAGCGGTGCCTGGCTGTCCCCGCAGCTCCTCCACTGTTCTATCTAATTCTCGCTCGAGATTGTGAATCTCCCTCAGTCACGTAATAGTTTGCTCTAGATAAGTTACCTGGGCTTCCAGGGTAACCGTTCGCACACACCTCGTGCAGATGTAATCACACTGGGACGGTTGCTCCAGGTGCGCATACATCATGCATGACATGCACTGAGTGAGCTCCCCAATCACAGCCCCACCCATCTTGTTTGTAAGGCCTAACTCCCTGCTACCTTCAGGAGAAAATAAAAATGTAATCCAAACAATGCAATATAGTGCTATAGCCTAGCTGTGACTAGAAGAATATACAACAGCAGACAGTAATTGAATAGAATAAAAATTTAAAAAATAAAAATAAAAACACTTATTTACACAATACTGAAGTTGGCCTTATACTTATCTACCCTTGTGCGCCCCTTGATCCTCCTCTTTTATGCAGCTGTAGTGGCAGCAGCAGCAGCAACGGCAGCTGACTCCGTCCTCTCCTCTGATGGCTGCAGCAGCAAACTCCGTCCCCTTGTGCAGTTCAGCCATAGGTTCTGACACCACAGGCAGTAACTTGCAGTAGCCTCATCGGGCAGTACCTAGTACACACACACACACACAAAACAAAAAACAAAACAGGCAGCCCCACGCACCCAAAAACTCAGCCCTTCCCTCACAGATTCAAGAGTCTCAGCCCCTCACACACACTCAAAATCTCAACCCCACACACACACACAAGATCTAAGCCCCTCGCACACAAGTCTTAGCCCCTCACACACACAAGATCTAAGCCCCTCACACACACACACACACACACACACACACACACACACAAGTCTTAGCCCCTCACACACCCACTCACAAGGTCTCAGCCCCTCAATCACTCAATATACAGCCCCACTCAACTTTTCCGGTCCCGGTCTGGTCCCCTCTCTCCGGCACCTCCGCACTCTGGTCCCCCTTTTCCGGCACCACCGCACTCCGCACTCCGGTCCCCGCCCTCCGGCACCACCGCACTCCCCTCCTCCTGCGTTCCCAACCTCACATGCACGTGCACGTACGACGACTTCCGGTTCCGGCTCACAGCGGCTCACAGCGCCTCCTCCTCCATTCATGCCTGTAAAGACTGAGGGCTGAGTAGCTGGACAGAAATCCAAAGGAACCACCAACAGCGTTGGAATACCCGAGAGCTCTGCCTGGTGGCCAGGTAGCTGCAGATTTCGATGCCGGCACCAGGCTTAGGACCAGAGCATGGCAGGGAGCAGAGTGATGCACTTATGAAAGAGGCAGAAGGTTTCCAGGGACTCAGAACACCTGCAGGAGCACAGAGCTGGAGCACTTACTAGGAAGAACAACATAAAGCACTGGCAGCTTTTGACCCAGATCCAAACCCTTTTAAAAGGAAAGACAATTTGGTATTGGTTGAAGAACCAGAAAGAGAGCTGCTCTTGGCTATACTGCATGCCTTGGTCTCCAACATGGCAGCTCCTTAAACTACAGACACACAAGGAAGCGCTCCTGTACCTGCTGAGTCCCTAACTCCTGAACCCACACCAGCTGCTCCCGCCATCCCCACCGCACCCCTCAAAGTGAACATGGATAGGCTGCCTGCTGCTGCAGCACTGTCAACACCAGGCAGGCAGACAACGGGTGTCGGTGCCAAAGGTGAGATCCTGGACCCTGACAATGTTTCCCACACATGTTCAGGGGAGATCTCTTTGGATAGGGCATGAAGCCTCTCTGTAGAACAGAAAAACTGTAGTAAGCACAGTAGCATACTCCTCTTTTGCCGGTGACCAGTTTGATTTTCTACAAGTCTCTTGCAGAGTGCAAGATTTTATGTTACTTCAGATTTATCACTGACAAAGTATTCATGTGTCATCCTTGTCATCTATAATTGCCACAAAGAATCTGTACTCATTTACAGACTTTACTTCCATTTGACCACACACATCTGAATTTACTATCTCGAGTGGTTTTGTAGCTCTTCTTGCTGATTTAAGGAATGGGTGACAACTTTGATATTCTAATATGCAGCTTTCACATATGAGTTTTTCTGTGTTAGTCACTGACAATTGTGGCCATTGCATTCTGGAGTTTTTGAACACTGCCATATTCAAGGTGACCAAATCTTATATGCCAAGGTTATAGTAACTGTGACTCAGTTGTCATCATTGCGTAACAGTATCATGTATGAAGGACGTACAATTGGTGATACCTTGTGCCTGTAGCTTGATGATCCCTTTTCTATTTTGCACAATGCACTTTCCTTTAGTGAAGTGAACTCTGTGGTCTCCCTGCTCTAGGACACTGATGTCTATAACATTTGTTCGTATTACTGGCATGGCATATAAAGCACGTTTTGGATTTCTATTATTCTTGCTCCAAATTTTAATCAAGCTTTAATTGCTTCAAATTTTGGAACTGTAAGCACTTGATTACCAATTTCTTTGATGATAATAGGGTCACATCTGGTTAACATGGTGAACTACTCCTCTTTGCAGCTGAAATGTCTTGTGCCTGAATTGATATACCAGGAATCTTTCACTGAGGGCTGACTTACTGTATCTTTGCCAGTGCATTTGTGGCATTTTGTGTACACTTTTCAGCTTGCACTCAGTTGCTTTGTGACCTATTTTTTGACAATAGTAGCACCTGAATTTCCTGAATTTTTCAATTATTGTATAAAGATGTAGCTGCGATTATTTTCAGGTGCGACTAGATTAACACAGCAAGTTTGCACGGGTGCGACTATTCACACCTGAGATTTATAGGAACAGCATTGTCTAATCGTGGGTACAAACAATCACACCTGACTATGAGAAGTTGCTCCCATGATTCAAGTGTATGCATCACAAGATATATGAGCAATGCTACAACTGTACACTGCAGTAGTCTCAGCACTTGAATCCCAGGGCTTGAAACTGTAAGAACTGCGTCTTTGGTTAACTTTGCTATGTTTGCTTCCAATGCCATAACTAAGATGTCAAACTCAAGCATGAAGTTCTGTAACATTGCTGTAGAGATTTCTTCATCATCTATATGCTAGAGATGAGCGCCTGAAATTTTTCGGGTTTTGTGTTTTGGTTTTGGGTTCGGTTCCGCGGCCGTGTTTTGGGTTCGAACGCGTTTTGGCAAAACCTCACCGAATTATTTTTGTCGGATTCGGGTGTGTTTTGGATTCGGGTGTTTTTTTCCAAAAACACTAAAAAACAGCTTAAATCATAGAATTTGGGGGTCATTTTGATCCCAAAGTATTATTAACCTCAAAAACCATAATTTACACTCATTTTCAGTCTATTCTGAATACCTCACACCTCACAATATTATTTTTAGTCCTAAAATTTGCACCGAGGTCGCTGTGTGAGTAAGATAAGCGACCCTAGTGGCCGACACAAACACCGGGCCCATCTAGGAGTGGCACTGCAGTGTCACGCAGGATGTCCCTTCCAAAAAACCCTCCCCAAACAGCACATGACGCAAAGAAAAAAAGAGGCGCAATGAGGTAGCTGTGTGAGTAAGATTAGCGACCCTAGTGGCCGACACAAACACCGGGCCCATCTAGGAGTGGCACTGCAGTGTCACGCAGGATGGCCCTTCCAAAAAACCCTCCCCAAACAGCACATGACGCAAAGAAAAAAAGAGGCGCAATGAGGTAGCTGTGTGAGTAAGATTAGCGACCCTAGTGGCCGACACAAACACCGGGCCCATCTAGGAGTGGCACTGCAGTGTCACGCAGGATGGCCCTTCCAAAAAACCCTCCCCAAACAGCACATGACGCAAAGAAAAAAAGAGGCGCAATGAGGTAGCTGACTGTGTGAGTAAGATTAGCGACCCTAGTGGCCGACACAAACACCGGGCCCATCTAGGAGTGGCACTGCAGTGTCACGCAGGATGTCCCTTCCAAAAAACCCTCCCCAAACAGCACATGACGCAAAGAAAAAAAGAGGCGCAATGAGGTAGCTGTGTGAGTAAGATTAGCGACCCTAGTGGCCGACACAAACACCGGGCCCATCTAGGAGTGGCACTGCAGTGTCACGCAGGATGTCCCTTCCAAAAAACCCTCCCCAATCAGCACATGATGCAAAGAAAAAGAAAAGAAAAAAGAGGTGCAAGATGGAATTATCCTTGGGCCCTCCCACCCACCCTTATGTTGTATAAACAAAACAGGACATGCACACTTTAACCAACCCATCATTTCAGTGACAGGGTCTGCCACACGACTGTGACTGATATGACGGGTTGGTTTGGACCCCCCCCAAAAAAGAAGCAATTAATCTCTCCTTGCACAAACTGGCTCTACAGAGGCAAGATGTCCACCTCATCTTCACCCTCCGATATATCACCGTGTACATCCCCCTCCTCACAGATTATCAATTCGTCCCCACTGGAATCCACCATCTCAGCTCCCTGTGTACTTTGTGGAGGCAATTGCTGCTGGTCAATGTCTCCGCGGAGGAATTGATTATAATTCATTTTAATGAACATCATCTTCTCCACATTTTCTGGATGTAACCTCGTACGCCGATTGCTGACAAGGTGAGCGGCGGCACTAAACACTCTTTCGGAGTACACACTTGTGGGAGGGCAACTTAGGTAGAATAAAGCCAGTTTGTGCAAGGGCCTCCAAATTGCCTCTTTTTCCTGCCAGTATAAGTACGGACTGTGTGACGTGCCTACTTGGATGCGGTCACTCATATAATCCTCCACCATTCTATCAATGTTGAGAGAATCATATGCAGTGACAGTAGACGACATGTCCGTAATCGTTGTCAGGTCCTTCAGTCCGGACCAGATGTCAGCATCAGCAGTCGCTCCAGACTGCCCTGCATCACCGCCAGCGGGTGGGCTCGGAATTCTGAGCCTTTTCCTCGCACCCCCAGTTGCGGGAGAATGTGAAGGAGGAGATGTTGACAGGTCGCGTTCCGCTTGACTTGACAATTTTGTCACCAGCAGGTCTTTCAACCCCAGCAGACCTGTGTCTGCCGGAAAGAGAGATCCAAGGTAGGCTTTAAATCTAGGATCGAGCACGGTGGCCAAAATGTAGTGCTCTGATTTCAACAGATTGACCACCCGTGAATCCTTGTTAAGCGAATTAAGGGCTGCATCCACAAGTCCCACATGCCTAGCGGAATCGCTCCGTGTTAGCTCCTTCTTCAATGCCTCCAGCTTCTTCTGCAAAAGCCTGATGAGGGGAATGACCTGACTCAGGCTGGCAGTGTCTGAACTGACTTCACGTGTGGCAAGTTCAAAGGGCATCAGAACCTTGCACAACGTTGAAATCATTCTCCACTGCACTTGAGACAGGTGCATTCCATCTCCTATATCGTGCTGAATTGTATAGGCTTGAATGGCCTTTTGCTGCTCCTCCAACCTCTGAAGCATATAGAGGGTTGAATTCCACCTCGTTACCACTTCTTGCTTCAGATGATGGCAGGGCAGGTTCAGTAGTTTTTGGTGGTGCTCCAGTCTTCTGTACGTGGTGCCTGTACGCCGAAAGTGTCCCGCAATTTTTCTGGCCACCGACAGCATCTCTTGCACGCCCCTGTCGTTTTTTAAAAAATTCTGCACCACCAAATTCAAGGTATGTGCAAAACATGGGACGTGCTGGAATTTGCCCATATTTAATGCACACACAATATTGCTGGCGTTGTCCGATGCCACAAATCCACAGGAGAGTCCAATTGGGGTAAGCCATTCCGCGATGATCTTCCTCAGTTGCCGTAAGAGGTTTTCAGCTATGTGCGTATTCTGGAAAGCGGTGATACAAAGCGTAGCCTGCCTAGGAAAGAGTTGGCGTTTGCGAGATGCTGCTACTGGTGCCGCCGCTGCTGTTCTTGCGGCGGGAGTCCATACATCTACCCAGTGGGCTGTCACAGTCATATAGTCCTGACCCTGCCCTGCTCCACTTGTCCACATGTCCGTGGTTAAGTGGACATTGGGTACAACTGCATTTTTTAGGAGACTGGTGAGTCTTTTTCTGACGTCCGTGTACATTCTCGGTATCGCCTGCCTAGAGAAGTGGAACCTAGATGGTATTTGGTAACGGGGGCACACTGCCTCAATAAATTGTCTAGTTCCCTGTGAACTAACGGCGGATACCGGACGCACGTCTAACACCAACATAGTTGTCAAGGACTCAGTTATCCGCTTTGCAGTAGGATGACTGCTGTGATATTTCATCTTCCTCGCAAAGGACTGTTGAACAGTCAATTGCTTACTGGAAGTAGTACAAGTGGGCTTACGACTTCCCCTCTGGGATGACCATCGACTCCCAGCGGCAACAACAGCAGCGCCAGCAGCAGTAGGCGTTACACGCAAGGATGCATCGGAGGAATCCCAGGCAGGAGAGGACTCGTCAGACTTGCCAGTGACATGGCCTGCAGGACTATTGGCATTCCTGGGGAAGGAGGAAATTGACACTGAGGGAGTTGGTGGGGTGGTTTGCGTGAGCTTGGTTACAAGAGGAAGGGATTTACTGGTCAGTGGACTGCTTCCGCTGTCACCCAAAGTTTTTGAACTTGTCACTGACTTATTATGAATGCGCTGCAGGTGACGTATAAGGGAGGATGTTCCGAGGTGGTTAACGTCCTTACCCCTACTTATTACAGCTTGACAAAGGGAACACACGGCTTGACACCTGTTGTCCGCATTTCTGGTGAAATACCTCCACACCGAAGAGCTGATTTTTTTGGTATTTTCACCTGGCATGTCAACGGCCATATTCCTCCCACGGACAACAGGTGTCTCCCCGGGTGCCTGACTTAAACAAACCACCTCACCATCAGAATCCTTCTGGTCAATTTCCTCCCCAGCGCCAGCAACACCCATATCCTCCTCATCCTGGTGTACTTCAACACTGACATCTTCAATCTGACTATCAGGAACTGGACTGCGGGTGCTCCTTCCAGCACTTGCAGGGGGCATGCAAATAGTGGAAGGCGCATGCTCTTCACGTCCAGTGTTGGGAAGGTCAGGCATCGCAACCGACACAATTGGACTCTCCTTGTGGATTTGGGATTTCAAAGAACGCACAGTTCTTTGCGGTGCTTTTGCCAGCTTGAGTCTTTTCAGTTTTCTAGCGAGAGGCTGAGTGCTTCCATCCTCATGTGAAGCTGAACCACTAGCCATGAACATAGGCCAGGGCCTCAGCCGTTCCTTGCCACTCCGTGTGGTAAATGGCATATTGGCAAGTTTACGCTTCTCCTCCGACAATTTTATTTTAGGTTTTGGAGTCCTTTTTTTTCTGATATTTGGTGTTTTGGATTTGACATGCTCTGTACTATGACATTGGGCATCGGCCTTGGCAGACGACGTTGCTGGCATTTCATCGTCTCGGCCATGACTAGTGGCAGCAGCTTCAGCACGAGGTGGAAGTGGATCTTGATCTTTCCCTAATTTTGGAACCTCAACTTTTTTGTTCTCCATATTTTATAGGCAGAACTAAAAGGCACCTCAGGTAAACAATGGAGATGGATGGATTGGATACTAGTATACAATTATGGACGGACTGCCACGGTTAGGTGGTATAAAAAAACCACGGTTAGGTGGTATATATTGTAATACAATTATGGATGGACGGACTGCCTGCCGAGTGCCGACACAGAGGTAGCCACAGCCGTGAACTACCGCACTGTACACTGGTTGATAAAGAGATAGTAGTATACTCGTAACAACTAGTATGACTGACTATGACGGTATAAAGAATGAAAAAAAAACCACGGTTAGGTGGTATATATTGTAATACAATTATGGATGGACGGACTGCCTGCCGAGTTCCGACACAGAGGTAGCCACAGCCGTGAACTACCGCACTGTACACTGGTTGATAAAGAGATAGTAGTATACTCGTAACAACTAGTATGACTGACTATGACGGTATAAAGAATGAAAAAAAAACCACGGTTAGGTGGTATATATTATAATACAATTATGGATGGACTGCCTGCCGACTGCCGACACAGAGGTAGCCACAGCCGTGAACTACCGCACTGTACACTGGTTGATAAAGAGATAGTAGTATACTCGTAACAACTAGTATGACACTATGACGGTATAAAGAATGAAAAAAAAAACACGGTTAGGTGGTATATATTATAATAATACAATTATGGATGGACGGACTGCCTGCCGAGTTCCGACACAGAGGTAGCCACAGCCGTGAACTACCGCACTGTACACTGGTTGATAAAGAGATAGTAGTATACTCGTAACAACTAGTATGACTGACTATGACGGTATAAAGAATGAAAAAAAAACCACGGTTAGGTGGTATATATTGTAATACAATTATGGATGGACGGACTGCCTGCCGACTGCCGACACAGAGGTAGCCACAGCCGTGAACTACCGCACTGTACACTGGTTGATAAAGAGATAGTAGTATACTCGTAACAACTAGTATGACACTATGACGGTATAAAGAATGAAAAAAAAACCACGGTTAGGTGGTATATATTATAATACAATTATGGATGGACGGACTGCCTGCCGAGTGCCGACACAGAGGTAGCCACAGCCGTGAACTACCGCACTGTACACTGGTTGATAAAGAGATAGTAGTATACTCGTAACAACTAGTATGACTGACTATGACGGTATAAAGAATGAAAAAAAAACCACGGTTAGGTGGTATATATTATAATACAATTATGGATGGACGGACTGCCTGCCGACTGCCGACACAGAGGTAGCCACAGCCGTGAACTACCGCACTGTACACTGGTTGATAAAGAGATAGTAGTATACTCGTAACAACTAGTATGACACTATGACGGTATAAAGAATGAAAAAAAAACCACGGTTAGGTGGTATATATTATAATACAATTATGGATGGACGGACTGCCTGCCGACTGCCGACACAGAGGTAGCCACAGCCGTGAACTACCGCACTGTACACTGGTTGATAAAGAGATAGTAGTATACTCGTAACAACTAGTATGACACTATGACGGTATAAAGAATGAAAAAAAAACCACGGTTAGGTGGTATATATTATAATACAATTATGGATGGACGGACTGCCTGCCGACTGCCGACACAGAGGTAGCCACAGCCGTGAACTACCGCACTGTACACTGGTTGATAAAGAGATAGTAGTATACTCGTAACAACTAGTATGACACTATGACGGTATAAAGAATGAAAAAAAAACCACGGTTAGGTGGTATATATTATAATACAATTATGGATGGACGGACTGCCTGCTGACTGCCGACACAGAGGTAGCCACAGCCGTGAACTACCGCACTGTACTGTGTCTGCTGCTAATATAGACTGGTTGATAAAGAGATAGTATACAACAATATACTACTATACTGGTGGTCAGGCACTGGTCACCACTAGTCACACTGGCAGTGGCACTCCTGCAGCAAAAGTGTGCACTGTTTAATTTTAAATTAATATAATATTATGTACTCCTGGCTCCTGCTATAACAACCTGCAGTGCTCCCCAGTCTCCCCCACAATTATTATAAGCTTTTATACATTGATGTGCAGCACACTGGGCTGAGCTGAGTGCACACAGACTGAGTCACACTGTGTGACTGCTGTGTATCGTTTTTTTCAGGCAGAGAACGGATATAGCAGAGAACGGATATATTAAATAAAAGTTAACTTAACAACAACTGCACTGGTCACTGTGGTAAACTCTGTCTGCACAATCTCTCTCTCTCTCTCTCTCTCTTCTAATCTATTCTAATGGAGAGGACGCCAGCCACGTCCTCTCCCTATCAATCTCAATGCACGTGTGAAAATGGCGGCGACGCGCGGCTCCTTATATAGAATCCGAGTCTCGCGAGAATCCGACAGCGTCATGATGACGTTCGGGCGCGCTCGGGTTAACCGAGCAAGGCGGGAAGATCCGAGTCGCTCGGACCCGTGAAAAAAAAAGTGAAGTTCGTGCGGGTTCGGATTCAAAGAAACCGAACCCGCTCATCTCTACTATATGCACTCCAAAAGATGTTAGTTGCTGAGAAACAGACATCATTTTGTCTATGTAATCACTCATCTTAAATTTATTCTCCTCATGACACCTCCATCTTGGTACGTTGCCTGTAGTGCAGTCCAGTTGTCTTTAGTTGACATATTCTCATGTATAATAGAGTAGACATGATGATCCATACTCAAGCTAATAGTGCCCATGGCCCTACGTACATCATATGGGATTCGATCTGTACAAGGATCTATTGTGACCATCCACAACCTTTCATACTTTTATTGACTTCATGTTGTATATGTAATTCTATGCACATTTGAACTTAATAAACTCCATTATGGGTGTAGTACCTATATTCATGATTCTTACAGACATGCTTATGCAGCGTCTGTACAATAATCAGTTAATGTACTGACACACTGCACTATAAACACTCTGTGATATCTTCACTCTATGCTCTATGGCAAACTGCACTACACATAGGCTTTAGATGGCATCTGTGTCCTGCTCTGGGCATCCTAGTAGCTTGTGTATCTGGATGTGCCTGGGCCCATAACCTGTTGGGAATGGTGTGTGTGCAGGTGTTGTTATTGCAGAGTTATACAGGCCAACACCAGTGGATAATTCAAACTATAAACATCCCAGTTACATAACCAGATGTGTTGGCTTATTTAAAGATTGCAGGTACAACCTTACTCACTATTACACACTGGGTTCTCATGGAGCAGAGTTTGGAGCAAGGTATCATACAGCTTACCAGTCAGTGAGTGTACACTATAGGCACTGGGCAGTGGTGCAGGTAAACTGGATTTTTTGTCAATTGCAGGTAATCACAGGTCCATCTGAAGCTAAGTGGAAAACATGTGCCTTCCACTGTGATGCTCTAACACAGAATCACACAGTTAATCACACATTTCTTAGATTGCTTCCGTACATGTTCAGTAGGAATCTTGGCAACCACTTTGGGAAAGGGCATGAAGCCTCCCTGGAGAACAGGAAGACTGACATCTGTGCAATAGCGTACTCCACTTTCAACAATTTACTAGCCTTCATTGTGTTGTTTACAGCATTAGCAATTTTGTTCTTCACATTTATGCTTCTGTCTTTTCTTATTATCAGATATAATGTTTCTATGCATTAAAGAGCACAATATTATGAATTGTATTATTATCCCACACCCAATAGCAAAAGATTCCAAGGTTCTGACAAATCCCCCATTGGCTGTAAACCCCACCCCATAATAGTGCCTATAGGTCCCTATCAAAACTCCACCTCCCCCCTCCACCCAAGTCCAGTAGAAAAATATCTGGTATCAATAAAACCCCAGTCAGTGGCAATAAACTCTCTTGGGGCATTAAACCCCTCATCCCCCATTGTAACTATTGATGCCCCCTGTGGCTATGGATTCCCCTTAGATCACTTAGCCCTCATACAGAGTGGAGCAGAGCAGGGCATACAGAGGGCTTATCAAAGTCCACCAGCTGATCTCTGCACTTGTAGTGCAGACATCAGCTAGTGGTGCTCAGAAGGCAACTTCAGTTTCCTATTTGCATTTGGACTTTCACTTTATGTCTGGTGCATCCAAACTAGAATATCGTTTGCATGGCATCCTTAGGTACAAAACTGGCAGTGATGTTGGCAGTCACAGACCACTACATACATCCTGTCATGGTCCAGGTAATTAAACAGACATTCTTACCGCTCAAGTGCCTCTCCAAGCTGTCAATATGCTCCAGGTCTGGTTGCTATCAGCGTGGTTTGCATCCACTGCATAGTGTGGCAGATCTGCAGCCACATGTGACGCAAACATAGTTTCCCTCCTAAACCAAACATGGGTGCTGCCATGTTTGATCTGGTCATCTGATTCCAGTGAGCCTATCCTGAGCATCCTGCTGTCCATCTGATCATCCCAGCCAGTCCTTGCACATTAGCTCCTATAAGAATGCTGTGTAAGGACTGCCTAATCGCCAGTGCTATGATTGTCATTCCCTGTATGGTTGTTTGCTCACAGCTGCTTCCAGGTTACCTTGCTCCAGGAGATTCCACTCTGTCCTGAGACCTGAGTTTCATTCAGCTTGCAGCTCTGCCTGGCTCATCAGTGTTTTGCCATCGATACTCAGCTCCATTGGTGTTCTCCCATCAATACTCAGCTCCATTGGTGTTCCGCCATTGATACTCAGCTCCATCGGTGTTCCACCATAGATACTTAGCTCCATTAGTGTTCTGTCATCAATCTCTAGCTCCATCTGTGTTTTGCCATTGATCCATAGCTCCATCAGTGTTCCACCATTGATCTATAGCTCCATCAGTGTTCCGCCATCGATCTCAAGCTACAGTGGTGCTCCACACCAATATCCAGTATCATCGGTTTCCTTCTTATCTCCAGTGGTCAGTAACCTCATGCTCATTTGTATTGGGACTTCATCAGTGGTTTACACTGCATCTAAAGTCTACTGTTGTGTGCTTACCCATATTGAGACTGCATTAGTGGTTCACACTACATCCGATATTATATCTCGCCATTGATGTTACATCTGCTACAGCATTGCCTCAGTTCCTATGCCTATGTTACTGCATGATCTGTGATACTGATTATCTGACTCTATTATCATCTGCCGCTATCGGTACCATCTTGCATACTAAATAAAAAAAACGTATTTTATTTTACATTCTCCTCTGTTCTGGTCATGCCTTCAGGCCTATGCTTAAGTACACAACATCTTGGTTAATGTACAAGATCTCGATTAAAGCTTCCAGATTCACATTCCAGTCAACCCCTATGTCTGAGATCTCCACTGGTCAGAGTCAGACCTCAGACGTGACACATTCCTGTTGTTGTGCCAGGCCTCCAGCAGGAAAATAGTTCAACAGTTGTGCAGAACAGATTTTCTATTAAGAAGATGCCAAATCACTGTCCTTAGTATCTCTGTACAGTATGTTCTATTAGGGTACTAATTAGCACAAACAGCTTGTAGCATACAGTGGCAAGTTTAATCTTTCTATGTATAATGAAGAGAGATAAAAGCTCCTCAGTAAGTTCCCGGATGTCAAATCACCGTACTTAGTATCTATGTACAGTATGTTCTATTAGGGTACTAAATAGCTGTTCGTGCTAATTAGTACCCTAATAGAAAATACTATACAGAGATACTAAGGACGGTGATTTGGCAACCAGGAACTTAGGGAGAAGCTTTTATCTCTCTATATTATACATAGAAAGATTAAACTTGCCACTGTACGTTACAAGCTGTTCGTGCTAATTAGTACACTAGTAGAAAATACTGTACAGAGATACTAAGTACAGTGATTTGGCATCCAGGAACCTTAGGGAGGAGCTTTTATCTCTCTCCACTGTAATCTTTCTAAGTATATTGGAGAGAGAGATAAAAGCTCCTCCCTAAGTTCCTGGATGCCAAATCACTGTCTGTAGTATCTCTGTACAATATGTTCTACTAGTGTACTAATTAGCACGAGCAGCTTGTAACGTACAGTGGCAGTTTTGATCTTTCTATGTATAATGTAGAGATAAAAGCTCCTCCCTCAGTTCCTGGTTGCCAAATCACCATCCTTAGTTTCTCTGTATAGTATTTTCTATTAGGGTACTAATTAGCACGAACAGCTAATTAGTACCCTAATAGAAAATACTGTACAGAGATACTAAGTACAGTGATGTGGCATCCAGGAACTTACTGAGGCGCTTTTATCTCTCTCCATTATACATAGAAAGATTAAACTTGCCACTGTACGTTACAAGCTGTTCGTGCTAATCAGTACACTAGTAGAACATAGAGTACAGCAATACTCTGGACGGCAATTTGGCATCCAGGAATTTAGGGAGGAGCTTTTATCTCTCTCCATTATGCTTAGAAAGATTACAATGGAGAGAGATTAAAACTCCTCCCTAAGTTTGTGGATGCCAAATCACTGTACTTAGTATCTCTGTACAGTATGTTCTACTATTGTACTAATTAGCACAAACAGTATAATGGATAGAGATAAACTCCTCCCTATGTTCCTGGATGTCAAATTACCATGCTTAGCATTTCTGTACAGTATTTCCTATCTAGCCAGAAACCCTGCATCCTGTGCAAGCTAGGCGGACAACTGGAGGGGACCCGATACACGGTTGCTTACTGTTTCCCTTTCCAGTTTCACATAAACTAGTCGTTGGTCTGCCCTGAAAGCCAAGAGTCTCCTCTTTTAAATAGTACCAGTCCCGAGTCTCTGGGACACCCAGAACAGAGATATCAGTACGCAAAGTGGACCCATTTTCCCATAGACTATAATGGGCCCGTTAATTCAGACCCACCATGGGTTCCGACGCTTGCCTTGAGCCTTGTGGGGGTCACAGAAACTTGGGGTTGGTACCCTCTGGTAGCTAATTGTCTCCTCTTCCATACCAACCTAGCGATGAAGGCTCTTACCTCCCACACTGAGAGTCCCAGCTTTGAGTCCCAAAGTGCCAACCTTTTTTTTTTTATATGTTCCCGTGACATTCACTTTATTATTGTTTTTCTTTGTTATACATTCAATGAAAGGGTGCACACAGGTTTCACATAAATCAAAGTAAATCTGCAGCAGCGATTCATTCCGCTATATACAAATACACAGCGGTAATGAGTATAAACCAGTGTATTCCGACGCAACTAACTGAGCAACACAGTACTGTAGATTGTCGGCATTTGTGTATTGTACCTGACCTGAACTCCCTCCCTGTCCACTGCATGACCTGTGCAGGCTCCCAGGGGGGAAGGGCAATGGGGGTAGGGAGAGGCAGTGGAAAATACGTGCTTTTCAAATACAAGTATTTGCGTCCGAGTCCCCTAAGGCATAAACCAACACCAATGGGAAGGAAGTGCCAACCTTTTTTTAATGTGTTCCTGTAACATTCACTTTATTATTATTTTTTTTCTTTGTTATACATTCAATGGAAGGGTGCACACAGGTTTCACATAAATCAGAGTGGGCGGGGGATTTTCCTACATACAGTAGTATACTGTTGCACGTCTTGTAACCTGATTGGAACTCCCTCCCTGTCTACTGCATGTACTTTGCAGGCTCCCAGGGGGGAAGGGGAAAGTGGGATGGGTGTAGGGCGAGGCAGTCGAAAATACTGTGTTCAAAGAAAAGGCATAATTAAAACCATGGGGAACTTTGCAGTGTATCTTTATGTGCATATACCTCGCTTAGTCCAATCCCCTTTGTGTATTTTAGCTAGGGGATTGTGACGCTCCTTCAGCATTGCCCCATAGCCTGCAAAATCTGGACTGTTACTTGCTCCGTAGCCTAGGGCCTCCGTGGAGCAAGGAGTCATAGGTGGTAGCCATTTCAATGGAGTCTGCCCTGCTACAGAATTGTATGTGTACTGTACGGTGCATAGAACCTTAACAGAACCGCTCCTGCAGCTTTGCCCTGGTTTATGTGAATAAAAAAAATAATAAAGTGTCTGGAAAAAACTAACATGCATTCGTACTTTAGAAATCGAACTCGGGACTCTGAGTATAGGAAGCGGAACACTTCACCACTTCGCCGCAGACAGATGAATAAAGCCATTGGTTTTGATTATGCTGTAATGGCTATGGGATTAGGATGCTAACATACTGTACAAAATTCCTAATCTCAAGAGGCATTAGTGAACTTCTAACACGTCCATTTGCGACAGTGTACACTACTGGTTTTATGTTGTTTTGTCTGCGAGACTTGGATGTTCACATATTCATAAAGTACTGTAGATGGATCATATACTGCATGCTGTACTATTTGCGTCTGTACCGTATATACTGTATTAAATAATGCAGCATAATGAGTATTTACTGTATTAAAAAATGCAGCGTAATGAGTATTTACTGTATGCAGCGTAATGAGACGCTTAGTAAAGTAGTCCTTATTATATATTTCAGTATTGTATTTTACGGGAGACCACACGCATGCGCAGTGGTGATTGTAAAAGGCGACATCTGGTGGATGATCGCATGTATTACACGTAAAGGTAACGCCAAACGCTCTGTCTGCCTCCGTGCGATTAGGTACGCCTCTCTGTGACTAGGCGCGCCTCCCTACGCCCTGGTACGCTGCGTATGCTCGATCGGGACAAACACCTCAGCCAGTCAAGATAAAGGTGGCTACATCTGTAGATAAGCTTCGAGGTATTGCGAAGTATACATTAAATCCTTCTTATCCCGTATTAAGGGTCTGTAAGTGGGCCAACAAACACTACCGAGCTCTTTTCGGCTTCTTGTTCCAACAAATGGGGTGCACATTTAGTTGATGATACATGGAGGGGGAACATATGTGAGTGCTAATATATGTGGATATCACCTGTCGACTATGTTTGTCACTAACTGAAGGTTGTAGAGATGAAGATAAGACACATATCTAAAATACATTTACATAACATTTTCATAAACATTCTTGGGTGTAGTTGATGTCTTTTCCGGATCGATATATCTGGACAAAAGGGGGAGACAAAGGAAAAACGGGTGAAAGTAACGGGCCATGGAATTCATTTGCAATCCTTATCATAACATTGTCTCTATGGATGGGTCGTAAATCAAATCTGCTGCTGTAACAATGCTCCCGCTCCTTAAACTCATCAAATTTGTGCCGTGCTTGCGCCGCGTTAGAATTCGAACACACCTAAATATCAAGCCAATAATTATGACGACTCCCAGGATACAAAGGAGAAACTTTCCTACACTCATAATAACATTTTGAGCCCATTCTCCTAAACCTGAGAACCAATTGCGTGGGTTCAACCATGAGACCCAGCCAGTCAGTTCATTACTCACAGCAGTCAGGGTAAGGTTGTGTCTCCTCCGGAACTCCCACTTCAACTGCAAGATATCGTCCATCTTTTGATCGATGATCTCGGTTGGGTCATCAGTGCTGTTTGTAATATACGTGCAGCACTTCACACCATATTGAGTTGCCAAAGTGACACAGTACCCACCCGTCACATAAGTGATATAATTGAGGACCATCCTGTGCTGGATTAGTTCCGTTTTGTAAGCTTGAAACTCCCTACCCGTATACCTGAAGGTGTCGTCATACATCTCAGTGATATTATCTATCAAGTTCGCTAGCGCATGGATATACCTATAATTTATAATTCCTCTGGCAGTACGGGTGATGTCTAATGCGAGAAGGAATTGAATCCCGGTGGATTCGTGGATCAAATCAGAGACTACATGCTCTGTCCTATCTATGAGGTGTCTCTTAACGATGTGTTCATAATGAGTATGAGTATAAGGAGCCTGAGCACTGCGGTGAACGTCTTTCATCTTATCATGGGTTATGGTCATGACCTCTGGCAACACTCTTCCAATGTAACACAATCCCTCTGAGTTTGGGGCAAGCCACTTATACGCCTTCCTCCCACATATGAAATAAGCATCATCGGGGAGAACATATGGGACAGAATATGACATCACCATATTGCAAACTTTCCAAGTGAGAAATCCCATCCCTAACGCTCTCATCTGTTCAGTACAAGTATCAGGCTGTATGATATGCGCACAGTACCCTGGTGATACTTCTCCAACCCGCATGGTCTTGCTTCCTTGAGTATACCTATACCGAAAAAACCTTCCACTGTTGGCTATTTGGCGTACAAGTTCAGAGTCTACGGGTATCTTTTCAGCTCTATGCGAAAAGGCCATGGTCTGGTTATTCCATGTCACCTCCCAATTTCCTGGTTTTCGGTAATTGGAAATGTTGAAGCATAACAAGGATCTACTGTATCTACATGATACTGGTGGAGATTCAAACTAGGGGGCCTAGAAATATTAAATTTCTTGTCCACCGGTCTCCCACCCCGTAATTCGAGTACCTCATCTATTGCTAAAGGGTACGGTACTAATCCTGACTTGCTCTAACCTTGAGGTACTTGTGAACACACCCAGCATTCTGTCTGGTTTAAGACCTTACCCACTAGTGAGTGGTAATCACTCAATGGATGACGGTCCATGTTGATATTAAGGCTGGACTGACATCTCTGGATGCACCCATCCTCAACTATGTTCTCACAATTCTTACAAATGCAATTCTCCTCAGCCAATAACCCTTCACAGTGCCTCCAAGTTCCCTGACTACCAGATCGTTTTCTGATACTCGCCTTTGCTCGAGTGATGTGTTGCTCTTGGAATTCTACAAATCCGTCCTCGCCATCAGAACCCATTCCAGATCCTTTCTCGACCTCTCTGGGACTCTCACCGAAACAGACTGTTCTGGTCAACAACAGGGTTAACAGGAAAACCCGGAACGCAGTCTCTTGGGGTAAGTCCATCTTGTTAAGTGGAGAGAAAGGAAACAAGAAGGGGGAGGAAAAGGGAAGGAGAAAAGGAGGGTAGTAGGAGATGGAGAAAATAATAAAAAGAAAAACTGTTGCGACAACCGCCTCTGGTCTTATTGTTCTCCGCGCTCAGGTGCCGTCTCAACAGTACTGCCTCTCAGCCTTCCTGGAACAGACACTCCAGTGACACGATGTTCTCTACACTCTGCTCTTTGTCACGGGTTCTCTCTGGGTCAGCGACCTTCTTACAGTGGGACGAGTGGACCCAAGTCTCTCTTTCGGCAACCTTTAATGCTGTCGTGCTGGTTAGTAAGACTTGGTATGGTCCTTCCCACCTGTCAATGAGGCAACCTGAGCATAGAAAATTTCGAATCATTACATAATCCCCAGGTTCAATGTCATGACAATTACTGTTTGGTAGGTCAGGAATCACCAGCTTTAGATTTCTGTTTTGATTCCTCAGCTGCTGGCTCATCTTAACCAAATATTTTACAGTCACTTCGTTATTGCATTTCAAATCATCCTGGGGGTCTATCATTACATGGGGCTGTCAACCAAAAAGAATCTCAAAGGGTGATAGGTTAAGTGGGGACCTGGGAGTGGTTCTGATGCTGTACAATACTAGTGGCAAAGCTTCTGGCCACAACAATCCAGTTTCAGCCATCACTTTGCTCAACTTGTTCTTAATAGTGCTGTTTACTCTCTCCACCTTCGCACTCACCTGTGGGCGGTATGGAGTGTGCAGCTTGCTATTAATTCCCATCAGTTTACACATAACCTGAAAGACTTCACCTGTAAAATGGGTACCCCTATCGCTTTCAATTATTCTAGGGATACCATATCTGCACACAAATTCCTGCACAATTTTCTTTGCAGTGAACGTAGCAGTATTTGTGGCAGCAGGGAACGCTTCTACCCAGTTGGAAAATACATCAATACAAACTAACACATATTTCAAATTCCTACAGGGTGGTAACTGTATAAAATCGATTTGTATTACCTGAATAGGTCTGTCTGTCGGAGGGATATGGGATGGCTCTGTTGGTATTGTCTTTCCAATATTCTTCCTCAAGCAAGTAAAACATGTCATTGCTTTCTTACCTGAATGAGAAGAGAATCCTGGCGCACACCAGTAGGCTCTCACCAGCTTACACATACCCTCTTTACCCAGATGATTCAGACCGTGTGCCGCTTCAGCTAAGCTTGGAAGATATGCTCTGGGGGCCACTGGCTTACCCTGTCCATCTGTCCAGAGTCCTGAGGACTCCTGGCCATACCCCTTTGACCTCCAGACCGCCTTTTCCTGTGGAGAACACAAATTTTGCATTTCACTTAATTTTTGTGTGTTGACGGTGTTGAATATCATCAGTGATGTGATATCTGTTTGTATGGGGGTGCTGGCTGCTGATTTAACAGCTTCGTCTGCCTGGCTGTTAACAAGTGACACTGGGTCTTGACTGTAAGTGTGGGCTTTGCACTTGATAAAAGCCACTCTGTCTGGTTCTTGTATCGCTGTTAGAAGCCTTTTTATATGGGATGCATGTGCTACAGGTGTGCCAGCTGCCGTCATGAAATTTCTGAGGCGCCATAGGGCCCTGAAATCATGCACTACTCCAAAGGTATACCTAGAATCTGTATATATATTGGCTGACTTTCCCTTGGCCAATTCACATGCTCTGGTTAGGGCGACCAGCTCAGCAACTTGTGTTGAGTGCGGTGGACCCAGGGGCTCAGCTTCTATGATACCTCTGTCATCTACGACTGCGTATCCAGTACACAGGTCTCCCGAGTCCGTCTGTCTGTGGCAACTACCGTCAGTGTAAAAAGTAAAATCTACACCTTCCAGTGGGTTGTCACTAATGTTGGGTCTTGCAGTGAAAGTCTGGTTCAGATATTCCATACAATCATGTGTGTAAGTGTCTGTACTAAATCCTCCTTCACCATCATTCTCATCCTCCACCCTTTGTGCCTGTCCGGGCACACCGGGCAGATAAGTTGCAGGATTTAGTGCGCTGCATCTCTTTATGGTGATGTTTACAGGGGCCATTAGTGCTAATTCCCACCTTGTAAACCGTGCAGATGAGACATGTCTGGTTTGGGCAGAGTTCAGTATTGCTGACACTGCATGAGGTGTATGGATGGTCAGGTTGTGTCCTAACACTACGTCTTCGCTTTTACTCACTAGCAAGGCTATCGCTGCAACACTTCGCAAGCATGTGGGGAGAGACCGCGCTACGGTGTCCAACTGTGCACTGTAGTAAGCTACCGGCCTGCTGGCATCACCATGTCTCTGGGTTAGGACACCTGCCGCACACCCAGCATTTTTCGTACCGTACAATTCAAAAGGTTTCCCATAATCTGGCATGCCTAATGCAGGTGCCTGTGATAGGCACTGTTTAAGTCTCTCAAATGCCAGTTCGGACTCATCTGTGTGAGAGATCCGATCTGGTTTGTTTGAGGAGACCATTTCTTGCAAAGGTAAAGCCAGTGGAGAACCCTGGGATCCAGTTTCGGCAGTACCCACACATTCCAAGAAAAGTGCAGATCTGTTGCTGGGTTTGTGGCAGAGTCATGTCGCGAATTGCCTGTATTCTATCAGCGGTGAGGTGTCTAAGTCCTTGTGTCAAGCAATGTCCCAAATATTTTACCTTGGTCTGGCACAACTGCAACTTGTCTTTTGAAACCTTATGTCCCATATTAGAAAGGTGAAACAGAAGCTGTTTCGTGTCTTTCAAGGACGATTCGAGTGAATCAGAACACAGCAGTAAGTCATCTACGTACTGTATTAATACTGATCCGCTCTCAGGTTGAAAGGATTGTAAACAGTCATGCAAAGCCTGGGAGAAAATACTTGGGCTGTCAATGAAACCTTGGGGTAGGGGGTCCAGGTGTACTGTACTCCCCTGTATGTAAATGCGAACAGGTATTGGCTGTCAGGGTGCAGAGGGACAGAAAAGAAAGCAGAAAAGAGGTCAATTACAGTGAAAAATTTTGCTGTAGGGGGAATTTGCATGAGAATGACAGCTGGATTTGGCACTTCAGGGAATTGGCTCTCAACTATCTTGTTTATCCCCTTAGATCCTGCACTAGCCTGTAACCCCTCCCCCCACTCTTTTTCATAGGAAAGATGGGACTATTGGCAGTGCTGGACGTCCTAACTAGGATGCCCTGTTGTAGCAAGCGCTCTATGACTGGGTGTACTCCTAATTCCACCTCTGGCTTCAGAGGATACTGAGGGATTTTTGGAGCTATCCTACCATCTTTTACTTGCACTACTACAGGAGCTACATTCGCCATCAATCCAGTGTTTTGTCCATCTTTGGTCCAGAGGGATTCCGGTATCTGGGAGATCATTGCCTCTACCTTGGATGGACACTTGTCTATAACAGCAGAGTGTGACATTAACCTTTGTGGGGTGTCTAACATATCCTGCACTTCCTGAACGTGATTCTCGGGTATATCCAAGAAGACACCCTCAGGAGTACAATATATGACACACCTCATTTTACACAATAAATCTCTCCAAAGTAGATTAGTCGGAGCCGATGAAGCCAGCAAAAAGGAATGCTTGGTCTGCAAAGGCCCTATCGTAATCTCCGGTGGTCTACTTAAAGGGTAGTGTTGCACTATTCCTGTAACTCCCATTGCTGAAATTGTTTTACCCGTGGTTTTCATACCTACCATCGAATTTAACACTGACCTGGCCGCCCCTGTATCTACAAGAAAAGGTAATGATCTACCAGCTACATCAACTGTGACCTCAGGTTCATTATCAAGGCTAGCAATCAACTTCACTGGCTGCAGACTACAGGTGTGGCCCAACCCCTATTGTATACTGTGACCCTCCCGCAGCGCGCTGGCAGCTACAATATGTGAGGGGGGTAACTGAGAATTTTCAGAGACCTGCCAGTCCCTCCTAGGTGGATACCTCCTTGTTTCCCCTGCGTGTGGCTCATAATTTTTCCTATGTGATCCCTGATCCCAATTACGTGTATCATAATGTGGTTCATATCCTGGTCTAGGGGGTCGGTATACCTTATGTGTGTCCTTATACCTACAATTCCATGCATAATGTCCTTCCTTCTTACAGTTATAGCATAACACTACACGTAACTTACCATCAGGGGTCTGGGGTTTTGGCTGATACGGCTTCGTTGTAAGGGCATTTATACTTACTGTCATCAGCTTATCCCCCTGTGACTCCCTGTGCTTAATGATGTGCCGATCGTGCTCGATAGCGGACTTTCTTAATGCAGCCACCGAGATACCTCTCCAGTTAGGTAGAGAGGTTTGTACCCTTGTTCTCAATGTTTCTTTTAACCCGTCCATTAATACTGACACAGCTATCTCCCTGTGATGTAAATTTTCCTTAATGCCCTCGACCCCAGTGTATCTAGCCATTTCCTGCAGTGCTCGGAGGAAAAATTCAGATGCCGTTTCACCTTCTTTTTGTCTTATGGAAAAGATTTTATTCCATTTGACAACAATAGGGAAATATACTCCTAATTGCAGATTGATCTGTCGTACGTTCTCCTGAGTGTACTCATCAGTGAGAGGTACTTCTGCGTCTAATTTACAATCAGTAATGAATTTCACTGGGTTAATATTGGAGGGTAAACATGCCCGTAGCACTGTTTGCCAATCTTTGTTTGTGGGTTCGGTGGCATTACCTAATTCTTTACTAAACCTCTGGCATGCGACTAGATCCTTTCTGGGATCGGGAAATTCAGACATAATTGTCCTCAATTCTGTCCGGGACCAAGGACAATGCATAGCAATGTTCCTGATGGGAGTGACTCCCTGAGCGTCAGTCCTCCCATTGGGGACTGCGATCACCCTGACAGGATTTAGTTCAATTACATCATTCTGAGTTGCTTCTACAATGTGAGGTGCAATTGTCTCTGCATAATGTATGGTACCGTACTTACCTGTGGACACGACCTCACCTATCCCTCCGCTAGGGGTCTTCACTACTGATCTTACTGGTTGGACCGTGCCCACCTGAGTGTTCTGTATGGTGGCTGCTAGAGAGAGTGCCGATATCGTGCAGGGCTCATCTTCTTGCTCGCAGTTCTGGGGAAAGTTTAAAATGGGATACAACTTGCACGGGTTAGCATTAGTACATTTATCAACTATACTCTTATCATATACCAGTATGCCATTGTCTGTAGCCACTTTCTCCCCTGTAATATACGGTGGTGGTGGTGCGGTTGCCATCATTTTCCTGCTAGGTTTGGAACCTGCTGAGTGAGCTAGTTCCCTCTGCATATCGCCCTCTTGCTGCCATAAATTTAAACAGTTTGTGTGTCTGACCCTTTGCTTTCAGGATTTTATCAGACATATCCTAACCCTTAAATTCTGCAATACCTCTGGTTCAAAACTGCCTACCTTAGGGAATGGTTCCCTATCTTCCGCAGTCATACGTTCCCATTCATTGCACAAAATTTCTGCGTGTAGTCCATGCTTCTCACACATTATGAACCTCGTTGACCCCTTGGGCCGCGGAATGTCAACCTGAACCCTGGTTGAACGTCCCTTACTTGAGCAACTGGCCCCCATATTTTGCAAGTATTGCCGTCCCGGCTAATCCTACAAAAATAAAATAAAATACTCAATATAAGGCAACGTGAAAGTTCTACGAGTGCTTTCACCCACTCACCGCCCACGTTGGCCAATACTACCAAATACTGTCATCAGCGAAGGTAGTACCCAACCTATGGCCCCTATGTAACCTCTATTTACTGGAAGTATATGGGAGTGACTTACCCTTTCCAGTAAATATTGGTTGTTGGAGATTTCCTGAGTGAGACCAGCGAAACTCCTTTAAAATAAAATAAAAATTACACAAATCACGCTTGCGTGTGCTATATCCAACGCTAATGATCCCGCAATTTTACGCAAACCTCGTAAAAAGGGTATCACGTTGCGCTAAGTATTGCACCCATGAACGCACGGTCCAATCGCACAGCGTATAGGTAACTGTTACTTATCCGCCGTACGACCAATGGAATCGATTTTTCAGGCTGCTGCCTCAGCCGGAGCGTATCAATCAAATGGCCTATATGGGTATCTTCGCTAACCCCCTGGGCTGCGGTACCTAAACAAAAACCTCGCTGACCTTTGGTCTGCGGTATTCTAAACCTTCGCTGACCTTCTGGCCTGCGGTATCTGCTACCTTGCTCCTTTGTACTTCAATTTATTTTTAACGTGAGCCAGCAAATTCTCACGCCAACAAGTCTCCACTCACCTGGTGTACCACCTCTACGGGATCCCAATTTTCCTGGGTCCACAAAACCTTTATTATGTTTGCACACTCACGTTCGTTCACTCAAATACACTTTGGTTTTTCTGTACAGAAAATTAACTTTCATTCAGATAAACAGCCTTAGTACCAGAGGTAATACAGTAAAAAAAAAGGTATTCTTTAAACGAAATCTTGGACACTGAGCAATTTGTGCTATTGTCGCGTGGCTACCGTCCCGCGCCTAAACTAAACAATGCTATTGTGTAATTTGTACTTTAGCGGCCGTACCCTTAGGCACGTTGTGTAAACACGCGATCGTGCGTATGTCTTTACATTGCGTACGCAGTCCTGTACTTTGTCCGAGACACGTGTACAAAGACCGTACGTCCGCAGTAGTACAAATCCCACACTTCTATAAATGTAAGCGATATTACCTATAATCGTTTACTTAACATAACACAGTATCTTTCTGTATAAACCTGTTTAACTAGGCCAGACTGTGTTTGTTTTTTACGTTTACTTCCTTAATATGTAGTCTATGTCTTAACTAAATAGCAACAAATTTCTCAGTACAGGTCAAAATAAATCTAATAATCAATACTTATGGCAACAATGCGTGCAAGTATACAAAGTACAAAGTACAGGTGTATGCGTGTGTTGTGTGCGCATTTGGTGCCAAACAGAAATTCACAGACTTTAAAACAATAGCTTTGCGTATTTACTTTACAGATCCCACCAGCATCCCTACAAACCATGCAGAGCAGACGCCATCTTATCAGCAATTGAGATAGGGTTTACCAGTGTATTCTACGGCTAGGAAAAGGCTTACGTAGGATACCTGTCCGCCCTTTGCTGATAGATAAAGTCTGCTTTCACCTGCTAGGTTGTGGGTATGAGGAAAAACCGGACGATGCCCCCAATTGATAATGTCGATATTATCTTAAACCATAAAGCTATACCTCTAAATACACTTTTACCATGGAGCCGCTGCGGCCGCTGGACTTAATACACACGATACGCACTTTGTACGCTATTTGCATACAGAGTCCCGTACCTTGTACGGACTTAGCGTACAGACGCCGTACTGGGGGTACAAAGTACACACAGCGCGCGCACACACTCTTGATAGACTTTAAACCTTATTCGTAATGCAATGCAATGATATTATTACACTCTAAACCTTGTGCCGCAAAGCACTGCAATGATGTTACACCTTAAACCTTATGCAGCGCTGACGGTATAAAGTACCCGCAGTGCGTACACACCTTATCAATACACTCTTAAACCTTATACAGTTAGGTAATGTAATACGCTTTAGACCCTAGCAGGGAAAAGAGGACACAACACCGATTTGTAGTTAACCGCTGGGTTCTAACGCCACAGTGGATTATTTGAAAGGGTATAACAATACAAATTATACACTACAAGGCTAACAAGATAAATCTACAACAGAATAATGGCTACAGTCAATGTACATACGTGAGAATATTCGCTTGCGCAACCTGGACCAGTCCTCCGCTCATCAGGTAGATAGCGTTCAGAGTCTTCTGACCAGCCAGGCAGCAACAGGCTTTTTATACACTACTTCCATAAACAATACAATGGATATTGTAATCACTTTGTCCATTGGACACAGAGATGCATCTTTACATTACAGGAGAGGTCATAGGTTGATTTGAAAAGGTGGGTGATGTCTTTCCCAACTGCTCTTGTGGGTGGTCTCCTCTGGATTCCCGCCGCATACATAATATACAGTAAATTCCTTTTTATATCTATATTCTACTTCTGCACATAACTATACGCAGGAACATGCGATCTTCCTCTAACCAACACTGGAATGTTACCCTTAAAATACCCTACAGCTGGATACTAGACATCACCCTATAACCTTAGTCTGTCCCTTCCTATCATGCAAAGGTGAATCCCTTAGTCCTGGAATCATTTAAACTGTTGATACTTGCTGATGTGGTGCAGGGGGGCTATGTGTACAATGTGCACTATTTGGGTTAAATATGTAATGTTTTGATAACCCTCTATGCGCTCACAAACTCCACCATAAATACCCATATCACGCGCAGGACCGCAGGAGCGATCATATGCAAATTGCGGATATGTGCACGCACGGCAGAACAAGTGCACGCGCAGCGGGCATGTGTGTGTGGTTAGTACGTGGTGTATGTATTACAATATTTTTCGACTTTGACAAGACTCACTGCAAGTCTCCCCAGTTTTAAATAGTTGCATGAGTGATGCAGGGTGCATACTGGCATAGCCTGCCTATACTATTTTGCAATTTAAAAAGTATTTGAGGGGTAGCAGCTGCATATATTTTTCTTCTGTGTGTGACTGCGACTACTGTATATTTGCATACAAAATGCTCTGCTACAGTGTTTACCTGGAAAACACTTTATCGTTTTATTTTGGATGCAGATAGAGCCGCTATTACACACATAATATAGGCATTCTGCATATCATTTTATTCAGCAGAAGCTGCTTGTGTGTCCTGTTACATTACTTTATGTCTAAGATTCATTTTCGTGGAAAAAATGCAAAAAAGACTATCGGCACTACAGAGTCCCGCCGCTGCATGATGTGACTTCAAGGGCTTTTTGGCTTGACTGTAGCAAGGATGTAAGAGGACACATCCGTAAGATGCATTTACGGCAAGAAAAGATGCCCGAGTTTAGCAGATCTGCACGGCAAATGATGGCTCACTAACGCCAGGCATCTCTCTATATCTTGGTGCATGCACAATGCTAACATGCATTACAAATGACTGTACCTTCTGTGACTTCTGGGTTTCCTTCCCCCAACCAAAGCCAGCATGAGCCATTCATTTACATACAGTAGTGTACCAGCCGTGTTGTGTTTGTCATTTACGAAGTAGTGCACCAGTCCATGAACTCAGGATTCTCACAGGAGGTGGAATTAGTGGTGAGGGAGGCTTTCTGTTAAAGCAATGCGGAAGCCTGGGTAGAAGTACAGTAAACCCTGGTCATACAGATAAATCTATCGCAATTTTAAATGCCACACTTGTATATTTGTGTACTAAGTAGCACCTACAGTTTTTTTCTTATTTTGATTTTATACTGTATGTGTGTGCATATCTGAGACTGTAAACACAGTATGACAGAACTTGTTTTGGCAAAATTAGAAAAAAAACTGTGGATGCTAATTTTTATACAGATATATAATACATGTGTGTCCTTTGTGGGAATCAAACCCTAGCTCACGGGCATGGTAACCATTGGAAATACCACTATGCCAAGAGATCTAAAGAGACAGGTGACTGATACCTGCAGTGACATAGTGATGTTGCTCATTGTAATTTTTTTTATAGTGCTGTGTGTCCCAACTCTATTGCTGATTGTAATGATTTTTTTTTCCTTTTAGAGAGCTGTGTAGAATTCTGAACTGTGCTTCTCTTTGTGTGCATTGGAGATGCTGAGACAATCTCTAGATGTGTCTTCTTACATCCTTGCTGCAGTCACTCTAAACAGCCCTTGAAGTCACACCATGCTGGCAGCGGGACTTGGTAGTGCTGATTTTCTTTTTTTTTCTTGCAAAAATGCATATTAGGCACAAAGTAATGTAATAGGATTACCAAGCAGCTTCTGCTGATTAAAATTATATGCAGCATGCATATATTCTGTGTGTAATGTATCTGCATACAAAATAACATGTTACAGTGTTTTCCAGCAGGGCATTTTGTATGCAAATATAGTTGCAGTCACAAAAATAATATAGGCATGCTGCATATCATTTTAATCAGCAGAAGCTGCTTGTGCATCCTATTCCAATACTGTGCATCTAAGACTCATTTTCATGGGGGGAAAACAAAAAAATACGATTAGCGCTACCAAGTACCGCCGCTACATGATGTGACATCAAGTGCTGTTTAGTGTGACTGCAGCAAGGATGTAAGAGGACAAATCTGTAAGATGCATTTACAGCAAGAAAAAACACAGAAAATTAGCAGAGCTGCCTGGCAAATGACAGCTCACCCAGAAGCCACAGAAGGCACATTCATTTGTAAAGCATGTTAGCATTGTGTATGCACCTAGAGATCGAGAGATGCCTGGTTTGAGTGAGCCATCATTTGCTAGGCAGCTCTACTAACCTCACGCATGCGCAATGGTGATTTTCAAAAGCGACACCTGGTGGATGATCACTGGTACTACACTCACTGGTAATGCCATATGCATAGCTAAGCTCTATGCACCACCCTGCGACATAACTCGCTGCCTTGCGACCAGGCACACTGTGACTCCATGATCGGGACAAATGCCATAGATTGTATAGATGAGTAAGGCTCCATCTGTATTTCTTCTGGAAGATAATGTTACCACTTTGTGAAGTTTTTTTCCAAATCAATCCAGTTTATTTTGTAAACCATCATAGTGTAGTTCCCTGTCAGAACACATTATGCCACACAGTATTCCCAATTCACATTATGATATACAGTGTCCCCAGTTCATACTGTGCCACATTAGAGTGCCCTCCAGTTCAAATTATGCCACATTACAGTGTCCAGTTCACATTATGCCACACTATAGTGCCTCCATTTCATATTGTGCCACATTAAAGTGCCACAAGTTCTTATTATGTAATATTATAGTGCCCTCCACATTACAATGAGCAGCTCAGACTATGCCACATTACAGTGCCCTCCAGTTCATATTGTGCCACATTACAGTGTCCTCCAGTTCATTTAATCTGCAGCTCTATGAAAAGGCTAACAGAGACCAGAGTGCCAATGATAATGGAAAACAAATTAAATCCATTTTTTTATCAAAACTGCAGAGCCATCATAAAATATAAGGGCCGTATTCACGGCCCGATTTGGGGAGAGATGTGTGCTGAGCGAACCGCTCAGCACACATCTCTTCCCCCCGCTCAGCACAGCACGATGTGTACTGAGCGTGCGGGGGGAGACTGGGGGGGCCGCTCATTTCACCCAGCAGGTGAAATGAGCGACCTGCTAGACTGAGCCTGCATGCAGGCCAATCTAGCACCAGCGATAGTGATGCGCATCGCTATCACTGTGGGGGTACACACTGAGTGATCACTGCTTAAAATCTAATCAATCTAGTCAGTTTGCTTAGATTTTAAGCAGCAATCGCTCCGTGAGTACCCCCCTATATACTTAGCAAAAGTAGTTCAAACAGTTCAAATTTCGGTGTGCCTAACACACTATTTTTAAGGGTCTATTCAATGAATACTGGCAGAATGCAGTTTACATCTACTACAAACAGCAACCAAAGTAATCAAATCTAACACATACTTTAACACAAGTGGAAAAGACAGGGAAATTACATTAAAACCTCTATTGTCACAACAAAAAGCAATATTTGCACACTGCAATGTCAATGCTTGTATTATATATAGAGCTGCATAAATGACAGTACGTTAAGAAACCTACATACTGTTGCTAAGCAACCAGGTCAATAAAGACTATTTTAAAGCTGCAGCACATCAATAAAAAACATAACTAGAGCTGCAGGTGCAAAGGAAATGTGGACACAAAACATAATAAATGAAGATCCACTAAAAGGAAAGAAAAATCCATATAGTGAGCCAGTGAAAACAATATAACCACAATTAATACAAGTAATAAAAAAGTAATATATAAAATATTTGTAAAATAATATTACAAAAAACCCGGATAAGGACAGCTCCTCAGGCAACATCATGGACATGTGGACATCCTGATAACAAGGGCAGTGAATAAATCTTGTGCACTTGTGCAAAAGTTCCAGGCATTTGATTACAGACAGCTTTTACTCTCACTTCTCCTATCATACCCTGTTTTATTTTTTAAGGAGACTTTACAAATAAAGTTGGAGGGTTTTACAAAGGAAAAACATGTGGTACTTATCTGCCATCAAGATCTATGTTTTTGTAGTGGAGCAATTTAAACATTCTTGGCATAGGCATGAGGATATCCTAACAATAGCTAAGGATCAAATAGGGTTCTGGTTAACAAAAAGTTTAGAAAGGGGCATACTAGATGGGCCAAGTCTAAATTTTATGTTTCTATGGTTGTATGTTATACAACATATTAACTCTACCTACACACAGGGCCTAATTCATGTTTGTATAGCAATACATTTTCAATTGCAAATTTGTAGGCTACAGAATTGCTAATTATTGCACGTGAAGCTGCCACCCAAAAGAGAAGATAGACGCCCGCCATCACAAAGTGATCTGCAACTGTGTAGACATATGTAGCCTATTCGCAGGAACGAGAAACATCGGTTGCTACAGTAGGTAGCCCTATGGCAACGTAGCCTGTACACAGCTGTAGTGATGCAGAAGCCATGTTTTTGTACATACATGATTGCAACTGATGGCATATACAGTAAATGCCCCAAAAACAGCATTTTTGCTGTCACTCCCCGTTATGACCCCCAACTAGTCACATCATGTCAATCACTCTGTGGCACAATCCTCACTGCGAGCAAAAGGCACTTCTTCATGTGTGCAGTGCAATCGCATGGCATGCACAGTCTGCTGTTAATCACTCAGTTGCGTGAACATCAGCAGGAATTAAGCCCACAGTGTGTATTCACACCATTCCTACCCTAGATACACAAATTAGGTAATTTTAGAAGTTCAAAGGGAAAGTTTAATTTAATGAAAAGGTTGGTATTAAAGTAGGATGTTGGAAATATTAATATCAAAATTCTAGTTTTCAGAGTGCATCCACACAGCTAGACTCACTAGCACTGTGTATAGGCATGTACTTGGCTGACAATTTAGCGATGCAAAATCTAGGCATGTTATTTGTGGAGTGCACCAAGTGTACTTCAACAATGACTACAAAACTTTGATAATTTGTAGGGCAGTGGTTCCCAAATTCTGTTGTTCTCTAGGCACTCTTGGGTGTCGCGAGGCTCTTGCAGGGGTGCCTCAGGTTGGTGGTCCAGGATCAAATTAAATTATTTATGGTCAAAGTGATAGCTAGTGTCTTCCAGTCATATACTATGTGGACAATCAGAAGCACAACTGTACACCACCGCATAATTGAACCCATGGATGACATATAGGCACAATTTAATTAATTTAATAATTTTTCCAAATTTATTAATAAAAAATGTTTATCTTACTTGTGACATGAAAAAAAAGCTGATCCTCTAGGGCGCCTTGATTCAAGAGAGTCTGGGAACCACTATTGTAGGGTATAACTTATAGGGGCAGATGTATTAAGCCTGGAGATGGCATAAGGAAGTGATAAAGCAGTGATAAGTGCAAGGTGATATACACACCAGCCAATCAGCTCCAATATGTAAATTAACAGTTAGGAGCCGATTGGCTGGTGCGTTTATCACCTTGCACTTATCACTGGTTTATCACTTCCTTATGCCTTCTCCAGGTTAATACATATGCCCCAACGTTTGATATAAATGTTATGAATGTTTGTATAAACATACAAGGATATCCCACTGATGAACATCTGAGGAACAGAACATGTCAGATGGATACTACAGGTGACCTCATCTTCCATCCTCTAGTTTCCAGAGCTTATAGTGGACAATGGGGGTAATTCCAAGTTGATTGCAGCAGGACTTTTGTTAGCAGATGGGCAAAACCATGTGCACTGCAGGGGAGGCAGATTTAACATGTGCAGAGCAGTATACCAAAACACACATAGGCTGACGTAGATCAACATCAACACAGCTGTGAAACACTGATATACTAACGTCATCAAACCATACTGAGGTTTCTGTCCAGTGCTGCCACAGCAAGTATGTGGTGGCGAGTTTGAAAACTTAATTTGAGTAAATTAGACTTCATAAATACGTCATTTTTATGTGCTATTTTTATTGTACATTTCTATGCATGTGTCCAACACAGCATCAGCCCTAGCAGTATATCCTTAGAGCATTTAGTAAAAAAGTGTATCTTGTGGAAAGATTTTTGACACTTCATGTTACACTAGTGCACATTTATTAGTCCTATGTGTAAGAAGAGAATTGTGAAACATATAATAAATTACTGCATGGTGCCTGAATGGATATGATTGTTAAGATATTAGCATAAAGTAGATGTAATAACGTAAACTTACATTAAATTAACCAATATTTAAAAGCATGTTATTAATTGTGCACCTCTTACAGATAATATGCACATGGCTGATATTATGGCATGTGTTCTATGGGGAGAAAAAATTGGTTTTTGTTTTACAGGAATCCAAAAAAAGAACACATGCATTTACTGTAACCAGATGGCAGCCAACTGTGCATTGACATCAAGACCAGATTATCACATACTAAGGTGAAACTGTGAAACTTGTAATGTGTTTACAATTGCCTTGGGCTGTGCTTGATTGTCGCATTAGAAGATTTCCAACCTTCAATTACATTTTTAAGAGCTGTAATGGATAATTCCATAAAATTTACATAATTAATTTATCTGACATGACTTCTGATAGAAATTTAAATTGAATATAATTTAATTTACTATAAGTATATGTTACTATATGTTCATTTTATTGTATCTTATTACACAGTGTTTTCAAGAGACATTTACAAAATAATAAGTCACGTAATGGGCATTTCTGTTTTTAATAAGTAAGGTAACACATAACCTAGTGGTTCTCAAACTCGGCTCTCAGGATCCCAAACAGGTGTCTTTATTACTCACTGACATTGAATAATGATTTTAATAGATCTAAAGGTTGGGTTAATTATTTCACTTGTGACTCTGAGGAGACCTGGAAAATGTACGCTATTTGGGGTCCTGATGTCCGAGTTTAAGAATCACTGACATACTGTAACTTAATGTCTTTCCATTAAAATCAATCAGAAGAATATGTTTAACCAATGACTGTCTTCAGAAAAAGCTAATCAAGTAATGCCTTATACATTCTGTGAAATTAATATAATCCCAGCTTTTTTGTGACCATCCCTGAATAGAAGTTGCTGTTGTCAAAAGGGTGTCGATCAGTAAAGTAACATGTCCTCAAGTACTGAAAAAAAGTATCTTTTCTGCACTTACTGATCTACCATAATGAAGGATACCACAAAATGAATTCTGAAAACTCACAATGTACTCCAGTACATCGAGTGGGAGATATGAGCCATTAGTCTTAAAACATCAAGTTCACAGAAGTCTTCACCTTTTTATTCCTCCAGAAATGAGACATTTACAAAATGTAAATCTCATGTTATCTACTATATAAAAGTGGAAATTTGTCCTTCTGTCTGTCTTTCTATACAAATCCACAGTTTACAAGTGAAGATCGTGAAATTTGACATATGAGCATACTAAAACATGGCAGAGGCAACTAAAACAATTAGAAATCCCTAGCACCCCTGGGGGGTGACAGCAGCACAGAGTATATCAGGAGACAGCATAACTCTGGAATTGCTGGAGCAATGTACTCCAAACTTGGTACACATATGCCTTACAATCTGGGAACAAACACGGGGGGGGGGGGGGGGGTAAGACACCACTAGCACCCCTAGGGGTGGGACAGCAGCACAGAGTATTTCAGGAGACAGCATAACTCCCGAATGCCTGGAACAATTTACAACAAACTTAGTACACATATGACTTACAAGCTGGGAACAAACACTGTGGGGGGAAGACACACCTAGCACCCCTAGGGGTGAGGCAGCAGCACTGAGTATTTCAGCAGACACCATAATTCTGGAATGCCTGCAGCAATTTATACCAAACTTAGTACACATATGACTTACACTCTGCAAACAAACACTGTGGGGGTAACACACCACTAGCACTCCTAGGGGTGGGCCACCAGCACAGACTATATCAGGACATGCATGATATGTCAGTGAAGACAGGGTTGCATGTGACAGGGCCAGTGACATGATGTGAGGAGGGGAATGCAGGTAGCACAATCCCACACACTGAGAGTTAATTGTAAAGTGCAACGGAATTTGCTGCACTATAAGAAACTGTTAATAAACAAATTAATATAGTGGAAGTAGCACGGACCCCCAGCAGCACAGAGTATATCAGGAGATACATAATGTGCTTCACTATGTAATAAACTGTAAAAAAAAATCAGTAATTTCACAGGTGCACTGACATGATGTGAGGAGGGGTATGAAGGCAGTCGAAAGCCTCAGACTGAGAGCTGTGTAGTGGGAACAGCAGGGTCCTTTGGGGGACCAAAAAGGGGTCTGGCAACTACACAAAGTGCATCAGGGAAGCAAGATATGCTAGATCTCCAACCAATGTAAATTAACAAACAACTATCATTCTCATTTACCATCCTCATCCCATAGCAAAGCACGGGTATTCAGTTATCTACAATGTTATTCATACTGTGTGTTTAATATTTCAATTTATTTTTGTAAACAGACATTCTTAAAATCCTGTGCAATGCTGGGTACTCCAGTTAGTTTTATATATAAGAGAAAGAAAAAGCAGGAATTATACTGCAGTACAGCCACTAATTTAACAAATCGCCCTATGTGAGACTGTCACAATATGAATGTGTGAATCAAAAATGTTTGTCAAGGTATGTTAGAAGAATAACTAATCACTTTGAAGAAATCAATACTTGCATTGTACTTATGGGAGTAAAAGCCAATCAAACATTTAATCTTTAAAAATACTGTAGTGTCTGTTTCAGGGTAAAAAAAAGAATACCATCATAAAAGTGCATTATTCTTTTATTAAACATATAGATATATTACACAAAATACACTTACAGATGGAGCCTCCCTCAATATTGCAGTTTCTCTGCCTCAACGTAGGATTAGTCACACCTCAGCAATCGCTTAGGTTGTTGAGTTTATGCATGAACAGGCGCGTTGAAGCACAACATACACAGCATGCAATACACATCTTCACCACTGGGTGGCTAATGCTCCACTAATCCAGTACTGTAGAGCAAATAGCGGTGGATTGATCTACAAGCTCTGACAAATGATCAGTGATGACTGTAATGTTACTGTATACTGTACACAAAGACCAATGATCAAATAGAGAGTCAATAGCAAAAAAATAAACCAATAAATCAGTAAAAGAAAATAGTGTATACAGATGCAAACAAACGTGTTAAAGCTATGGTCCATTGACGTGTTACTGCATGTGAGCATCCAAGTCCCATAGACAAATCAATAAATAAAAATAATGTATACATACACAACTAACGAGTTAAAGCAATACTGTAGTTCATTGACGTTAGGAATATGTGAGTGTCCAAGTCCCGTAGCCAATATAGCATAAGCAAAAGCAATGAGAAAGGGTTACTGCTTATATTTACACATGAACTTGTGTATCTGTCACCAGGCATCTTGGCCAAGCGGTGAAGTGCCGGGTTCAATTCTCAAAGTGTGAATATCTGTGTTTTTTCCTGACACTTTATTATTTTCTATTTTTTTTTTATTTGAATATACCTTACATTCAATAAAATTATGCACACAGGTTTTACACGAATCAGGCAATGCTGTAGGAACATCTCATTATGCTATCTAAAATACACAACTGCTATGGGGATAAGTGAGCTGTGCACACCGTATGGCACATACTGTAGCAGGCCAGACTCCATCACAGAGTGGGTTCACAAAATGGCTGCCACCCATAACCCAGCACCTCGTGGAAGCCCACAGCTATGGAGCAAGAGACGGCATATGTTTTGCATGAATCAGGGCAATGCTGTAGAAGTGTCTCATTACACTATTTCAAATACATTGCGGCAATGAGGTCCCATAGATGCACCAATAAATAAAAATAGTGTATATAGATACAAACAAATGTGTTAAAGCTATGGTCTATTGACATTAGGGATACGTGAGTGTCCAAGTCCCGCAGACAAACCAATGAATAAAAATACTGTACTGTTTACAGACACAAATGAACATATTAAAGCTACAGTGTGGTCCATTGACATTAGGAATATGTGAGCATCCAAGTCCCGTAGCCAATACAGCAAAAGCAAAACCAATGGAAAGGGATTTACAGTACATTAGCCATGCTTTTGATTTTTCTTAATTTGCTTCTTTAATATGGTACTTTATACATATAAGGGAAAGAAAAAAAGATAATTCCTATCAGGAATTAAATACAGGCGCTTATAGAAATAATTAAAAACCACTTTAACAGTTTTAGATAATTGCAGCTCTCACAAGGTATTCTGTTGTACCTGATAAACACTAGAAAAAAACTATAGATACTATAATAGGGAGCGCAAACATATGATATCTTAAAAACAATTTATTAATAAAACAGCATATATTTGACCATAGAATGACTGCTGCAGAGCCAATTAGTAATTAGACAGGAGCAATTTGATTATACCAAACAATGTTGGATAGACACATGTAAAAATGGTCCCCTATTAATTATGATACAGGGAATCCAATATATCAAATGATAAGATGGTGTATATTTATCGTTCCTTAATATCCCAACAAAAATTTCGTCAGCTGTGTCCCTGTTGTTGCAAGTAATTAGCAGCGATGTTCAAAATTGCCTCATTAATATGATTTTGATGTGATAGCACACACACAGAAGGTTTGCAACTGTGATTGATTAACAGTTCCTTAGCAACGTAATTTTGACATCACTACGCCGTATATGAGATGATGTAAGTTTCTCACCAGAATGCAGTGTGAAAAAGCCGTATCCTATGGCATAAGGATGTAGCGGCTATGCGGCAGTGGATGTTAACGTTGGTGCCGGGTCCTATGGAACGAGGACCGCCCGGCACTGGAGCAGAGTGCAGTGGGAAAAAGCCGTATCCTATGGCACAAGGATGTAGCGGCAGTGCGGCAGTGGATGTTAACGTTGGTGCCGGGTCCTATGAAACGAGGACCGCCCGGCACTGGAGCTGGATAGACAGCCAAGTTGGAGTATAGAAATGAGGCAAACCTTAGGGACACGGAGTAATCACTCGTGCTGCTGAATATAGACGTCCTGGGATCAATATTGATCTTGCGGCTCAGCAGTATCGTGGTCAGAATCCTTGACGCGTTTCTCCGGCTTAAATCATGCCGGTTTCCTCAGAAGGTATAACTGGTGATCAGTTCAATGTGGTATATAACAGAACATCAGCCAATCAATGTTCAGTATAATTAAACACCTGATCTATAACAGGTGTAGGTATCATGCTGTTCAATCAGTATGGTCTCTAACAGGTATATTGTCATGACTATTTATACATACATTCGCTTGATTGAATATATATTATACATAACAATATAACATTTTTCTTACATATAAAAGGCAATAAATTGCTCATAATCAATTAATGGCATCGCGGAAAATATATTTGTTTAAAAAGAAAAAGAGAAAAGGGAAACTCTTTAATGATCAGCTCTATACTAAAATACATATATGTTTTTCAGACCAACGTATTACAGAGTTGTCAGTGGCACACAACACTAATTGTCAGGTTTACCAACTGCAACATCCTGGGTTCAAACCTCACTAGTCTCAGACTGATAATTTTAATCTGTTCATTTTTATTTTTATTTCTATTCAATTAACCTTTATTAAACAAGAATATATTGGTCATCATGTGTATATCTATATACAATTTACTAATTCCTTAGAGTAATTAATAAATTATCGGCATTAACCAAAATTCCCATCGCCCGAGGGGGATGAGAGGGCTGGACAGTGTCACAAAAGTATGATAATTCTTAAATCAGTGTTCCAAGGTGTATCGTTAGAGATCCCTATAACAAGAGGACATATACATAGAAAAGACCTCAAAGGGTTATATCACTAAGTGATGTAGTGCACCTCCATATTTATTTCCAAAAATAGGGTCACTTAATCTAACCAATATAAATGAAGTGGGAACTCGATATAGACAGACATTAGACATTGTTCATTTCAATACAGTCATTAAGACCATTTGGAAATAGAGTGCCCAAAGAGAATATCCAAAAAGCTTCTCGTTTGCAAAGGAGATTATATCTATCGCCTCCTCTGATGGTGGCCTCAATATGTTCTACACCCTGTATTTTAATGTTCTCAATGTTACCTTTATGCTTAGTAATTACATGTCTGACTAAACTATGCTGGCTAGTACCCCTCAGTATATTATTCTTGTGTTCTAAGAACCGCAACCGTAGTGCTCGTGTGGTTCGACCCACATATTGGATCCCACAAGCACAGTTAATCACATAAATAACATAATTGGTTTGACAATTAATGCTACCTACTACTTTAAACTGAGTCCCATAAGTATATGAATAAATTAATTTTACTTTATCCAACATAAATTGACAAGTAATACACCTACTTCTCCTGCATTTATAGCATCCATTTGTTTTTTGTTCTCCACACTTATGTAACCAAGTTTTTTTCTGCTTGGTATCTATTATATCAGTATGAGATGGTTTAAAATGACTTGGAGCTAAAAGAGTTTGTAGATTTGACGCTTTTTTATATGTAACACACGGTTTGTTGTCCAGAAATGTCGAGAGTAACCTATCTGTTTTTAAAATAGGGTAATTTTTATTAATTATGTTGCGTAGTTCTCCTGAACACATATTATACTTAGAGATAAATCTAGGTTCTTGTGTGTCAATACATGATTGTTTAATCACTGGTTTGGGTACCAATAGTGATCCTCTTTCTCTAGAGCGTGTATCATTTAAAGCTTTCTCGATCAATGTCATTGGATATCCCTGGTCTCTAAAGGCAGTGGTAAGTTCCGCAGCTTGTGCTTCGAACTGCTCTGATTGGGAACAATTACGGAGTACTCTTAAAAATTGACTTTTCGGTATATTATTTACCCACGGACGAAAATGGCAGCTATGGTAGTTAAGAAAATTGTTGGTGTCCACCTCTTTGTGATATGTTGACGTAACTAATATATTATCCTTAATACTAATATCGATATCCAAAAAACTAATATGTGAGGTGTGCGCAGTGCTGGTGAACCGTAAACCATAATTATTAGAATTAAGATGTGATACAAAGGAAGAAGTGGATAATAAATCACCATCCCAAATAAAAAACAGGTCGTCGATGTAGCGACCATAAAGTACCAGGTTCGCCCCATAGGGACCTCCCCATAGTCATTCTATGGTCAAATATATGCTGTTTTATTAATAAATTGTTTTTAAGATATCATATGTTTGCGCTCCCTATTATAGTATCTATAGTTTTTTTCTACTTTATACATATTCTGTTATGGCAAACAAAAATGTTGGTTGGACTGTAAATATACTGTACAGTAAGTCAGTTTCCAAGCAACAAAGAACAAGTTCAATATATTGTGAATAAAAAAAATGAAAAAAATTGGAAAGGTAAAAAAAAATGCTCCATGTACAGTACTGTACAGGAACTGTACATGTCATTTTTGCATTATATTCCACAGGAAATGTGTATTAGAGGCATATATGTACTAATTCACACAAGCAGTTCCTGCTGATTCCTATGATACAGTACAGTATGTGGCATGCTTATATTCTGTGTATAATTTCAAAATACTACACTTGCAGTACTACTGTAAACAATTTTTTTTCATAAACACACAAATGTGTCCCAGTTGCAAATGCATGTACAGTGCAGCAGGCAGTGTATGGTGACAGGACTCGCTTATCCCCATAGCCTCTGTGTATTTTAGGTAGCGAAATTAGATGCTACTTCAGCATTGCCCTGATTCATGTAAAACCAGTGTGCATAATTCTATTGATGTGAAGTTAAGTTAAAATAAAAAATTAATAAAGTATAAAAAAACAGGAATTCGCACTTTGGGAATTGAACATGGGACTCTGATTATTGGGTCCGGCACACTTCACCACTTGGCCATGACGCCTGGTGACAGATGCACAAGCTCATGTGAAAATGTAAGCAGAGATCCCTTCCCATTGGTTTTGTTTATGCTGTATTGGTTACAGGACATGTACGCTCACATATGACTAACATCACTGGCCCATAGCTTTAACACATTCATTTGCATCTGTACACACTATTTTTATTTATTGGTTTGTCTACGGGACCTCATTGCCGCAGTTTATTTGAAATAGTGTAATGAGACGCTACTACAGCATTGCCCTGATTCATGCAAAACTTATGCCGTCACTTGCTCTATAGCCCACTGGCTTCCATGAGGTGCTGGGTTATGAGCGGCAGCCATTTTGTGAACCCGCTCTGCGAACGGGTCTGGCCTGCTACAGTATGTTCCTTACAGTGCCCATATCTCGCTTATCCCCATAGATGCTGGGTATTTTAAATAGTGTAATGAAATACTCTTACAGCATTGCCCTGATTCATGTAAATCTGTGTGTAAAATTCTATTGAATGTGAAGGTATATTAAAATAAAGAAAAATAAAAAAATTAATAACGTGTCAGAAAAAACAAACAGGCATTCGCACTTTGGGAATCGAAATGGGAACTCTGAGCATGGGGCGTGGCACACTTCACCCCTTTCCCACGATGCCTGGTGACAGATACACAAGCTCATGTGTAAATGTAAGCAGTGATCCCTACCCATTGGTTTTGCTTATGATGTATTGGCTATGAAATGCTCACATATCCCTAAGTCAGTGGACCATACTGTAGCTTTAACATGTTTGTTTGTGTCTGTATAAAGTACACTATTTTTATTTATTGGTTTATCTACGGGACCTTTTTGCCGCACTATATTTTAAATAGCATAATGAGACGCTTGTACAGCATTGCCCATACAGTACAATGTACAGTAAAGTAGTTCTTGCACTATAGTGTATTTCAATGGAGAACACACGCATGCGCAATGATGATTTTAAAAAGTGACATCTGGTGGATGATCACAGGTATTACACTCACCAGTAATGTCAAATGCCATGCTAAGGTCTGTGAGCCTCCTTACGACTAAGCATATCACCTTGCGCCCAGGTGCGCTGCGACTCCATGATCGGGACTAACACCATAGACAGCATAGATGAGCGAGGCTCCATCTGTACTAACATATTACACTTAAGCAGTATTGAAAACCATTCATTAATATGACCAGGATGCACTCTTACCAGGTTCTAATAAAAAAGCATGTCAACCAGTCCTTTCAAGTGTACCTAGTAAGGTGATTTTAGAGGTGTCCAGATTAACAGGTTATTTTAAGGGAGTATCACTGAGGTCCTTATGTATAGTCCCAAAAGCCAATGGGTATCACCTTTGTAAAGACTGCTGTGGTTGAAGTGTGTTGATCAGGAGTGTTCTTGTGGACCTGGAGACCTCTGAGAAACCAGACATTAAAGTCGCTCAACCCTGTGGCACAATCCAAGCACACTTGTTAGGGTTTTTAAACAAAATGAAATATTGTAAGAGGCCATCTTGGTCATGGGGGTCATTCCGAGTTGTTCGCTCGCAAGCTGCTTTTAGCAGCTTTGCACACGCTAAGCCGCCGCCTACTGGGAGTGAATCTTAGCTTATTAAAATTGCGAATGAAAGATTAGCAGAATTGCGAATAGACACTTCTTAGCAGTTTCTGAGTAGCTCCAGACTTACTCGGCATCTGCGATCAGTTCAGTCCGTTTCGTTCCTGGTTTGACGTCACAAACACACCCAGCGTTCGCCCAGACACTCCTCCATTTATCCAGCCACTCCCGCGTTTTTCCCAGAAATGGTAGCGTTTTTTCGCACACACCCATAAAACGGCCAGTTTCCGCCCAGAAACACCCACTTCCTGTCAATCACATTACGATCACCAGAACGAAGAAAAAACCTTGTAATGCCGTGAGTAAAATACCTAACTGCATAGCAAATTTACTTGGCGCAGTCGCACTGCGGACATTGCGCATGCGCATTAGCGACTAATCGCTCCGTTGCGAGAAAAAAATAACGAGCGAACAACTCGGAATGACCCCCCATATGTACAGTATGTGTATATGTAGAATAACCCAAAATTAAAAAGTATAATATATGTCACTAGTACAGTATTTATGCTTTACTTTAATTTTAAACTAATCTTTATTACAGTTTGCTTATCCTTTATGTTATATAGCAAACTTTATTTATAGAACAGAAATAAAAATGACATATACAGTAAAACAAGATGTGGCAAATACTGTTTACAAATCCCAACAGCTTTTTCATTACTAAACAAAATACTGTATAATAGAAATATTTAAAACTTATTAAAGTTAAATATTATTTATTTTAGAGATGATAAATTGTGAATAAAATAAAATAATAATAAAAAGAAAATAATAAAAAAAAAAACATTAAACTGGAGCATAGTAATCCAGAGCTAACTATAAATAAAGACATGATAACCAAGCATCACAAAATTGGGTAAATTATAGCTAATAATCTTAAGCAGTTCTTTTCCCAAGTTATTTGCCCTTGGAAAATTAATTGCAAAAGAAGAAAAACAAGAACATATCAGGTGTAAACGCTGGTTTACGTACAGGACTAAAGCAACACTTTAAATAGACATTTCATACACTTTAAATGAAACCGCTGCGGCCGCTATACTTAATCCACAACCTACGTACCTATTACACCATTAGCGTACAGAGTCCCGTACTATGTACAGACTTTGTATGCAAATGCCGCGCTGACTGCACAAAGTACACGCAGCACGTACACACCCAAAGATACACCGTGAACCCTTAACAACTATGCATGCGATAGTAATACACTTTAAACCTTAGCAGGGAAAGGAAAAACACGACACCAGATTGTATTTAAACTGCTGGGTTCCGACACCACAACATATTATTACTGAAAGGGGATTACAATCACAAAGCAATACAATACAAAAGAATAATGGCTACAGTCAATGGTACATACTTTTGGTTTTGCCTGCCCTTCCCGGCTCGGTCCTCAGTCATCAAGGGTGATGACCTTCAGAGTTTGTGATAGTGACCTGGCATGCAGCTGGCTCTTTATACAGTAGATCAAAACATAATACAATAGACACTGTGTGCTCTTCTTCCATTGGTTCGGGGGTGGGACATATCCTGTGCACCGGGATCATTGATCAGCTCAAGAAGTGGGCGATGGCTAGGATTTGAGATGTGGTTATTGTTGTTTGCATCTGAGTTCCCGCCCCATGACCAGTTAAACCCATCACATTAATCATACATAAATCTGGTATTATTAATAACTTAATGTGGTGATATATAATAATATTCTTATTCCCACCAGATTAATGTTTACATGACTCTGAACAATATGATCCCACACATGATATGATTATCTATTTCCATCCTCAAGATATACATATATCCACATATATCCATATACTTATATACTATATATATATATACATACACACACACACATACTCCTGCTATTACAATTTGTTAGGAATTATATATATATATATATATATATATATATACAGTATACATATATATATATATATATGTATATATATACATACATATAGATAAATATACAAACACATACATCTTCAAGAGTTTAGACTATGAATGTTAATATCTCAGATTTCTAAATGTCTGGTTTGTGTTTTTGTTAGCTGTTGCTAACTGAGTTTCTCTGAGCCTGGGTTTCTGGGTATTGTCTCTTTATTTGGTTTGTCTTCAGGTAAGACAATGACAATCCAGTTCTTATTGCTTTTCAATAGAAACTCGGCTACCCTAGTAAACAAAGGTGTTTGCCTTCTTCATAGAAGTGGCTTTTCCATGCAAGTACAAACCCCACTGTAATTACTCATACCACGCTCTAATGCGCAGGACTGCGGGAGCGACCATACGCAATTTGCGAATATGTGCACGCACAGCAGAATACGCACGCACACGGAGGCCATCTATGTGGTGTTTGTACGTAATGTGTGTGTTGTAATATTTTATGACTTCGACAGTCCACCCTTTGGCAGTCATCAATAACTGCCACTAACTAATCAATAAACAGGAAAACAAATATTACCTATACAATATATACAAAATCTTGGATGATCGGGGAAGAGTTGTAGGTGGGAAATGTATGACCTAGTGGGATAGTAAAAAGCATGTATGTATGAATCCATGTCTGAGGGGCATGTATCATCGTGCCGTATATGTTCTAGATAAGCTTCGAGGCATTGCGAAGTATACATTAAATCCTTCTCATCCCGTATTAAGGGTCTGTAAATGGGCCAACAAACACTACCAAGCTCTTTTCGGCTTCTTTCTCCAACAAATGGGGTGCACATTTAGTTGATGATACATGGAGGGGGAAACATATGTGAGTGCTAGTATATGTGGATATCACCTGTCGACTATGTGTGCCATTAGCTGGAGGTTGCAGAGATGAAGATAAGACACATATATAAAAATACATTCACATAAACATTTTGGGTAGGGCTGACGTCTTTTCCAGTTGGATGTATCTGGGCAGAGGGGGAGACAAAGAAAAACGGGTGAAAGAAACAGGCCATGAAATTAATTTGCAGTCCTTATTATAACACTGTTTATGGATGGGTCATAAATTGAATCTGCTGCTATAACAGCGCCCTCGCTCCTTAGACTCATTAAATTTGTGCCGTGCTTGCGCCGCATTATAATTTGAACACACCCAAATATCGAACCAATAATTATGATGACTCCCAGGATACAAAGGAGAAACTTCCCCACACTCATAATGACATTCTGAGCCCACTCTCCTAAACCTGAGAACCATTTGCGTGGGTTCAACCATGAGACCCAGCTGGTCAGTTCATTACTCACAGTCACTAAGGTAAGGTTGTGCTTCCTCCTGAACTCCCACTTCAACTGCAAGATATCGTCAATCTTTTGATCGGTAATCTCCGTTGGGTCGTCAGTGCTGTTTGTAATATAAGTACAGCACTTCACACCATATTGAGTTTCCAGGGTAACACAGTACCCACCTGTCACGGCTGTGACATAATTAAGGACCATTCTGTGCTGAATCAGTTCCTTCTTGTAAGCTTGTAACTCCCTTCCCGTATACCTGAAGGTGTTGTCATACATCTCAGTGATATTATCTATCAAGTTTGCTAGCGCATGGATATTTCTATAATTTATAGTTCCTCTGGCAGTATGGGTAACGTTGGTAAAAGACACCTTCCAGTCTGCAGCTGGAGGTGATTCTGCAGAGGACATTTTTTTTTTTGCTTTATTAAAATTACGCAAGAGGGAGATTGATTATCACCTACACGGCGTTACTATCTCTGATTACTACAGGGAACGCAAAATCCCTAGGGGATTCAGAATAAAGAACATTCCCACCATTGGAAGGTCAAATCCTGAATTTTGTAGACGGTGGGCAGCAGTATTAAACAAATGCTCGCTGGACCTGATGATCTTGGTTGTGGAGGAGTCCACCAGAATCCTGAATGAAACTACATCAAAAATCAAAGAGATAGAACGCACTTCCAAACATCTTTTAGTAAATGATACTAGGGAAGACTGGCTGCAAAAGCTACAGGTGAAAATTGACTCCTATAAGCAAGAGCTAATTAAATACAAAAAAACCAAGTTGGCAGCCGTCAATAAAGATTATGAGGAACAGACTGTGTATCCGTGGGCCACAGGAAAATTCCCAGTAAGGAATAAAAGATTTTTCCCAAGACGTAACACCAGAAGGTTCTTAACGGACACTGAGGGGTCAGCTGTGGACAGCTCAGCCACTGACTCTGACCAGGCGTCAACTTCTAACACCGGTAAACCCCCTTTAGGGGCTACGACACGGGCAAAGGTCGCCCCAAAAAAAGATTCCGCGGCAAAACGAGGCGGAGCAGGCAGGGGGAGAGGCAGAGAAAAGCACTAATGCCAAAAAGTGATCTCATCATTAATCTTTCCTCTCATGTCCTTACTGCAGATGAATCATCTTTACTTAACAAAGGGTTAACCTTTGTACCAATAACCAAGTTTAATCGATTTGACTGGAAAGTAGATTCCTGGAAACATCAGAGGAACATTAAACTCAAAGAATTCTATGGGAAGAGTAATTCAGTGGAAGAGGCTACATCCAGTAAACATTCCATACGGCCTAAGTCGATGTTTGAGCCACAAACTCACAATGCTGCCATCAAGAGTTATGCTCGCATGTTGGAAGATGGTGTTGATCATGAAGTGGCTAGATTACCCGGAGTTTCTCCTAATTTATCAAAAGGGGAGTTTCAAGCGCTACAAGATCTCAGCAAAAATAGATCTGTAGTCATAAGGGCAGCTGATAAGGGTGGGGCTATAGTGTTACAGGACTTACCAGCTTATAATGCAGAAGTGTACCGCCAGCTAAACGATCAGGCTGTGTATTGCAAACTGGGCGCAGACCCAACTATCAGGTTTAAACAAGAGATCGATATGATCCTGATGCAAGCCCATCAGAATTCCATTATTGATAAGCAAACACTGAAGGCCCTGACGGTGGACCACCCTGTAACTCCACTCCTATATACGCTGCCAAAAGTCCACAAAAATCGGGACGCCCCCCCAGGACGACCTATTATCTCGGCACGGGGATCCCTTTACAGTAATATTTCCAAATATTTGGACAGCTTTCTTCAGCCAGTAATTCAAGCAGAACCGACAGTTCTTCTAGACACCACCCAGCTTCTTCTATTATTGCAGAACCTTACACAACTTCCTGAAACATGCACACTGGCAAGTGTTGACGTGGTGAGCCTTTATACGAATATCCCACATTCAGAGGGGATTGAGGCCGTGAGAACTTTACTGTCATGTAATTCCATCTACACAGGACCTGATGTGGAATTTTTTCTTGCTTTACTAGAAAAAACACTCACACGTAATTTCTTTTATTTTGACGGACATTTTTATCTACAACGGCTCGGATGCGCCATGGGAAGCAATGTAGCTCCGGCTTTTGCAAACGCCTATATGCTATGTGTAGAGAGGCGTTTATTTCTTCAAAATCCAACCTTTTCGGAACGGCTTCTTCTTTTCACACGCTACATTGATGACTTGCTACTCATCTGGGCAGGCACTCCAGAAGAATTTAAAGATTGGATGCAGACAATCAATCATCTGGACGCCAACATCAAATTTACGTTCGAGTGTAGCACTGACGTTATCCATTACTTGGATGTACAGATTACAAGACATGGGAACCATCTACAGACATCTGTATATCATAAACCGACGGACAAGAATACGTTGTTACATGCCAAAAGTTTCCATCCCATTGCGATGAAAAAGGGATTACCATTCTCGCAATTTCTTCGTGCCAGACGCATCATCAGTGACCAGGATGAGTGCGAATCAGAATTAGATGGAATGATTGGGAAATATCTAGAGAGAGGGTATCCGTTGAAGGACCTTGAGAGTGCAAAAAGAAAAGCTTTGGCGCTTCCACGCACTCAATGTCTACAGCGGAGAGAAAAAACCCCAGAAAAAGTTATACCGCTAATTACTACCTACAATACTGCAAGCACAGTAGTGAGAAAAAAAGTTAGAGAACTGTGGCCAATCGTCAAGACCGATAGATCTCTACCATCCCTTAACCAATACAGAGTGTTGAATTGTCACCGGAGGGGACGTAATTTGAAAGATTGGTTGGTACACAATGACACCACGACAGAAAAAATGGAGTTACGCTCCCATTTTTTAACTAAGAAACCTGGCTCATATAAATGTCTAGGTTGTACTACTTGCAGGTACTTAGAGATAGGTCCAGTGGTATTACACCCTCATTCGGGGAAGAAAATTCCCATCAAACATGTTTTGACCTGCACATCCAAGTATGTAATATACATCATAAAATGTCCCTGTGGCCTTGCTTATGTGGGCAAGACCTCCTGCACCTTCAGAGAACGGGCAGCGCAACACAGATCAGCCATAAGGCAGGCTCTGGAGGGGAAGGAGATGGAACAGCCTGTCGCCAGACACTTTAGAGAGGCACGACATACGATGGCTGCTCTGCGATACAAGCTCATAGACCATGTTCCCCCTATATTAAGAGGAGGTGATCGGAACAGGAAATTACTACAGCTGGAGGCACGCTGGATCTTTGAGCTCAATACTGTGGCTCCTTTGGGGCTGAATGAAAACCTTTCCCTCCTTTGTTATTTATAAGATGTTTGTCTATGATCTTTGCGGCTTCCGTGTATCTGTTTGTTAGATGGAGCTTGCCTTTTGGATTTGAATTTTTGTGAGTGTTATAACACATATTTGGTACCTGTATCCAATATATTTCTTACTTGGCTGGGTACATGGCCTGTGAAAGTCTGTGCTCTTATAAAGCTTTGCCGGTTCATTAGATAATAATTTTTCAGTAACCAGCTTATCAGATAATATTTTTTCTATTTTAAGATATTGGTCACAGTCCTTTTTGAACCATGTATTAATATATCCAGAAGGCAACCCTCTATACGTGTTTTTCGCTATGTGCTGAACTATGGTTCTATCATTATCCTTATAGTCACGTAAAAAATCCTGCTTTCTCTTATATATATATGTCCTTGTCCTTCCTGGTGGTGGTATTTATGTGGTGTCACTTTATTATCCCCGCTGGTACATGTGTGTCCGTTTGAAATATCTCTCGGTCCATTGTGCTCTATGTGGGAAGAATCCGCTATATTATGCGGCATCATCACACGGTGTTGCCTTGGGCTCCCTGCTCTGGTTACCGGGCGCTTTGTTTTGCTTTGTATAGCCTATCGTCTTGGCAACAGCCGCGCCCATGAGGCGTGGCTAGTGCGGCTTGTGGAACTGTGTTGTGACATTCACGCACCTAAGGCCGTTGCCATGACTACTATTCCGCCCACACCATACGTCATAGTATGGGACGGCGTTTGTGACGTCAGCTCCGGGTGCCGGAAGCAGGGGGAACGTGGCTTGCTGCACACACTGGTGTTATATAAGGTATGTAAGTTTTATATTTTGTTATCCTGACGAAAGGTGCTAATAAAGACACCTGAAACGTTGATTGAACCTATGCTGCCTCAGTGAGCTGTTTTTTCTAAAACCATTGGAGTGCCGCCCTTTATTCCACTTTGTTTGCTGGGCCTTGTAGTGCCACGGGAGGGCACCCTGGTATTTATCCTGTGCTGTTGGAGTGCCGGTCGTATCCAGAGCTATATATATATATATATATATATATATACAGTATACATATATATATATGTATATATATACATACATATAGATAAATATACAAACACATACATCTTCAAGAGTTTAGACTATGAATGTTAATATCTCAGATTTCTAAATGTCTGGTTTGTGTTTTTGTTAGCTGTTGCTAACTGAGTTTCTCTGAGCCTGGGTTTCTGGGTATTGTCTCTTTATTTGGTTTGTCTTCAGGTAAGACAATGACAATCCAGTTCTTATTGCTTTTCAATAGAAACTCGGCTACCCTAGTAAACAAAGGTGTTTGCCTTCTTCATAGAAGTGGCTTTTCCATGCAAGTACAAACCCCACTGTAATTACTCATACCACGCTCTAATGCGCAGGACTGCGGGAGCGACCATACGCAATTTGCGAATATGTGCACGCACAGCAGAATACGCACGCACACGGAGGCCATCTATGTGGTGTTTGTACGTAATGTGTGTGTTGTAATATTTTATGACTTCGACAGTCCACCCTTTGGCAGTCATCAATAACTGCCACTAACTAATCAATAAACAGGAAAACAAATATTACCTATACAATATATACAAAAGCTTGGATGATCGGGGAAGAGTTGTAGGTGGGAAATGTATGACCTAGTGGGATAGTAAAAAGCATGTATGTATGAATCCATGTCTGAGGGGCATGTATCATCGTGCCGTATATGTTCTAGATAAGCTTTGAGGCATTGCGAAGTATACATTAAATCCTTCTCATCCCGTATTAAGGGTCTGTAAATGGGCCAACAAACACTACCAAGCTCTTTTCGGCTTCTTTCTCCAACAAATGGGGTGCACATTTAGTTGATGATACATGGAGGGGGAAACATATGTGAGTGCTAGTATATGTGGATATCACCTGTCGACTATGTGTGCCATTAGCTGGAGGTTGCAGAGATGAAGATAAGACACATATATAAAAATACATTCACATAAACATTTTGGGTAGGGCTGACGTCTTTTCCAGTTGGATGTATCTGGGCAGAGGGGGAGACAAAGAAAAACGGGTGAAAGAAACAGGCCATGAAATTAATTTGCAGTCCTTATCATAACACTGTTTATGGATGGGTCATAAATTGAATCTGCTGCTATAACAGCGCCCTCGCTCCTTAGACTCATTAAATTTGTGCCGTGCTTGCGCCGCATTATAATTTGAACACACCTAAATATCGAACCAATAATTATGATGACTCCCAGGATACAAAGGAGAAACTTCCCCACACTCATAATGACATTCTGAGCCCACTCTCCTAAACCTGAGAACCATTTGCGTGGGTTCAACCATGAGACCCAGCTGGTCAGTTCATTACTCACAGTCACTAAGGTAAGGTTGTGCTTCCTCCTGAACTCCCACTTCAACTGCAAGATATCGTCAATCTTTTGATCGGTAATCTCCGTTGGGTCGTCAGTGCTGTTTGTAATATAAGTACAGCACTTCACACCATATTGAGTTTCCAGGGTAACACAGTACCCACCTGTCACGGCTGTGACATAATTAAGGACCATTCTGTGCTGAATCAGTTCCTTCTTGTAAGCTTGTAACTCCCTTCCCGTATACCTGAAGGTGTTGTCATACATCTCAGTGATATTATCTATCAAGTTTGCTAGCGCATGGATATTTCTATAATTTATAGTTCCTCTGGCAGTATGGGTAATGTCTAATGCGAGAAGGAACTGAATCCCGGTGGATTCGTGGATCAAATCAGAGGCTTAGTGCTCTGTCCTATCTATGAGGTGTCTCTTGATGATGTGTTCATAGTGAGTATGATTATAAGGAGCCTGAGCACTGCGATGAACGTCTTTCATTTTATCATGGGTTATGGTCATGACCTCTGGTAGTACTCTCCCAATATAACACAATCCCTCTGAGCTCGGGGCAAGCCACTTTTACGCCTTCCTCCCACATATGAAATAGGCATCATCTGGGAGAACATAGGGGACAAAATATAACATCACCATATTACAAATTTTCCAAGTAAAGAAACCAATCCCTAGTTCTCCCATCTGCTCAGTACAAGTATCGGGCTGGATGATATGAGCACAATACCCTGACAATACTTTTCCAACCCACAAGGTCTTGCTTCCACGAGTATACCTATACCGGAAATACCTCCCACTGTTGGCTATTTGGCGTACAAGTTCAGAGTCTATGGGTATCCTATCAGCTCTGTATGAAAAGGTCATTGTCTGGTTATTCCACGTCACTTCCCAATTTCCCGGTTTTCGGTCATTGGAAATATTAAAACACAATAAGGACCTGTCTACATGATACTGGTGGAGCTTCAAAATAGGGGGCCTAGAGATATTGAATTTCTTGTCCACCGGTCTCCCACCCCGCAATTCGAGTACCTCATCTATTGCTAAAGGGTATGGTACTAATCCTGACTTACTATGACCTTGAGGTACTTGTGAACACACCCATCATTCTGTCTGGTTTAAGACCTTACCCACTAGTGAGTGGTAATCACTCAAAGGATGGCATTCCATGTCGATATTAATGTTGGACTGACATCTCTGGATGCACCCATCTTCTACTATATTCATCAGACAATAACCCCTCACAGTGCCTCCGAGCTCCCTGACTACCAGAGCGCTTACTGATGCCAGTCTTTACTAAAGTGATGTGCTGCTCCTGAGATCCTACAAATTCATACTCGCCATCAGAACCCATTCCAGATCCCTGCTCGACCTCTCTGTAACCCTCGCCAAAACAAACTGTCCTGATCAAAACCAGAATTACTAACAGAACCCGAAACGCAGTCTCTTGTGATCGATCCATTTCGTTAGGGGAAAGGAGGAAAATAAGAAGGAGAAAAGAAAGGAAAATGCAGGGGGAGGTAAAAAAAGAAAATGGTACGACAACCGTTCTAGATCTTGTTACTCTCTGTGCTCAGATGCCCTTTAACAGTCCTGCCTCTCAACTTTCCCGGAACAAACAGTCCAGTGATACAAGATTCTCTATACTCTGCTCTTTGTCACGAGTTCTCTCCGGGTCAGCGACCTTCTTGCAGTGGGACGAGTGGACCCAAGTCTCTTTTTCGGCGACCTTCAATGCTGTCGTGCTGGTTAACAAGACTTGGTATGGCCCTTCCCACCTGTCTATTAGGCAACCTGAGCATAAGAAATTTCGAATCATCACATAATCCCCAGGTTCAATGTCATGACAATTACTGTTCGGTAGATCAGGGATCACCAGCTTTAAATTTCTTTGTTGATTTCTCAGCTGCTGGCTCATCCCAACCAAATATTTCACAGTCACTTCATTATTACATTTCAAATCATCCTGGGGGTCTATCATTACATGAGGTTGTCGACCAAAAATAATTTCAAAGGGTGATAAGTTAAGGGGAGACCTGGGAGTGGTTCTGATGCTGTACAACACTAGTGGCAAAGCTTCTGGCCACGACAATCCAGTTTCAGCCATTAATTTGCTCAGCTTGTTCTTAATAGTGCTGTTCACTCTCTCTACCTTTGCACTCACCTGTGGACGGTATGGAGTATGCAGCTTGCTATTAATTCCCATCAGTTTGCACATGACCTGAAAGACTTCACCTGTAAAATGGGTACCCCTGTCACTTTCAATTATTCTAGGGTTACCATATCTGCACACAAATTCCTGCACAATTTTCTTTGCAGTGAACGTAGCAGTATTTGTGACAGCAGGGAACGCTTCTACCCAGTTGGAAAATACATCAATACAAACTAACACATATTTCAAATTCCTACAGGGTGGTAACTGAATGAAGTCGATTTGTATTACCTGAAAAGGTCCATCTGTAGGAGGGATATGGGATGGCTCTGTTGGTATTGTCTTTCCAATATTCTTCCTCAAGCAAGTAAAACATGTCTCTCTTACCTGCATGAGAAGAGAATCCTGGCGCACACCAGTAGGCTCTCATCAGCCTGCACATACCCTCTTTGCCTAGATGAGTCAGACCATGTGCCACCTCAGCTAGACTTGGAAGATATGCTCTGGGGGCTACTGGCTTACCGTGTCCACCTGCCCACAGTCCTGAGGACTCCTGGCCATACCCCTTTGTCCTCCAGACTGCCTCTTCCTGTAGGGAACACAATTTTTTTCATTTTAATTTACTATTGTGTGTTATCAGTTGTGTGAAGTAAACCGTCTCTGGATGAGAGAAGAGAGAGGAAAAAAATAGTAAATAAAAAAAAGAAAATGTCAGGTTTAGAAATGTCAGGTTTGGCATTCACCAACAGGCTGTCACACCATCACACATATTGGTGTCGGTGTCTGTACACAGTCTCCCTTCACCAGTATTCTCATTCTCCACCCTTTGTGCATGACCAGGCACACTGTATTAATACTGGTGTCCTTATGTCCTTATGCTGGTAAGATATACTGGATTTGGGCAGAGCTCTGAAGGACCGATTAGGCATGTGGCATTTGAACTGTGATCGGGTCCATGTAATGAACCCTCCTGTCGTGAATGTAAGAAATGAGGCGGAAACTTTGAGGGAAAATCACATAGATGTTAGTAACAGATAAGTTTGTAGAGGCAAGGAGGATTTTATAAAATTTGACAACTGGATTGTGCATTGTGGGGAAGTGATTCTCTACTGTCTATACCCCTAAAAAAATATTCTGTGTCTTATCTCTACTGGGACTATCCCAGCCATCAATCCAGTGTCCTGTCCATCCTAAGTTCATAGGGAACCCGGTATCTGTGAGATAATTTTCTCTACCTGTGATGGACATGCATCTAGAACAGTGAAATGCAACATTAGTCTTCGTGGGTATCCAACATACTTTGTGCTTCCGGGGCGGGAGCACAGTATATGTATATCATCTCTAACAAAACTCCTGTAATGTTAATCAGGGGCCATTTCTGCTAGAGAAAGAAGCAAAAGTTTAGAGGCCCCATCTTGACCCCAGCAAGTTCTGTCAAAAGGGTAAAGTTGCATTTATTCTGTTCTTCCCATTAACCGAATCTGTGTTTTCTATATGGCTCGTGATTCCTTACTATATGTCCCTTTATCCCATCTATGTGTTTAATACTGTGGATTGTTTTCTCTGTCTAGGGGTCTATATTGACTATGTGTTCTACTATATCTACAATCTCTGGCAAAATGCCCTTCCTTCCTACAAGTGTAACATATCCTAGGTCTTTTCTTACTATCTGGGTTTTGGGGTTTAAGTTGATGAGACTTTGCTGCAAGAGCCTGTAGACTTATTGTCATCAGCTTCTCCTCCTGCTGTTTTCTACGCCTAGCAATATTCTTATGATGTTCAATTGCGCACGCTCTAAGACAAGCTACTGTTGCCCCTCTCCAATTAGGCAAAGATGCTTGTACCCTGTCCATAACTGCCTTATTGAGTCCGTCCATTAGCACAGAGACAGCCACTTCCCTATAATTCGCATCGTTACCTGTATCTGATACCCCAATGTATCTATCCATTATTTGCAGGGCCCGATGGAAATATTCAGATGCCATTTAATTTTCCCTCTGTTTTATGGAGAAAATTCTTCTCCACTTAACAGTAATGGGGAAACACAACTTTAGTTGATTATTAATTTGTTCTATATTTTCCTGATTGTTTTCGTCAGTCATAGGACTATCCGACTCTAACCTACAATCAGTGATACATTTTTGGGTGTCAATATTAGGGGGTAGGCACGCTTTTAAAAGTATCCACCAATCTTTATTAGCTGGTTCATAAGCATTACCCAGATCTCTGATAAACTTTTGACATCTGGCTAAATACTCCTGGGGATCGGGGAATTCTGAAATGATTGACCGCAGCTCAGCTCTGGACCACGGGCAATACATTGCATTATTCCTGGTGAGGATTACTCCCTGACTATCGGTTCCCCCATTGGGAGTTACTATTTCCAAGACAGGATGTAATCATACCATTCCGTTTCTAATCTGTTTACTGTAGGGTGTTGTTGTCTCTGGGCAATGACCCGTCTCACACTTACCGGTAGCTGTGACCTCACCAGTTCTTTCAGTGGGGAACACTGGTACTGCTCTAACTGGGTGGACAGGCCCCACCTGAGTTTCCTGCAAAACGACTGCCTGAACGAGAGCTGTGATTTGGCTGGATCCTTCATCTTCCTGTGACCTATGACCTTGAAAAGACTTCAAAACAGGATACAACTTGCAAAGGTTAGGGTTAATACATTGCTCTTGCATACTACTATCATTTACAGATGTACCATTGACTGTAGCCATCTTATTCCCTTCGACCTGTGTCGGTAATGGTGAGTTTGTGTCTCCATTCCTGCTAGGTTTGGAACCTGCTTTACGAGTTTGTTCCCTTTGTATCTCCCCCTCTTGCTGCCATAAATTTAAACAATCTGTATGTCTAATCCTTTGTTTTCTGGATTTCATCAGACATATCCTTATCCTTAAGTACTGCAATACCTCCGGTTCAAAGCTGCCCACCTTAGGGAATGATACCCTATCTTTGTCAGTCATACGTAACCATTCATTCATTTGCTCCTTCTCCGCTGAGTACCACAACTCACTCCAATAGTGAACACCGCGTACCCAGTGAGGCCCTATTGGTTTCTATTTACTGGAAGTGTTAGGAGTAACTTACCTTTTCCAGAAAATATCTGCCGCTGGAGATTTTCCTGAGAGAGACCAGCGAAAACTCCCTATACACTTATACACAAATCACGCTTGCGTATGCTCTATACAGCGCTAATGATACCGCGATTCTATGCAAAAACTCATAAAAGGGGTATCAAGTTGCGCTATATATCGCACCCATAAACGCGCGGTCCAATTGCACAGCGTATAGGTACTTGTTACCTATCTGCCGTGCAACCACGGGTCGATATACAAACTGCGACCCTCAGCTCGAAGTGTAACAAAAAAAACCTTTTTACTTCAATACTACACAATGCACAATTCCTTATTACGCTCCTCTGCAAATCTCCTCACAATTTGAGTATTTCAATCTATATTAACGTGAGTCAGCCGCCTCACGCGACCAAGCCTCCACTAACTTGGTGTACCACGGGACCCGATTTCCAGGGTTCAAATCCACTCATTCCTACGTTCGCTCACTCAAATACACTTTGGTTTTTCTGTACAGAAAATTTTAATTCATTCATGTAGGCAGCTTCGCCCCAGAGGCAATACAGCTTAAACAAAAGTTTTAGTCTTATGGCAACAATGTGAGAGGGTATGCAAAGTATGGGTGTCTTTTGTGTACACTTTTTGGCGCCCAAAAACAATTTCACAAATTTTTAAATAGCTTTTTTCCTGTTGTTTTACGGGTTCTACCAGCACCTCTGCAAACCATACAGAGCAGACGTCATCTAATCAGCACACAAGTAGGAATTTCAGTGTATCCATCGACCACGAAAAGGTTACATAGGATACTTTCTGTCCACCCTTTTGCTGATAGATTGTCTGCTATGACCTGTTAGGCTGTGAGTATGTGGAAATCGGATGAGCCCTCAATTGTAAACGCTGGTTTACGTGCAGGACTAAAGGAACACTTTAAAAAGACATTTCATACACTTTAAATGAAGCCGCTGCGGCCGCTATACTTAATCCACAACCTACGTACCTATTACACCATTAGCGTACAGAGTCCCGTACCATGTACGGACTTTGCGTACAAATGCCGCGCTGACTGTACAAAGTACACGCAGTGCGTACACACCCAAAGATACACCGTGAACCCTTAACAACTATGCATGGGATAATCGTAACACAACACTTGTGTAACTATAACAAAGTAACTACTGCAGGTAAAGTACGCACTGGGTCGGGTGCCCAGCATCCTCTACGGACTAGGAGAAAAGGATTTACCGGTAGGTATTAAAATCCTATTTTCTCATACATCCTAGAGGATGCTGGGGTCCACTTCAGTACCATGGGGTTATACCAAAGCTCCAGTACGGACGGGAGAGTGCGGATGACCCTGCAGCACCGATTGACCAAACTTGAGGACCTCATCGGCCAAGGTGTCAAACTTGTAAAACTTAGCAAATGTGTTTGCCCCTGACCAAGTAGCTGCTCGGCAAAGTTGTAATGCCGAGACCCCCCGGGCAGCCGCCCAGGATGATCCCACCTTTCTAGTAGAATGGGCATTTACCAACTTCGGTATCAGCAATCCTGCCGTGAAATGAGCGTGCTGAATCGTTATTGCAACATAAATTTTCAAAGCTCTGACCACATCAAGAGACTTTGACTCAGTGAAAGTGTCAGTAGCCACTGGCATCACAATAGGTTGGTTCATGTGGAAAGATGAAACCACCTTTGGAAGAAATTGTTGGCGAGTTCTCAACTCTGCCCTATCTTCATGGAAGATCATGTAAAGGCTTTTGTGAGACAAGGCCCCCAACTCAGACACCCGCCTAGCGGATGCCAAGGCCAAAAGCATCACCACTTTCCAAGTGAGAAACTTCAATTCTATCTCCTGCAGAGGTTCAAACCAATCTGATTCAAGGAACTGCAACACCACGTTTAAGGTCCCATGGTGCCACTGGAGGCACAAATGGAGGCTGGATGTGCAGAACCCCTTTCACGAACGTCTGAACTTCTGGAAGGGAGGCCAATTGTTTTTGGAAAAAAAACTGACAAGGATGAAATCTGAACCTTGATTGAACCCAATCTTAGTCCCCCATCCACACCAGCCTGCAGAAAATGGAGAAAATGACCTAACTAAGACTCCTCTGTAGGAGCCTTCTTGGATTCACACCAAGACACATATTTTCTCCAAATACGGTGGTAATGTTTAGACGTTACTCCTTTCCTGGCCTGAATAAGAGTGGGGATGACTTCTTTGGGAATACCCTTTCAGGCTAGGATCCGGCGCTCAACAGCCATGCCGTCAAACGTAGCCACGATAAGTCTTGATACACACATGGCCCCTGCTGCAGCAGGCCCTCGCGAGGAGGAAGAGGCAGAGGATCTTCTATAAGCAACTCCTGAAGATCTGGATACCAAGCCCTCCTTGGCCAGTTTGGGGCAATGAGAATTGCTCGAACCCTTGTTCTTATTATTATTTTGAGAACTTTTGGTATCAGTGGAAGTGGAGGGAAGACATATACCGACCGAAATACCCACTGGGTCACCAGTGCATCCACTGCTATTGCTTGAGGGTCTCTCAACCTGGAACAATATCTCTGAAGCTTCTTGTTGAGACGAGATACCATCATGTCTACTTGAGGAACTCCCCAAAGACCAGTCACCTCTGCGAAGACTTCTTGGTGGAGGCCCCATTCTCCTGGATGGAGATCGTGTCTGCTGAGGAAGTCTGCTTCCCAGTTGTCCACTCCCGGAATGAAAATTGCCGACAGAGCTCTTGCTTTCTTTCTGCCCAGCAGAGGAACTCTGTCACCTCTGCCCTTGCCGCTCTGCTTTTCGTTCCGCCCTGACAGTTTATGTACGCGACTGCTGTTACATTGTCCGACTGGATATGTACAGGTTGATCTTGAAGAAGATGTACCGCTTGTAGAAGGCCGTTGTAAATGGCTCTCAACTCCAGAACATTTATGTGAATACAAGTTTCTTGACTTGACCATCTTCCTTGGAAGCTCTACCCCTGTGTGACTGCTCCCCAGCCTTGGAGACTTGCATCCATGGTCACCGGGATCCAGTCTTGAATCCCGAACCTGCGTCCCTCTAGTAGGTGAGAATTGTGTAGCCACCACAGGAGCTAAATTCTGGATTTGGATGACAGGATTATCCTCTGATGCATGTGTAGATGGGATCCATACCACTTGTCCAATAGGTCCCCCTGGAATACTCTGGCATGGAATCGGCCAAACTGTATGGCCTCGTAGGCCGCTACCATCTTTCCCAACAACCGAATGCATTGATGAATAGACACTCTTGTTGGTTTCAGAATTTGTTTGACCATTCTCTGGTTTTCCAGAGCCTTTTCTACTGGAAGAAATAACCTCTGTATTTTTGTGTCCAGTATCATCCCGAGAAAGGACAATCTTGTTGTCGGTTCCAGTTGTGACTTTGGAAAATTAATGATCCTACTGTGACGTTGGAGTATTGTAAGGGAGAGTGCAATGTTCTGCATCAACTTTTCCCTGGACCTCGCTTTTATCAGGAGATCATCCAGATAAGGAATTCTATTGACTCCTTGCAGTCAAAGGAGGACCATCGTATCCGCCATTACTTTGGTGAATACCCTCGGTGCCGTGGAGAGTCCGAATGGCAACGTTTGAAACTGGTAATGACAATCCTGTACTGCGAATATCAGATAATTACAGAACATAGAAGTAAAAATATAACCAAGCGCTCAGTCACTCCAAACCCATGTGCTGCCAGCAAATTAAGGCTACTCAACCTTGAAGATCATAAGAAAAAGATAAAAAATATTGCAGCGCACATAAGTTGGGCAAAAGATTTTTTTGCCCAACTTATGTGCGCTGCAATATTTTTTATCTTTTTCTTATGAATATCAGATAAGCTTGATGCGGAGGATAAATGGGAACATGTAAGTAGGCATCTTTTATGTCCCCTGACACCATGAATTCCCCCTCCTCCAGACTGGAAATCACTGCCCTCAGAGATTCCATCTTAAACTTGAACTTTTGCAGGTAGAGATTCAGATTTTTCAGGTTTAGAAATGGTCTGACCGAGCCGTCTGGCTTTGGAACTACAAATAGGCTTGAATAAAGAGACAAGGGAACCAGGACAATGACTTGATCCTGACACAATCACTGTATTGCTGCTGCTACCACTTCCCTATCTGGGACAGAAGCTGGTAAGGTCGATTCAAAACTACGGCCTGGGGAAACGTCATGAAACTCCAGTTTATACCCATGGGACTCTCTTTGTATGGCCCACGTGTCTAGGCCAGATTGAACCCAGAACTGACTGAAGAGTTTCAGACGTGCCCCAACCTGAGCGGACTTTCCACAAGGGAGCCCCAGCGTCATGCTGAAGATTTGGCATAAGCAGAGGTTGATTTGTGCTCCTGTGAGACACTGTGGACTTTATTTCCTTTTCCCCTACCTTTACCCACAAAGAAAGGGGGGCCTTTACCCTTTTTTTTTTTTTAAATTGGGTCGAAAAGACTGCATCTGAGAGTGATGTGTCTTTTACGCCGGCGCAGGTGCATTAGGCATCGACTCTACCTGCGTTAGCCACAGAACTAAAGCATCCAGCCCATCTCCAAATAAGGCCTCACCTTTATACGGGAGAGACTTCATATTCCTTTTGGAGTCTGCGTCAGCATTCCATTGGCTAATCCACAATGCCCTCCGTGCTGAGATTGCCATGGTAGCGTTTCTTGATCCCAAGAGACCAATATCTTTCATGGTTCCTAGCACGTACGCAGCAGCATCTATGATATGACCTAACGTTAGGAGTATCTCGTCTCCATCTATTGTGTCAATGTATAATGACAAGATTTCTGACCACTTTTCAATAGCATTACTCACCCACGCACAGACAATGGTAGGGCTGAGTAGTGTCCCATTGGCCACATCAATAGATCACCTCACGAACTTGCGGTCTGCCGGTTCCTTAAGTGAAGCCATTCCAGGCGCAGGGAGAAACACCTTTTTCCTTTTATGACAGGGCCCTGTCTAAAATGTGGGTTGACTCCCACCTTTTGGAAAAGGTAAGCCTTTTGGGAATCTGAAATTTCTTTTCAGGTTAAATCAGACTCCCTCCAAGACTGTTCAACTCATGAGGTGGAGGGAAAATTACATTACTTCTTTACTAAAGTAAACCCTCTCCTGTGGTAAAAGAGGTGCTTCGTAACTTCTAACACCTCCTTTATAGCTAAAACATGTTTTGAATGCTTTTTGCTAACTTAGGACCTATTCCCCTGGAATCACTAGTGTCGACACAGGTATCAGAGTCTGTGTCAGTATCAGTTTGTACTACTTGTGCAAATTTGTATGTGACCCAGGGGGGTCCCTGTGGATGAAAGGCAGAACTATTAAAAATCACATCTTCAACAGATTATTTTCAGTTTTCTGCATGAGATTCATTCCAACCTCTTACTGATATGATTCATACTATCACGTAACCTTTCACCCAGTCAGTCTCTTGGTGTCATATTACAACTCTGTGTCCCTAACATGGCTCCCACAGAGGGAGAGCTCCCTGCCTCAGACATGTCACACACGTGCTCAATCACATCACAGACACTCCGGGCTTATAGGGGACAGACCCACAGTGAAATCTGTCAGAGGGACACAGAAATGAATTGCCAGTCCACAACTCAGCGCTTAAATAAAAAATCCCTGTGTCGTGTACTTTGAACACAGAGACTTTCCGCTATATATATATATATATATATATATATATATATATATATATATAGACGAATACTGTAATACAAACAGCGGCACTCAGAGACTGACACAGCCGGAAGAATGTAAAGTGCTAAGCCTTTATCATGGAATAAATAGCACCAGCACTTTATATTCTTCCGGCTGTGTCAGTCTCTGAGTGCCGCTGTTTGTATTACAGTATTCGTCTGCATCAATCTTTCCAGAAGGCACCTGAGCAATCTACCTACATTCAGGAGAGTGCCGATCCGATACCAGTTGCTATATATATATATATATATATATATATCCATATATTGCCTTAATATCACAATATACACTTTCCCCCCCTCTTTGTACTCTGATACTAAACAGAAACTGAGAGGAGGATCAGCGTATCTTCCCCTGCTTTTTGCTTGAAGAAAATGGCGCTGAGCAGTGTGCTGGCTGACTGAGGAGGAAGCCCCGCCCCCTCAATGGCGCATTTCTCCTCAGCATTTATGAGGTAATTTTTTATACTGGAGGAGGTAGGACTGTGCCTCAGCAACTTATGCCCCTTATTATGCTAGTTTCAATAGGTTTCATGCTGCCCAGGGCGCCCCCCCCCCCGTGCCCTGCACCCTGCAGTGCCTGTGTATGTGTGGGCAACATGGCGCACTGCTCTCCCGCCAGCCGCGAAGTACCTTTAGCCGTCACTTTGATTGAAGATCCTTTCTTCTAACACTCACCTATCTTCTGACTTCTGGCTCTGCAAGGGGGGTGATGGAGTGCTGTGGGAGTGAGCACATAGCCGCAGCTAGCGTTCAGTTCCCTTCAGGAGCTAATGGTGTCCTGTCAGCCAGAAGCCGAGCCATGAAACTATTCAGGAAGTTGGTTCCTACTACTGCCCCCTAAGTCCCACGAAGCAGGGAGACTGTTGCCAGCAGTTCTCCCTGAAAATAAAAAACCTAATATAAGTCTTTTCCGAGAAACTCAGTAGAGCTCCCCTGGAGTGCATCCAGTCTTCCTGGGCACATTTTCTAAACTGAGGTTTGGAGGAGGGGCATAGATGGAGGAGCCAATTCACACCCTTGAAAAGTCTTAAAGTTCCCATGGCTCCTGCGGAACCGTCTATACCCCATGGTACTGAAGTGGATCCCAGCATCCTCTAGGACGTATGAGAAATAAAGACTACTAGAACATATATTAACAGCATTGTATGAAAGACCTGAGTGCTTATGTAATAGCCTGTGAGAATTCAGGCGAGCATGTCTGTAATTTTAAAGTGGCAATCAAAGCATTTGGGAGTAGCTATTTAACAACAAAGCAATCCAAGGGGTAAATTTACTAAGAATCGTATTTTCCCATTTCAGGTCAAAGTTCAATCACGAATGACATCGAAAGTGTAAAACTGCAACTTTTTGAATTTGTTACGATGGATTTACTAAGCTGTCGTATTCGGGTTTTTCTTTTCTTCCGATGTCGATGTCATTCGTGTTTTTTTTGTGTTTTTTACGGCAGTGATTAGCAAAACACTGCCGACTTTTTTACAATTACTTTCGGCCGGATCTGTGTGATCCGTGCTGGGGTTCTATTTTTTTTTTTTTTTATTAAACACTGTAAAATTTAAAAAAAAAATTGCGTGGGGTCCCCCCTCCTAAGCATAACCAGCCTCGGGCTCTTTGAGCCGATCCTGGTTGCCGAAATATGGGGAAAAAAATGACAGGGGTTCCCCCATATTTAAGCAACCAGCATCGGGCTCTGCGCCTGGTCCTGGTCCCAAAAATACGGGGGACAAAAAGAGTAGGGGTCCCCCGTATTTTTAAAACCAGCACTGGGCTCCACTAGCTGGACAGATAATGCCACAGCCGGGGGTCACTTTTATATAGTGCCCTGCGGCCGTGGCATCAAAAATCCAACTAGTCACTCCTGGCCGGGGTACCCTGGGGGAGTGGGGACCCCTTCAATCAAGGGGTCCCCCCCCCAGCCACCCAAGGGCCAGGGGTGAAGCCCGAGGCTGTCCCCCCCATCCAATGGGCTGCGGATGGGGAGGCTGATAGCCTTTGTTGTAAAAGAAAAGATATTGTTTTTAGTAGCAGTACTACAAGGCCCAGCAAGCCTCCCCCGCATGCTGGTACTTGGAGAACCACAAGTACCAGCATGCGACGGAAAAACGGGCCCGCTGGTACCTGTAGTACTACTACTAAAAAAATACCCAAAAAAAGACAAGACACACACACCGTGAAAGTATAATTTTATTACATACATACACACATACATACATACTTACCTTAAGTTCCCACGCAGGTCGGTCCTCTTCTCCAGTAGAATCCAAGGGGTACCTGTTGAAGAAATTATACTCACGAGATCCAGGGGTCCAGGGTCCTCGGGGAATCCAGGGGTAATCCACGTACTTGAAAAAAATAACAAAACGGTGTCCCGACCACGAACTAAAAGGGGACCCATGTTTGCACATGGGTCACCTTTCCACGAATGCCAGAAACCCACTTTGACTTCTGTCTAAGTGGGTTTCTTCAGCCAATCAGGGAGCGCCACGTTGTAGCACTCTCCTGATCGGCTGTGTGCTCCTGTACTGAGTGACAGGCAGCACACGGCAGTGTTACAATGTAGCGCCTATGCGCTCCATTGTAACCAATGCTGGGAACTTTCTGCCCTGCGGTTGACCTAAAGTGACGTCACCGCTGAGCAGAAAGTTCCCAGCATTGGTTACAATGTAGCGCATAGGCGCTACATTGTAACACTGCCGTGTGCTGCCTGTCAGTGAGGACAGGAGCACACAGCTGATCAGGAGAGTGCTACAACGTGGCGCTCCCTGATTGGCTGAAGAAACCCACTTAGACAGAAGTCAAAGTGGGTTTCTGGCATTCGTGGAAAGGTGACCCATGTGCAAACATGGGTCCCCTTTAAGTTCGTGGTCGGGACACCGTTTTGTTATTTTTTTCAAGTACGTGGATTACCCCTGGATTTCCCGAGGAGCCTGGACCCCTGGATCTCGTGAGTATAATTTCTTCAACAGGTACCCCTTGGATTCTACTGGAGAAGAGGACCGACCTGCGTGGGAACTTAAGGTAAGTATGTATGTATGTGTGTATGTATGTATGTAATAAAATTATACTTTCACGGTGTGTGTGTCTTGTCTTTTTTTGGGTATTTTTTTAGTAGTAGTACTACAGGTACCAGCGGGCCCGTTTTTCCGTCGCATGCTGGTACTTGTGGTTCTCCAAGTACCAGCATGCGGGGGAGGCTTGCTGGGCCTTGTAGTACTGCTACTAAAAACAATATATTTTCTTTTACAACAAAGGCTATCAGCCTCCCCACCCGCAGCCCATTGGATGGGGGGGACAGCCTCGGGCTTCACCCCTGGCCCTTGGGTGGCTGGGGGGGGGACCCCTTGATTGAAGGGGTCCCCACTCCCCCAGGGTACCCCGGCCAGGAGTGACTAGTTGGATTTTTGATGCCACGGCCGCAGGGCACTATATAAAAGTGACCCCCGGCTGTGGCATTATCTGTCCAGCTAGTGGAGCCCGGTGCTGGTTTTAAAAATACGGGGGACCCCTACTCTTTTTGTCCCCCGTATTTTTGGGACCAGGACCAGGCGCAGAGCCCGATGCTGGTTGCTTAAATATGGGGGAACCCCTGTCATTTTTTTCCCCATATTTCGGCAACCAGGATCGGCTCAAAGATCCCGAGGCTGGTTATGCTTAGGAGGGGGGACCCCACGCAATTTTTTTTGAAAAAATAAGCACTTTCCCACCCCTTCCCACTGATATACATGCACGGATCTCATGGATCCGTGCATGCCTATCCAATCACGAATAAAAAAAAAAGGTCTGTTTTTTTTTAGCACTTTTTTACGAGTTGTAATTTTTCACGGCAGTGTTTGTTTTTTTTTTGCTTTGCACTTCTTAGTAAATGACCGAGATTCATACTTAAACAGCCGCGTTTTGACCGATGGTGTATTCATTCGTAATTTTTTACTTGGACTTGCAAAAAATTACGAATGCCCTCATCTCTGCCGTGATTAGTGTTTAGTAAATTACCGAGATGACACTTTGATGAAAAAAACGGCATCTCGGTCAAAATCGGGAGCTTAGTAAATTTACCCCCAAGTTTCAGCTTCTACTGGTGGAAAAAGCTCCCATTTTAGTGGTGAGTATAAAAACATTTTCAGGTACAGAAAAATAATTTGTCAGGTATGTTATTTGTACTATTAGCAGTACAGCTTAGTTATATGTTGCTAAATTTAATTATTAGAGATGTGTGGTTTGGTTTTCCTAAAATATGAACAAAACTGAACTTAGGGGTTCTAAGTCGAATGGAGTCCTGGATCGGAATCCCTTTGGGGTTCTGAATGGAAATGAGTCCTGCTTTGAGTCTGTTGTCCATTCAGAACTTGGATTTAAAAACCATTCTCAGGAATTGGATTGCATATAAACAGATTCAATTTAGCATTATTTTTTTACAATTTTTATTATCAGTGTTTAACTTGAGGGTGGTTTTGCCAAAACCAAAAACAATGATGAATTAGAATCAAAACACAGGTGTCCATGGACATCTTTAATGTATATATGGGAAGCGGTCAGCATCCCGCCGCCCTGGACACCAGCGGTCAGATGACTGACCCATATTACCAACACCTTGTGGACTCCTGGCACTGAAACCCTGATCGACGGCATCCCGATGGTGAGTATTGGGGTTAGGGTTAGGGCCCAGGGGGTCAGGCACCACAGGGGGGTAGCCATAGCCGCCACCCCCCCCTTTGTCTTAGCACTAGCCACCACCCCCTGTGATTAGCCATAGCTGACACCCCCTGTGTCCTTAGCCCTAGCCGCCACCACAGGCAGATTAGGGTTAGGGTAGAGGAGGGGTAAATAAATTACCCCGTACCCTGTCGGCATTCTAAAAGTTGGGATGCCGTGGTCAGTCATGTGACCGCCGGCATTCCGACCATCGGCATATCATATCACACCCGTATATATGTATTTCTGTACACAGTATATACAGTATATATGTATATACAGGAAATAAGGAATAGGGGTATCAGAAACCAATGGTGTCAGAACTAAACTATAATGAGCTAGACAATAAAATAATAAATATGTATTTATTAAAAAAGGGACCATATAGTCAATATAAAAACTTAACACAGACAATTTATTATAGACATGATATAGCATACAAGTATATTTTTTAAAAATCAACATGTATAAAAAACTTTTATGACTATGTTCAATAAAAAAAATAGATAACATGTAAGAGAATTTTTTTTCTACATAAGGAAGTCTTTTAAGATTAGAAGAAGGTTGCTTATCTGAGTGCAGGAGGCCAAAGAGGTATACCAAACTCGTTTTGTCTGTGAGACTTCATATATATATATATATATATATATATATATATATATATACACACACACATACACACACGTACACACACATGCACGTGTTAGGCAATTGAAATAGTAATGAAAGAAGATAAAGTTAAGATAATAACACTTTTTCCATACCAAATTTGTTTGACATAAGGATATTGCAGCAAATAAAGAAAATGTAGGAGGTCAAAGAGGTATACTAAACGCATTTTGTCTGTGAGACTTTATATATATATATATATATATATATATATATATACACACACGGACACACACACACACACACACACACACATATACACACATGCACACACACGCACGTGTTAGGCAATTGAAATAGTAATGAAAGAAGATAAAGTTAAGATAATAATACTTTTTTCATACCAAATTTGTTTGACATAAGGATGTTGCAGCAAATAAAGAAATTAAGTGTATATTGAACTGCGTCATGCACATAAATATTAAATGTAAAAACTACTAGACAAGGATCAACAAGTACATGCATCAAGGTAAAGCAGTGATAAAAAATAATCTTTTACATTCGAGAAATGATATCCCTCAGGAACACAGAGGACCTTCTACATTGCTTTGTGTAAGACAAAGATTATTATCCAGCAGATGAAGTGCAAATGATGAAAAAATAAAATGATTGTATAAGATATGACAGGGGATTACCTAAAGGAGCAATGTAAAATATATATTTTTTAATTCACAGTGAGACCTTGTTTCAGTACATAATATTAAGGAAGTGTGAAAATGATTGTAATAATTATCTTTTACTTATTCATGTAATAACTTCAGATCGGATTAAACAAATTGTGCAAAAGCAGTGCTTAATAAAATGTTTTAAAATCCTTCCTGCTAATCTATCTAGAGAAAGCAAACTATAATAAAATATTTTGAAACAATAGACTAATATAAAATAAATGCAACTTAAGATTTTGTTTGCTTATTTTTCATTTATTTATTGTTATCTTCATTTTTGACAGTCAAAGTATACTGCATGAGAAAACACTGATCAATATTACAATGAAGTATAAACAACTGCAACAATCCAGCTAAATCATATTTATTTTCTTCTTTTTTATTTTTAACACAGTTTTCTTACTCAGCTTTACTTAGCACTTGTCTTTGAGTTTTGGCCATCTTGCTCTCTGTGTGTTGCATCTATGGTCTATAGCCCATGGTGTGGTGTGTGTATAGAAAAAGGCATCAGAACTCATTATTTTGAAACTGTGAAATGAAACATTACTTTCCCACTGCACACCGTTGTGTGCACCTCTGATACTGTTGTTGCATGGAGACACCAACTCAGACTCTTAAACCTACAAATACAAATTACAGTACACACATTTGAATATGAATTCGATGTTTTTTAACATTTTGCTGGTTTCCATAGCTATACCATTTTGTAATATTTATTTCAATCTCATGAATTTACTATTTACTTACAATATTTTATAGTTACAAGTAAAAAAATAAAAAAGAAGCAAATTTGCACTATGGTAAAAGCACTGCATGGGGGGGGGGGTGTAAAATGTATGGACAGATTTAGAGATGAGATCTGACATTTACTATCTCAACTCAATAGCATTGTAAAAATACTTTTGTCCAGTATTTTGGGGTGTATTTAATAACATGTGATGGTGTTCGGACTGCTTCTCTATCAACTTGCAACTACAAATATCATAGAATTTTTATGGTACCCTACAGAGATGCCCACAGTAAAGAGATTTTCCTCACAGGGCAAAAAGGTAGTAACATTCTACTCATAATGGCCGAACCATGGTAGGAAACATTGTATTCATGCTAAAACAGAATTTGCATTTATTATGAATTAAAATTTTAATGAAAAATACTAATACAAAAGCATTTATATCTACATATACAGTTTGTCCAAAAAGTTATTGTGCACTGAAAGCAACACTTACCATGTCACACTAGTTCCTAGAGGAGATGTTGAAAATGGGCCATAGCAACATCCAGACATGTCTGCACATGGTTCTGTCTGTTTGTAATACTTTCTCCCAGGTAGGTGGTGTGACACCCCTTAGCCCGGGCCTTCTGGGTAATGGTGTGGATTTAACGGTCTCTCCCTTGCAATGCTTCTCACCTTATGACTCTCTTTTCATCATTGCTTCCGCCCGAATCTTTGCATGACATGCTCTTTTTAGGGAGTGTTCAGGAACACCAGAGGGAGATTCGGGGACACTCTGCCCAACACAAGCTTAGACCACAAAACACCACATGCTTCTTCATGTTGGTGAATACTTTCTTCCAGGTAGGTGGTGTGATTTATTGGATGTTGGTCGTGATTACAGCCTGCAGCTCCTCAAGTGAATGCAGAATACCTGCATACACCATTCCTTTTAATGCTCCCCACAAATAAAAGTAAGGCAGTATCAGATTCGGTGATCAGGCTGGCCACAGATCTCAGGAGATGATGTGATTTCCAAAGAAGTCCCCCAGAAACTATGTTGCCAGATAGGTAATTGTGTAAAAACAATATAATTTAGGAATATTAGGATAAAATATATATTGTCTGAATTAAATTTAATGGTAGATAGGTGATTTTATCCATAGTGAATAGTATAGATATATATTTATTAGTAAGGAATAGATTAAATTGTTTAAATGTATAAATTGAATGTTTTAAATAATTTAGTTTTGTATATGTGTTACAGATATAGATAGATAGATAGATAGATAGATAGATAGATAGATAGATAGATAGATAGATAGATAGATATGTGTGTTTTACTGTAAGTCTTAAATAATTGTGTAGGAAACAGGTTTTTAATGATGAAGCCATAAAGTAAGGAATCCACAGGTGTGTTTGAAATACACAGTTTTGATCATGATCTAATTTAAAATACCTTTGGCAATTATAAACAAAATTGCCCATAACAGGAGGTCATAAGGGAGTACACACGGAGAGATCCGTGCTTAAATTCTAATCAATCTGACTAGATTGCTTAGAAGTTAAGCACAAATCTCTCCGTATTTATGCCCCACAGTGATAGCGATGTGCGGCACTATCGCTGGTACTAGATTGTGCCTGCATGCAGGCCAATCACTCAGGTCGCTCATTTCACTGCTGGGTGAAATGAGCGCACCCCCTCCGTCCCCCTCGCTCAGCACACAACACACTGTGTGCTGAGCGAGGGGGAGAGATGTGTGCTGAGCGGTCTGTGACAGATCGCTCAGCACACATCTCTCCCCGTGTGTACGGAGCTATAGTAACAGTAGGTAAATTATCTACTACAAAAAGAGATCACATCCACTGCTAAAATTAGGTCTGTGGCACCCCAGGAAAACAGTCTCTGTTTGCGTTGAACATGCCAAGTTGGGCATGAGCAAAACAAACAGAAACCCAAATGGCGCTTAATGATGCATGAGACAGTTTGAAAAAATCAGCAGATATTTATTACATTAACAATAAAAGTGTTCCCGCGCCTCCCAGGGGTATTTGTGAATATATACACTTATATTTACAGATAAAGTCACAGTATTAATAAATAATGACAATGGATATTAAATTATATGAAGAAATATAATAAAAGAAAGTTGGCTGGTAATATCAAGTAGGCAGTTGGTGACTAAAGCTAAATTGCTTGCTTCAATATAGGAGGCATAATGTGGAAGTTGATATAGTTACCAAATGTGTTATCAAGCTGTGAAGATTCTCAGTTTGTAACAGTCAAACTAAATGTGCTCTGAAAGATGGTAAAATGCGGAGCCAAGTAAACTGCTGTTGTTGCCACTGTTCAACGTGTTATGTCGCTCCAGTGGCCCACCAGGGTGCTACACGTGACCACTGACGGATCCTATGGGGCACTGATGGATGGCGCGCTATCGGTCTCTGCATGTACAGTGGCTAAGCTGCAATCTGTGTTTCCCCAGAGCCAGACCGTGCTTGGCGCTGATGCCAGGTGCACTGCGGGACCAGGCCCTATGCTTACGCAGCTGCATAGAGCACAGGACCGATGAGGGTGCTGCTGAACCAGTCCATGACTGTGAGTCCTCTCTGACTCTCATTGCGGTTGCAGCACGCAGCCCACCACTCACCCAATTTAGATTTGGTTTTGGGATGTCAGCTGATCACACTTCATTGTCTCACCAACAGGCCAAACAGCCATGTAATAGTCAGAGCTGACATCATTCTGAATCCGACCAGCAGTCCCTGTGGTTTTAGGGACTGTAGCCTCAGGTTTTCAGCAACTTCTTTTCTGCATAGGGTCCTGAAGCAGTCACCTCCTCTACTGGTGACTGGAATTTGTTCCCGTCCCACCAGTTCAAGGCCCACAGGGTCCACTATGATTGGTGCACGTGTTGAGAAATTTTCTCCTGTGTTCCATAAATCTCAACTTGAGAGAGTGCATGGTGGTAGTGGCATCTCAACAGGTAAACCACATAATGTGTATTAAAATTGATAAATGACTCAATCATCTATTCCTTTTTGGATTCTGAAGACATGAATGACTTAGATATATTAGCCATAAAGTTACAAGTGGTGAATTTTACATGATTGCCCTTATAGAATCAGATGACCTTTGGGCCTACCAGTGTTCTTTGTTTCTCCTTGCATTTAGTGCTGGAGGCTCCATTAAAGAAGCTGGGGCATAAATATTCTTCAGACTATGAGCCTTTTTAAATACAATTGAAGGTTTATTTCCAGATTGGTACAAAGTACAGGATCTGTGAAGAGAAGCCTGTAATTTCTCTTAAGAATACTAGAAATATTAGGGGCTGATACATTATATTTTGATGTACATGAAAGGCTATTGTCCTTAATAGTTTTATTAGTAGCAGCCAGCAAGTTTTTGTTTCTATGCCTACCATGTTCTTCTTTTGTAGTAAACATATGAGATCTAACTAGATCCCTGGAGTACTGGAGGGCCTGGTTCAAGATTTCTTGAGGATATTCATGATCCTTGAAGGAAACTATCAGCTCATCAGCTTGTTCTCTAAAAGTGATATCAGATGTGCAGTTTCATCTGATTCTAAACATCTGGCTTTTCAGTACATTATTAAGCCAGCTCTTATTATGATTACTTGAATATGATATGAAGCTACATACATCCACCAATTTTTTTTAAAGGAAGAAACGGTAATTACATCCTCTACCACCTCTACCGTAAGGTCAAGAAAACGTATACGTAAAGGATGGTGTGTGCAAGTGAAGGACAACCTGCAAGTTGGACATAACACATTTTATGTCACCTTGGAATGTGACTCAGACAAACCTATAATTACCTATTGCATGGAATATGAACACTATGAAAATGTGCCAGTTAAATGGTTAAGATAGTTATAAATATACATGATGCTAGTTATTGATAGTTGAGCAAGCCAGAAGGGAACAAAGCCAGAGTGCTGGAGGAGAGAGATGGATAAACACAGAAAGAATGATCCTTAGGAAGTTAACTATAAATAATTGTCTGCTAACCTTACTGCTTCTGTGGATACTCTGTCAGATTTCCTACTCATCTGTTACTGACTCCTGTCCTGCCTGCATTCACTTCCAGCCAAGTGTGTTAACCCTGTCCGCCCAGTGTTTCTGTACTCTGCCTGCAAGACATGTCATTTACTCAGTACCTGCATACCATCTTCTCAGTGTATGCACACCATCTACTCAAGGGCCTGCATACTATCTACCTGTATACTATCTACAAAAAGCCTCATCTGCCCTGGCTGAGATTCTGACCCAGCTCACACCTCTACCTACATGCTCCTATGTGTCTCTACCCTCAGCTATTCTCCAGTCCATTATCCTGTGGTTTCCAACCTATTGTGTGCTCCTACAGCTGGAGGTTTAAGTCCAGGGGTCCCCCTAAGCTAAGTACTGGTGTGCATATCGAACACTAAGGGAACAGTGACAGAATACCCTCTTGAGGGCTCTAGGGGTCTCACACCAATAGTGCTGGAGTTCCCTAACATTAAAACCAGCACAAATACATTACTGATGCGGGAAGATCCCTGCTAGTATGGATCTGGCACTGCAGAATCCTGCCCAAGTTCTGGCAGGTCAGATTCAGAATCTTACACAACAGCTGCAGGACCTATCTTTCTGTGTGTCCTCCCAGGTGGAGACTAGAAGGTCCAAATTCCCTGATTAGGAGGCACTCAAAGAGCCTAAGATTCACCTTCCAGATCCCTTCTCTGGAGACCAGAAGCAGTTCTTGAACTTCCGAGAGAGTTACAAGTTGTATTTTAAATTGATACTTCGGTCATCCTGTTCCAAGTCCCAATGTGTTGGAATTGTCATTTCCCTGCTTCAAGGGGATCCGCAGACATAGGCATTTGGCTTGAAAGCTGACCATCCAGCCTTGCGGTAATTGAATTCCTTCTTTGCCTCCCTTGGCATATTATACGTTGATCTAGATAAAGCATCTTCCACTTAAGCCCATTTGAACACCCTGAAGCAGGGACAGAATTCCACTGAAGCATACTGTACCATATTTCATCGGTGGGAAAACAACAGTGTCTGGATCTATCCTGCATTGTGGAGTCAGTTCCATTTGGGACTCACGTAACAGATCAAGGACTACCTCTTTCAAAATCCTGGTTTGAAGTACTTGTATCAACTAATGCAGCTGGAAATTAAAGTAAACAGACCAATCAGGGAGCAGAGAATGGAGAGGTAACTGCCGCTTTTGCCATCTTGGGCAGTAGCTCCTGAGCACATAAAGGATCTTGGAGTTCCTGTGGAGGAATTGGCTTCCTCCATCACTATATGTGGCCTAGATGAGGGTTTTCTCCTCAATGGTCGGGTGAGGTTTCAAACTCTGTCTCTACGGTTGAGTATTGGCACCCTCAACTCTGAGACTCTGCCATTCTACCTGGTACACTTCCCCATGGTTCTGATTATCCTGGATCTACCTTAGCTCAGAAACCATAATCCCATGGTGAATTAGAGGATGGCTGAACCCATTTGGGGGGGTCCAGACTGTTCTGCTGGTTTGCTTCACCTTGCCTATCAGGGCCATGCAGGCCATTCCTGAAGGAATGCCACATCCTTATCATGCCTATGCCGATGTTTTTTCCAAAAAGAAGGTGAACTCTCTTCCTTCTCATCGTCCTTATGACTGTGATATTAACTTGGTTCCTGACACCAGACTTCCTAAAGGCAGGTTATATGTCCTTTTCCTGCCTAATACCAAGGTTAAGAATGATTATATTCTTTAAGGGCTTAATTCGGCCATCCAAGTCTCCCATAGGTGCAGGCTTCTTATTTGTGGGTAAGAAGAATGGATCACTGCATCCTTGAATTGACTACCGTGGTCTTAATAAATTCACTGTCAAGAACTCATATCCATTAGCCCTCATATCAGTCCTGTTCGACCAGCTATGAGAGTCGGTAGTATTCTCCAAGATTGATCTTTGAGGAGCCTACAATCTGATTTGGATTAAGGAGGGAGATGAATGGAAGACGGTGTTCAATACTCACTCAGGGCATTAAGAGCATCTAGTCATGTCATTTGCGTTACTCAATGTTCCCCCCGGTGTTCCAGGATTTAATCAATGATGTACTTCAGGAATTCTTGGTCAAGTTCATTGTGGTATATCACAACGACATCTTGATTTATTCTAAGTTTTTGGAAGAAAACCGTCATCATGTCCAGTCCAGTTTGTGCTACAGAAACTTAGAGAAAACAATCTCTACACGAAATTGGAGAAGTGTGAGTTTGAGACGGCAAATACTTCATTTCTTGGATATATCATCTCTCTCCCAAGGGCTTTTTCTATAGACTGCAGGAAGATACAGGCAGTCCTTTTTTGGGTCCATCCCACCAACTTAAAGGCCATCTATCAGTTCCTGGGCTTTGCAAATTATGGCAAATTTATTCACTCATTTTTCAAAATAGTTACCCCAATCGTGGAACTAACCAGGAAAGATGCTGATAATTCCTGTTGATCACTGTCAGCTCTCCAGGCCTTTGAAAACCTGAAGAAGGCTTTGTTTCTGCCCCAGTTTTCAACCATCCTTATCCGTAGTTACCATTTTTTGTAGAGGTGGATGCATCTGACTTGTGTGTCAGAGCAGCTTTGCCTCAGAGGGATCTTAAAGACTCTAGGTTTCATCCTTGATCCTTTTTCTCTCGCAAATTCTCCCCTGCTGAAGCCAATTATATTGTCGACAATCCTTAACTTTTAGCTTTTAAATGGGCTTTAGAGGACTGAAGGCATTGATTGGAGGGAGCGAGACATCCTGTCACCATTTTCACAGATCATAAAAATGTATTCTACATTGAATATGCAAAGAGATTGAATTCCAGACAGGCACATTTGGCACTGTTCTTTGCTAGATTTATTTCAATATTACCTATAGGACTGGGACTAAGAACATTAAGGCTGATGCCTTGTCATGAAGTTTTCTTCTGGTACAAGATACTTCTAGACTGTTGATGCTTATTGTTCCCACTATACGTATTCTTGTTGGTCTCACTCAAAATTTAGCTACCCATATTCAGTCCTTGCAGATTCATGCACCTTCTGCAACACCTTCAGGTCTTCAGTTTGTTCCTGACTCGGATGGAGGTACTCAGTTCATTGCCCACTTTTGGAGATCTTTCTGTTCAAATCTGGATATTAATCTCAGCCTCTCTTCTGGTTATTATCCACAATATAATGGACAGATCATATTAATCAGCCTCTGGAGCAGTATCTCCAATGCTATGTGTCAAAATGTCATAATGATTGGGCAGAACAGTTACCACTGGCAGAGTTTTGCCTATAATATTTTTTCTGTCATTTTTCTTCTTCTGTGATACCATTTGTTTGTGCTTTTGGTTATCATCCCAGGGGAAATGCTCATGACCTAACTCAACAACATGTTCCTTCTTCAAGTCCTGTTTCTCATCACTGGATTATCTGGAAAATGTGCATCAAGCTCTTAGCAAGGCTTTATTCCGCTCAAAAAAGTTATCAGATAAGCATAGAAGACCGTGTACATTTAAAGTTGGTGACATGATGTGGCTATCTGCTCAAAATATTCAAATTTGACAACCTTCTCAGAAATTGGGACCCTGATACATTAGCCTATTTGGGATCATTAAACAAATAACTCCTGTGGTCTTTCATCTCCATTTACCAAACTCTCTGAAGATAATACATTCCATTGTTCTCTATTTAAGCCAGCTTTCTTCTCTAAGAAATTCAGAGTTTGACATCTTAGAAGACCTTCTCCAGTGTTGGTTAAGGGTCATCATGAGTATGTGGTGGAGAATATCTTGGACTCCAAGATTGTACCGGGGCAGGCACATTTCTTGGTTCATTGGAGGAAATAAAATCCTGAAAGATTTCTTCATACACTAGATCTTAAGAAATCATTCCTTAACCCCTCTATAAGGGGGGTACTGTTATGAGCTACGACGACTCATCCCTCCATCGGGTCCTGGTCATTGCTAGGTGAAAGGGAAGCCATAAGACTTCCACCCAGTGTTCCCCACCGGCTCCTATGCAACCAGGATGCTGGGCATCGTGGACTGTGATTGCTGGGTAACTGGGATATTGTAGGGATACATGCAGCGCGGAAGCTGCTCAGGGTTTTTGTATTAGGGCACTGCTCTCCCCATTGGCTGGTACTGTTTTTAAAAACCAGCCCAGTTCCCAGTGCCAGTTATAGTGTGTGCCTAAAATGTGAGCCGCTGGTCCTTGTCTGCTAATCTTGCTGCTTCTGTAAATACTCTGCTGGATTTTCTAAGAATTGTTCCTGACACCTGCCCTGCCTGTTCTCACTTTCAGCCTAGTGTGTTAACCCTTTGTCTTTTCTCCCAGTGTTTCTGTGCTTAGGGCTTAATTCAGAGTTGATCGCAGCAGCAAATCTGTTAGCAGTTGGGCAAAACCATGTGCACTGCAGTGGAGGCAGATATAACATGTGCAGTGAGAGTTACATTTGGGCAGGGTGTGTTCAAATTTAATCTAAATTGCAGTGTAAAAGTAAAGCAGCCATTATTTACTCTGCACAGAAACAAAATAACCCACCCAAATCTAACTCTCTCTGCAACATACACCACCCCTACAACAGAACCTACCTCCATTAGTGCTGCTTCCATACATTTCCCGGGCTGGTTTTCCATCCCAGTCCACCCCTGGTACTGTCTCTGCCCTTATATACAATATGTACTGTAGTTTAGATACAGATACTTACAACTGTAAGTGTAGCTCACTTCAACATAAATACACAGGAGGAGACTGTATTGTAGATTGCTTGCATCTGTCAAACCTTCACAGACACACAGATGAAAAATGCCTTCTTTAACATCTTATTTCTACCCTCTCCAACTACCTACAACTCTCTTTAATGGCCACTATTGCAGTACAGTTGCAGCCCACAACCCCCCTCCATGTACTACAGCCACACCACACTGGATATGCCCAATCTCATCTGATCTTGGAAGCTAAGCAGTGTTGGGCCTGGTTAGTACTTGGATGGGAGACCACCTGGGAATACAAGGTGCTGTAGGTATTGGTTAGATAATAGGGAGCAGCGCATTGTGGTCAATGGATCATTTTCAAATTGGACTAAAGTACTAAGTGGTGTGCCACAAGGGTCTGTACTTGAACCACTTTTGATCAACATTTTCATAAACGACCTAACAGTAGGCCTAGAGAGCATGGTGTCAATTTTCGCAGATGATATCAAATTGCATAAGGTTTTAAATATGGAGAGGGATGCTGAGTTAACTAAACTAAACTTGAAGCATGGTCAGCAAAATGGAGAATGAGATTCAACACAGACAAGTGTAAGGTAATGCACTGAGGGTGCCAGACCAAAAATGACACCTACATACTAAATGGGGTAATATTAGGGGATTCTGTACTGGAAAAAGACTTAGGGGTTCACATAGATAACAAATTAAGCAACAGTACCCAAAGTAGGAGGGCAGCAAAGAAGGCTAATAAGATATTAGCATGCATAAAACAGGGAATTGATGCAAGGGACAAGAGTATTATACTCCCATTATATAAATCACTAGTGAGGCCACATCTTGAATACTGTGTGAAATTTTGGGCACCATATTACAAAAAGGATATCCTGGAGCTAGAAAAGGTTCAGAGGCAGGCAACCAAACTAATCAAGGGCATGGAGACACTGGAATACGAGGAAAGGCTTGGAAAAGAGGAGACTAAGAGGGGACATGATCAACATCTACAAATATATAAGGGGTCAATACACAGAGCTTGGGAGGGACCTGTTTTCTATAAGATCTGCACAGATACCACGTGGTCACTCGCATAGGTTAGAGGAGAGGAGTTTCCGCACATTGAGGCGAAAAGGTTTTTTCACAGTAAGGACAATACGTGTTTGGAATTCCCTGCTTGAGAGAGTAGAAACTGCAGTCTGCACCTTTAAGAATGGATTAGATAAATTCCTATTGGATAAAGATATTCAGGATTATGGTGCATAGGCACGCATTTTAGTTAATTTAACTAGTCCTAACATAAAAATAACTAGTCCTATAATAAGACTGCATAGGAGACCACAAATAGGTTGAACTCGATGGACAATTGTTTTTTTTCAACCTTAGTTACTATGTTACTATGTTACTCTCCTGTGTAATATGTAACCTGAAATGACGAGGGAGGGGCTTATATGTAATCTAAAACATGTAAGATTCTAGAATTCCAGATAAAATTATGTTTTGCTTCGTTTTGAGAACCCAATTTGGTTGAAGGACTTAAGCCGGGACTTGGTTCTACTCCGAAATGCCAATTTCAGTTCTGTTGGATTTCTCAGAAACTGAACCACTCATCTCTAATTAGTTGCAATAAAATGCCCTTTTTTTAAATTTTTTAATTGAATTTAAAAAGTTAATTGTAATAATCACAAATATTTTTAGCTTAAAAGGTAAGCAACAATGGGCCTAATTCAGATGCTGTTTGAGGTGGTATCAGTGTACAATGTAGTAGTGAGCAAATTAGTGCTACAGTATATTAGCAATAAGTTATCAAACCAACTTGCATGAACTTTCAATAGAAAACAATACAAAACAGAAATAAGAATAGTGTGTGGAATATCATTGCGTTAAAGTAGTAGCAGTTAAAAAGTAAAAAAAAAAGCCCTAAACGTGTAAAATAGCAAGAGTAGATGTGAATGCCCCTACACAAGTGTATCATGCCCCCATCACATGCCTATTCTCAGTGCCCAAACTGTACCTGCCTCATGGGGGACCTGGACCACTGATGACTGGCCCTCTGTGCCCATGTAAAGCCCTGATCAATCAGTCTTTTGTTGAGCAGTATCCCAAAATCTCCACAACAAAAAAAACGGTGTTCTGTACATGTCGGATGCAGTGCAGGTTGGTTACAGTGCAGATCGGATACAGTGGGGTTCGAATACAGTGCAGGTTACAGTGTGGGTTAGATACCATGTGGTTCAGATACAGTGCAGTTTACTGTAAAGGTTGGATACAGTGTGGGTTGGATACAGTGCAGGTTTGATACAGTGCAGGTCTGATACATTACAGGTTACAGGCAGTACAGGACAGATACAGTGTGTGTGAGATACAGTGCGTCTTTGATACAGTGCAGGTTGGATACAGTGCAGGTCAGATACGGTGTGCACAGAAGACATATATCTGTTAAATATATACACATATTGTTTTATGATGTGCACAAATTGTACTATTTTCCCAAGTATAAATTATTATATCTGTACAACAGTCTACCCTTTTATTATTCTTCCATCAAACATTCAAGATCTGAATTGCTAGAATTTACAATATCCATTCTATAAAGAGAATGAGCTCATGATGATAGAGTTATATAAATTATTTTGTGAAAAACGCATTTTATTAAATGAAAATCCATTTCACAAAAAAAAAAAACCCATTACAATCCACTCAAAAGCAAAAAACACACAGGAAATGTTTTTATTAAGGAACTATTGCAAATAAAATACATATTGATATATATATATATATATATATATATATATACATACATCCACCAATGAACGGCACTCAGAGACAGCACATATGAAGAAAGTTATATTCCATGAAGTCAACGTTCATTGGTGGATGTTTATGGATGATTGGTCCTGGCACCTGAGCATCAGTGATTTCGTTGTTGGAGTGCCGGCTGCTGCTGGATTTATATATATATATATATATATATATATATGAAGGGTATGGTTCTCTGGTTAGGATTACTGCTCCTGTCCGTACTGCAAAAAGAACCAGGCGGCACTCCGGGATTTTTAAAAAAGTCAAACGTGTAATGGTCACAACAAGTACATCAAACAGGCATGGTAGTTAAAAAATAAAAATGTTTGTTTAGTTTGGTGTGTTTCACTTGCAGCATAGCACCTTGAAGAAAACGCCGGTAGGGCGTTGAAACGTCGGTGTAACTACTATGCCTGTTTTATGTACTTGTTGTAACCATTACACGTTTGGCTTTTTTCAAAATCCCGGAGTGCCGCCTGGTTCTTTTTGCAGTACGGACAGGAGCAGTAATCCTAACCAGAGAACCATACCCTTCATATCTTTACTAAGGAGGGCACCCGGGTGGCTGAATGTATGGACAGTGAGTGCCGTTCATTTTTAACCAATATATATATATATATATATATATATATATATACAGTTGTGCTCATAAGTTTACATACTCTAGCAGAATTTGTGATTTTCACGCCATTTGTCAGAGAATATGAATGATAACTCACAAACTTTTTTTTCACTCATGGTTAGTGGATGGGTGAAGCCATTTATTGTCAAACAACTGTGTTTACTCTTTTAAAATCGTAATGACAACAGAAACTACCCAAATGACCCTGATCAAAAGTTTACATACCCCAGTTCTTAATACCGTTTATTGCCCCCTTTAACATCAATGACAGCTTGAAGACTTTTGTGGTAGTTGTGGATGAGACTCTTTATTTTCTCAGATGGTAAGGCTGCCCATTCTTCTTGGCAAAAAGCCTCCAGTTCCTGTAAATTCTTGGGCTGTCTTGCATGAACTGCACGTTTGAGATCTCCCCAGAGTGGCTCAATGATATTGAGGTCAGGAGACTGAGATGGCCACTCCAGAACCTTCACTTTATTCTGCTGTAGCCAATGACAGGTCGACTTGGCCTTGTGTTTTGGATCATTGTCATGTTGGAACATCCAAGTATGTCCCATGCAGGAAATAATGAGAGCATGGATTTGAGTTTCTGCAGTGTCTTGTGTAAGGTATGGTCATATTTTGTATGTTTCTTAGATGTGTGTATCAAGATTTTGAGAAAGATTGAATGTGGGGAACAAAGGACAGTTTAAATTTGAGAATAACACCTAGGCAGTGATAGATGTAGCAAAGAGGACGTGGATTTATAGAGGTGGAAACTGAAATAGCTATTAGATAGGTAGGATGAGAACAAAGGAAGGGCTGTGTCATGAATACCTAGGGATTGTAGCGTTTGTATGAAAAGAGAGTGGCCAACTGTGTAAAAAGTAGCAGAGAGAAGAATAAGAAGTAAGTAATGGCCTTTGCACTTAGCAGTGACCAGATCATTCACTACTTTAGTCAGTGCTGTCTCAGTGGAGTGTTGGGAATGAAAGCCTAAATGAAGCAGGACCGATAAGTTGTGCAAGTTAAGAAAGTGTGAGACCAGAGACTTCAGGTAGGGAATTAAGCAGGTCACTGACTGAGGAAGAGCTTTGCTTTTAATCTTGGATCTAATCAATCTTGTCTTTGAAGTAGAAAACAAGATCTAGCGCACTGATAGTAGCTGGCGAGTTGAGTGAGGAAGGGTTGTGAAGTGATTTAAATGTTTTTAAAATGTCACTTGGGGTTAGAAGCCAGGGCAGAGATGAGAGTTTGGAAATATGTTTGTTTGGCAGTGTCCAGGGCATTGCCATTGGAGTGGTAGATAGTCTTATATGCGAAAGTTGTTTGTTGTATGAGACTTACGCTACTGACATCAAATTTATGTGAGAGTTTTTGTAGGTGTCTTGTTAATTTAAAGTGCCATGGTTGACATATAGGCCTACGTGGAGTGTGATGGGTAGCTGGAACCACTTCACCAAGGGCTATTTCTAGAGTCTGGTTCAGGTGTGATACAGCCATTTCAAAAGAAGTGAATGCAGAAATGGATGAGAGCAGTTGTTGCAGAAAGTTCTTTAAAATTGTGTTAATATTTCTGTGGGTTGGAGGATTGGAGGACTTCAGTGACATTGAGTTTGAAGTAATGGAGGAGAGCACGCAGGTCGTAAGGTTGTGATCTGAGAATGGAAAGGAGTGTTAATGAATTCATAAACTGAGCATAATCTAATAAATACAAATCAAAGCAGTGGCCCTCCTAATGAGTAGTGCAGTCAGTCAGAGAGAGTAGTTTGGAGGCATGAGCAGCAGGTTTTGGACTATCAATAGCATGATTGAAATGGCCCACGATGAAGATAGGAAGTGAGGGAGCCAGGCAGCAAAATCTTCCAGAAATTGTTTAGGTTTTACATGTGGGCGTAGATAGCTGCAAGAGATGGAGAAAAAAGTGTAATTCCTGATAGAATGTACAGTACTTCCAATGATGTGAATGTGAGTGATGGAACCTGTGGTAGAACTGTGAATGTGAAAGATTAGGATAGTAATAATCCAACCCCACCTCCATTACAGTTACCAGGCCTGGAGGAGTGTGAGCATACACATACCAACCAACTGTCCCGATTCCAGCAGGAGAGTCCCACTATTTGGACACTGCCCTGCTGTCCACCCGCAGGCTGTACTGTTCCATGGGTGGGGTAGCAGTTGGGAGAGCAAGTGTGATCACCGATGCTCTGCTCTGCAAAGCAGCTGGTGATCACTAAATAGATGCTGTGTACATGCGCCAAGCATCTAACAGTGCAGGGAGGCAAGCAGGGTGCTGCCCAGCTGCTCAGGGAGCGCTGGGTACTCCCCCCAAAAAATGATGATTACTGGGACGGACAGCGAGGCCCTGCCCCGACCACATGAAAACCCACCCCCTCCACATGAAGGCATGTCGCCTTTTCAATTGCGGGCATTCCCCGCACTCCCATTTTCTAAAGTTGGGAGATATACATCCAGACAAATATATGCATTTAGTTATCTGCAAGCAATGTAGGTGCAATTACAGCTAATTTATGGTCAGCTCTGTATAAGCTGTAAAATGTCCAAATATCTGTTTCATGATTTGGTAAGAGCAGAAGAAATAAGATTCTGATTGTACTTTTTTAAGGGAAAGAATTTCTTACACCCATTAGATATTTTAGTAATCAAATTATGGAACTCTACAGCTGGCAAATTTTAGTTACATTTTGCAGAAAAAGAACAATAGTTTGTACAAAGCATTGGAACGGTAAATCATCTCATGTTCTGTCAAGATATATAAATATTAATATTTACATTTATTTGTAAATATTATTAGTAGCTTTTATATAAGGCACTCTGTGATTTAAGTCTTCTAATCCTTCACTATGCAAATACCTTAATTATTTCCACCCCCAATGGTTATCTGAGACATCTACGATTACATCAGCAATCAATAACGATATGACAATGCATTTATCATGCTGAGTCATAAAACAAAATAAATGGACAAATATGTATAATTTGTAATGGTTTATTGTAAACAGAGTAAGACAACATAAAATTTACAACTGATTAGAAACATGTATTTATGCTTCATGCAGTAATAAAAGAGAAAATACATTTCAGAGCTATTATATATCTTCCAGAATACTTTTGTGTTAAAATAATGTAAGGTATATAGTTTTAATCATTCTGCAGTAAATAAAAAACATTTTTGTTTTTTTATTATTATTATTATGTAAATAAATGAATTTATATTGCATATTGTTTTAGTTTACCATTATTACCATTTTTTATTTGTTAGTGGAGACAAAACAATTAAGAGCTCATGCCATGCTGAGTTAGACACCATGGGGGTCGTTCCGAGTTGATCGTAGCCCCCAAAATTTTGCAGGGCTACAATCATGTCCATAGACATGTGGGGCGACGCCCAGCACAGGGCTATCCTGCCCCGCATGTCAGTGCTGCCCCCCCTCCCCTGCAGAAGTGCAAAAGCATTGCACAGCAGCGATGCTTTTGCACTTTAGGAGTAGCTCCTGGCCAGCGCAGCTTTAGCGTGCTGGCCGGGAGCTACTCGTCGCTCCCCGACCCGCAGCGGCTGCGTGTGATGTCCCGCCCCCCCGCACGGTCTGGCCAACGCCGCCATTCTGCCCCCCCGCCCAGCGACTGGCTCTGCCTGTCAATCAGGCAGAGGCGATCGTAGCACAGCAATGGCTGTTGGCTGTCGGGCATGCGCCGATGCACTGTGGCGTATGCGAAGTTCTGACCCGATCACGCCACTGCGATAAACTGCAGCGTGCGATCGGGTCACAATGACCCCCCATATGCAATGTAAAAGGTCAGCGGTCAAAAGAGAACATATACTAGCTGCTTTATTCTCCAGGGGCTCAAACTCAAATGTCCTAATACATAGATAGATAGATAGATAGATAGATAGATAGATAGATAGATAGATAGATAGATAGAAATAGGCAAGCACTTTCTTTCTGAAAGTTGAGAAGTGCAGTGTATGGGAGGGGAGAAAAAAAGGATGGGGCAAAACAAAGTGAAGTCTGAAACATTTAAGGGGAGGTGTATCAAATGTTCAAGAGAGATATAGTAGAGAAATTGTCCATAGCAACCAATCAGATTTTAGCTATCATTAATCTAGCACAGTCTACAATATGGCATCTATATGCTGATTAGTAGCTATGGGCATGTTTTCCATAGAATTTGACTCTAGCATCTGACAATCCTGTGGTAGTTTGTTTGTTGTAATTATGAAAATATACCACCAGACTCTTGTCTGTTTCTGTATGGCTATTTTGAGGGATATCCTACAGTGGCGTAACTACTGTGGGTGCAGTGGGTGCAGTAGCTAAGGGGCCCACATTTCACCTGCACCCAATTACACAGCATTCTGTGGCCCCTGCTGCCCACCATCCTCCTTCCACCACTCTGCGCTGCAGCTGCCCGGCACTTTCTTCCGACTCCCCCCATCCAGTCACGCTACAGAGTCCATCCCAGCTGCCCAGTCGGAGAGGGCTGGCGGCACTGCAAAAGTCAGGCCCGGGTGGTTGGGAGACCTGGTGGCACTGCAAAGCCTGGACCAAGGGTGGGGTGGGGCAGTCTGTGTCTTTGTTTTGCTGTGTGTCTTGGCAGCTTATATTTACACCCGGATTTCATAATACATTTCCAATATGACCATCATTTGGCTTCCCTATAAGCATCATATGGGAATACAGATTTTATGCCATCATTCAACACCATTTGTGTAACTACTGTATTATTGGCAATATATGGTTTATGGTGGTGTGAGTTTGGGCAATAACAAATTTATTTAAAATAAATTAAAGTCTGTGCATGATTCGGGAACTGAGAAAACTCAGTATAATAGTTACTGTATATACAGTATAATAGCTAAATGTAAAGTAAAGTAGAATAATATATAAAGTAGAGTTGAATAATCTGCACAGGAAAATAATCATATATAGTAATCAAATACTGTATACTTCCCATTCTCATTGTCCATATATAAAATGTCATATTCTATAGGTTGTCCACCACAGAATAAGGCATATTAACACAAGAAGAAAAGAAAAAGTATTCTATATTAGGACATTCTGGCAATGTTGTAAATTAAAATATAACATTTATTAATGAACTCTGCTTTCAATAAAGTTATGTTTCCAGCATCCTACCAGGCTTGTTCCCCTGAAACCATTATACATTGCCTTTTCTCTGGTTAATATTTATTAAGTCCTTGCATTTTCCTGGTTAATATTTATTCTGTCCTTGCATTTCCTTGGTTAATATTAGTCTTTCCTTGCCTTTCCCTGGTTAATATTTGTTCTGTTCTTGCCTATCCCTGGTTAATATGTGTTCTGCCTTGTATCTCTGTGTTTGCTATTTCTTGTTATTTTTTCTGTTGTTCATTTATTTTTTTGAAGTCTTTGTTCTTATTTTGTGCTTATTGTCACTGTTTCTGGTTTAATGGGTATGCATAGTAGAATCTAATTTCTTTACGAGTACATAACACATAACAATATATTTAATATTAAAAAACAGACAGCTACAATATACTGTCAATTTAAGAAAAATAATTTCTTAATAACCAAAATGATATAAAAACATGAACAATATAATCTGAGATTAAAAAAACGTCTACAGTTCATCTGCAACAGAATGTAACTGTCTAATATCACCAGGAATTTAATTCCAAACAAATTGAGCAATATAAACTGAGTCTCTAAGTGCTCATTGCACAGCTTCAATAGATTACACAGAGACTAGTACTGTTGGGAAGGGAACCAATGTAGGCCCTCAAAACTACTGAGCAATTTGCTATAAAATCTGCTTAATCCAAAGGAAACCTCCATCTCACTCTGCTGCTATGACAATATTAGGGCCCAGTCCCAGTACAAACACAGATGAACACATACTGTAAGTTACATTAATACACTCTTCCCACAATACTATAATATGATATGGTAGTTAAACTCCTCTCTAATTTTTATATATATATGGAGTGATTGCACTCATCCCACTTGCACTAAAGCAGGGAGGGGCAGCATGCCAACAAAGAGTGGTGGGAATGGGAGGTGTACAAGAGAAGTGGGATATAAGGAGAAGAAGGGAATGTGAGAGAAAGAGCAGTGTGGAAAGTGAGGAACTGGCGAGTACTCTTTTAAAATAGCAGGTCATATTGGATCAGTCCACCATTCTGGCTGGCTTTGTGCCATGCCTCTCAGCCTAGATATACAGTTGCAGGCTAAGAGAAAGAAGTTGTGCTGAAGAATGGCCCTGTTCCTGTCCACAAGACATTTAATATGGTGGCTGGTCCCTTGGTATGGTCAAGGATGATACTAATGCTAGTGCCAACCAACTACAAGATAGAGGTGTCCCCAAATTAGGGTCCTAGACAATTCTCTGCAATATAACCATGGTTGCAGAGATATTCCTTGACTCATGGGCCAATGTGCACTACAGACTAGTGATGAGCGAGGTTCGGTTTTACTCGGTTTTACTCGGTTTTACTCGGTTCTCAAAACGGCATCTTATTGGCTATCCAAAACACGTGACATCCGTGAGCCAATAAGATGCCGTTTTGAGAACCGAGTAAAACCGAGTAAAACCGAGTAAAACCGAATCCGCTCATCACTACTACAGACCCATCACTCATGAATCCCTGCACTAAAATGGCAATAAAATCAATTCAAAAAATTTCTATAAATAAAAATGAACTGGGGGAGGGGATGTCACCTATAAGAAATAGCTTGTTAAGATGATAATTGTGATTGTTATGTCATGCAAGAAAACCTTAAATCACTTTGTAATCTCTAAATTTTCATCAGTGAGGACAAGATTGAAATATGACCTAAATTCTACATACCTATAATAATAATAATAATAATAATAATAATGATTTTATTTATATAGCGCTCTTTCTCCAATAGGACTCAAGGCCCAGATAGAATGAACATAATATAGTACAGAAACAATGAAGTACAGAAAAGCTTTTTATAAAATACAGAGAGCATTAGCATGGATATACTAAAGGGATATTATGGAAATGCTTGAGTAAACAGAAAAGTCTTGAGTATGTTTTTCAAAGATTCTAGTGTGAAGGCCTCTTGAACTCTGTGGGGAGGTGAATTCCATAGAGTCGGAGCCACATGGCTAAAAGCTCGACTCCCAGATGAATTCCGGGAGATTCCAGGTACTGCTAATAGTCCTTCATCTACAGATCACAGTAATCGATTGGGGAAGTATGGAATCAGAAGCTGCTTCAGGTTCCTTGGGCCCCGGATATGTAGTGCATTGAAATTCAGTAAGCCAATCTTGAAGATTATTTGCCATTTTACAGGCAACCAGTGAAGGGAGTAGAGGATGGGTGTTATGTGGCTAGAACAGGGTTGGTTAGTTAACAGCCTGGCAGCTGTGTTTTGCGCCAGCTGTAAGCAGTACAATTCTTTTGCTGGGAGACCAAGGTAGAGGGCATTGCAGTAGTCTAATCAAGATGATGCAAATGGATGTATGACTTTTGGCAGATCATCTGAAGGAATTAAGTGCTTGATTCTGGCTCTATTCCTCAGATGGAAGAATGAGGATTTGATTGTGGCTTATATCTGATGTTTAAGTGTCAAGCCACCATCCAGGACAATGCCAAAATTCTGCACATGATCAGTGGTTTGGATTTCTGAGTCCCCAAGTGTAAGCCAGTTGGTTGGCTATGCTGCAGTTTTGTCCTTTGATGTTGTGGTCCTATCATAAGGACCTCTGTTTTATCCAAATTCAGTCACAGCCAACTGGCACTCATCCACTCCTGGAGCTCAGTTAATCAGCCATTCAGGGTTGTTATTGGGTTCTCAGTGCTCAGAGCAAAGGACAAGTACAGTTGTGTATCAACTGCATAGCAGTGGTAGACCAGGCCATGACGCCTGATTATTTCACCCACTGGTAGCATGTATACAGCAAAAAGCATGGGGGATAGTATAGAACCTAGTGGGACACCACATGACAATAGCACTGGTGGTGATGAGTATACTCCAGATGAAACTCTCTGTGACCTGCCTGTGAGAAACTATTTTAACCAGTTTAGGACTGTGCCATCCAGTCCACAGAAATTTATCAGGCGCTCAATCAGAAGCCCATGGTCCATGGTATCAAACGCTGCAGAGAGATCCAGAAGAATTAAGATTGATCAGTCACCTCTGTCTCTTGCCATCATAAGATCATTATACACACACACCAGGGCTGTTTCAATGATATGTCTTCTCCTGAATCCAGATTGGAATGGATCATAAAATATCATAGGTTGTCAGGTGGGTTTCCAGTTGATTTACAACCACTTTCTCAATTACCTTTCCTAGTAAAGGAAGGTTTGATACCGGTCTGTAGGTGGTCATGCAGTCAGGATCTAAATTCGGTTTTTTAAGAAGAGGTCTAATAATTGCTTCCTTTAGGGGATCAGGAAAAATGCCTGAGCATTGAACAATTTTTGCATAGACATGACCAATTATATCCATACACCCTATTAGAAGTTGGTTGAGGCAGGATCCAGATCACAGGTTGTGGGACGCAAAATCCGAGCAATTGCAGCAATGTCCATTACATCCATTGGGTCAAAGCTTGTCCATGAAGGTAGGTGGCTTACACTGGCAGGCTTGGTAGTATGGCACTCCTTTGATGGCACTGTGGAGATTCCAGCCTGGATGGTGTATATTTTATCTGTAAAGAAGTTTGAAAACTCATTGCATCTTGCCTGGGAGAGTGTTTTATCAGGCTGCAGGCATGCTATTTTGCAAAGCATCTTCACTGTGAGGAAAAGTTGAGCTGGCCTATTGTTGTAATAAACATCCCAATATTTTGGCATTTTGATGCGTGAAACTGACACTCCTCCATGCCAAATGCTCAGGTTAACTGGAGAATGTCAGTGCACCTTTCAGGGCTATTAAGCAACAATAGAAATAAATCCACTTCATTGCAAATTACATCAGAGCTTTACTTAAAGATTTGTAAAATTACATGTAAGCATAAGCAGTTATCAATCAGACTGACAATAGCATGGCTGAGCTGAAGGACTGCAGGAGATTTATCTTGTTGTAATGAAAGGCTTTCAGATTTACAGTAGATGACCTAAGAGACACTCACTCAGCATAATTGTATAATAGGCAGTACGGATGGTGTAATGGTTGGCATTACTGCCTCGCAGCACTGAGGTCATGGGTTCGATTCCCACCATGGCTCTGACTGTGTGGAGTTTGTATATTCTCCCCGTATTTGCGTGGGTTTCCTCCCACAATCCAAAAATATACTAGTAGGTTAATTGGCTCCCAACAAAATTAACCCTAGGGTGAAGGTGTGTATGTGTACATGTGGTATGGAATATAGGTTGTAAGCTCCACTGGGGCAGGGACTGATGTGAATGGACAAATATTCTCTGTAAAGCGCTGCAGAATATGTGTGCACTATATAAATAACTGGAAATAAAAATAATAAATAATGATGCATAATTGTGTAGTAAAGTCACGCCAAATCTTGCTTCGTAGGTCTTATCATCTTAATTGTGTCCAAAAGTTCAAAATAGAACATACACATTGTATATCACCTTGGGCAGGTTTCTAGACTTTTAATAGCCTTGAAAGTTTGTTTGTGCTATATTCCTTTATTTATGTAATCATCCTCGAATTATGGATCCCAAGACAACAGAAATAGAAAAACAACGAACAACACATATTGTACTCTGTGATAGACATACTATGAATAATGGATGTAATTACTCATCTAGCATTGGTGAGCTGAAAGCAGACAATATCTGAGACCCCAGTCCCCTTCTCATATTAAAGACTTATTTTAATTTCAAAAGGATTGTAAATTTAAGAATAAAAAAAAATCAACAGTGGTGAGTGGATGCCAAAGTCCGAAGGAAAAGTTCCAGGAAGTCTCCTTACTTACCAATATCACTTTCAGAGACTGCCTCCCAGAGGTATATCAAGATTTAGCACTGTCCACACAAGCTTAATGATTATTACACATTAATTAGGATTCCCACTAATTGCAGATTCCTTGCACTTGGAAATATCACATGAATTTGAGTGAAGGCAATGGAGTTTCATATAACCTAAATCCTCACAGTGATAAAAACAACAAAAACAATTAAACAATTAAAAAATGTATAATATATACAACAAAATAAAATTGTCCACCACTGTGAAACCACTTAGTGCTTCTTAATATTAATTCTTACAAAAAAATGACCTTGTGCTGGGGTAGTCCCTATCTAATAATAGGTATACCATAATAAAAACAAACATGTAAGTATATCAAATGGAACGTTTTACACTTTTATTAATTACTACAATGTGCAGAATTCAATATTTTCAGTTGTTTAGAATCACACTTCTGCGAATAGTATACAGGGCTACAAACATGAATTAACAGGAACTGAGGAACACTTGCAACCTGACTCACACTTGCAATATCTCTGAACTCTATTTTGCAGTCTACAGTATTACTTAAAAAAGCTTCATAATTCAAACAAATAAATATAATTCCACAATAATGAAGTTGAAGTTGCATAAACAGCAGGCTTAATTGAGTAATTTGCAATTGCACACAAATATACAGATGTAGCCATGCTCATGAGTGCATACTTAGATGTATGTTCATGTCTTAGTCGTGGACACAGTTGCCACGCCTGGATTGCCACAAATACGGCAAACTGCAGGCTGGATGAGTGTGGCTACATATGTAGATGGAATTGTATCAGCCTCTACATTATACTCAGTAGCATTTAACATTTTCTTAGGCCATATGCCTTCTTTTCTCTTAATAGTCTTTATGAAAATATGTTATTGCAAGTGTAGATATTGAAGGAATTAAGAAAGTCAGAAAAATCCAACAGTAATAACGTTAATCCCTTTTTATACTTAAAAAGGCTTCTTTGTTTATTTATGTATTTATTTATTTATTAACAGTTTCATATATAGTGCAGGAAATTATGTTGCGCTTTACAAATGGAAAAAACAATGATAAAACAAAACTGTTTAATAACACACAGTCATATAGAAAGGAAGGCCCTGCTCACAAGATACTATTACTTATTTATTAACAGTTTCTTTTTTAGCACAGCAAATTCCAATGCACTTTGCAATTGGAAACACTGATAACATAAAGAAAAACAATTGCAAACAACAGTGAAAAAACAAAACTGCATAATTAATAACAGTCATAGAGAAAGGCCCTGCTCGCAAGATACTATCTATACTGAAATAGGCATTGCTACACAAGGAAATGTGTTATTCATTGCATAATAGTCCACCAGATTGCAAAGGTTCTTGGTGGACTGCATGATATGGTCACACAGAAATTATGGCCTGGGGTCAGGAAGATGGGAAAGTGAAGAAAGAGAAAATATGTGAAGATATGTGTAGACTGTACTGTGAAGATGTAATTGTATAGGGATGTTTATTAAGATTATGTGGGTGGTTCCGGAATTTGATAAGGTTGCCTGAAGAGATGAGTTTTCAGGGAACGTTTGAAGATTTGGAGACTAAAGAAGAGTCTTATTGTGCATGGGAGAGAATTCCACAGAGTTGGTGCAGCCTGAAAAAAGTTATGCAATAATGAGTGTGGAGGAGAGACATAGATCTTGTGAAGAGTGAAGAAGTCATATTGGGAGATATTTTGAGATAAGCAAATAGATGTATGTTGGTGTAATATGGTTAATGGCCTTTTTTGTGAGTAAAAGTATTTTATATTGAGTACAGTAGAATACAGGCAACCACTGGATGGATTAACAGAGTAGATCCACAGACGATTAACATCTAGCAAGGAAAATTAGTCTTGCAGCTGCATTCACAAGAAATTTTACTGGTAAGAGTCTCTTTTTGATAAGACCAGTAAAAAGACTATTGCAATAATATTGTTACAAGCCGCTAGTTGCATGTCTGCATTACTACACTCCAGCAACTAGATTTCTGCATGTATCCCTGTGTTCAGCCTCAGCTGCTGCATAATTAGTAGTTTGCCGCTGTGTGTCTAGCTGTCCAGCTACATGTCCTTTACTTTAATCATTACCTCTCTGGATTCCTGAGGCTGATTGGAGCAGCCACATATAAATTCCCTTCCTGGTCACTCCCAATCTGCTGGTTATAGTTACGGCTACAAGTGATAACCTATCATCCCTGTGAACTCCAGAGATTCAGATACCCTGTCTACATCATTTTCCTGGTCAGATCCAGCTTGCCTAGAATTCAGGTTTTTGTGTGGAACTTCCACACAGGCTCTTGCCTTTCACATTTATTTCTTTATTGTTACCACCTTGTGCATTGTTGCATTTATTTATGGTTTGGTTTCTTATATCACCCTGTGCATTGTTGCATGTGCATACAGTCTGTGTTCTATACCACCCTGTGCATTGCTGCATTTACATACAGTTTGTGTTAATTATTATTCCAACCTGTGCATTGTTGGACTCACATGCATTCGATTATTATCTCTGTCTGTGCACTGAACAATGTTATCAAGGTTGTCTCACCATACTGCATTTACTCTTGCCCAGCCTCCAATAGTTGCCTTGTTCTTACATAAGACCTGGGGGCATCTGAGTATGGGGTGGACCTAATTCACCATGGAAAGGTGGCTGCTAAAGGTGAAGCCTAGCATCACAGGAGGCTAAAAGACTGCTGGGCAAGGGTAATTGCATGAGCATTACCAATAATCACCTGATAGCCCTTAGAACACCATAGTCCTCGTAACAGTATAAACAGCCCAAAATAAACCATAGCTCCATGGGTTGTTCATTTCCAGATGGATCCAGTGCAAAATCCGGGCCAGATCCAGGTTTTGACCCAGCAGCTATGGGACCTTACCCTTCGTGTGGACTCCCAGGAGCAAAGTTGTAGGACCCAGACCATCTCGTCACCTGCTCCGAGGGAACCTAAACTAAACCTCCCAGATAGGTTTTCTGGGGACCGTAAACAATTTGTAAACTTCCAGGAAAGTTGTAAGCTGTATTTCAAGCTTAGGCCTTACTCTTCAGGTTCTGACACCCAGCAAGTAGGAATCATAATTTCCCTGTTGCAAGGTGACCCACAATCTTGGGCATTTGGCCTTTCAGCAGAAAGTATATTCCGAAGGGCCAACCAGCGGATCCCTTGGGATGGCTTGTAGGAAGTTACAAAGACATTCAGAGGGAAAAGAAGCAGGGATGATAATGAAAATTGAGGAGAGGAAAGATTAGAGAGAAATAAAGAGTAAAAGAACAAAAACAAACCATAGATGAGGGGAGAGCGAGTCGGGTGAAAAGAAGGATGAGGAAAAGAGTAGGGTGAACTAGGAAAGACCTGGGAGAGCTACTTGAAATTTAGCGTACCAAGGTGTCCACACACTATGGAATTTATCCACTGTGTTGTTCATCAAGGAGGAAAGGTATTCCATCTTCGCTACAAACCAAACACGATTCATAAGTTCAGGATGGGTGGGAGGGGTGGGAAGTTTCCATGATTTAGCAAACTGGAGTTTAGCTGCACAGGCTATATGCAGAGGTGTTTTCAGGTTTGGATAGCTGATAGGCTAGGGCACACAGGAGAAGCATCTCAGGAGGGGGGGGGGCAATCCGGGATAAGCGACTGAATAATTCGGACCATTGACCAGAAAGAGGCTATCTTCGGGCAGCTCCACCAAATATGAATATACGAGCCTACTTGACGACATTGACGCCAACAGGGGTTAGAAGTGTGTAAGCGATCAGGAACCAAATACTAGCTGTTATGATTCCAGTACTCCTGACCGGAGGAGATCTAATGACAATGGCCAGAGTACTGGAAGGGGAATGCTGGTTACGGGAGCTAGAAAGACTAGTTGCCCCTGGCGCCCTAACTCTATTGTCTCACCCGTGCTATCGAAAATCCCTTGCGAGACTATGGTTTCTTGAGCCCCTGGCAGCCACGTTTGAAAGGCGGATTATGTCTGCCCAACTCCGGTGCCCCCCGGTCTTAGTGAGAGACAAAGGGAAATCCGAGGCAGGATGATGACAAGAGGACCTCTGACTGACAACAGGCCAGGGGCAACAAGCTAACTAACCAAACCAGAAGTATGCGCGGAAAAACCGCCAGATAAAAGGACAACCAAAATCCACTAGTCCGTTACTCCTACCCAGCACCGCTGGATACCAGAGTGGATCTGTGGGAGCGGAATCCTCCGCAAAAGCTCCGAAACACAAATAACAAATAATAATAAAGCGCCGTGACTCACGAACACCACTGGATGTTTAAAGGTGCTCAGTCAGGACTCCAGGAACAGATGACGACTTCCGAGTACAGGACAACTGAGGACAGGAACGACCGGGTACAGCAGGACTGGAAACACTCTCAGCAAACAGATACAGCATGCAGGAAGCTATTACCGGCGTCTGTGAGAAGCCCTGGAAGTGTACTTAACAGGGAGTCCTCCAATCAGCTGTTCAGAGGCTGATTGGATTAAATGCCGTGCAGCTGCCTTGCTGCACGGCCAGGAAACAGGTGCCCTATTAATTTAAATGGACCCAGCAACGGGGAACGCGGTCCGCCAGTGGCGTCCCCGTTGCTAGGGTCCGTGCGGCTCCGTGCGCCCGGCGTCTAGCGTTGCCAGGGAGCCGGCGGCTGTACGCGCACGGCGTCCCTGGTTGCTAGGCGCCGGGCCGCACCGACGAGCGGACCCCGGCGCCTAACACTAGCGTGCATAGACTTTGTAGGAGTTCTCCTTGATGGAGACGCTAATGGAACATTTAGAAATATTCAATCAAACAGATTCCCATACGTCATCTTCTAGGGAGGTCCCCAAGTCAGTTTCCCATGCAAGTTCATGAGCTGTGCGAGGAGGCGAAACTGGAGACAAAATGGACTGATACAAAATAGAAATAATGCCTCGATCCGTGGAACGGTACATGCAAAGGCTTTCCATTGGAGTCGGGACTTTAGGAAGAGGCGTTGTCCTAGTAGAGGACATCATGAAATTTCGAATTTGAAGGTATTGATAAAAATAAGAAGCCGGGAGAGAGTGCTGTGTTTGAAGGTCTGCGAATGAGTACGGTACGTTGTTATGAAGTAGATGATGAAAGCAGGAGATGCCTGCTCTAGACCAGTTGGAAGCAAAATTATAGGATCGGCCCGGGGTGAAGGAGGGGTTGTTCCAGATGGGAGTAAGGGGGGAGGGATGTGTGTGAAGTAAAAGTTTAGATTTTAGTGAGTCCCACACCGATAATGTTAGGGATATTGTTGGCACTGACTGAATGGTTTTAGGTCTGTGCAAGCAAGGGAGCCATGGAAGATGAGAGACTGAGTTGACCTGGGCCAAGTCACTCTCCAAGTCCACCCATCTCCTCGTGTGTCATGGAGAATGCCAGGCAACTAGTTGGTTGAGTGCCGTGGCATAGTAGTATCTCGATAGCCAGGGAAGGCTCAAACCACCACACGTAGAGCTCTGCTGGAGAGTCTCCCTACGCAATTGCGGCTTCTTATCATTCCAAATGAATTTACCATATTGGGTCTGGAGGGATGTTAAAATCCGGAGAGGGACTGGGACAGGGAGAGTCTGGAAGAGGTATAAAATCTTGGGAAGGACATTCATCTTAATAGCATTAATCCTGCCAATGCAAGAAATTAAATGTTTTTTCCATCCTAAGATGTTTTCAGATATCTCCTTAAATAAGGGAGGAAAATTTGCATCATAAAGAGAATGGTAAGATTTGGTAATATGCACACCCAAATATTTAATGGAGGTATGACGCCATGCAAAAGGTAAGTTGGATTTCAGAAGATTCAGCGTGTTGAGAGGGATGTGTAATGGGAGAGGCTCTCACTTGTCATTGTTCACCTTATATCCAGAGAGGTCCCCGTAGAGAGTTAATTCTTTGAAAAGGTTGGGTAGGGAAATTAACGGGCTAGTGAGGGTAAGGAGGACATCATCCGCAAAAAGGGAAAGTTTGTAGTGTGAGTCTTTTATAGAAAAGCCCATAATGTCCGGGTTAAGACGGATGCGACAAGCAAGAGCTTCGATTATCAGAGCGAAGATAAGGGGCGACAGGGGGCATCCTTGTCGCGTGCCATTGGTGATGGCAAAGGAGTCTGAGAGAATTCCATTCGCTAGGACAGAAGTGGAGGGGTTGTAATAGAGTGCTGAAATGGCTTGGAGAAATTCCCCATGAAAACCAAAGCTACGGAGAGTTTGATCGAGAAAAGCCCAGGAAACCCTATCGAAGGCTTTCTCCGCGTCTAAGGCCAACAGAAGAGAAGGGAGTTTGACAGAGTTAGCATGATGGATCAGGTTAACGGCATGACTGGTGTTATCCAGAGCTTGGCGTGAAGGGACAAATCCAACTTGGTCGGGATGTATAAGAGACGGAAGAAGGGGGTTCAGGCGTAGGGCAAGTATTTTTGCTAAAAGTTTCAAGTTGGTATTGAGAAGAGAAATAGGGCGGTAATTAGAGACCTGTTGTTGATCTTTACCAGGTTTGGTAATACCAGTAATTAGTGCTTTAGTAGTTTTGCTATGGAAGAATTCCCCATTAAGGATTTTATTAAAAGTAGATGTCAAATGAGGGACAAGAGAACACTCAAATGTTTTATAGTAAGCAAAGGGTCGGCCATCCGGTCCCGGAGCCTTAGAGGGTTTCTGTAGTTTAAGAGCAGCAGATACTTCCTCATCAGATATAGGCTTACATAATGCAGTGGATGAGGGAGAATCCAAACGCGGCAGGGAGCATGAGGTCAGGAAGTCGGATATGCGTGTGTTTGAGTCAGATAGAGAGGATGTACTTTCTGGGGAGTCATACAAACGAGTGTAGTATTCCTTAAAGATAAAGTTGATGTCTGAGGAATTATAGTGTACAGATGTGTCCACATACATCTTTGCTATATCCCGCCATGTATGGCACAGTTTTGCATGCCATAAACTCAGAGTTTTAGCCATGCCTTGTGATTTTTTTAAATTTGCTTCTTTAATATGTTACTTTATACATATTCTATTAAGGCAAACAAAAAATGTTAAATTCATCCACTCGCTACTCGTGAAAAACAGCTAAGCCATGTGTTGCATGTTGTGCCAAATTTGTAAAAAATCAAAGATGTAAGAGGACACATCTGTATATTACCATTAGGATCCTTAAGCGAGACTATAGAAGAGAGGGCTTTGCGTGCCTTTAATCTATTTGCCAGGAGGGCATCAGCCTTGTTGCTTTTCTCATAACATCGCTGATTCAGCCAACGTAGAGATTTATCTATCTTTTCTGTTAATAACGCATTGAGAGTCGCCCTAACTGCCATAAGCTGTTTATAGTTCGAGTCCGTGGGACTACGCCTATGAAGAGAGTCTAGGATTTGGACCTGATCAGTGAGATTTCTAAGTATTGCTTTGTGTTCCCTATTGCGGTGAGATGCAAAGCTAATTACATGGCCTCTGAGGACGGCTTTGTGAGCTTCCCAGACTAATGGGGAACAGCCGTAGTCAGGGTTGTTAAGAGAAAAGTATTCTGTGAGCAGTCCACCTATCTTGGATTTGAAGGAGGGAATTTTAAGAATTGTCTCGTTCAAGCTCCAAGAAAGGCGGGAAGTTGGGACGTCCAATAGATCAAATGCGGACGTGACGGAGGAATGATCCAACCAGACATTAGGGATGATCGATGAGGACCAAATGTGATTAGAGGCCGGGGGGCTGCATAAAAGGTAGTCGAGTCTGGAATAAGACAAATGGGTATTGGAAAAAAAAGTGTAGTCCTTGGAGGATGGGTTAAGAGCGCACCATGTGTCGAAGAGAGATGCTTCTTTAATAAGTTTAGAGAAAGTGTTGGATATATGACAGGTGCGAGGGTGTTTCTGGGGAGCGGATTTATCTAGGAAAGGTATACAATGGCAATCTTGATCACAAACTCAAGCGCTGAATAAGCAGCCTGGATGATGTAGTATAAAGTGCCACCAACACTTAAAATACACAGCAAATAAAAGAATTACCACACCAATTCACGGGCGCTTCTTATTAACTTGTCAAAATATCATGGTGTCCTTGACCTTAAATAATAAGAGACACATACATAGTGTAACACTGTAAAACATATGTATAAAACCAATCCGTTTTCCCCAATCTGGACTCGTACCAAATATGTTGGTCTACACAAAGTAGACAATAATCGTGATAAAGGAGCAGATCACCAGTTCATATGGTAGCTTGTCTCAAGTCCTCATAGGATATGAACCCCTTTCTCAATCAGCTCATTCAGAAGGGATATGTAAATAAAACAAATCTCAATGGTGCAATACCATTAAAAATGATTTAATAAAACAAACAACTGTAAAAACAGGACAGGTGGACTCTCACCAATAGCGATGGTCTACATGCAAGTAGACAAACACACATGTCAAGAATAATAGCCAGGCGTCCCCAGGAGTGATGGTTGACAACCGGTAAGTCCTCCACGTGTCCCCAAGATACTGTTCACCAATGCGTTTCGATAGCAGCTTGCTATCTTTTTCAAGGTGTTTCAGTATCCAAACAACCAGGGAATTTATACCCCACCCATTGAAATATAGGAAAACCTATTGCCAGACATGGATCTCCTAGCTACTAAAAACTCATATACATATCCTACAGTAATCCAATCCCTCCAGTCAATTCCACAGTGTCCTTTTGACTTTATTTCCCACTCTCAGGGCCTCCCAGTGCACGCCCACTACTTCCGGCGGAACTATCATCCCCAGTAGTGTGTGGTATTCATTCCTCGTATGTATTCCGTCTCATGCGGAAATACGTCATCCTGCTGGCGCCCCATGGTCGAATTCACACTCCGTCCGTCTTCCATCACAAGCGAAAGTGCGTCATCCCGCTAGTGTCCCGTAGTCATGGTAATGCGGCGGTTGTTCACACCCCATTCATCTTCCGGCTTAAGCGGGAGTGTGTCGTCCCGCTGGCATCCCGTAGTCATGGTAACGTGGAGGTATCGTCAGCGTCACTGCATCATGATGTTAATCTGGCGCTGGTCAGTTTGTTGCCGGAAGTTGGATCCATCATTGTGGTTTAAGCACAGGGGGATCGTTCTCCATTCAAAACACTTTTGGGTTTATTCAACATCATTTCGGTGAAGACTCATCATAAAATTAATAAAAAATAATATATTAAAAACAATATAATATAGAGTCAAGCAGTGAGATTACAAGGCAATGTACATTGACAGAAACAACTAGGACAATATAATAAACGACCATCCTTTTCTATCTATCCCCCATGAATGTTGATAATCATGCAGTATAATCAAATCCCAGATATTATAGAAAAGGAAGATCTCTTCAAATGCTCTATACAGTTACATGAACCATTTGGTCTCAAAATCTTTATTCAGACCCGATGGTTCCAGAGTTTTATATTTATAAATACTCTTCATTTCCATTTTTTGCTAATTTTTTAAGGAAATCCCCCCCTCTCCTATCGGGTACCACTTTTTTCATGGCATAAAAGTTCTTAATCTGTCTAGGATCAGAGTCATGAGTATTTTTAAAATGAAGTGACAGGGCATGGGTGTCCAAACCCTTTTTAATGTTACGGAGGTGTTCTCCTATTCTAACTATTAATGCCCTGCTAGTCCTCCCAGTATAAAATTTATTGCAGCTGCATTCCATACAGTATATGACATTTGATGAATGGCAGGTAATAAATTCGTCCACAACGTGTTTTTTTATCATTGATGATGATCTCCTCTTTCTTATTGCCAAAAGTATTAGTTAAACTCCTACAGGCAATACAAGACCCACACCTATAGAATCCCTTAGATTTTATTATGGGATTAGTCGGCGGTGCAGGGTGGAAACTATGTACCATACGAGTCTGTAAATTGGATGCTCTCCTATAAATACAGACAGGCATATTTGGTAGTTCTGGACCAATTACCGGGTCTTTTTTCAAGATCGGCCAATGTTTTTTCAAAATATTCCTCATCTTATTATGTTGTGAGGAATAATTGGTGGTAAAGGCCCACTTAAACTTCTCGTTTGCACTGGCTTTTTCTTTAAACCTAGGTTCAATGAGAGTCATCCTATCTAGTTTTGAAACAGTATTTAATGTCTCTTACAACTTCAGTTTATCATACCCAGAGTCTACAAAGCGATCTGTCATACTAGCGGCTTGGGATAGAAACACCCGTTGATCAGAACAGTTTCTTTTTAGTCTTTTGAACTGCCCGGCTGGTATGCTGTCAAGCCAGTTCGCATGATGGCAGCTTAATCTATTAATGTAAGACCTCGAGTCTGTAGGTTTAATGTAGTTTCTAGTTTTAATCATCCCTTCCTCTATATATATATTAAGATCTAAAAAGTTAACTTGTTCTTGACTTATGTCAAATGTCAATTTAATATGCTGATCATTTGTATTAAGGTGGGTACAGAATTGTCCTAGAGTAATCTCGTCCCCCTCCCAAATGAACAAGATATCATCAATATATCTGTGCCAGGACACTAGGCTCGCCCCATGCACACATTCGGCCAAGACGAATTTGTCTTCCCAGGCGCCCATGAAGATGTTAGCATAGCTAGGGGCGAACCTAGTGCCCACGGCGGTCCCACATTTCTGTAAGAAAAAATCTTCTTTAAAAATGAAATAATTATTGTACAAAATAAAGCTAATTCCATTTTTATGTATTTTGGGCAATACATAAATGGTGGGTATAACCAGATTTCATATAACCTAAATCAACAAGAAAGGGGAGCCATTAAGACCCTTACTTCAAATAAGGACCTTATCATTAAACCCGCCAATAAGGGGGGCGGGATTGTCCTGATGGATAGAAAAAACTATGAGGACGAAATCTATCGACAGCTGGGTGACAAAATAACGTACAAGCAACTACGGGGCGACCCTACTAAGAAGATCCAAGCCCAATTAAAAGAAATGATAGAGAAGTACAATAAGAAGGGAGTTATTTCTGAGGCTGAATGTAAGTTCTTGTACGTGGAACATCCGGTTATACCCATTTATGTATTGCCCAAAATACATAAAAATGCGGAGAATCCCCCAGGGAGATCAATAGTCTTGGGGATAGACTTCATTACTGCTAACTTGTCACATATGATAGACCATCATCTTCAGCCATTTGTTTTATTGAATCGCTCCCACCTTAGAGATACAGGTGATGTTCTACGTATTCTTAATAACATCACATGGAAGGAGAATTACTTTTTGGTTACTGCAGATGTGAATGCCCTGTACACAAACATAGATCATCAACAAGGGCTGAAGGCTGTGAAAGAAGTATTGTTGAAGTCAGATCTGTCCATTAGCACACAGGAGTTCATTACTGATGTAATTAGCTTTATTTTGTACAATAATTATTTCATTTTTAAAAAAGATTTTTTCTTACAGAAATGTGGGACCGCCATGGGCACTAGGTTCACCCCTAGCTACGCTAACATCTTCATGGGCGCCTGGGAAGACAAATCCATCTGGGCCGAAGGTGTGCATGGGGTGAGCCTAGTGTCCCGGCACAGATATATTGATGATATCTTGTTCATTTGGGAGGGGGACGAGATTACTCTAGGACAATTCTGTACCCACCTTAATACAAATGATCAGCATATTAAATTGACATTTGACATAAGTCAAGAACAAGTTAACTTTTTAGATCTTAATATATATATAGAGGAAGGGATGATTAAAACTAGAAACTACATTAAACCTACAGACTCGAGGTCTTACATTAATAGATTAAGCTGCCATCATGCGAACTGGCTTGACAGCATACCAGCCGGGCAGTTCAAAAGGCTAAAGAGAAACTGTTCTGATCAACGGGTGTTTCTATCCCAAGCCGCTAGTATGACAGATCGCTTTGTAGACTATGGGTATGATAAACAGAAGTTGTAAGAGACATTGAATACTGTTTCAAAACTAGATAGGATGACTCTTATTGAACCTAGGTTTAAAGAAAAAGCCAGTGCAAACGAGAAGTTTAAGTGGGCCTTTACCACCAATTATTCCTCACAACATAATAAGATGAGGAATATTTTGAAAAAACATTGGCCGTTCTTGAAAAAAGACCCGGAAATTGGTCCAGAACTACCAAATATGCCTGTCTGTATTTATAGGAGAGCATCTAATTTACAGTCTCGTATGGTACATAGTTTCCACCCTGCACCGCCGACTAATCCCATAATAAAATCTAAGGGATTCTATAGGTGTGGGTCTTGTATTGCCTGTAGGAGTATAACTAATACTTTTGGCAATAAGAAAGAGGAGATCATCATTAATGATAAAAAACACATTGTGGAAGAATTTATTACCTGCCATTCGTCAAATGTCATATACTGTATGGAATGCAGCTGCAATAAATTTTATATTGGGAGGACTAGCAGGGCATTAAAAGTTAGAATAGGAGAACACTTCCGTAACATTAAAAAGGGTTTGGACACCCATGCCCTGTCACTTCATTTTAAAAATACTCATGACTCTGATCCTAGACAGATTAAGAACTTTTATGCCATGAAAAAAGTGGTACCCGATAGGAGAGGGGGGGATTTCCTTAAAAAATTAGCAAAGATGGAAATGAAGAGTATTTATAAATATAAAACTCTGGAACCATCGGGTCTGAATAAAGATTTTGAGACCAAATGGTTCATGTAACTGTATAGAGCATTTGAAGAGATCTTCCTTTTCTATAATATCTGGGATTTGATTATACTGCATGATTATCAACATTCATGGGGGATAGATAGAAAAGGATGGTCGTTTATTATATTGTCCTAGTTGTTTCTGTCAATGTACATTGCCTTGTAATCTCACTGCTTGACTCTATATTATATTGTTTTTAATATATTATTTTTTATTAATTTTATGATGAGTCTTCACCGAAATTATGTTGAATAAACCCAAAAGTGTTTTGAATGGAGAACAATCCCCCTGTGCTTAAACCACAATGATGGATCCAACTTCCGGCAACAAACTGACCAGTGCCAGATTAACATCATGACGCAGTGACGCTGATGATACCTCCACGTTACCATGACTATGGGATGCCAGCGGGACGACACACTTCCGCTTGTGATGGAAGACGGACGGAGTGTGAATGCGGCCATGGGGTGCCAGCGGGATGACGTATTTCCGCATGAGACGGAATACATACGAGGAATGAATACCACACACTACTAGGGATGATAGTTCCTCCGGAAGTAGTGGGCGTGCACTGGGAGGCCCTGAGAGCGGGAAATAAAGTCAAAAGGACACTGTGGAATGGACTGGAGGGATTGGATTATTGTAGGATATGTATATGAGTTTTTAGTAGCTAGGAGATCCATGTCTGGCAATAGGTTTTCCTATATTTCAATGGGTGGGGTACAAATACTCTGGTTGTTTGGATACTGAAACACCTTGAAAAAGATAGCAAGCTGCTATCGAAACGCGTTGGTGAACAGTATCTTGGGGACACGTGGAGGACTTACCGGTTGTCAACCATCACTCCTAGGGATGCCTGGCTGTTATTCTTGACATGTGTGTTTGTCTACTTGCATGTAGACCATCGCTATTGGTGAGAGTCCACCTGTCCTGTTTTTACAGTTGTTTGTTTTATTAAAACATTTTTAATGGTATTGCACCATTGAGATTTGTTTTATTTACATATCCCTTCTGAATGAGCTGATTGAGAAAGGGGTTCATATCCTATGAGGACTAGAGACAAGCTACCATATGAACTGGTGATCTGCTCCTTTATCACGATTATTGTCTACTTTGTGTAGACCAACATATTTGGTACGAGTCCAGATTGGGGAAAACGGATTGGTTTTATACATATGTTTTACAGTGTTACACTATGTATGTGTCTCTTATTATTTAAGGTCAAGGACACCATGATATTTTGACAAGTTAATAAGAAGCGCCTGTGAATTGGTGTGGTAATTCTTTTATTATCTAAGAAAGGGTTTAGAACTGCATTGAAATCCCCTCCCAGAAATACATAGCCCGCTCTATGTTTTTGGTGAGCAGTGAAAAAGGATTTCAAAAAATGTTGTTGGCCCATGTTGGGAGCATAGAGGATAGCTATAGTCACTTCCAGGTGCCCCAGCCAGCCAACCAGAATGATATACCTCCCCTCTGCGTCAACGTGAACCGAGCTTTGAGTGAAGGGGAGTATATTACTTATAAAGATAGCAACTCCGTTATGCTTAGATTCACTTGAGGAGTACAACACAGTGGAGAATCGTTTGGAAGACAAAGTGGGGTGGCCAGAGCCCTTAAAATGTGTTTCCTGAAGTAGAACTATGTCTGCGCGTAGAGTGCGTATTGTACGGAACAAGTGAGAGCGTTTATGGGGCATGATGATGCCCTGGACATTCATAGAGGCAATAGTAAAAGGCATGGTGCTGAGAAAGGGGGGAGTATAGAGGGGGATTTGAAAAAGGGGAGCAGAGGGAAGGGGCCGACTCGCTCAATAGAAAGAGTTTAGAAAAAAAGTGGTAAAGGAGCAGAGTACTCAATTGGAATTGAGTAAAAGTAGAGAAAGTTAGGAAAAATAGGAAGAGCAATACAAAGGAGGTCGGTACTCTATAATTAGGACTTAGTGGTCCAGAAAGGCAAGGGAACAAAAGGTCCAAGTCGCCACAAGGGAATATAAAATAAATAAAATTGGGGGGGGGGGGGGTGGAGATCTAGTTGAGAAGAAAAATATCACATGTAGGGAGAAGAACAGGGAATATACGCACAACCTAAGAGGAGAAAGAATATTACGTTAAACAAATGGGCACTAGTATGTAGGAGACAAGAGATGGGTCGGTGTCCCCTGGGTGAGGAGGATAAATGGGGAGAGACAAGGGAGAAAAAAAAGAGAACAAAAAAAAAGGGGGGGTAACAGTCATCACCAAAAATACATTGAACAATTATCATCTGAAAATACCAGAATCTTTTCAGAGCACAAGGATACACACATGTTAAAACAAGTATGGGCAACAGGCACAGAGGGCCCACAATGCGTCATGTGGAGTCTGGGAGAAAACCAACGGAGAAGCTAGCAAAGTATGTGAGACCTCTGCACCCGTGGACCACACCACAACCCGAAACAGATATAATTTGTAAATGTTAGGACAGCGGGAGGGAAAAGACCTAACAGTGCAAGGAGCTAAAAATATTGCAATGGAAACCTAAGAGAAACATTAATTCCCTGAACCGGGATCAAACTAACAACGGAAGGTAAAGTGCAGCATCGGGGTGAGCTAGAGTCAAACCGTGGCCAAGATAAGCATGCAAGGTTAGGGATGATTGCTAGAAACCGAAATTTGGTCACCCAGGTTACTATAAACATAGTGAGTTTGAACTGCTGCAAAGAGTGACCACGAGACATTTCCAGTAAAAGAACAAAAGGCATCATGGGATGGGGGTGGGGGGGGTGGGGGGGAGTAATTAAAAAAGGGGAAGGGATGGACATTTACAGTAAGTGAACAATACATTGATATCCTTACAGTCGTATAACAAGGGGTGATTCCCATACAACAAACAGTCATTGAAAAGTTATACAAAAATCTAAGGAGGGAAGTAAGCATAATGGTGGAGATTTTTCAAGGGCTAAGGTGATTATCAACGGAGAGGAAAAAGGGCTCGTAAGAAAACATCTAACCCAACGCATAGTCAAATTTTAAGTTGAGTGGTCTGCCCCAGCGAGGGATCCAGCTTCTTCTATGTGCGAAAGCAAATCCTTGCCCTCACGAAGATCTCTGATGATGACTGTTTTTCCCTGAAGGTCAACGATCAGCTTGAAGGGGAAACCCCATCGGTAATGGATGTTCCTGTCCCGTAGGGCCTTTGTTAGATCACAGAGTTCCCTCCGTTTAGCTATGGTAAGAGGGTCCAAATCTTGGAAGAACTGTAGTTTAGATGAATTAAAGAGTATATGAGGCTTTCCACGAGTAGAATTGAGGACCCTTTCTTTATCTTTCAACTTGAGAAAGCGAAGTACCACATTCCGAGGAGGCTCACCATCCCTAGGTTTAGAACGGAGGGCATGATGAGCCCTTTCTAGAGGAAATTGTACATCCCCCAGGTCCGGTATCAGAAAGGAGAAAAGGGTGTGAAGGTAGGGTTCGAGGTTATCCACACTGACGGATTCAGGGATGTTGCGAATGCACAAGTTGGATCTGCGTTCGCGGTTCTCAAGATCCTCGTTTTTAGTACGAAGTTCAGACAGTTCTGAGACAATGTGGTCCAGGTCACGACCCGTATCATTTAGAGCTTTTTGGAAATGGTCCTGACGAGATTCCATTTTGGAGGCTCTGGAACCGAGGGATGAAATGTCCATCTTAATGGAGGCCACCGCTTTGTACAATTTGGACTCCAGAGAGTCCTTAAAGTCCGTAATAAGGGAACAGAGAGCTAATATCATCCTTAGTGGACGGAGCAGAAGGCGGTGTGATGGAGTTATCCATAGAATCGTGAGGAGGGGAGACCCCGATGTTGGGTATTCTTGGTGCCCCTGGTAAAATGTTGAGGGATATCAGCAACCCCTTGTTTAGGAGTCTTGGACGAAGATTTCTGCATGTGGACCAGACCAGTGTAAAGTATTATACTATGAGATATGATCCGTCAGGGGAGACATGAAGTCCAAAAATATGGGACAGGGTGGGGAAGGCAAGAAGAAGGAAAAGTAAAAAAAAACTCCCAGGGGAGACCACGCTCTTCAGTTTTAGGTGGTCATAGAGCTGGGGGTGGGTATGGCGCTAATGCCGGCAGTGAGCACTCCACTACAGAGGTAGGAGAGAGTCCCCCAGAAAAGGGCACTGCCACGTTGTGGTAAGAGTCCCGGATATTAAAGCAGGCCAGGAAGCTGTATCATATATTAGCCTGAAGGGGGGAAAAAACTGACAGTACAGGTATCGCTGCCTCAATGTGCAGTCTATAGCCCTGTCTGCAGTGTCAGCAGCTCAGCAATATGGCCACCGGTGACCACACAGACAGCACCCCTCAGCTCCCCCCACAGTACCTTCAGGAGTAGCCACTGCTCTTACAGCTGTGAGGGAGCCCACTGGGGATAAACGCTGGCCCCTCCAGACTGGTGTAGGGATAGGATCGCTCCACCAGAGCCGGGCAGGTGTGCTCCCCATGTTGCATCATCAGCACAGGCAATCCCCGTATGCAGTACCCTAGATGGTGCCAGACGTTGGGGGTGAACTTCGTCCGTGGACCTCACCCAGCGCAGGGCCACAGGAGACAGCCGGCAGCAGCGGGTGGGAGCGCTGATGAGAGCGCAGCCGGGAGCTGCTGATGAGAGCGCGGCAGAGCAGGCAACTTCTTCAAAGGGACCCCGGCACTTCCACCCAGGTCTCCACCTCCTAGACAAGGTTGCGGGTCCGGAGTTGCAGGTAGGCCACGTGGGAGGGAGGCAGCCAGGGACCGCCGGACCACATCAACTGCGGCAGCTGGGTTCAGGAAACGGCAAGAGGCTGTAATAGGCACCCAAGTAGGGAAACAGCAGGAGACCAGCTCGAGCAAAATCCAAAGGCTGAGGAGCTCCCCTGAAGTGCAACTTCTCAGGCATACATCCAGGCCACGCCCCCATCCATGGTTTCCTTCTTTAAAGCCCTGGGAATACTCTATGATGACCTAGATCAGGCAGCAACCGTGGAGGCCCATCTTTATTCCCTTAAGCAAGGGAGAAATTCCACTGAGGTATATTGTACCGAATTTTGCCGGTGGGCCAATGACTGTTATTGGAATGACCCGATACCTCGGAGTCAGTTCCATTTGGGACTAACAGAGTAAATAAAATATTTTCTCATTCAATATCATTCCCCAGCCACTTTGGATGCACTTATGAAGTTAGCCATCAAAGTAGATAGGTGGATCCAGGAACGAAGGATGGAGAAAGATGTTCCCACACCTTTATCTCATTGGATGGTGCCAGAGTTTGCGGGGGTACTGAGGAACCCATACAAATTGGGGCTTTCCGCTTGACACCTCAAGAGAAGGCTTAACATCGCAGTCTTGTATTATGTCTTTATTGTAGGACCAAGGGGCACCTGGCAAATACTTGTCCGCAGAAGGTGGAAAACAAGTAGACCCGAGAAATTCAGGAGAGTTTTCTCGGGTCTCTGTTCCATCTCCCCGAATAATTATTTATTGTTACCTATTAGGATAACTACCCCTTCTGGTCCAATTGAAGTAACTGTTTTTGTAGACTTCGGTGCTGCCGGAAATTTTATGGACTTAGAATTTGCTCTTGCCCGAGAAATTCCTATGGAGACTCTTTGTCCACCAATTTCAGTCTGTGGTTTAGATGGCAGTCCTCTTCAAAACAGTCGGGTGAGCACCCAGACTCCAGCCTTCCAATTTTTTGTCAGAATGTTTCATTGTGAAGAACTGTCTTTCTTCCAAGTACATTGGGGGTCATTCCGAGTTGTTCGCTCGTTGCCGATTTTCGCAACGGAGTGATTAAGGCAAAAATGCGCATGCACATGGTACGCAGTGCGCATGCGGTAAGTATTTTAGCACAAAACTTAGTAGATTTACTCACGTCTGAACGAAGAATTTTCATCGTTGAAGTGATCGGAGTGTGATTGACAGGAAGTGGGTGTTTCTGGGCGGAAACTGGCCGTTTTCTGGGAGTGTGCGGAAAAACGCAGACGTGACAGGGAAAAACGCGGGAGTGTCTGGAGAAATGGGGGAGTGGCTGGTCGAACGCAGGGCGTGCTTGTGACGTCAAACCAGGAACGAAACGGCCTGAGCTAATCGCAATCTGTGAGTAGGTCTGGAGCTACTCAGAAACTGCTAAGAATTTTCTATTCGCAATTCTGCGAATCTTTCGTTCGCTATTCTGCTAAGCTAAGATACACTCCCAGAGGGCAGCGACCTAACGTGTGCAATGCTGCTAAAATTTGCTAGCGAGCGAACAACTCGGAATTACCCCTATTGTCCACTCACTCCAATTGTTCTGGGTTTGCCCTGGCTAAAGACTCATAACCCAGTGTTCAACTGGAGATCTTGTTTCTTGGGGCACAGAATGTGCTACCAAATGTTTGACCTTGCCGGTCCATTCGACACTTCCAGTCCGTGAAAGGTTGCAAACCCAATATTGTCTTTCGTGGATGTCTTCTCCAAACAGCAAGCTGAATCTTTGCTTGCTCACCATCCTTATGATTGTGCAATAAATCTTATACCTGGAGCCAGACTCCCTAAAGGTCGCCTTTATGCTCTGTCTTTGCCCGAGATTAAAGCTATGGAGGAATACCCATGGGAAAGTTTACAAAAAGGATTTATGAGACCTTCTAAGTCACCGTTGGGAGCTGGGTTTTCCTTTGTTGGGAAAAAAGGTGCAAGTGCAATCTTTCTAAGTATAATGAAGAGAGATAAAAGCTCCTCCTTAAGTTCCTGGATGCCAAATCACCGTACTTAGTATCTCAGTACAGTATATTCTAATAGAGTGCTAAATAGCACGAACAGCTTGTAACATACAGCGGCAAGTGTAATCTTTCTAAGTATAATGGAGAGAGATAAAAGCTCCTCTCTAAGTTCCTGGATGCCATATCACCATACTTAGTATCTCAGTACAGTATTTTTTATTAGAGTACTAATTAGCACGAACAGCTTGTAACGTACAGTGGCAAGTGCAATCTTTCTAAGTATATTGGAGAGAGGTAAAAGCTCCTCCCTAAGTTCCTGAATGCCAAATCACCATACTTAGTATCTCAGTACAGTATTTTCTATTAGAGTACTAAATAGCACGAACAGCTTGTAACGTACAGCGGCAAGTGTAATCTTTCTAAGTATAATGAAGAGAGAAAAAAGCTCCTCCCTAAGTTCCTGAATGCCAAATCACCTTACTTAGTATCTCTGTACAGTATTTTCTATTAGAGTACTAAATAGCATGAACAGCTTGTAACTTACAGCGGCAAGTGTAATCTAAGTATAATGGAGAGAGATAAAAGCTCCTTCCTAAGTACCTGGATGCCAAATCACCGTACTTAGTATCTCAGTACAGAACTTTCTTTTAGAGTACTAAAAGGCACGAACAGCTTGTAAAATACAGCGGCAAGTGTAATATGTCTAAGTTTAATGAAGAGAGTTAAAAGCTCTTCCCTAAGTTCCTAGATGCCAAATTACCGTACTTACAATCTCAGTACAGTATTTTCTATTAGAGTACTAAATAGCACGAGCAGCTTGTAACTTACAGCGTCAAGTGTAATCTTTCTAAGTTTAATGGAGAGAGATAAAAGCTCCTGCCTAAGTTCCTGGATGCCAAATCACTGTACTTAGTATCTCAGTACAGTATTTTCTATTAGAGTACTAAATAGCACGAACAGCTTGTAACATACAGCAGCAAGTGTAATATTTCTAAGTATAATGGAGAGAGATAAAAGCTCCTCCCTAAGTTCCTGGATGCCAAATCACCGTACTTAGTACCTCAGAACAATATTTTCTATTAGAGTACTAAATAGCACGAACAGCCTTTAACTTATAGTGGCAAGAGTAATCTTTCTAAGTATAATGGAGAGAGATAAAAGCTCCTCCCTAAGTTCCTGGATGCCAAATCACCGTACTTAGTACCTCAGAACAGTATTTTCTATTAGAGTACTAAATAGCATGAACAGCCTTTAACTTACAGTGGCAAGTGTAATCTTTCTAAGTATAATGGAGAGAGCTAAAAGCTCAGCCTTAATATCCTGGATGCCAAATCACCGTACTAAGTATCTCAGTACAGTATTTTCTAATAGAGTACTAAATAGCACGAACAGCTTGTAACATACAGCAGCAAGTGTAATATTTCTAAGTATAAAGGAGAGAGATAAAAGCTCTTCCCTAAGTTCCTAGATGCCAAATCACCGTACTTAGTATCTCAGTACAGTATTTTCGATTAGAGTACTAAATAGCATGAACAGCTTGTAACATACAGCGGCAAGTTTAATTTTTCTAAGTATAATGGAGAGAGATAATAGCTCCTCCCTAAGTTCCTGGATGCCAAATCACCGTACTTAGTACCTCAGTACAGTATTTTCTATTAGAGTACTAAATAGCACGAACAGCCTTTAACTTACAGTGGCAAGTGTAATCTTTCTAAGTATAATGGAGAGAGATAAAAGCTCAGCCCTAAGTTCCTGGATGCCAAATCACCGTACTTAGTATCTCTGTACAGTATTTTCTATTAGAGTACTAAATAGCACAAACAGCTTGTAACAGACAGCGGCAAGTGTAATCTTTCTAGGTATAATGAAGACAGATAAAAACTAATCCCTAAGTTCATAGATGCCAAATCACCGTACATAGTATCTCAGTACAGTATTTTCTATTAGAGTACTAATAAGCACGAACAGCTTGTAACGTACAGCGGCAAGTGCAATCTTTCTAAGTATATTGGAGAGAGGTAAAAGCTCCTCCCTAAGTTCCTGGATGCCAAATCACCATACTTAGAGTCTCAGTACAGTATTTTCTATTAGGGTACTAAATAACATGAACAGCTTGTAACTTACAGCGGCAAGTGTAATCTAAGTATAATGGAGAGAGATAAAAGCTCCTCCCTAAGTTGCGGGATGCCAAATCACTGTACTTAGTATCTCTGTACGGTATTTTCTATTAGAGTACTAAATAGCACGAACAGCTTGTAATATACAGTGGCAAGTATAATCTTTCTAAGTATAATGGAGAGAGATAAAAGCTCCTCCCTAAGCTCCTGGATGCCAAATCACCGCACTTAGTATCTCAGTACAATATTTTCCATTAGAGTACTAAATAGCACAAACAGCTTGTAACATAGAGTGGCAAGTGTAAAATTTCAAAGTATAATGAAGAGAGATAAAAGCTCATCCCTAAGTTCCTAGATGCCAAATCACCGTACTTAGTATCTCAGTACAGTATTTTCTATTAGAGTACTAAATAGCACGAACAGCTTGTAACTTACTGCGGCAAGTGCAATCTTTCTAAGTATAATGGAGAGAGCTAAAAGCTCCTCCCTAAGTTCCTGGATGCCAAGTCACTGTACGTCATATCTCAGTACAGTATTTTCTATTAGAGTACTTTATAGCACAAACAGCTTGTAATGTTCCTGGATGCCAAATCACCGTACTTAGTATCTCAGTACAGTATTCTCTATTAGAGTACTAAATAGCACGAACAGCTTGTAACGTACAGCGGCAAGTGTAATATTTCTAATTATAATGGAGAGCGATAAAAGCTCCTCCCTAAGTTCCTGGATGCCAAATCACTGTACTTAGTATCTCAATACAGTATTTTCTATTAAAGTACTAAATAGCACGAACAGCTTGTAACTTACCACGGCAAGTGTAATCTTTCTAATTATAATGGAGAGAGATAAAAGCTCCTATTTAAGTTCCTGGATGCCAAATCACTGTACTTAGTATCTATGTACAGTATTTTCTATTAGAGTACTAAATAGCATGAACAGCTTGTAACGTACAGTGGCAAGTGTAATCTTTCTAAGTATAATGGAGACAGATAAAAGCTCCTCCATAAGTTCCTGGATGCCAAATCACCATACTTAGTATCTCAGTACAGTATTTTCTATTAGAGTACTAAATTGAACAAACAGCTTGTAACTTACAGCAGCAAGTGTAATCTTTCTAAGTATAATGGAGAGAGCTAAAAGCTCATCCCTAAGTTCCTGGATGCCAAATCACTGTACTTCGTATCTCAGTACAGTATTTTCTATTAGATTACTAAATAGCACGAACAGTTTGTAACTTACAGTGGCAAGTGTCATCTTTCTAAGTATAATGGAGAGAGATAACAGCTCCTCCCTAAGTTCCTGGATGCCAAATCACCGTACTTAGTATCTCAGTACAGTATTCTCTATTAGAGTACTAAATAGCATGAACAGCTTGTAACTTACAGTGGCAAGTGTAATCTTTTTAAGTATAATGGAGAGAGATAAAAGCTTCTCCTTAAGTTCCTGAATACCAAATCACCATACTTAGGAACTCAGTACAGTATTTTCTATTAGACTACTAAATAGAACAAACAGCTTGTAACCTACAGCAGCAAGTGTAATCTATCTAAGTTTAATGGAGAGAGCTAAAAGCTCCTCCCTAAGTTCCTAGATGTCAAATCACTGTACTTCGTATCTCAGTACAGTATTTTCTATTAGAGTACTGAATAGCACGAACAGCTTGAAATGTTTCTGGATGCCAAATCACTGTACTTAGTATCTCAGTACAGTATTTTCTATTATAGTACTAAATAGAACATACAGTTTGTAACTTACATCGGCAAGTGTAATCTTTCTAAGTATAATGGAGAGAGATAAAAGCTCCTCCTTAAGTTTCTGGATGCCAAATCACTGTACTTAGAAGCTCAGTACAGTATTTTCTATTAGCCTACTTAATAGCACAAACAGCTTGTAACTTGCAGCGGCAAGTCTAATTTTTCTAAGTATAATGGAGACAGATAAAAACTACTCCCTAAGTTCATGGATGCCAAATCACCGTACTTAGTATCTCAGTAAAGTATTTTCTATTATAGTACTAGATAGCACGATCAGCTTGTAACGTACAGCAGCAAGTGTAATCTTTCTTAGTATAATGGAGAGAGATAAAAGCTCCTCCCTAAGTTCCTGGATGCCAAATCACCGTACTTAGTATCTCTGTACAGTATTTTCTATTAGCGTACTAAATAGCACAAACAGCTTGTAACTTACAGCGGAAAGTGTAAACTAAGTATAATGGAGAGAGATAAAAGCTTCTCCCTATGTTCTTGGATGCCAAATCACTGTACTTAGTATCTCTATATGGTATTTTCTATTAGAGTACTAAATAGCTTCAACAGCTTGTAATGTACAGTGGCAAGTGTAATCTTTCTAAGTATAATGGAGAGAGATAAAAGCTCCTCCCTAAGTTCCTGGATGCCAAATCACAACACTTAGTATCTCAGTACAATATTTTCTATTAGAGTACTAAATAGCACGAACAGCTTGTAACATAGAGTGGCAAGTGTAAAATTTCAAAGTATAATGGAGAGAGATAAAATCTCTTCCAAAAGTTCCTAGATGCCAAATCACCATACTTAGTATCTCAGTACAGTATTTTCTATTAGAGTACTAAATAGCACGAACAGCTTGTATCTTACCATGGCAAGCGTAATCTTTCTAAGTATAATGGAGAGAAAGCTCCTATTTAAGTTCCTGGATACCAAATCACCGTACTTAGTAACTCAGTGCAGTATTTTCTATTAGACTACTAAATAGAACAAACTGCTTGTAACCTACAGCAGCAAGTGTAATCTTTCTAATTATAATGGAGAGAGATAAAAGCTCCTCCTTAAGTTCCTGGATGTCAAATCACTGTACTTAGTAGCTCAGTACAGTATTTTCTATTAGACTACTAAAAATAACAAACAGCTTGTACTGTTCCTGGATATCAAATCACTGTACTTAGTATCTTAGTACAGTATTTTCTATTATAGTACTAAATAGCATGAACAGCTTGTTACATACAGCGGCAAGTGTAAACTTTCTAAGTTTAATGGATAGAGATAAATGCTCCTCCCTAAGTTCCTGGATGCCAAATCACTGTACTTCGTATCTCAGTACAGTATTTTCTATTAGAGTACTAAAAAGCACGAACAGCTTGTAATGTTTCTGGATGCCAAATCACCGTACTTAGTATCTCAGTACAGTATTTTCTATTAGAGTACTAAATAGCACAAACAGCCTTTAACTTACAGTGGCAAGTGTAATCTTTCTAAGTATAATGGAGAGAGATAAAAGCTCAGCCTTAAGTTCCTGGATGCCAAATCACCGTACTTAGCATCTCAGTACAGTAATTAGAGTACTAAATAGCATGAACAGCTTGTAACATACAGTAGCAAGTGTAATCTTTCTAAGTTTAATGGAGAGAGCTAAAAGCTCCTACCTAAGTTCCTAGATGCCAAATCACTGTACTTATTATCTCAGTACAGTATTCTCTATTATAGTACTAAATACCACGAACAGTTTGTAGCTTACATCGGCAAGTGTAATCTTTCTAAGTATAATGGTGAGAGATAAAAGCTCCTCCTTAAGTTCCTGGATGCAAAATCACCATACTTAGTAGCTCAGTGCAGTATTTTCTATTAGCGTACTAAATAGCACAAACAGCTTGTAACTTACAGCGGCAAGTGTAATCTTTCTAAGTATAATGAAGACAGATAAAAACTACTCCCTAAGTTCATGGATGCCAAATCACCGTACTTAGTTTCTCCATAAAGTATTTTCTATTATAGTACTAAATAGCACGAACAGCTTGTAACGTACAGCGGCAAGTGTAATCTTTCTTAGTATAATGGAGAGAGATAAAAGCTCCTCCCTAAGTTCCTGGATGCCAAATCACCATACTTAGTATCTCTGTACAGTATTTTCTATTAGCGTACTAAATAGCACAAACAGCTTGTAACTTACAGCGGCAAGTGTAATCTAAGTATAATGAAGAGAGATAAAAGCTCATCCCTATGTTCTTGGATGCCAAATCACTGTACTTAGTATCTCTGTATAGTATTTTCTATTAGAGTACTAAATAGCACAAACAGCTTGTAACTTACAGCGGCAAGTGTAATCTTTCTAAGTATAATGAAGACAGATAAAAACTACTCCCTAAGTTCATGGATGCCAAATCACCGTACTTAGTTTCTCCATAAAGTATTTTCTATTATAGTACTAAATAGCACGAACAGCTTGTAATGTACAGTGGCAAGTGTAATCTTTCTAAGTATAATGGTGAGAGATAAAAGCTCCTCCTTAAGTTCCTGGATGCAAAATCACCATACTTAGTAGCTCAGTGCAGTATTTTCTATTAGCGTACTAAATAGCACAAACAGCGTGTAACTTACAGCGGCAAGTGTAATCTTTCTAAGTATAATGAAGACAGATAAAAACTACTCCCTAAGTTCATGGATGCCAAATCACCGTACTTAGTTTCTCCATAAAGTATTTTCTATTATAGTACTAAATAGCACGAACAGCTTGTAATGTACAGCGGCAAGTGTAATCTTTCTTAGTATAATGGAGAGAGCTAAAAGCTCCTCCCTAAGTTCCTGGATGCCAAATCACCGTACTTAGTATCTCTGTACAGTATTTTCTATTAGCGTACTAAATAGCACAAACAGCTTGTAACTTACAGCGGCAAGTGTAATCTAAGTATAATGAAGAGAGATAAAAGCTCATCCCTATGTTCTTGGATGCCAAATCACTGTACTTAGTATCTCTGTATAGTATTTTCTATTAGAGTACTAAATAACACAAACAGCTTGTAACTTACAGCGGCAAGTGTAATCTTTCTAAGAATAATGAAGACAGATAAAAACTACTCCCTAAGTTCATGGATGCCAAATCACCGTACTTAGTTTCTCCATAAAGTATTTTCTATTATAGTACTAAATAGCACGAACAGCTTGTAATGTACAGTGGCAAGTGTAATCTTTCTAAGTATAATGGAGAGAGATAAAAGCTCCTCCTTAAGTTCCTGGATGCCAAATCACCACACTTAGTATCTCAGTACAATATTTTCTATTAGAGTACTAAATAGCACGAACAGCTTGTAACATAGAGTGGCAAGTGTAAAATTTCAAAGTATAATGGAGAGAGATAAAATCTCTTCCCTAAGTTCCTAGATGCCAAATCACCATACTTAGTATCTCAGTACAGTATTTTCTATTAGAGTACTAAATAGCACGAACAGCTTGTAACTTACTGCGGCAAGTGTAATCTAAGTATAATGGAGAGAGCTAAAAGCTCCTCCCTAAGTTCCTGGATGCCAAGTGACTGTACTTTGTATCTCAGTACAGTATTTTCTATTAGAGTACTAAATAGCATGAACAGTTTGTAATGTTCCTAGATGCCAAATCACTGTACTTAGTATCTCAGTACAGCATTCTCTATTTTAGTACTAAATAGCACTAACACCTTGTAACTTACCATGGCAAGCGTAATCTTTCTAAGTATAATGGAGAGAGAATAAAGCTCCTATTTAAGTTCCTGGATACCAAATCACCGTACTTAGTAACTCAGTGCAGTATTTTCTATTAGACTACTAAATAGAACAAACTGCTTGTAACCTACAGCAGCAAGTGTAATCTTTCTAAGTATAATGGAGAGAGATAAAAGCTCCTCCTTAAGTTCCTGGATGTCAAATCACCGTACTTGGTAGCTCAGTACAGTATTTTCTATTAGACTACTAAAAATAACAAACAGCTTGTACTGTTCCTGGATATCAAATCACCGTACTTAGTATCTTAGTACAGTATTTTCTATTATAGTACTAAATAGCATGAACAGCTTGCTACATACAGCGGCAAGTGTAAACTTTCTAAGTTTAATGGATAGAGATAAATGCTCCTCCCTAAGTTCCTGGATGCCAAATCACTGTACTTCGTATCTCAGTACAGTATTTTCTATTAGAGTACTAAAAAGCACGAACAGCTTGTAATGTTTCTGGATGCCAAATCACCGTACTTAGTATCTCAGTACAGTATTTTCTATTAGAGTACTAAATAGCACGAACAGCCTTTAACTTACAGTGGCAAGTGTAATCTTTCTAAGTATAATGGAGAGAGATAAAAGCTCAGCCTTAAGTTCCTGGATGCCAAATCACCGAACTTAGCATCTCAGTACAGTAATTAGAGTACTAAATAGCATGAACAGCTTGTAACAGACAGTAGCAAGTGTAATCTTTCTAAGTTTAATGGAGAGAGCTAAAAGCTCCTCCCTAAGTTCCTAGATGCCAAATCACTGTACTTAGTATCTCAGTACAGTATTCTCTATTATAGTACTAAATAGCACGAACAGTTTGTAGCTTACATCGGCAAGTGTAATCTTTCTAAGTATAATGGTGAGAGATAAAAGCTCCTCCTTAAGTTCCTGGATGCAAAATCACCATACTTAGTAGCTCAGTGCAGTATTTTCTATTAGCGTACTAAATAGCACAAACAGCTTGTAACTTACAGTGGCAAGTGTAATCTTTCAAAGTATAATGAAGACAGATAAAAACTACTCCCTAAGTTCATGGATGCCAAATCACCGTACTTAGTTTCTCCATAAAGTATTTTCTATTATAGTACTAAATAGCACGAACAGCTTGTAATGTACAGTGGCAAGTGTAATCTTTCTAAGTATAATGGAGAGAGATAAAAGCTCCTCCTTAAGTTACTGGATGCCAAATCACCACACTTAGTATCTCAGTACAATATTTTCTATTAGAGTACTAAATAGCACGAACAGCTTGTTACATAGAGTGGCAAGTGTAAAATTTCAAAGTATAATGGAGAGAGATAAAATCTCTCCCCTAAGCTCCTAGATGCCAAATCACCATACTTAGTATCTCAGTACAGTATTTTCTATTAGAGTACTAAATAGCACGAACAGCTTGTAACTTACTGCGGCAAGTGTAATCTAAGTATAATGGAGAGAGCTAAAAGCTCCTCCCTAAGTTCCTGGATGCCAAGTCACTGTACTTCGTATCTCAGTACAGTATTTTCTATTAGAGTACTAAATAGCACGAACAGTTTGTACTGTTCCTAGATGCCAAATCACTGTACTTAGTATCTCAGTACAGCATTCTCTATTTGAGTACTAAATAGCACGAACAGCTTGTAACTAACCATGGCAAGCGTAATCTTTCTAAGTATAATGGAGAGAGCTAAAAGCTCCTCCCTAAAGTTCCTGGATGCCAAGTTACTGTACGTCATATCTCAGTACAGTATTTTCTATTAGAGTACTTTATAGCACAAACAGCTTGTAGTGTTCCTGGATGCCAAATCACCGTACTTAGTATCTCAGTACAGTATTCTCTATTAGAGTACTAAATAGCACGAAGAGCTTGTAACGTACAGCGGCAAGTGTAATATTTCTAATTATAATGGAAAGCGATAAAAGCTCCTCCCTAAGTTCCTGGATGCCAAATCACTGTACTTAGTATCTCAATACAGTATTTTCTATTAAAGTACTAAATAGCACGAACAGCTTGTAACTTACCATGGCAAGTGTAATCTTTCTAATTATAATGGAGAGAGATAAAAGCTCCTATTTAAGTTCCTGGATGCCAAATCACTGTACTTAGTATCTATGTACAGTATTTTCTATTAGAGTACTAAATAGCATGAACAGCTTGTTACGTACAGCGGCAAGTGTAATCTTTCTAAGTATAATGGAGACAGATAAAGCTCCTCCCTAAGTTCCTGGATGCCAAATCACCAAACTTAGTATCTCAGTACAGTATTTTCTTTTAGAGTACTAAATAGCACGAACAGCTTGTAACATACGTGGCAAGTGTAAATTTCTAAGCATAATGAAGAGAGATAAAAGCTCTTCCCTAAGTTCCTAGATGCCAAATCACCGTACTTAGTATCTCAGTACTGTATTTTCTATTAGAGTACTAAATTGAACGAACAGTTTGTAACTTACAGCAGCAAGTGTAATCTTTCTAAGTATAATGGAGAGAGCTAAAAGCTCCTCCCTAAGTTCCTGGATGCCAAATCACTGTACTTCATATCTCAGTACAGTATTTTCTATTAGATTACTAAATAGCATGTACAGCTTGTAATGTTCCTGGATGCCAAATCACCGTACTTAGTATCTCAGTACAGTATTCTCTATTAGAGTACTAAATAGCACGAACAGATTGTAACTTACAGTGGCAAGTGTCATCTTTCTAAGTATAATGGAGAGAGATAACAGCTCCTCCCTAAGTTACTGGATGCCAAATCACCGTACTTAGTATCTCAGTACAGTATTCTCTATTAGAGTACTAAATAGCATGAACAGCTTGTAACTTACAGTGGCAAGTGTAATCTTTCTAAGTATAATGGAGAGAGATAAAAGCTTCTCCTTAAGTTCCTGAATACCAAATCACCATACTTAGGAACTCAGTACAGTATTTTCTATTAGACTACTAAATAGAACAAACCGCTTGTAACCTACAGCAGCAAGTGTAATCTTTCTAAGTATAATGGAGAGAGCTAAAAGCTCCTCCCTAAGTTCCTGGATGCCAAATCACTGTACTTCATATCTCAGTACAGTATTTTCTATTAGATTACTAAATAGCATGTACAGCTTGTAATGTTCCTGGATGCCAAATCACCGTACTTAGTATCTCAGTACAGTATTCTCTATTAGAGTACTAAATAGCACGAACAGATTGTAACTTACAGTGGCAAGTGTCATCTTTCTAAGTATAATGGAGAGAGATAATAGCTCCTCCCTAAGTTCCTGGATGCCAAATCACTGTACTTCATATCTCAGTACAGTATTTTCTATTAGATTACTAAATAGCATGTACAGCTTGTAATGTTCCTGGATGCCAAATCACCGTACTTAGTATCTCAGTACAGTATTCTCTATTAGAGTACTAAATAGCACGAACAGATTGTAACTTACAGTGGCAAGTGTCATCTTTCTAAGTATAATGGAGAGAGATAACAGCTCCTCCCTAAGTTACTGGATGCCAAATCACCGTACTTAGTATCTCAGTACAGTATTCTCTATTAGAGTACTAAATAGCATGAACAGCTTGTAACTTACAGTGGCAAGTGTAATCTTTCTAAGTATAATGGAGAGAGATAAAAGCTTCTCCTTAAGTTCCTGAATACCAAATCACCATACTTAGGAACTCAGTACAGTATTTTCTATTAGACTACTAAATAGAACAAACCGCTTGTAACCTACAGCAGCAAGTGTAATCTTTCTAAGTATAATGGAGAGAGCTAAAAGCTCCTCCCTAAGTTCCTGGATGCCAAATCACTGTACTTCATATCTCAGTACAGTATTTTCTATTAGATTACTAAATAGCATGTACAGCTTGTAATGTTCCTGGATGCCAAATCACCGTACTTAGTATCTCAGTACAGTATTCTCTATTAGAGTACTAAATAGCACGAACAGATTGTAACTTACAGTGGCAAGTGTCATCTTTCTAAGTATAATGGAGAGAGATAACAGCTCCTCCATAAGTTACTGGATGCCAAATCACCGTACTTAGTATCTCAGTACAGTATTCTCTATTATAGTACTAAATAGCACGAACAGTTTGTAGCTTACATCGGCAAGTGTAATCTTTCTAAGTATAATGGTGAGAGATAAAAGCTCCTCCTTAAGTTCCTGGATGCAAAATCACCATACTTAGTAGCTCAGTGCAGTATTTTCTATTAGCGTACTAAATAGCACAAACAGCTTGTAACTTACAGTGGCAAGTGTAATCTTTCAAAGTATAATGAAGACAGATAAAAACTACTCCCTAAGTTCATGGATGCCAAATCACCGTACTTAGTTTCTCCATAAAGTATTTTCTATTATAGTACTAAATAGCACGAACAGCTTGTAATGTACAGTGGCAAGTGTAATCTTTCTAAGTATAATGGAGAGAGATAAAAGCTCCTCCTTAAGTTACTGGATGCCAAATCACCACACTTAGTATCTCAGTACAATATTTTCTATTAGAGTACTAAATAGCACGAACAGCTTGTTACATAGAGTGGCAAGTGTAAAATTTCAAAGTATAATGGAGAGAGATAAAATCTCTCCCCTAAGCTCCTAGATGCCAAATCACCATACTTAGTATCTCAGTACAGTATTTTCTATTAGAGTACTAAATAGCACGAACAGCTTGTAACTTACTGCGGCAAGTGTAATCTAAGTATAATGGAGAGAGCTAAAAGCTCCTCCCTAAGTTCCTGGATGCCAAGTCACTGTACTTCGTATCTCAGTACAGTATTTTCTATTAGAGTACTAAATAGCACGAACAGTTTGTACTGTTCCTAGATGCCAAATCACTGTACTTAGTATCTCAGTACAGCATTCTCTATTTGAGTACTAAATAGCACGAACAGCTTGTAACTAACCATGGCAAGCGTAATCTTTCTAAGTATAATGGAGAGAGCTAAAAGCTCCTCCCTAAGTTCCTGGATGCCAAGTTACTGTACGTCATATCTCAGTACAGTATTTTCTATTAGAGTACTTTATAGCACAAACAGCTTGTAGTGTTCCTGGATGCCAAATCACCGTACTTAGTATCTCAGTACAGTATTCTCTATTAGAGTACTAAATAGCACGAAGAGCTTGTAACGTACAGCGGCAAGTGTAATATTTCTAATTATAATGGAAAGCGATAAAAGCTCCTCCCTAAGTTCCTGGATGCCAAATCACTGTACTTAGTATCTCAATACAGTATTTTCTATTAAAGTACTAAATAGCACGAACAGCTTGTAACTTACCATGGCAAGTGTAATCTTTCTAATTATAATGGAGAGAGATAAAAGCTCCTATTTAAGTTCCTGGATGCCAAATCACTGTACTTAGTATCTATGTACAGTATTTTCTATTAGAGTACTAAATAGCATGAACAGCTTGTTACGTACAGCGGCAAGTGTAATCTTTCTAAGTATAATGGAGACAGATAAAGCTCCTCCCTAAGTTCCTGGATGCCAAATCACCAAACTTAGTATCTCAGTACAGTATTTTCTTTTAGAGTACTAAATAGCACGAACAGCTTGTAACATACGTGGCAAGTGTAAATTTCTAAGCATAATGAAGAGAGATAAAAGCTCTTCCCTAAGTTCCTAGATGCCAAATCACCGTACTTAGTATCTCAGTACTGTATTGTCTATTAGAGTACTAAATTGAACGAACAGTTTGTAACTTACAGCAGCAAGTGTAATCTTTCTAAGTATAATGGAGAGAGCTAAAAGCTCCTCCCTAAGTTCCTGGATGCCAAATCACTGTACTTCATATCTCAGTACAGTATTTTCTATTAGATTACTAAATAGCATGTACAGCTTGTAATGTTCCTGGATGCCAAATCACCGTACTTAGTATCTCAGTACAGTATTCTCTATTAGAGTACTAAATAGCACGAACAGATTGTAACTTACAGTGGCAAGTGTCATCTTTCTAAGTATAATGGAGAGAGATAACAGCTCCTCCCTAAGTTACTGGATGCCAAATCACCGTACTTAGTATCTCAGTACAGTATTCTCTATTAGAGTACTAAATAGCATGAACAGCTTGTAACTTACAGTGGCAAGTGTAATCTTTCTAAGTATAATGGAGAGAGATAAAAGCTTCTCCTTAAGTTCCTGAATACCAAATCACCATACTTAGGAACTCAGTACAGTATTTTCTATTAGACTACTAAATAGAACAAACCGCTTGTAACCTACAGCAGCAAGTGTAATCTTTCTAAGTATAATGGAGAGAGCTAAAAGCTCCTCCCTAAGTTCCTGGATGCCAAATCACTGTACTTCATATCTCAGTACAGTATTTTCTATTAGATTACTAAATAGCATGTGCAGCTTGTAATGTTCCTGGATGCCAAATCACCGTACTTAGTATCTCAGTACAGTATTCTCTATTAGAATACTAAATAGCACGAACAGATTGTAACTTACAGTGGCAAGTGTCATCTTTCTAAGTATAATGGAGAGAGATAATAGCTCCTCCCTAAGTTCCTGGATGCCAAATCACTGTACTTCATATCTCAGTACAGTATTTTCTATTAGATTACTAAATAGCATGTACAGCTTGTAATGTTCCTGGATGCCAAATCACTGTACTTAGTATCTCAGTACAGTATTCTCTATTAGAGTACTAAATAGCACGAACAGATTGTAACTTACAGTGGCAAGTGTCATCTTTCTAAGTATAATGGAGAGAGATAACAGCTCCTCCCTAAGTTACTGGATGCCAAATCACCGTACTTAGTATCTCAGTACAGTATTCTCTATTAGAGTACTAAATAGCATGAACAGCTTGTAACTTACAGTGGCAAGTGTAATCTTTCTAAGTATAATGGAGAGAGATAAAAGCTTCTCCTTAAGTTCCTGAATACCAAATCACCATACTTAGGAACTCAGTACAGTATTTTCTATTAGACTACTAAATAGAACAAACCGCTTGTAACCTACAGCAGCAAGTGTAATCTTTCTAAGTATAATGGAGAGAGCTAAAAGCTCCTCCCTAAGTTCCTGGATGCCAAATCACTGTACTTCATATCTCAGTACAGTATTTTCTATTAGATTACTAAATAGCATGTACAGCTTGTAATGTTCCTGGATGCCAAATCACCGTACTTAGTATCTCAGTACAGTATTCTCTATTAGAGTACTAAATAGCACGAACAGATTGTAACTTACAGTGGCAAGTGTCATCTTTCTAAGTATAATGGAGAGAGATAACAGCTCCTCCATAAGTTACTGGATGCCAAATCACCGTACTTAGTATCTCAGTACAGTATTCTCTATTATAGTACTAAATAGCACGAACAGTTTGTAACTTACATCGGCAATTGTAATCTTTCTAAGTATAATGGAGAGAGATAAAAGCTCCTCCTTAAGTTCCTGGATGCCAAATCACCGTACTTAGTAACTCAGTACAGTATTTTCTATTAGCGTACTTAATAGCACAAACAGCTTGTAACTTGCAGCGGCAAGTGTAATCTTTCTAAGTATAATGGAGACAGATAAAAACTACTCCCTAAGTTCATGGATGCCAAATCACCGTACTTAGTATCTCAGTAAAGTATTTTCTATTATAGTACTAGATAGCACGATCAGCTTGTAACGTACAGCGGCAAGTGTAATCTTTCTTAGTATAATGGAGAGAGATAAAAGCTCCTCCCTAAGTTCCTGGATGCCAAATCACCGTACTTAGTATCTCTGTACAGTATTTTCTATTAGCGTACTAAATAGCACAAACAGCTTGTAACTTACAGCGGAAAGTGTAATCTAAGTATAATGGAGAGAGATAAAAGCTTCTCCCTATGTTCTTGGATGCCAAATCACTGTACTTAGTATCTCTATATGGTATTTTCTATTAGAGTACTAAATAGCTTCAACAGCTTGTAATGTACAGTGGCAAGTGTAATCTTTCTAAGTATAATGGAGAGAGATAAAAGCTCCTCCCTAAGTTCCTGGATGCCAAATCACTACACTTAGTATCTCAGTACAGTATTTTCTATTAGAGTACTAAATAGCACGAACAGCTTGTAACATACTGCGGCAAGTGTAATCTAAGTATAATGGAGAGAGCTAAAAGCTCCTCCCTAAGTTCCTGGATGCCAAGTCACTGTACTTCGTATCTGAGTACAGTATTTTCTATTAGAGTACTAAATAGCACGAACAGTTTGTAATGTTCCTAGATGCCAAATCACTGTACTTAGTATCTCATTACAGCATTCTCTATTTGAGTACTAAATAGCACGAACAGCTTGTAACTTACCATGGCAACCGTAATCTTTCTAAGTATAATGGAGAGAGAATAAAGCTCCTATTTAAGTTCCTGGATACCAAATCACCGTACTTAGTAACTCAGTGCAGTATTTTCTATTAGACTACTAAATAGAACAAACTGCTTGTAACCTACAGCAGCAAGTGTAATCTTTCTAAGTATAATGGAGAGAGATAAAAGCTCCTCCTTAAGTTCCTGGATGTCAAATCACCGTACTTAGTAGCTCAGTACAGTATTTTCTATTAGACTACTTAAAATAACAAACAGCTTGTACTGTTCCTGGATATCAAATCACCGTACTTAGTATCTTAGTACAGTATTTTCTATTAGAGTACTAAATAGCATGAACAGCTTGTTACATACAGCGGCAAGTGTAAACTTTCTAAGTTTAATGGATAGAGATAAATGCTCCTCCCTAAGTTCCTGGATGCCAAATCACTGTACTTCGTATCTCAGTACAGTATTTTCTATTAGAGTACTAAAAAGCACGAACAGCTTGTAATGTTCCTGGATGCCAAATCACCGTACTTAGTATCTCAGTACAGTATATTCTATTAGAGTACTAAATAGCACGAACAGCTTGTAACTTACAGTGGCAAATGTTATCTTTCTAAGTATAATGGAGATATATAAAATCACCTCCCTAAGTTCCTGGATGCCAAATCACTGTACTTAGTATCTCAGTACAGTATTTTCTATTAGAGTACTAAATAGCACGAACAGCCTTTAACTTACAGTGGCAAGTGTAATCTTTCTAAGTATAATGGAGAGAGATAAAAGCTCAGCCTTAAGTTCCTGGATGCCAAATCACCGTACTTAGCATCTCAGTACAGTAATAAGAGTACTAAATAGCATGAACAGCTTGTAACAGACTGTAGCAAGTGTCATCTTTCTAAGTATAATGGAGAGAGCTAAAATCTCCTCCCTAAGTTCCTGGATGCCAAATCACTGTACTTCATATCTCAGTACAGTATTTTCTATTAGATTACTAAATAGCATGTGCAGCTTGTAATGTTCCTGGATGCCAAATCACCGTACTTAGTATCTCAGTACAGTATTCTCTATTAGAGTACTAAATAGCACGAACAGATTGTAACTTACAGTGGCAAGTGTCATCTTTCTAAGTATAATGGAGAGAGATAACAGCTCCTCCCTAAGTTACTGGATGCCAAATCACCGTACTTAGTATCTCAGTACAGTATTCTCTATTAGAGTACTAAATAGCATGAACAGCTTGTAACTTACAGTGGCAAGTGTAATCTTTCTAAGTATAATGGAGAGAGATAAAAGCTTCTCCTTAAGTTCCTGAATACCAAATCACCATACTTAGGAACTCAGTACAGTATTTTCTATTAGACTACTAAATAGAACAAACAGCTTGTAACCTACAGCAGCAAGTGTAATCTTTCTAAGTATAATGGAGAGAGCTAAAAGCTCCTCCCTAAGTTCCTGGATGCCAAATCACTGTACTTCGTATCTCAGTACAGTATTTTCTATTAGAGTACTGAATAGCACGAACAGCTTGAAATGTTTCTGGATGCCAAATCACCGTACTTAGCATCTCAGTACAATATTCTCTATTATAGTACTAAATAGCACGAACAGTTTGTAACTTACATCGGCAAGTGTAATCTTTCTAAGTATAATGGAAAGAGATAAAAGCTCCTCCTTAAGTTCCTGGATGCCAAATCACTGTACTTAGTAACTCAGTACAGTATTTTCTATTAGCGTACTTAATAGCACAAACAGCTTGTAACTTGCAGCGGCAAGTGTAATCTTTCTAAGTATAATGGAGACAGATAAAAACTACTCCCTAAGTTCATGGATGCCAAATCACCGTACTTAGTATCTCAGTAAAGTATTTTCTATTATAGTACTAGATAGCACGATCAGCTTGTAACGTACAGCGGCAAGTGTAATCTTTCTTAGTATAATGGAGAGAGATAAAAGCTCCTCCCTAAGTTCCTGGATGCCAAATCACCGTATTTAGTATCTCTGTACAGTATTTTCTATTAGCGTACTAAATAGCACAAACAGCTTGTAACTTACAGCGGAAAGTGTAATCTAAGTATAATGGAGAGAGATAAAAGCTTCTCCCTATGTTCTTGGATGCCAAATCACTGTACTTAGTATCTCTATATGGTATTTTCTATTAGAGTACTAAATAGCTTCAACAGCTTGTAATGTACAGTGGCAAGTGTAATCTTTCTAAGTATAATGGAGAGAGATAAAAGCTCCTCCCTAAGTTCCTGGATGCCAAATCACTACACTTAGTATCTCAGTACAATATTTTCTATTAGAGTACTAAATAGCACGAACAGCTTGTAACATAGAGTGGCAAGTGTAAAATTTCAAAGTATAATGGAGAGAGATAAAATCTCTTCCCTAAGTTCCTAGATGCCAAATCACCATACTTAGTATCTCAGTACAGTATTTTCTATTAGAGTACTAAATAGCACGAACAGCTTGTAACATACTGCGGCAAGTGTAATCTAAGTATAATGGAGAGAGCTAAAAGCTCCTCCCTAAGTTCCTGGATGCCAAGTCACTGTACTTCGCATCTGAGTACAGTATTTTCTATTAGAGTACTAAATAGCACGAACAGTTTGTAATGTTCCTAGATGCCAAATCACTGTACTTAGTATCTCATTACAGCATTCTCTATTTGAGTACTAAATAGCACGAACAGCTTGCAACTTACCATGGCAACCGTAATCTTTCTAAGTATAATGGAGAGAGAATAAAGCTCCTATTTAAGTTCCTGGATACCAAATCACCGTACTTAGTAACTCAGTGCAGTATTTTCTATTAGACTACTAAATAGAACAAACTGCTTGTAACCTACAGCAGCAAGTGTAATCTTTCTAAGTATAATGGAGAGAGATAAAAGCTCCTCCTTAAGTTCCTGGATGTCAAATCACCGTACTTAGTAGCTCAGTACAGTATTTTCTATTAGACTACTTAAAATAACAAACAGCTTGTACTGTTCCTGGATATCAAATCACCGTACTTAGTATCTTAGTACAGTATTTTCTATTAGAGTACTAAATAGCATGAACAGCTTGTTACATACAGCGGCAAGTGTAAACTTTCTAAGTTTAATGGATAGAGATAAATGCTCCTCCCTAAGTTCCTGGATGCCAAATCACTGTACTTCGTATCTCAGTACAGTATTTTCTATTAGAGTACTAAAAAGCACGAACAGCTTGTAATGTTCCTGGATGCCAAATCACCGTACTTAGTATCTCAGTACAGTATATTCTATTAGAGTACTAAATAGCACGAACAGCTTGTAACTTACAGTGGCAAATGTAATCTTTCTAAGTATAATGGAGATATATAAAATCACCTCCCTAAGTTCCTGGATGCCAAATCACTGTACTTAGTATCTCAGTACAGTATTTTCTATTAGAGTACTAAATAGCACGAACAGCCTTTAACTTACAGTGGCAAGTGTAATCTTTCTAAGTATAATGGAGAGAGATAAAAGCTCAGCCTTAAGTTCCTGGATGCCAAATCACCGTACTTAGCATCTCAGTACAGTAATAAGAGTACTAAATAGCATGAACAGCTTGTAACAGACTGTAGCAAGTGTCATCTTTCTAAGTATAATGGAGAGAGCTAAAATCTCCTCCCTAAGTTCCTGGATGCCAAATCACTGTACTTCATATCTCAGTACAGTATTTTCTATTAGATTACTAAATAGCATGTGCAGCTTGTAATGTTCCTGGATGCCAAATCACCGTACTTAGTATCTCAGTACAGTATTCTCTATTAGAGTACTAAATAGCACGAACAGATTGTAACTTACAGTGGCAAGTGTCATCTTTCTAAGTATAATGGAGAGAGATAACAGCTCCTCCCTAAGTTACTGGATGCCAAATCACCGTACTTAGTATCTCAGTACAGTATTCTCTATTAGAGTACTAAATAGCATGAACAGCTTGTAACTTACAGTGGCAAGTGTAATCTTTCTAAGTATAATGGAGAGAGATAAAAGCTTCTCCTTAAGTTCCTGAATACCAAATCACCATACTTAGGAACTCAGTACAGTATTTTCTATTAGACTACTAAATAGAACAAACAGCTTGTAACCTACAGCAGCAAGTGTAATCTTTCTAAGTATAATGGAGAGAGCTAAAAGCTCCTCCCTAAGTTCCTGGATGCCAAATCACTGTACTTCGTATCTCAGTACAGTATTTTCTATTAGAGTACTGAATAGCACGAACAGCTTGAAATGTTTCTGGATGCCAAATCACCGTACTTAGCATCTCAGTACAATATTCTCTATTATAGTACTAAATAGCACGAACAGTTTGTAACTTACATCGGCAAGTGTAATCTTTCTAAGTATAATGGAAAGAGATAAAAGCTCCTCCTTAAGTTCCTGGATGCCAAATCACTGTACTTAGTAACTCAGTACAGTATTTTCTATTAGCGTACTTAATAGCACAAACAGCTTGTAACTTGCAGCGGCAAGTGTAATCTTTCTAAGTATAATGGAGACAGATAAAAACTACTCCCTAAGTTCATGGATGCCAAATCACCGTACTTAGTATCTCAGTAAAGTATTTTCTATTATAGTACTAGATAGCACGATCAGCTTGTAACGTACAGCGGCAAGTGTAATCTTTCTTAGTATAATGGAGAGAGATAAAAGCTCCTCCATAAGTTCCTGGATGCCAAATCACCGTATTTAGTATCTCTGTACAGTATTTTCTATTAGCGTACTAAATAGCACAAACAGCTTGTAACTTACAGCGGAAAGTGTAATCTAAGTATAATGGAGAGAGATAAAAGCTTCTCCCTATGTTCTTGGATGCCAAATCACTGTACTTAGTATCTCTATATGGTATTTTCTATTAGAGTACTAAATAGCTTCAACAGCTTGTAATGTACAGTGGCAAGTGTAATCTTTCTAAGTATAATGGAGAGAGATAAAAGCTCCTCCCTAAGTTCCTGGATGCCAAATCACTACACTTAGTATCTCAGTACAATATTTTCTATTAGAGTACTAAATAGCACGAACAGCTTGTAACATAGAGTGGCAAGTGTAAAATTTCAAAGTAAAATGGAGAGAGATAAAATCTCTTCCCTAAGTTCCTAGATGCCAAATCACCATACTTAATATCTCAGTACAGTATTTTCTATTAGAGTACTAAATAGCACGAACAGCTTGTAACTTACTGCGGCAAGTGTAATCTAAGTATAATGGAGAGAGCTAAAAGCTCCTCCCTAAGTTCCTGGATGCCAAGTCACTGTACTTCGTATCTCAGTACAGTATTTTCTATTAGAGTACTAAATAGCACGAACAGTTTGTAATGTTCCTAGATGCCAAATCACTGTACTTAGTATCTAATTACAGCATTCCCTATTTGAGTACTAAATAGCACGAACAGCTTGTAACTTACCATGGCAACCGTAATCTTTCTAAGTATAATGGAGAGAGAATAAAGCTCCTATTTAAGTTCCTGGATACCAAATCACCGTACTTAGTAACTCAGTGCAGTATTTTCTATTAGACTACTAAATAGAACAAACTGCTTGTAACCTACAGCAGCAAGTGTAATCTTTCTAAGTATAATGGAGAGAGATAAAAGCTCCTCCTTAAGTTCCTGGATGTCAAATCACCGTACTTAGTAGCTCAGTACAGTATTTTCTATTAGACTACTAAAAATAACAAACAGCTTGTACTGTTCCTGGATATCAAATCACCGTACTTAGTATCTTAGTACAGTATTTTCTATTAGAATACTAAATAGCATGAACAGCTTGTTACATACAGCGGCAAGTGTAAACTTTCTAAGTTTAATGGATAGAGATAAATGCTCCTCCCTAAGTTCCTGGATGCCAAATCACTGTACTTCGTATCTCAGTACAGTATTTTCTATTAGAGGACTAAAAAGCACGAACAGCTTGTAATGTTCCTGGATGCCAAATCACCGTACTTAGTATCTCAGTACAGTATTTTCTATTAGAGTACTAAATAGCACGAACAGCCTTTAACTTACAGTGGCAAGTGTAATCTTTCTAAGTATAATGGAGAGAGATAAAAGCTCAGCCTTAAGTTCCTGGATGCCAAATCCCCGTACTTAGCATCTCAGTACAGTAATTAGAGTACTAAATAGCATGAACAGCTTGTAACAGACAGTAGCAAGTGTAATCTTTCTAAGTTTAATGGAGAGAGCTAAAAGCTCTTCCCTAAGTTCCTAGATGCCAAATCACCATACTTAGTATCTGAGTACAGTATTTTCTATTAGAGTACTAAACAGCACGAACAGCTTGTAACTTACTGCGGCAAGTTTAATCTAAGTATAATGGAGAGAGCTAAAAGCTCCTCCCTAAGTTCCTGGATGTCAAGTCACTGTACTTCGTATCTCAGTACAGTATTTTCTATTAGAGTACTAAATAGCACGAACAGTTTGTAATGTTCCTAGATGCCAAATCACTGTACTTAGTATCTCAGTACAGCATTCTCTATTTGAGTACTAAATAGCACGAATAGCTTGTAACTAACCATGGCAAGCGTAATCTTTCTAAGTATAATGGAGAGAGATAAAAGTTCCTATTTAAGTTCCTGGATGCCAAATCACCATACTTAGTAACTCAGTACAGTATTTTCTATTAGACTACTAAAAATAACAAACAGCTTGTACTGTTTCTGGATATCAAATCACCAAACTTAGTATCTTAGTACAGTATTTTCTATTAGAGTACTAAATAGCATGAACAGCTTGTAACATACAGCGGCAAGTGTAATCTTTCTAATTTTAATGGATAGAGATAAATGCTCCTCCTTAAGTTCCTGGATGCCAAACGACTGTACTTTGTATCTCAGTACAGTATTTTCTATTAGAGTACTAAATAGCACGAACAGCTTGTAATGTTTCTGGATGCTAAATCACCGTACTTAGTATCTCAGTAAAGTATTTTCTATTAGAGTACTAAATAGCATGAACAGCTTGTAACTTACAGCGGCAAGTGTAATATTTCTAAGTATAATGGAGAGAGCTAAAAGCTCTTCCCTAAGTTCCGTGATGCAAAATCACTGTACTTTGTATCTCAGTACAGTATTATCTATTAGAGTACTAAATAGCACGAACAGCTTGTAATGTTTCTGGATGCTAAATCACCGTACTTAGTATATCAGTACAGTATTTTCTATTAGAGTACTAAATAGCACGAACAGCTTGTAACTTACAGCGGCAAGTGTAATCTTTCTAAGTATAATGGAGAGAGATAAAAGCTCCTCCCTAAGTTCCTGGATGCCATATCACCGTACTTAGTATCTCAGTACAGTAATTTCTATTAGAGTACTAAATAGCACGAACAGCCTTTAACTTACAGTGGCAAGTGTAATCTTTCTAAGTATAATGGAGAGAGATAAAAGCTCAGCCTTAAGTTCCTGGATGCCAAATCACCGTACTTAGTATCTCAGTACAGTAATTAGAGTACTAAATAGCACGAACAGCTTGTAACAGACAGCAGCAAGTGTAATCTTTCTAAGTATAATGAAGACAGATAAAAACTACTCCCTAAGTTCATGGATGCCAAATCACCGTACTTAGTATCTCAGTACAGTATTTTTTATTAGAGTACTATTTAGCACGAACAGCTTGTAATGTACAGTGGCAAGTGCAATCTTTATAAGTATATTGGAGAGAGGTAAATCTCCTCCATAAGTTCCTGGATGCCAAATCACCATACTTAGTATCTTAGTACAGTATTTTCTATTATAGTACTAAATAGCATGAACAGCTTGTAACGTACAGCGGCAAGTGTAATCTTTCTAAGTATAACGGATAGAGATAAAAGCTCCTCCCTAAGTTCCTGGATGCCAAATCACCATACTTAATACCTTAGTACAGTATTTTCTATTAGAGTACTAAATAGCACGAACAGCCTTTAACTTACAGTGGCAAGTGTAATCTTTCTAAGTATAATGGAGAGAGATTAAAGCTCAGCCTTAAGTTCCTGGATGCCAAATCACCGTACTTAGTATCTCAGTACAGTAATTAGAGTACTAAATAGCACGAACACCTTGTAACAGACAGCAGCAAGTGTAATCTTTCTAAGTATAATGAAGACAGATAAAAACTACTCCCTAAGTTCATGGATGCCAAATCACCGTTCTTAGTATTTCAGTACAGTATTCTCTATTATAGTACTAAATAGCACGAACAGTTTGTAGCTTACATCGGCAAGTGTAATCTTTCTAAGTATATTGGAGAGAGATAAAAGCTCCTCCTTAAGTTCCTGGATGCCAAATCACCGTACTTAGTAGCTCAGTACAGTATTTTGTATTAGCGTACTAAATAGCACAAACAGCTTGTAACTTACAGCGGCAAGTGTAATCTTTCTAAGTATAATGAAGACAGATAAAAACTACTCCCTAAGTTCATGGATGCCAAATCACCGTACTTAGTTTCTCCATAAAGTATTTTCTATTATAGTACTAAATAGCACGAACAGCTTGTAACGTACAGCGGCAAGTGTAATCTTTCTAAGTATAATGGAGAGAGATAAAAGCTCCTCCCTAAGTTCCTGGATGCCAAATCACCGTACTTAGTATCTCTGTACAGTATTTTCTATTAGCGTACTAAATAGCACAAACAGCTTGTAACTTACAGCGGCAAGTGTAATCTAAGTATAATGAAGAGAGATAAAAGCTCATCCCTATGTTCTTGGATGCCAAATCACTGTACTTAGTATCTCTGTATAGTGTTTTCTATTAGAGTACTAAATAACACAAACAGCTTGTAACTTACAGCGGCAAGTGTAATCTTTCTAAGAATAATGATGACAGATAAAAACTACTCCCTAAGTTCATGGATGCCAAATCACCGTACTTAGTTTCTCCATAAAGTATTTTCTATTATAGTACTAAATAGCACGAACAGCTTGTAATGTACAGTGGCAAGTGTAATCTTTCTAAGTATAATGGAGAGAGATAAAAGCTCCTCCTTAAGTTCCTGGATGCCAAATCACCACACTTAGTATCTTAGTACAATATTTTCTATTAGAGTACTAAATAGCACGAACAGCTTGTAACATAGAGTGGCAAGTGTAAAATTTCAAAGTATAATGGAGAGAGATAAAATCTCTTCCCTAAGTTCCTAGATGCCAAATCACCATACTTAGTATCTCAGTACAGTATTTTCTATTAGAGTACTAAATAGCACGAACAGCTTGTAACTTACTGCGGCAAGTGTAATCTAAGTATAATGGAGAGAGCTAAAAGCTCCTCCCTAAGTTCCTGGATGCCAAGTGACTGTACTTCGTATCTCAGTACAGTATTTTCTATTAGAGTACTAAATAGCACGAACAGTTTGTAATGTTCCTAGATGCCAAATCACTGTACTTAGTATCTCAGTACAGCATTCTCTATTTGAGTACTAAATAGCACTAACACCTTGTAACTTACCATGGCAAGCGTAATCTTTCTAAGTATAATGGAGAGAGAATGAAGCTCCTATTTAAGTTCCTGGATACCAAATCACCGTACTTAGTAACTCAGTGCAGTATTTTCTATTAGACTACTAAATAGAACAAACTGCTTGTAACCTACAGCAGCAAGTGTAATCTTTCTAAGTATAATGGAGAGAGATAAAAGCTCCTCCTTAAGTTCCTGGATGTCAAATCACCGTACTTGGTAGCTCAGTACAGTATTTTCTATTAGACTACTAAAAATAACAAACAGCTTGTACTGTTCCTGGATATCAAATCACCGTACTTAGTATCTTAGTACAGTATTTTCTATTATAGTACTAAATAGCATGAACAGCTTGTTACATACAGCGGCAAGTGTAAACTTTCTAAGTTTAATGGATAGAGATAAATGCTCCTCCCTAAGTTCCTGGATGCCAAATCACTGTACTTCGTATCTCAGTACAGTATTTTTTATTAGAGTACTAAAAAGCATGAACAGCTTGTAATGTTTCTGGATGCCAAATCACCGTACTTAGTATCTCAGTACAGTATTTTCTATTAGAGTACTAAATAGCACGAACAGCCTTTAACTTACAGTGGCAAGTGTAATCTTTCTACGTATAATGGAGAGAGATAAAAGCTCAGCCTTAAGTTCCTGGATGCCAAATCACCGTACTTAGCATCTCAGTACAGTAATTAGAGTACTAAATAGCATGAACAGCTTGTAACAAACATTAGCAAGTGTAATCTTTCTAAGTTTAATGGAGAGAGCTAAAAGCTCCTCCCTAAGTTCCTAGATGCCAAATCACTGTACTTAGTATCTCAGTACAGTATTCTCTATTATAGTACTAAATAGCACGAACAGTTTGTAGCTTACATCGGCAAGTGTAATCTTTCTAAGTATAATGGTGAGAGATAAAAGCTCCTCCTTAAGTTCCTGGATGCAAAATCACCATACTTAGTAGCTCAGTGCAGTATTTTCTATTAGCGTACTAAATAGCACAAACAGCTTGTAACTTACAGTGGCAAGTGTAATCTTTCTAAGTATAATGAAGACAGATAAAAACTACTCCCTAAGTTCATGGATGCCAAATCACCGTACTTAGTTTCTCCATAAAGTATTTTCTATTATAGTACTAAATAGCACGAACAGCTTGTAATGTACAGTGGCAAGTGTAATCTTTCTAAGTATAATGGAGAGAGATAAAAGCTCCTCCTTAAGTTCCTGGATGCCAAATCACCACACTTAGTATCTCAGTACAATATTTTCTATTAGAGTACTAAATAGCACGAACAGCTTGTTACATAGAGTGGCAAGTGTAAAATGTCAACGTATAATGGAGAGAGATAAAATCTCTTCCCTAAGTTCCTAGATGCCAAATCACCATACTTAGTATCTCAGTACAGTATTTTCTATTAGAGTACTAAATAGCACGAACAGCTTGTAACTTACTGCGGCAAGTGTAATCTAAGTATAATGGAGAGAGCTAAAAGCTCCTCCCTAAGTTCCTGGATGCCAAGTCACTGTACTTCGTATCTCAGTACAGTATTTTCTATTAGAGTACTAAATAGCACGAACAGTTTGTACTGTTCCTAGATGCCAAATCACTGTACTTAGTATCTCAGTACAGCATTCTCTATTTGAGTACTAAATAGCACGAACAGCTTGTAACTAACCATGGCAAGCATAATCTTTCTAAGTATAATGGAGAGGGCTAAAAGCTCCTCCCTAAGTTCCTGGATGCCAAGTTACTGTACGTCATATCTCAGTACAGTATTTTCTATTAGAGTACTTTATAGCACAAACAGCTTGTAGTGTTCCTGGATGCCAAATCACCGTACTTAGTATCTCAGTACAGTATTCTCTATTAGAGTACTAAATAGCACGAAGAGCTTGTAACGTACAGCGGCAAGTGTAATATTTCTAATTATAATGGAAAGCGATACAAGCTCCTCCCTAAGTTCCTGGATGCCAAATCACTGTACTTAGTATCTCAATACAGTATTTTCTATTAAAGTACTAAATAGCACGAACAGCTTGTAACTTACCATGGCAAGTGTAATCTTTCTAATTATAATGGAGAGAGATAAAAGCTCCTATTTGAGTTCCTGGATGCCAAATCACTGTACTTAGTATCTATGTACAGTATTTTCTATTAGAGTACTAAATATCATGAACAGCTTGTAACGTACAGCGGCAAGTGTAATCTTTCTAAGTATAATGGAGACAGATAAAGCTCCTCCCTAAGTTCCTGGATGCCAAATCACCATACTTAGTATCTCAGTACAGTATTTTCTTTTAGAGTACTAAATAGCACGAACAGCTTGTAACATACGTGGCAAGTGTAAATTTCTAAGTATAATGAAGAGAGATAAAAGCTCTTCCCTAATTTCCTAGATGCCAAATCACCGTACTTAGTATCTCAGTACTGTATTTTCTATTAGAGTACTAAATTGAACGAACAGCTTGTAACTTACAGCAGCAAGTGTAATCTTTCTAAGTATAATGGAGAGAGCTAAAAGCTCCTCCCTAAGTTCCTGGATGCCAAATCACTGTACTTCATATCTCAGTACAGTATTTTCTATTAGATTACTAAATAGCATGTACAGCTTGTAATGTTCCTGGATGCCAAATCACCGTACTTAGTATCTCAGTACAGTATTCTCTATTAGAGTACTAAATAGCACGAACAGATTGTAACTTACAGTGGCAAGTGTCATCTTTCTAAGTATAATGGAGAGAGATAACAGCTCCTCCCTAAGTTACTGGATGCCAAATCACCGTACTTAGTATCTCAGTACAGTATTCTCTATTAGAGTACTAAATAGCATGAACAGCTTGTAACTTACAGTGGCAAGTGTAATCTTTCTAAGTATAAAGGAGAGAGATAAAAGCTTCTCCTTAAGTTCCTGAATACCAAATCACCATACTTAGGAACTCAGTACAGTATTTTCTATTAGACTACTAAATAGAACAAACCGCTTGTAACCTACAGCAGCAAGTGTAATCTTTCTAAGTATAATGGAGAGAGCTAAAAGCTCCTCCCTAAGTTCCTGGATGCCAAATCACTGTACTTCATATCTCAGTACAGTATTTTCTATTAGATTACTAAATAGCATGTACAGCTTGTAATGTTCCTGGATGCCAAATCACCGTACTTAGTATCTCAGTACAGTATTCTCTATTAGAGTACTAAATAGCACGAACAGATTGTAACTTACAGTGGCAAGTGTCATCTTTCTAAGTATAATGGAGAGAGATAACAGCTCCTCCCTAAGTTCCTGGATGCCAAATCACTGTACTTCATATCTCAGTACAGTATTTTCTATTAGATTACTAAATAGCATGTACAGCTTGTAATGTTCCTGGATGCCAAATCACCGTACTTAGTATCTCAGTACAGTATTCTCTATTAGAGTACTAAATAGCACGAACAGATTGTAACTTACAGTGGCAAGTGTCATCTTTCTAAGTATAATGGAGAGAGATAACAGCTCCTCCCTAAGTTACTGGATGCCAAATCACCGTACTTAGTATCTCAGTACAGTATTCTCTATTAGAGTACTAAATAGCATGAACAGCTTGTAACTTACAGTGGCAAGTGTAATCTTTCTAAGTATAATGGAGAGAGATAAAAGCTTCTCCTTAAGTTCCTGAATACCAAATCACCATACTTAGGAACTCAGTACAGTATTTTCTATTAGACTACTAAATAGAACAAACCGCTTGTAACCTACAGCAGCAAGTGTAATCTTTCTAAGTATAATGGAGAGAGCTAAAAGCTCCTCCCTAAGTTCCTGGATGCCAAATCACTGTACTTCATATCTCAGTACAGTATTTTCTATTAGATTACTAAATAGAATGTACAGCTTGTAATGTTCCTAGATGCCAAATCACCGTACTTAGTATCTCAGTACAGTATTCTCTATTAGAGTACTAAATAGCACGAACAGATTGTAACTTACAGTGGCAAGTGTCATCTTTCTAAGTATAATGGAGAGAGATAACAGCTCCTCCCTAAGTTCCTGGATGCCAAATCACTGTACTTTATATCTCAGTACAGTATTTTCTATTAGATTACTAAATAGCATGTACAGCTTGTAATGTTCCTGGATGCCAAATCACCGTACTTAGGAACTCAGTACAGTATTTTCTATTAGACTACTAAATAGAACAAACCGCTTGTAACCTACAGCAGCAAGTGTAATCTTTCTATGTATAATGGAGAGAGCTAAAAGCTCCTCCCTAAGTTCCTGGATGCCAAATCACTGTACTTCATATCTCAGTACAGTATTTTCTATTAGATTACTAAATAGCATGTACAGCTTGTAATGTTCCTGGATGCCAAATCACCGTACTTAGTATCTCAGTACAGTATTCTCTATTATAGTACTAAATAGCACGAACAGTTTGTAACTTACATCGGCAAGTGTAATCTTTCTAAGTATAATGGAGAGAGATAAAAGCTCCTCCTTAAGTTCCTGGATGCCAAATCACCATACTTAGTAACTCAGTACAGTATTTTCTATTAGCGTACTTAATAGCACAAACAGCTTGTAACTTGCAGCAGCAAGTGTAATCTTTCTAAGTATAATGGAGACAGATAAAAACTACTCCCTAAGTTCATGGATGCCAAATCACCGTACTTAGTATCTCAGTAAAGTATTTTCTATTATAGTACTAGATAGCACGATCAGCTCTTAACGTACAGCGGCAAGTGTAATCTTTCTTAGTATAATGGAGAGAGATAAAAGCTCCTCCCTAAGTTCCTGGATGCCAAATCACCGTACTTAGTATCTCTGTACAGTATTTTCTATTAGCGTACTAAATAGCACAAACAGCTTGTAACTTACAGCGGAAAGTGTAATCTAAGTATAATGGAGAGAGATAAAAGCTTCTCCCTATGTTCTTGGATGCCAAATCACTGTACTTAGTATCTCTATATGGTATTTTCTATTAGAGTACTAAATAGCTTCAACAGCTTGTAATGTACAGTGGCAAGTGTAATCTTCTAAGTATAATGGAGAGAGATAAAATCTCTTCCATAAGTTCCTAGATGCCAAATCACCATACTTAGTATCTCAGTACAGTATTTTCTATTAGAGTACTAAATAGCACGAACAGCTTGTAACATACTGCGGCAAGTGTAATCTAAGTATAATGGAGAGAGCTAAAAGCTCCTCCCTAAGTTCCTGGATGCCAAGTCACTGTACTTCGTATCTCAGTACAGTATTTTCTATTAGAGTACTAAATAGCACGAACAGTTTGTAATGTTCCTAGATGCCAAATCACTGTACTTAGTATCTCATTACAGCATTCTCTATTTGAGTACTAAATAGCACGAACAGCTTGTAACTTACCATGGCAACCGTAATCTTTCTAAGTATAATGGAGAGAGAATAAAGCTCCTATTTAAGTTCCTGGATACCAAATCACCGTACTTAGTAACTCAGTGCAGTATTTTCTATTAGACTACTAAATAGAACAAACTGCTTGTAACCTACAGCAGCAAGTGTAATCTTTCTAAGTATAATGGAGAGAGATAAAAGCTCCTCCTTAAGTTCCTGGATGTCAAATCACCGTACTTAGTAGCTCAGTACAGTATTTTCTATTAGACTACTTAAAATAACAAACAGCTTGTACTGTTCCTGGATATCAAATCACCGTACTTAGTATCTTAATACAGTATTTTCTATTAGAGTACTAAATAGCATGAACAGCTTGTTACATACAGCGGCAAGTGTAAACTTTCTAAGTTTAATGGATAGAGATAAATGCTCCTCCCTAAGTTCCTGGATGCCAAATCACTGTACTTCGTATCTCAGTACAGTATTTTCTATTAGAGTACTAAAAAGCACGAACAGCTTGTAATGTTCCTGGATGCCAAATCACCGTACTTAGTATCTCAGTACAGTATATTCTATTAGAGTACTAAATAGCACGAACAGCTTGTAACTTACAGTGGCAAATGTAATCTTTCTAAGTATAATGGAGATAGATAAAATCACCTCCCTAAGTTCCTGGATGCCAAATCACCGTACTTAGTATCTCAGTACAGTATTTTCTATTAGAGTACTAAATAGCACGAACATCCTTTAACTTACAGTGGCAAGTGTAATATTTCTAAGTATAATGGAGAGAGATAAAAGCTCTGCCTTAAGTTCCTGGATGCCAAATCACCGTACTTAGCATCTCAGTACAGTAATTAGAGTACTAAATAGCATGAACAGCTTGTAACAGACTGTAGCAAGTGTAATCTTTCTAAGTATAATGGAGAGAGCTAAAATCTCCTCCCTAAGTTCCTGGATGCCAAATCACTGTACTTCATATCTCAGTACAGTATTTTCTATTAGATTACTAAATAGAATGTACAGCTTGTAATGTTCCTGGATGCCAAATCACCGTACTTAGTATCTCAGTACAGTATTCTCTATTAGAGTACTAAATAGCACGGACAGATTGTAACTTACAGTGGCAAGTGTCATCTTTCTAAGTATAATGGAGAGAGATAACAGCTCCTCCCTAAGTTACTGGATGCCAAATCACCGTACTTAGTATCTCAGTACAGTATTCTCTATTAGAGTACTAAATAGCATGAACAGCTTGTAACTTACAGTGGCAAGTGTAATCTTTCTAAGTATAATGGAGAGAGATAAAAGCTTCTCCTTAAGTTCCTGAATACCAAATCACCATACTTAGGAACTCAGTACAGTATTTTCTATTAGACTACTAAATACAACAAACAGCTTGTAACCTACAGCAGCAAGTGTAATCTTTCTAAGTATAATGGAGAGAGCTAAAAGCTCCTCCCTAAGTTCCTGGATGCCAAATCACTGTACTTCGTATCTCAGTACAGTATTTTCTATTAGAGTACTGAATAGCACGAACAGCTTGAAATGTTTCTGGATGCCAAATCACCGTACTTAGCATCTCAGTACAGTATTCTCTATTATAGTACTAAATAGCACGAACAGTTTGTAACTTACATCGGCAAGTGTAATCTTTCTAAGTATAATGGAAAGAGATAAAAGCTCCTCCTTAAGTTCCTGGATGCCAAATCACCGTACTTAGTAACTCAGTACAGTATTTTCTATTAGCGTACTTAATAGCACAAACAGCTTGTAACTTGCAGCAGCAAGTGTAATCTTTCTAAATTTAATGGAGACAGATAAAAACTACTCCCTAAGTTCATGGATGCCAAATCACCGTACTTAGTATCTCAGTAAAGTATTTTCTATTATAGTACTAGATAGCACGATCAGCTTGTAACGTACAGCGGCAAGTGTAATCTTTCTTAGTATAATGGAGAGAGATAAAAGCTCCTCCCTAAGTTCATGGATGCCAAATCACCGTACTTAGTATCTCTGTACAGTATTTTCTATTAGCGTACTAAATAGCACAAACAGCTTGTAACTTACAGCGGAAAGTGTAATCTAAGTATAATGGAGAGAGATAAAAGCTTCTCCCTATGTTCTTGGATGCCAAATCACTGTACTTAGTATCTCTATATGGTATTTTCTATTAGAGTACAAAATAGCTTCAACAGCTTGTAATGTACAGTGGCAAGTGTAATCTTTCTAAGTATAATGGAGAGAGATAAAAGCTCCTCCCTAAGTTCCTGGATGCCAAATCACTACACTTAGTATCTCAGTACAATATTTTCTATTAGAGTACTAAATAGCACGAACAGCTTGTAACATAGAGTGGCAAGTGTAAAATTTCAAAGTAAAATGGAGAGAGATAAAATCTCTTCCCTAAGTTCCTAGATGCCAAATCACCATACTTAGTATCTCAGTACAGTATTTTCTATTAGAGTACTAAATAGCACGAACAGCTTGTAACTTACTGCGGCAAGTGTAATCTAAGTATAATGGAGAGAGCTAAAAGCTCCTCCCTAAGTTCCTGGATGCCAAGTCACTGTACTTCGTATCTCAGTACAGTATTTTCTATTAGAGTACTAAATAGCACGAACAGTTTGTAATGTTCCTAGATGCCAAATCACTGTACTTAGTATCTCACACAGCATTCTCTATTTGAGTACTAAATAGCACGAACAGCTTATAACTTACCATGGCAACCGTAATCTTTCTAAGTATAATGGAGAGAGAATAAAGCTCCTATTTAAGTTCCTGGATACCAAATCACCGTACTTAGTAACTCAGTGCAGTATTTTCTATTAGACTACTAAATAGAACAAACTGCTTGTAACCTACAGCAGCAAGTGTAATCTTTCTAAGTATAATGGAGAGAGATAAAAGCTCTGCCTTAAGTTCCTGGATGCCAAATCACCGTACTTAGCATCTCAGTACAGTAATTAGAGTACTAAATAGCATGAACAGCTTGTAACAGACTGTAGCAAGTGTAATCTTTCTAAGTATAATGGAGAGAGCTAAAATCTCCTCCCTAAGTTCCTGGATGCCAAATCACTGTACTTCATATCTCAGTACAGTATTTTCTATTAGATTACTAAATAGAATGTACAGCTTGTAATGTTCCTGGATGCCAAATCACCGTACTTAGTATCTCAGTACAGTATTCTCTATTAGAGTACTAAATAGCACGGACAGATTGTAACTTACAGTGGCAAGTGTCATCTTTCTAAGTATAATGGAGAGAGATAACAGCTCCTCCCTAAGTTACTGGATGCCAAATCACCGTACTTAGTATCTCAGTACAGTATTCTCTATTAGAGTACTAAATAGCATGAACAGCTTGTAACTTACAGTGGCAAGTGTAATCTTTCTAAGTATAATGGAGAGAGATAAAAGCTTCTCCTTAAGTTCCTGAATACCAAATCACCATACTTAGGAACTCAGTACAGTATTTTCTATTAGACTACTAAATACAACAAACAGCTTGTAACCTACAGCAGCAAGTGTAATCTTTCTAAGTATAATGGAGAGAGCTAAAAGCTCCTCCCTAAGTTCCTGGATGCCAAATCACTGTACTTCGTATCTCAGTACAGTATTTTCTATTAGAGTACTGAATAGCACGAACAGCTTGAAATGTTTCTGGATGCCAAATCACCGTACTTAGCATCTCAGTACAGTATTCTCTATTATAGTACTAAATAGCACGAACAGTTTGTAACTTACATCGGCAAGTGTAATCTTTCTAAGTATAATGGAAAGAGATAAAAGCTCCTCCTTAAGTTCCTGGATGCCAAATCACCGTACTTAGTAACTCAGTACAGTATTTTCTATTAGCGTACTTAATAGCACAAACAGCTTGTAACTTGCAGCGGCAAGTGTAATCTTTCTAAATTTAATGGAGACAGATAAAAACTACTCCCTAAGTTCATGGATGCCAAATCACCGTACTTAGTATCTCAGTAAAGTATTTTCTATTATAGTACTAGATAGCACGATCAGCTTGTAACGTACAGCGGCAAGTGTAATCTTTCTTAGTATAATGGAGAGAGATAAAAGCTCCTCCCTAAGTTCATGGATGCCAAATCACCGTACTTAGTATCTCTGTACAGTATTTTCTATTAGCGTACTAAATAGCACAAACAGCTTGTAACTTACAGCGGAAAGTGTAATCTAAGTATAATGGAGAGAGATAAAAGCTTCTCCCTATGTTCTTGGATGCCAAATCACTGTACTTAGTATCTCTATATGGTATTTTCTATTAGAGTACAAAATAGCTTCAACAGCTTGTAATGTACAGTGGCAAGTGTAATCTTTCTAAGTATAATGGAGAGAGATAAAAGCTCCTCCCTAAGTTCCTGGATGCCAAATCACTACACTTAGTATCTCAGTACAATATTTTCTATTAGAGTACTAAATAGCACGAACAGCTTGTAACATAGAGTGGCAAGTGTAAAATTTCAAAGTAAAATGGAGAGAGATAAAATCTCTTCCCTAAGTTCCTAGATGCCAAATCACCATACTTAGTATCTCAGTACAGTATTTTCTATTAGAGTACTAAATAGCACGAACAGCTTGTAACTTACTGCGGCAAGTGTAATCTAAGTATAATGGAGAGAGCTAAAAGCTCCTCCCTAAGTTCCTGGATGCCAAGTCACTGTACTTCGTATCTCAGTACAGTATTTTCTATTAGAGTACTAAATAGCACGAACAGTTTGTAATGTTCCTAGATGCCAAATCACTGTACTTAGTATCTCACACAGCATTCTCTATTTGAGTACTAAATAGCACGAACAGCTTGTAACTTACCATGGCAACCGTAATCTTTCTAAGTATAATGGAGAGAGAATAAAGCTCCTATTTAAGTTCCTGGATACCAAATCACCGTACTTAGTAACTCAGTGCAGTATTTTCTATTAGACTACTAAATAGAACAAACTGCTTGTAACCTACAGCAGCAAGTGTAATCTTTCTAAGTATAATGGAGAGAGATAAAAGCTCCTCATTAAGTTCCTGGATGTCAAATCACCGTACTTAGTAGCTCAGTACAGTATTTTCTATTAGACTACTAAAAATAACAAACAGCTTGTACTTTTCCTGGATATCAAATCACCGTACTTAGTATCTTAGTACAGTATTTTCTATTAGAATACTAAATAGCATGAACAGCTTGTTACATACAGCGGCAAGTGTAAACTTTCTAAGTTTAATGGATAGAGATAAATGCTCCTCCCTAAGTTCCTGGATGCCAAATCACTGTACTTCGTATCTCAGTACAGTATTTTCTATTAGAGGACTAAAAAGCACGAACAGCTTGTAATGTTCCTGGATGCCAAATCACAGTACTTAGTATCTCAGTACAGTATTTTCTATTAGAGTACTAAATAGCACGAACAGCCTTTAACTTACAGTGGCAAGTGTAATCTTTCTAAGTATAATGGAGAGAGATAAAAGCTCAGCCTTAAGTTCCTGGATGCCAAATCACCGTACTTAGCATCTCAGTACAGTAATTAGAGTACTAAATAGCATGAACAGCTTGTAACAGACAGTAGCAAGTGTAATCTTTCTAAGTTTAATGGAGAGAGCTAAAAGCTCTTCCCTAAGTTCCTAGATGCCAAATCACCATACTTAGTATCTGAGTACAGTATTTTCTATTAGAGTACTAAACAGCACGAACAGCTTGTAACTTACTGCGGCAAGTTTAATCTAAGTATAATGGAGAGAGCTAAAAGCTCCTCCCTAAGTTCCTGGATGTCAAGTCACTGTACTTCGTATCTCAGTATAGTATTTTCTATTAGAGTACTAAATAGCACGAACAGTTTGTAATGTTCCTAGATGCCAAATCACTTTACTTAGTATCTCAGTACAGCATTCTCTATTTGAGTACTAAATAGCACGAATAGCTTGTAACTAACAATGGCAAGCGTAATCTTTCTAAGTATAATGGAGAGAGATAAAAGTTCCTATTTAAGTTGCTGGATGCCAAATCACCATACTTAGTAACTCAGTACAGTATTTTCTATTAGACTACTAAAAATAACAAACAGCTTGTACTGTTTCTGGATATCAAATCACCGTACTTAGTATCTTAGTACAGTATTTTCTATTAGAGTACTAAATAGCATGAACAGCTTGTAACATACAGCGGCAAGTGTAATCTTTCTAATTTTAATGGATAGAGATAAATGCTCCTCCTTAAGTTCCTGGATGCCAAACGACTGTACTTCGTATCTCAGTACAGTATTTTCTATTAGAGTACTAAATAGCACGAACAGCTTGTAATGTTTCTGGATGCTAAATCACCGTACTTAGTATCTCAGTACAGTATTTTCTATTAGAGTACTAAACAGCATGAACAGCTTGTAACTTACAGCGGCAAGTGTAATATTTCTAAGTATAATGGAGAGAGCTAAAAGCTCTTCCCTAAGTTCCGTGATGCAAAATCACTGTACTTTGTATCTCAGTACAGTATTATCTATTAGAGTACTAAATAGCACGAACAGCTTGTAATGTTTCTGGATGCTAAATCACCGTACTTAGTATATCAGTACAGTATTTTCTATTAGAGTACTAAATAGCACGAACAGCTTGTAACTTACAGCGGCAAGTGTAATCTTTCTAAGTATAATGGAGAGAGATAAAAGCTCCTCCCTAAGTTCCTGGATGCCATATCACCGTACTTAGTATCTCAGTACAGTAATTTCTATTAGAGTACTAAATAGCACGAACAGCCTTTAACTTACGGTGGCAAGTGTAATCTTTCTAAGTATAATGGAGAGAGATAAAAGCTCAGCCTTAAGTTCCTGGATGCCAAATCACCGTACTTAGTATCTCAGTACAGTAATTAGAGTACTAAATAGCACGAACAGCTTGTAACAGACAGCAGCAAGTGTAATCTTTCTAAGTATAATGAAGACAGATAAAAACTACTCCCTAAGTTCATGGATGCCAAATCACCGTACTTAGTATCTCAGTACAGTATTTTTTATTAGAGTACTATTTAGCACGAACAGCTTGTAACATACAGCGGCAAGTGCAATCTTTATAAGTATATTGGAGAGAGGTAAATCTCCTCCATAAGTTCCTGGATGCCAAATCACCATACTTAGTATCTTAGTACAGTATTTTCTATTATAGTTCTAAATAACATGAACAGCTTGTAACGTACAGCGGCAAGTGTAATATTTCTAAGTATAATGGAGAGAGATAAAAGCTCCTCCCTAAGTTCCTGGATGCCAAATCACCATACTTAATACCTTAGTACAGTATTTTCTATTAGAGTACTAAATAGCACGAACAGCCTTTAACTTACAGTGGCAAGTGTAATCTTTCTAAGTATAATGGAGAGAGATTAAAGCTCAGCCTTAAGTCCCTGGATGCCAAATCACCGTACTTAGTATCTCAGTACAGTAGTTAGAGTACTAAATAGCACGAACACCTTGTAACAGACAGCAGCAAGTGTAATCTTTCTAAGTATAATGAAGACAGATAAAAACTACTCCCTAAGTTCATGGATGCCAAATCACCGTACTTAGTATTTCAGTACAGTATTCTCTATTATAGTACTAAATAGCACGAACAGTTTGTAGCTTACATCGGCAAGTGTAATCTTTCTAAGTATATTGGAGAGAGATAAAAGCTCCTCCTTAAGTTCCTGGATGCCAAATCACCGTAATTAGTATCTCTGTACAGTATTTTCTATTAGCGTACTAAATAGCACAAACAGCTTGTAACTTACAGCGGCAAGTGTAATCTTTCTAAGTATAATGAAGACAGATAAAAACTACTCCCTAAGTTCATGGATGCCAAATAACCGTACTTAGTATTTCAGTAAAGTATTTTCTATTATAGTACTAAATAGCACGAACAGCTTGTAACGTACAGCGGCAAGTGTAATCTTTCTTAGTATAATGGAGAGAGATAAAAGCTCCTCCCTAAGTTCCTGGATGCCAAATCACCGTAATTAGTATCTCTGTACAGTATTTTCTATTAGCGTACTAAATAGCACAAACAGCTTGCAATTTACAGCGGCAAGTGTAATCTAAGTATAATGGAGAGAGATAAAAGCTCATCCCTAGGTTCTTGGATGCCAAATCACAGTAGTTAGTATCTCTGTATAGTATTTTCTATTAGAGTACTAAATAGCATGAACAGCTTGTAATGTACAGTGGCAAGTGTAATCTTTCTAAGTATAATGAAGATATATAAAAGCTCCTCCCTAAGTTCCTGGATGCCAAATCACCACACTTAGTATCTCAGTACAATATTTTCTATTAGAGTACTTAATAGCACGAACAGCTTGTAACATAGAGTGGCAAGTGTAAAATTTCAAAGTATAATGTAGAGAGATAAAATCTCTTCCCTAAGTTCCTAGATGCCAAATCACCATACTTAGTATCTCAGTACAGTATTTTCTATTAGAGTACTAAATAGCATGAACAGCTTGTAACTTACTGAGGCAAGTGTAATCTAAGTATAATGGAGAGAGCTAAAAGCTCCTCCCTAAGTTCCTGGATGCCAAGTCACTGTACTTCGTATCTCAGTACAGTATTTTCTATTAGAGTACTAAATAGCACGAACAGCTTGTAATGTTCCTGGATGCCAAATCACCGTACTTAGTATCTCTGTACAGTATTTTCTATTAGAGTACTAAATAGCACGAACAGCATGTAACTTACAGTGGCAGTTGTAATCTTTCTAAGTATAACGGAGAGAGATAAACGCTCCTCCTTAAGTACCTGGATACCAAGTCACCATACTTAGTAACTCAGTACATTATTTTCTATTAGACTACTAAATAGAAAAAACAGCTTGTAACCTACAGCAGCAAGTGTAATCTTTCTAAGTATACTGGAGAGAGATAAAAGCTCCTACTTAAGTTCCTGGATGCCAAATCACCATACATAGTAGCTCAGTACAGTATTTTCTATTAGACTACTAAAAAGCACGAACAGCTTGTAATCTTCCTGGATGCCAAATCACCGTACTTGGTATATCTGTACAGTATTCTCTATTAGAGTACTAAATAGCACGAACAGCTTGTAATTTACAGTGGCAAGTGTAATCTTTCTAAGTATAATGGAGAGAGATAAAAGCTCCTCCTTAAGTACCTTGATACCAAGTCCCCACACTTAGTAACTCAGTACATTATTTTCTATTAGACTACTAAATAGAACAAACAGCTTGTAACCTACAGCAGCAAGTGTAATCTTTCTAAGTATAATGGAGAGAGATAAAAGCTCCTCCTTAAGTTCCTGGATGCCATATCACCATACTTAGTAGCTCAGTACAGTATTTTCTATTAGCGTACTAAATAGCACAAACAGCTTGTAAATTACAGCGGCAAGTGTAATCTTTCTAAGTGTAATGAAGACAGATAAAAACTACTCCCTAAGTTCATGGATGCCAAATCACCGTACTTAGTATCTCAGTAAAGTATTTTCTATTATAATACTAAATAGCACGAACAGCTTGTAACGTACAATGGCAAGTGTAATCTTTCTTAATATAATGGAGAGAGATAAAAGCTCCTCCCTAAGTTCCTGGATGCCAAATCACCGTACTTAGTATCTCTGTACAGTATTTTTTATTAGCGTACTAAATAGCACAAACAGCTTGTAACTTACAGCGGCAAGTGTAATCTAAGTATAATGGAGAGAGATAAAAGCTCATCCCTATGTTCTTGGATGCCAAATCACTGTACATAGTATCTCTATGGTATTTTCTATTTGAATACTAAATAGCATGAACAGCTTGTAATGTACAGTGGCAAGTGTAATCTTTCTAAGTATAATGGAGAGAGATAAAAACTCCTCCCTAAGTTCCTGGATGCCAAATCACCATACTTAGTATCTCAGAACAGTATTTTCTATTAGAGTACTAAATAGCACGAACAGCTTGTAACTTACTGCGGCAAGTGTAATCTAAGTATAATGGAGAGAGCTAAAAGCTCCTCCCTAAGTTCCTGGATGCCAAATCACAGTACTTCGTATCTCAGTACAGTATTTTCTATTAGAGTACTAAATAGCACGAACAGCTTGTAACTTACAGTGGCAAGTGTAATCTTTCTAAGTATAATGAAGAGAGCTAAAAGCTCCTACCTAAGTTACGGGATGCCAAATCACTGTACTTCGTATCTCAGTACAGTATTTTCTATTAGAGTACTAAATAGCACGAACAGCTTGTAATGTTCCTGGATGCCAAAACACCGTACTTAGTATCTCTGTACAGTATTCTCTGTTAGAGTACTAAATAGCACGAACAGCTTGTAACTAACAGCGGCAAGTGTAATCTTTCTAAGTATAATGGAGAGAGATAAAAGCTCCTCCTTAAGTACCTGGATACCAAATCACCATACTTAGTAACTCAGTACAGTATTTTCTATTAGACTACTAAATAGAACAAACAGCTTTTAACCTACAGCAGCAAGTGTAATCTTTCTAAGTATAATGGAAAGAGATAAAAGCTCCTCCTTAAGTTCCTGGATGCCAAATCACCGTACATAGTAGCTCAGTACAGTATTTTCTATTAGACTACTAAAAATAACAAACAGCTTGTACTGTTCCTGGATACCAAATCACCGTACTTAGTATTTTAGTACAATATTTTCTATTAGAGTACTAAATAGCACGAACAGCTTGTAACATACAGCGGCAAGTAAAATCTTTCTAAGTTTAATGGAGAGAGATAAAAGCTCCTCCCTAAGTTCCTAGATGCCAAATCACCGTACTTCGTATCTCAGTACAGTATTTTCTATTAGAGTACTAAATAGCACGAACAGCTTGTAACTTACAGCGGCAAGTGTAATCTTTCTAAGTATAATGAAGAGAGCTAAAAGCTCCTCCCTAAGTTCCTGGATGCCAAATCACTGTACTTCGTATCTCAGTACAGTATTTTCTATTAGAGTACTAAATAGCATGAACAGCTTGTAATGTTTCTGGATGCCAAATCACTGTACTTATTATATCAGTACAGTATTTTCTATTAGAGTTCTAAATATCACGAACAGCTTGTAAATTACAGCGGCAAGTGTAATCTAAGTATAATGGAGAGAGATAAAAGCTCATCCCTAAGTTCCTGGATGCCAAATCACTGTCCTTAGTATTTCTGTACGGTATTTTCTATTAGAGTACTAAATAGCACAATCAGCTTGTAATGTACAGTGGCAAGTGTAATCTTTCTAAGTTTAATGGAGAGAGATGAAAGCTCCTCCCTAACTTCCTAGATGCCAAATCACCGTATTAGTATCTTAGTACAGTATTTTCTATTAGAGTACTAAATAGCACGAACAGCTTGTAATTTACAGTGTCAAGTGTAATCTTTCCAAGTATAATGGAGAGAGATAAAAGCTCCTCCCTAAGTTCCTGGATGCCAAATCACCGTACTTAGTATTTCAGTACAGTATTTTCTATTAGAGTACTAAATAGCATGAACAGCCTTTAACTTACAATGGCAAGTGTGATCTTTCTAAGTATAATGAAGAGAGATAAAAGCTCTTCCCTAAGTTCCTAGATGCCAAATCACCGTACTTAGTATCTCAGTACAGTATTTTCTATTAGAGTACTAAATAGCACGAACAGCTTGTAACTTACAGTGGCAAGTGTAATCTTTCTAAGTATAATGAAGAGAGCTAAAAGCTCCTCCCTAAGTTCCTGGATGCCAAATCACTGTACTTCGTTTCTCAGTACAGTATTTTCTATTAGAGTACTAAATAGCACGAACAGCTTGTAATCTTCCTGGATGCCAAATCACCGTACTTAGTATATCTGTACAGTATTCTCTATTAGAGTACTAAATAGCACGAACAGCTTGTAACTTACAGCGGCAAGTGTAATATTTCTAAGTATAATGGAGAGAGATAAAAGCTCCTCCTTAAGTACCTGGATACCAAATCACCATACTTAGTAACTCAGTACAGTATTTTCTATTAGACTACTAAATAGAACAAACAGCTTGTAACCTACAGCAGCAAGTGTAATCTTGCTAAGTATAATGGAGAGAGATAAAAGCTCCTCCCTAAGTTCCTGGATGCCAAATCACCACACTTAGTATCTCAGTACTATATTTTCTATTAGAGTACTAAATAGCACGAACAGCATGTAACATAGAGTGGTAAGTGTAAAATTTCAAAGTATAATGTAGAGAGATAAAATCTCTTCCCTAAGTTCCTAGATGTCAAATCACCAAACTTAGTATCTCAGTACAGTATTTTCTATTAGAGTACTAAATAGCACGAACAGCTTGTAACTTACTGCGGCAAGTGTAATCTAAGTATAATGGAGAGAGCTAAAAGCTCCTCCCTAAGTTCCTGGATGCCAAGTCACAGTACTTCGTATCTCAGTACAGTATTTTCTATTGGAGTACTAAATAGCACGAACAGCTTGTAACTTACAGTGGCAAGTGTAATCTTTCTAAGTATAATGAAGAGAGCTAAAAGCTCCTACCTAAGTTACGGGATGCCAAATCACTGTACTTCGTATCTCAGTACAGTATTTTCTATTAGAGTACTAAATAGCACGAACAGCTTGTAATGTTCCTGAATGCCAAAACACCGTACTTAGTATCTCTGTACAGTATTCTCTGTTAGAGTACTAAATAGCACGAACAGCTTGTAACTAACAGCGGCAAGTGTAATCTTTCTAAGTATAATGGAGAGAGATAAAAGCTCCTCCTTAAGTACCTGGATACCAAATCACCATACTTAGTAACTCAGTACAGTATTTTCTATTAGACTACTAAATAGAACAAACAGCTTGTAACCTACAGCAGCAAGTGTAATCTTTCTAAGTATAATGGAAAGAGATAAAAGCTCCTCCTTAAGTTCCTGGATGCCAAATCACCGTACATAGTAGCTCAGTACAGTATTTTCTATTAGACTACTAAAAATAACAAACAGCTTGTACTGTTCCTGGATACCAAATCACCGTACTTAGTATTTTAGTACAGTATTTTCTATTAGAGTACTAAATAGCATGAACAGCTTGTAACATACAGCGGCAAGTAAAATCTTTCTAAATGTAATGGAGAGAGATAAAAGCTCCTCCCTAAGTTCCTAGATGCCAAATCACCGTACTTCGTATCTCAGTACAGTATTTTCTATTAGAGTACTAAATAGCACGAACAGCTTGTAACTTACAGCGGCAAGTGTAATCTTTCTAAGTATAATGAAGAGAGCTAAAATCTCCTCCCTAAGTTCCTGGATGCCAAATCACTGTACTTCGTATCCCAGCACAGTATTTTCTATTAGAGTACTAAATAGCATGAACAGCTTGTAATGTTTCTGGATGCCAAATCACCGTACTTATTATATCAGTACAGTATTTTCTATTAGAGTACTAAATATCACGAACAGCTTGTAAATTACAGCGGCAAGTGTAATCTAAGTATAATGGAGAGAGATAAAAGCTCATCCCTAAGTTCCTGGATGCCAAATCACTGTCCTTAGTATTTCTGTACGGTATTTTCTATTAGAGTACTAAATAGCACAATCAGCTTGTAATATACAGTGGCAAGTGTAATCTTTCTAAGTTTAATGGAGAGAGATGAAAGCTCCTCCCTAACTTCCTAGATGCCAAATCACCGTATTAGTATCTTAGTACAGTATTTTCTATTAGAGTACTAAATAGCACGAACAGCTTGTAATTTACAGTGTCAAGTGTAATCTTTCCAAGTATAACGGAGAGAGATAAAAGCTCCTCCCTAAGTTCCTGGATGCCAAATCACCATACTTAATATTTCAGTACAGTATTTTCTATTAGAGTACTAAATAGCATGAACAGCCTTTAACTTACAATGGCAAATGTGATCTTTCTAAGTATAATGAAGAGAGATAAAAGCTCTTCCCTAAGTTCCTAGATGCCAAATCACCGTACTTAGTATCTCAGTACAGTATTTTCTATTAGAGTACTAAATAGCACGAACAGCTTGTAACTTACAGTGGCAAGTGTAATCTTTCTAAGTATAATGAAGAGAGCTAAAAGCTCCTCCCTAAGTTCCTGGATGCCAAATCACTGTACTTCGTTTCTCAGTACAGTATTTTCTATTAGAGTACTAAATAGCACGAACAGCTTGTAATCTTCCTGGATGCCAAATCACCGTACTTAGTATATCTGTACAGTATTCTCTATTAGAGTACTAAATAGCACGAACAGCTTGTAACTTACAGCGGCAAGTGTAATCTTTCTAAGTATAATGGAGAGAGATAAAAGCTCCTCCTTAAGCACCTGGATACCAAATCACCATACTTAGTAACTCAGTACAGTATTTTCTATTAGACTACTAAATAGAACAAACAGCTTGTAACCTACAGCAGCAAGTGTAATCTTTCTAAGTATAATGGAGAGAGATAAAAGCTCCTCCTTAAGTTCCTGGATGCCATATCACCATACTTAGTAGCTCAGTACAGTATTTTCTATTAGCGTACTAAATAGCACAAACAGCTTGTAAATAACAGCGGCAAGTGTAATCTTTCTAAGTGTAATGAAGACAGATAAAAACTACTCCCTAAGTTCATGGATGCCAAATCACCGTACTTAGTATCTCAGTAAAGTATTTTCTATTATAATACTAAATAGCACGAACAGCTTGTAACGTACAATGGCAAGTGTAATCTTTCTTAATATAATGGAGAGAGATAAAAGCTCCTCCCTAAGTTCCTGGATGCCAAATCACCGTACTTAGTATCTCTGTACAGTATTTTTTATTAGCGTACTAAATAGCACAAACAGCTTGTAACTTACAGCGGCAAGTGTAATCTAAGTATAATGGAGAGAGATAAAAGCTCATCCCTATGTTCTTGGATGCCAAATCACTGTACTTAGTATCTCTATGGTATTTTCTATTTGAATACTAAATAGCATGAACAGCTTGTAATGTACAGTGGCAAGTGTAATCTTTCTAAGTATAATGGAGAGAGATAAAAACTCCTCCCTAAGATCCTGGATGCCAAATCACCATACTTAGTATCTCAGTACAGTATTTTCTATTAGAGTACTAAATAGCACGAACAGCTTGTAACTTACTGCGGCAACTGTAATCTAAGTCTAATGGAGAGAGCTAAAAGCTCCTCCCTAAGTTCCCGGATGCCAAGTCACTGTACTTCGTTTCTCAGTACAGTATTTTCTATTAGAGTACTAAATAGCACGAACAGCTTTTCATGTTCCTGGATGCCAAATCACCGTACTTAGTATCTCTGTACAGTATTTTCTATTAGAGTACTAAATAGCACGAACAGCATGTAACTTACAGTGGCAAGTGTAATCTTTCTAAGTATAACGGAGAGAGATAAAAGCTCCTCCTTAAGTACCTGGATACCAAGTCACCATACTTAGTAACTCAGTACATTATTTTCTATTAGACTACTAAATAGAAAAAACAGCTTGTAACCTACAGCAGCAAGTGTAATCTTTCTAAGTATACTGGAGAGAGATAAAAGCTCCTACTTAAGTTCCTGGATGCCAAATCACCATACATAGTAGCTCAGTACAGTAATTTCTATTAGACTACTAAAAAGAACAAACAGCTTGTACTGTTCCTGGATACCAATTCACCGTACTTAGTATCTCAGTACAGTATTTTCTATTAGAGTACTAAATAGCATGAACAGCTTGTAACTTACAGCGTCAAGTGTAATATTTCTAAGTATAATGGAGAGAGCTATAAGCTCCTCCCTAAGTTCCTGGATGCCAAATCACTGTATTTTGTATCTCAGTACAGTATTTTCTATTAGAGTACTAAATAGCATGAACAGCTTGTAATGTTTCTGGAGGCCAAATCACCGTACTTGTTATATCAGTAAAATATTTTCTATTAGAGTACTAAATAGCATGAACAGTTTGTAAATTACAGCGGCAAGTGTAATCTAAGTATAATGGAGAGAGATAAAAGCTCCTCCCTAAGTTCCTGGATGCCAAATCACTGTACTTAGTATCTCTGTACGGTGTTTTCTATTAGAGTACTAAATAGCACGAACAGCTTGTAATGTACAGTTGCAAGTGTAAACTTTCTAAGTTTAATGGAGAGAGATAAAAGCTCCTCCCTAACTTCCTAGATGCCAAATCACCGTACTTAGCATCTCAGTACAGTATTTTCTATTAGAGTACTAAATAGCACAAACAGCTTGTAATGTACAGTGTCAAGTGTAATCTTTCCAAGTATAATGTAAAGAGATAAAAGCTCCTCCCTAAGTTCCTGGATGCCAAATCACTGTACTTCGTTTCTCAGTACAGTATTTTCTATTAGAGTACTAAATAGCACGAACAGCTTGTAATCTTTCTGGATGCCAAATCACCGTACTTAGTATATCTGTACAGTATTCTCTATTAGAGTACTAAATAGCACGAACAGCTTGTAATTTACAGTGGCAAGTGTAATCTTTCTAAGTATAATGGAGAGAGATAAAAGCTCCTCCTTAAGTACCTGGATACCAAATCACCATACTTAGTAACTCAGTACAGTATTTTCTATTATCGTACTAAATAGCACAAACAGCTTGTAAATTACAGCGGCAAGTGTAATCTTTCTAAGTATAATGAAGACAGATAAAAACTACTCCCTAAGTTCATGGATGCCAAATCACCGTACTTAGTATCTCAGTAAAGTATTTTCTATTATAATACTAAATAGCACGAACAGCTTGTAACGTACCGTGGCAAGTGTAATCTTTCTTAGTATAATGGAGAGAGATAAAAGCTCCTCCCTAAGTTCCTGGATGCCAAATCACCGTACTTAGTATCTCTGTACAGTATTTTTTATTAGCGTACTAAATAGCACAAACAGCTTGTAACTTACAGCGGCAAGTGTAATCTAAGTATAATGGAGAGAGATAAAAGCTCATCCCTATGTTCTTGGATGCCAAATCACTGTACTTATTGTCTCTATGGTATTTTCTATTTGAATACTAAATAGCATGAACAGCTTGTAATGTACAGTGGCAAGTGTAATCTTTCTAAGTATAATGGAGAGAGATAAAAACTCCTCCCTAAGTTCCTGGATGCCAAATCACCATACTTAGTATCTCAGTACAGTATTTTCTATTAGAGTACTAAATAGCACGAACAGCTTGTAATCTTCCTGGATGCCAAATCACCGTACTTAGTATATCTGTACAGTATTCTCTATTAGAGTACTAAATAGCACGAACAGCTTGTAACTTACAGCGACAAGTGTAATCTTTCTAAGTATAATGGAGAGAGATAAAAGCTCCTCCTTAAGTTCCTGGATACCAAATCACCATACTTAGTAACTCAGTACAGTATTTTCTATTAGACTACTAAATAGAATAAACAGCTTGTAACCTACAGCAGCAAGTGTAATCTTTCTAAGTATAATGGAGAGAGATAAAAGCTCCTCCTTAAGTTCCTGGATGCCATATCATCATACTTAGTAGCTCAGTACAGTATTTTCTATTAGCGTACTAAATAGCACAAACAGCTTGTAAATTACAGCGGCAAGTGTAATCTTTCTAAGTGTAATGAAGACAGATAAAAACTACTCCCTAAGTTCATGGATGCCAAATCACCGTACTTAGTATCTCAGTAAAGTATTTTCTATTATAATACTAAATAGCATGAACAGCTTGTAACGTACAATGGCAAGTGTAATCTTTCTTAATATAATGGAGAGAGATAAAAGCTCATCCCTATGTTCTTGGATGCCAAATCACTGTACTTAGTATCTCTATGGTATTTTCTATTTGAATACTAAATAGCATGAACAGCTTGTAATGTACAGTGTCAAGTGTAATCTTTCTAAGTATAATGGAGAGAGATAAAAACTCCTCCCTAAGTTCCTGGATGCCAAATCACCATACTTAGTATCTCAGTACAGTATTTTCTATTAGAGTACTAAATAGCACGAACAGCTTGTAACTTACTGCGGCAACTGTAATCTAAGTCTAATGGAGAGAGCTAAAAGCTCCTCCCTAAGTTCCCGGATGCCAAGTCACTGTACTTCGTTTCTCAGTACAGTATTTTCTATTAGAGTACTAAATAGCACGAACAGCTTTTAATGTTCCTGGATGCCAAATCACCGTACTTAGTATCTCTGTACAGTATTTTCTATTAGAGTACTAAATAGCACGAACAGCTTGTAACTTACAGTGGCAAGTGTAATCTTTCTAAGTATAATGGAGAGAGATAAAAGCTCCTCCTTAAGTACCTGGATACCAAGTCACCATACTTAGTAACTCAGTACATTATTTTATATTAGAATACTAAATAGAAAAAACAGCTTGTAACCTACAGCAGCAAGTGTAATCTTTCTAAGTATACTGGAGAGAGATAAAAGCTCCTACTTAAGTTCCTGGATGCCAAATCACCATACATAGTAGCTCAGTACAGTATTTTCTATTAGACTACTAAAAAGAACAAACAGCTTGTACTGTTCCTGGATACCAAATCACCGTACTTAGTATCTCAGTACAGTATTTTCTATTAGAGTACTAAATAGCATGAACAGCTTGTAACTTACAGCGGCAAGTGTAATATTTCTAAGTATAATGGATAGAGCTATAAGCTCCTCCCTAAGTTCCTGGATGCCAAATCACTGTATTTTGTATCTCAGTACAGTATTTTCTATTAGAGTACTAAATAGCATGAACAGCTTGTAATGTTTCTGGATGCCAAATCACCGTACTTGTTATATCAGTAAAATATTTTCTATTAGAGTACTAAATAGCACGAACAGTTTGTAAATTACAGCGTCAAGTGTAATCTAAGTATAATGGAGAGAGATAAAAGCTCCTCCCTAAGTTCCTGGATGCCAAATCACTGTACTTAGTATCTCTGTACGGTATTTTCTATTAGAGTACTAAATAGCACGAACAGCTTGTAATGTACAGTGGCAAGTGTAAACTTTCTAAGTTTAATGGAGAGAGATAAAAGCTCCTCCATAACTTCCTAGATGCCAAATCATCGTACTTAGTTTCTCAGTACAGTATTTTCTATTAGAGTACTAAATAGCACAAACAGCTTGTAATGTACAGTGTCAAGTGTAATCTTTCCAAGTATAATGTAAAGAGATAAAAGCTCATCCCTAAGTTCCTGGATGCCAACTCACCGTACTTAGTATTTCAGTACAGTATTTTCTATTAGAGTACTAAATAGCACGAACAGCCTTTAACTTACAATGGCAAGTGTAATCTTTCTAAGTATAATGGAGAGAGATAAAAGCTCAGCCTTTAGTTCCTGGATGCCAAATCACCGTACTTAGTATCTCTGTACAGTATTTTCTATAAGCGTACTAAATAGCACAAACAGCTTGTAAGTTACAGCGGCAAGTGTAATCTAAGTATAATGGAGAGAGATAAAAGCTCTTTCCTAAGTTCCTGGAAGCCAAATCACTGTACTTAGTATCTCTGTATGGTATTTTCTATTAGAGTACTAAATAGCACGAACAGCTTGTAATGTTCCTGGATGCCAAATTACCGTACTTATTATATCAGTAAAATATTTTCTATTAGAGTACTAAATAGCACGAACAGCTTGTAACGTACAGCGGCAAGTGTAATATTTCTAATTATAATGGAGAGCGATAAAAGCTCCTCCCTAAGTTCCTGGATGCCAAATCACCGTACTTAGTATCTCAGTACAGTATTTTCTATTAGAGTGCTAAATAGCACGAACAGCTTGTAACATACAGCGGCAAGTGTAATCTTTCTAAGTATAATGGAGAGAGATAAAAGCTCCTCTCTAAGTTCCTGGATGCCAAATCACCATACTTTGTATCTCAGTACAGTATTTTCTAATAGAGTACTAAATAGCACGAACAGCTTGTAACTTACCACGGCAAGTGTAATCTTTCTAAGTATAATGGAGAGAGATAAAAGCTCCTCTCTAAGTTCCTGGATGCCAAATCACCATACTTAGTATCTCAGTACAGTATTTTCTAATAGAGTACTAAATAGCACGAACAGCTTGTAACTTACCACGGCAAGTGTAATCTTTCTAAGTATAATGGAGAGAGATAAAAGCTCCTATTTAAGTTCCTGGATGCCAAATCACCGTACTTAGTATCTCAGTACAGTATCTTCTATTAGAGTACTAAATAGCACGAACAGCTTGTAACATAGAGTGGCAAGTGTAATATTTCTAAGTATAATGAAGAGAGATAAAAGCTCCTCCCTAAGTTCATGGATGCCAAATCACCGTAACTTAGTATCTCAGAACAGTATTATCTATTAGAGGTTTTTTTTTACCTGACATTAAGTTTATTAGTTTTATTTTTTCTTTGTAATACATTTTATGTATGGTGATTTGGCATCCAGGATCTTAGGGAGGAGCTTTTATCTCTCTCCATTATACTTAGAAAGATTACACTTGCCGCTGTACGTTACAAGCTGTTCGTGCTATTTAGTACTCAAACAGAAAATACTGTACAGAGATACTTAGGATGGTGATTTGGCATCCAAGAATGTAGGGAGGAGCTTTTATCTCTCTCCATTATACTTAATACTACTGGATTTGGATGCTCTCATGCAGTATCCCTAACATCAATAGACCATACTGTACCTGTAACATGTTTGTTTGCATCTGTATATGCTGTACTATTTGCATCTGTACTGTAAATACTGTTATATACTGTATGACATACTGTAGCATATTGTAGCATAATGAGACGCACCAGTAAAGTAGTTCTTACGCTGTAGTTCAGTATTGTATTTTAATGGAGACCACACGCATGCGCATTGGTGATTTGAAAAAGCGTCATCTGGTGGATGATCGCAGGTATTACACTCAAAGGTAACGCCAAACGCTCTGTGCTCCTCCCTACAACTAAGTGCGCCTCCCTATAACTAGGTACGCTTCGTATGCCCAATCGCAACTAATGCCTCAGCCAGCAAAGATAATGGGGGACCCATCTGTATATGATATCACTTACACTTTCTTTGTTCTCATTGATCCCCTCCAGGTACATGTCTCAAGAAACTCACACACATTGTTATTTACTAATATGTTTAATATACGCTATCAATGGTAATTAATAAATGAATTACCCACTTCTCAGGAGGTCACGTAAAATACATTGACTTTACAGTATTTCTAACTTCACTACAATTTAGTGTAAACAGTAACATACATATTTACTTACACAGTATACGGCATGCATTACAAATAAGCACACAGTAGACATAAAATAGCTATTGCATTTCATTGACTGTAATATATAATACCCCTAACTATCTAGCTAAATTCAGAATTTATATTTATTGTGAGCCTGTTTAGAGTTCTTAGCTACCAAAGTTGTCCATGCGATATAAATAATATATATGCATATATATGTATCATTGGAATACAGTAACAGTGTCATTATGCATGCATAACACTAAAGTACTGAGGTGATAAGTTTGACTGGATACCAGAGTTGCAACAACAAATAGTCAGTTGTATCCTTGAAGAGGTAACTTATTACTCCTAATGGGATACATTGTGGCTCTGCTGATGGTAGCCAAAATAATTGTCTCCCATTTATATCTCTCTATTCATAACTATGAATCCAACTCCTTTACAGTGAGTTTTGTCCTGACTCATACAGTATGTCTAGTTCCTGTATAAGTTGGCAATTGTCCAATGCCCATGCACCTAGTAAGAGCCAATCCAGTCCCTATTAGCAAGGACCTGTGATATATTTATATATATATATATATATATATATATATATATATATATATATATATTGAAAATATTCCTGGCAGTCTCAGTTTGGCTGCATATTATGTCTGTACTGTGGGCCTGACCGCTAACCATGTATAGCTGTCTTATGCTGGCTGGTCAGTGTGGGACTTTACACTCACAGTCAATTGTTGTTTACTATAACATTCACTCCCGACTCCTCCCTGTTAAACTGGTCTTTACATTGCAGCAAATGCCTCAGCTTCAGCCTGCTCACTCATTGGTCTCTGAGCTGCCACTCAGTCTCTGGTCATGATAGCTTCAAGTCCTCTACTGCTGACTATGCAAATACCCCCTGGCTTGCAGTAAGTATGCAGTGAAAGGTTACCAGCCTTCTCTCTGCTGTCTGTTGTGCGTGAGGTATGTGGTGTAGTTCATCTGACACAACTCCACCACATCAGTGGAGCTAGAAAAAAGAGAATCCCTTTACCATGAATGGTAAGAAAACAACAGGCGCTGTATCTGAGCTGGTTCCCTAAGCCGCTGTTGGAAACGGGATGATAGTTGTTCACCCCAAAAGCATATATATGGATAAACAAGAAATGCCAACTGCGCTCAATTAAATTTATATATTAATTAAAATCAATATCACAAATACACATGTACATAAACAACTGAATAATATGATCTAGCACTACTAGTGCTAAACACACAATAAAAACTGAGCCTTAATGAGCCACTCTCTGTCAGTGATTTTTTCACTTGGGGCAGTCTTTATGCAAAAATAGCCGATAAACAACTGATTGTTGGAGGATGATGACAAGTCCTGCAACGCATGTGTTGACGTGCAAAAAACAGGTATCCAGATGAAGGAGGATATTTACCAAGTCCCTGGTGGTAATTCAGCCGGGTATCCCACCTGGCGGGGTTCTGGAGCAATCTCGCTATCCCACGCAACGAAGATGGTGGTTCTCCCTTTATAAAAGTCCACACCGAAGGGACTGGAATCTCCAGATGGTGAACAACGTCCTGTATAACACTTGCAGGAATCCTCAGAAATGCCCAGGTCAGAGGTATGGCCCCCCTAACGCGTTTCACTGTCACTTGGCAGCTTTTTCAAAGGTGATATAGCACTGGCTCTATCCCCTTTATATAGGGGTTATGATAATCATACATCATTAACACATGTGCAACTTATGCAAACACAAATCTGTAAAATAATAAAAAACAGTATAATTCTCTCTAAAAAGCAGCAAGAAGACAGACCCTTCTAATATCCATTAAAATTTTCAAAAAACGAGGTTTATAAACCATAATTTGACCATAGACATATAAATCAAATTTATTTCAGCCGGTCACATGACCTCAATCATGTGATAATACAGCTGTGCGGGCTGGATGTTCATTGGTCTAATCTCTAAACAAAACCCTGTCTCCATGGATACCGCTAGATAGCCTATTACACAGTCTCATGTCCCGGTCACATGACCGGGTAATACGTCCAAATAAGGAGTTCCGCTGCTCACATCCGGTCTCGGAGACCAGGAAGAAGACACTGGCGCTTTCCGTACGCTTCGTGTTTACGTAATACGTAAGGGGGCAGTGCTTGTTACTATTACGAGCGTCCTTGGCAACCATCACCTCCGCATAACAGACAGCCAAAGACCGAGGCATGTCTGGAATACGGGGGCGGCACCACAGAACACTCCGCCTTTACCTCCCATATGTCACTCCCGGCTCTCCGCATTGATCTTTATACGGAAACAACCCTACATTACATAGACAGGATGATGTTGAGATGGTAGTATAACATTCTAAAAAGAATCATTAATAGTCTATTATTAAACAAACTAGAGGGACTGAACGAAACATATTCATATAACATGGACAGGACAATGTTTGTAATATCAGAAATATTCTTGGTGATTAATAATAGTCTATCTATAAACAAACTATAAAGACATAATTGTAAGTGCAAGGGCAGCAATTAACTAATCAGATCCCTTATCTCGTAATCAATCATAGTAGGCAATATAGCCAGGAATATTAATACTTTTCACCCTCATCCTCTCCATTTATCTTAATATGGGCATGTCAACACCAAAAAATACATAAGATATATTCATGTATCCAGATCAATGGGGACCGGCCTAACGTTAAATATCCTTCCCAATACTCCTACCTATTTCAGTAATTCTTAAAAACACTGAACATCGTGTTTGATGCTAAACATTTCCCAATGTTTATTTATTTATTCATCATCATCGGGAGGTCTATATTCAAAAATTGTTATCCGCCTCGAGACATCAGATGAGTAAAATTCAAAGATAAAGAGTAGATTCTACATTATGGAGTTTAATTCCATTGCTTCATTTAAACCATATGGATGAAACGAATTCATTTTGAAGATCCAAAAGACCTCCTGCTTACACAACCTGCGGAACCGATCTCCTCCCCTAATAGTATTGCTGATTTTTTCCAATCCTATAACTCGCAATGAGCTGGGGTCCCCTCTGTGATGTTCCGCAAAATGCCTGGTTACACTATGATTCATCTTTTTGTTCAGAATGTTTCGTCTGTGTTCCATGAACCTGACTCTCAAACTTCGGGTCGTCCGACCCACATATTTTAATCTGCAGTCACACTTGAGCAGATATATGACCCAATCTGTGTCACAATTAATAAAGCTCTTTATCGAATATACATCCTCTTCCCCATCTATTTCTATAACTTTAGTCCGATTAACGGCATACATACAGGTTGTACAGCGGGTTTTCCCACATTTAAAAAAACCAGTAGTCTTAATAGGGAGCCAGATGCTTCCACCCTCCCCCTCTCGTTTCTTTTCTTTGTCTCGTTCCTTTTTTAATAGACTCGGGGCCAAGATGGTCTTTAACGATCTATTTTTCTTATAAATAACCTTAGGATATGGAGGCAGCTCTCTTTTTAAGATGGGATCCTGCCTTAAAATATTGTAATTGCGACTAAATGATTTCTTAATCTCTCCTGATTTATTATTATACTTAGTAATGAAAGCTAATTCATGAGGAAACCGATTCTCCTCTTTCTTTTTTTGTACAGCATTACTATCCAAAATCAACTGTTCCCTATCTATGTATAAAACCTCCTTAAAGGCCCTGTCTAACTGTATTCCAGACATGCCTCGGTCTTTGGCTGTCTGTTATGCGGAGGTGATGGTTGCCAAGGACGCTCGTAATAGTAACAAGCACTGCCCCCTTACGTATTACGTAAACACGAAGCGTACGGAAAGCGCCAGTGTCTTCTTCCTGGTCTCCGAGACCGGATGTGAGCAGCGGAACTCCTTATTTGGACGTATTACCCGGTCATGTGACCGGGACATGAGACTGTGTAATAGGCTATCTAGCGGTATCCATGGAGACAGGGTTTTGTTTAGAGATTAGACCAATGAACATCCAGCCCGCACAGCTGTATTATCACATGATTGAGGTCATGTGACCGGCTGAAATAAATTTGATTTATATGTCTATGGTCAAACTATGGTTTATAAACCTCGTTTTTTGAAAATTTTAATGGATATTAGAAGGGTCTGTCTTCTTGCTGCTTTTTAGAGAGAATTATACTGTTTTTTATTATTTTACAGATTTGTGTTTGCATAAGTTGCACATGTGTTAATGATGTATGATTATCATAACCCCTATATAAAGGGGATAGAGCCAGTGCTATATCACCTTTGAAAAAGCTGCCAAGTGACAGTGAAACGCGTTAGGGGGGCCATACCTCTGACCTGGGCATTTCTGAGGATTCCTGCAAGTGTTATACAGGACGTTGTTCACCATCTGGAGATTCCAGTCCCTTCGGTGTGGACTTTTATAAAGGGAGAACCACCATCTTCGTTGCGTGGGATAGAGAGATTGCTCCAGAACCCCGCCAGGTGGGATACCCGGCTGAATTACCACCAGGGACTTGGTAAATATCCTCCTTCATCTGGATACCTGTTTTTTGCACGTCAACGCATGCGTTGCAGGACTTGTCATCATCCTCCAACAATCAGTTGTTTATCGGCTATTTTTGCATAAAGACTGCCCCAAGTGAAAAAATCACTGACAGAGAGTGGCTCATTAAGGCTCAGTTTTTATTGTGTGTTTAGCACTAGTAGTGCTAGATCATATTATTCAGTTGTTTATGTACATGTGTATTTGTGATATTGATTTTAATTAATATATAAATTTAATTGAGCGCAGTTGGCATTTCTTGTTTACATCAGTGGAGCTGCCAGTCCAGGCCACCTCTCAATCATCTCTGTGGCCACTCCCCAGACTCTTTGCTATAGGCTGGGGCTTGTAGCTGATAGCCACTCTCTCTCTCTTTCTCTCTATGGCAAAGGCACTCTGACATCGCTAAGACTTTCTCTGTGGCTGCCAGCTGACAGCTCTGGCTCTGCCCACTTTTGGCACTGGCTCCACCCACTTTTCAACACAGGTCAGATCTCTGCCTTATATCTCTGCCTGCAGGAAACCAACCACAGCTCCTGCAACAAGACCTTACTCCCTCTCTGGCATTACCTCTCCCCTGGGCCTGGCAGCATGTTTACAGCCTGATGTTTACAGCTAGGCCAGCCAGGTCACAGGGGGGGAGCGAGCATGGGAGGGAGGGAACACCAGTATGGCTGTCAGATGTAACTGACAGCTCTTTTATACCATGCAGTGAGGTACAAATACATTAAATTAACCACTTCTAAATATATATTATACATTTGTTTCTCTCAGTATAGAGTCATGACTTTATTTACAACAACATTTAACTCACATTTAGCACTTTAACCCTTAATCAGGGTTACAATTGGGCTAGTAATATTACAACCCCACCTCCTTTACTGTTACCAGGCCTGGATGTGTGTGTGAAGTGTAGACCAGCGTGTGACAGTGCTGCTGGGGAGGCTGTGTCTGATTGTGTGAGCCATCTTTATGTTATAGACAGCAGTTTGTAGTTATGAGATATGAAGAGGTCATGGATGGATGTTAATTTGGTATACCCAGGGAGTGCATTCCATGAGACATGTTTTAATGATTTGGAGGGTGATGGGAGACATGTGATGTTTATGAGGTTAGCCAGATTTATATATTGCTGCAAATCAGGTGAATGTGAGTGGGGCAAGTGGTTTGGGCCTGGATTTGGTGAAATGTCACCAGCTACTAGAAACAGGAGAGAGATAAATATACTTCTACTGTAGGTGGCTTGTGCATGTTTTTTATGATGAAAGGTTGTGGGTGTTATTGTCAGTGTATACAGATAAGTAGAATGCTTATGAGAGTAAATAAGGTGGGAGTGGATAATTGAGGTGGCAATAATTGAGGGGTGAGTTGTAGGGAGAGTTATTAATGTAGGTACTTTGGAGAGAATACCATGGAGTGAAATGCAGAAAAGCAATTTGTAGTTCATGGTATATATGAAATAAAAAAAAAGTTATTTTGGCTGAAGTGTAATAAAGTTGCAATTGTTAAAGATATATATTTAAATACAGTACATGTTTACTGATGTTGTTTAGTGGTTCATTTTCAAACATTTAATGTTATGAACAATTTGTGTATGTGAACGCACATTGACTAGCACAGCTGACCCTAGATTGCATCTAAAGGAATACTATGGCTAATTAATACAGTCTACCAGTGAGGCAAGTCTATAGCTGATGAAAGGTGATAAATGACACTGTATTTGACTAAGCAAACACCAGCCCAGTATGCCTTAAAGTAACTAGACATCACTGAGTAAAATTTCAAACACAGGTATTTACAATTGCATGCAAATCATTATATTACAACTGTTATTTCATATGTAGAAATTGGTTGCATAGTGTTCTCAGGCAGCGTGAGGATTTCAGATTGAAAGTTTTGAATTTATATTTAAATACACAGGTAAGTTTGCATGAGGGTGAAAAGCAGGTTGGTTTTTTTGATAGTTCCTTAGCAGCAAACATGATAGGATGTCTATTTCCATCTGTTTTCATCCTGTTTAAGTCCTGAATATGTTCTGAATTTTCATAATATTCTATAACCCTTAAAGAAACCCTTAAAATAAAAAACCCTTACCAGCAAATGGCAGTTCTCCTTAAGAATGGGTAATAGCCATGTGTATTTATTAGTTCCTATCAAAGCCTAACACCCCACCGCCAAAAACAGAACCTGCAATAAAACTTCACTAAAAACAAACGTTGAGATAGCAGTTTAACAACACTTTAGAAAGTTAATATAAAGATTCATCGTAGTACAGACTAATGCCTTTTGATACATTTTGACAGTGTATTTACCCAAATACAATTAATTCAGACTGCAGCATATAATCAGTAATTCAGCCCAGTGCTGCAAGGGTTTTGTGTATTTACCAAGATATAATAAATTCAGACTGGAGCATATATATTCAATAATTCAGCCTAGCACTGAAAGGGTTCAGTATTTACCTGTATTAAATGAATTCAGACTGCAGCATATATATACAGTAATTTAGCCCAGCACTGCAAAGGGGGGATCCGGTCAGGATCCTTGCAGATGAAATACCGTTGCTGGGATCCCAACACTACTCCTGAATGAACAAGGCCTGCGCCGGAATCCTGACTGCCGGTATACTGAATTATCATATCTCGGCCACCAGGAGAGGTAAGCCACAGGGGGAGGTTAATTTGAGGCTGTGAGAGGAGGGTTAGGGTTAGGCACTCCCCTTGAGGGTTAGGGTTAGGCTGCAAAAGGTGAGGTTAGGTTAAGACGCCACTGGGGAGATGTTATGGTTAGGCTGTGAGAGAGGGAGGGTTAGATTTAGACTGCTGGTAGGAGGCCATTGGGGGAAAGTCAGTATACTAACCTTCCTCTGTCGGGATTCAGACTATAGGGATGCCATGGTTGGTATTCTGACCTCCCATATCCCGACCGCCGGCATATTCTACCCAACCCCTGCAAGGGTTCGGTCTATTTACCCAGGTATAGTAAATTCAGACTACAGCATACTGTATATGTGTTCAGTCATTCAGACCAGCACTGTAAGGGTTCAGTGTACAGATGGGTCAACCGTTATCTTGAGTAGTTTTCTGTGCCTAGTCACAACATGATTTATTAGCATAAACCCTTCATCCATTGTTCTCAACTGCAATACAATACAGAGAACAATACATCAGGGGATTAAGTTATTACAGCAGGGGATTAAGTCTGACTGGCCAGTCACAGTTAATCCTATTAACGGTCAAGATAAATGTGGACCCATCTGTATTTGCCCAGATATAATAAATTCAGACTGCAGCATATACAGAATTTTCAATAATTCTGCCCAGCACTGCAAGGGTATAGTGTATTTACCCAGATATAATAAATTCAGACTGCAGCATATATATGTAGTAATTCAGCCCAGCACCGCAAGGATTCTGGGTATTTTCCCAGATATAAGAAATTCAAACTGCAGCATATGCAGTATATTCAGTAATTCAGCCCCTCACTGCAAGGGTTGTGTATTTACCTGCAATGAAAGGAGGATAATAGAACATCACAGCACAGCATAGTCCATCAATACCTGGCACAGATATAGCCACTATGTATGTCCTGAATAAGTTCTGAATTTTCTTAATATTAAATAACACATTGATCATTAAATTTGGGATTATGCAAATCAACTAAGTATGTTGAAATCTCATAATACTGGTTTCAGACTAAAGTGTGACAAACACTTCAGGGACCATGATGTGATTCAATAACCAACATTAACTTTAAACTTGTCAGGTTATATCACTCACCCCTACTCAGTATGTTCAAGAAAGAGTGTGCTCTACTCACATTTATATGACAAATGAGAACCCCCTTGGGTGGCATCAATAAACCACATGCAAGTAAGGTGTTAACTACTCCAAAGTGCACTTGACCAAACATGCATGCTAATTGACTATTGTTGGCCATGCTATACCACCCCAGTGATAAAACAGGACAAAGACAGTAACACCAACAAAACCATGCACGCAGAACATAACAAAAGTGGTTGACCAGGAGGGAACTTTTTGTTCTTAGAGAACAACTTCCTGTTTTCCTTTCCAAAAATATCTACCCATAGACCACTCTCCCTTCCATTATTGCCAAGCTCAATATCACAGATAAATCCCAATTCTTCCCAGCAACAAGAATATTTACCAAACCGTTTCAGGTTGTTATTGTGGTTCTCAAAGGCTCTGCCTTGGGGGTTTAGTTTTCTTTTGCTTACTCAGCCCATGGATAGTTCAAGCTCATGCTACAGTATATAGGAAATGTGTGAACAAAAGCTTAAGGCTCAAACAAAGAAAAAAATCTATGGAACAAAAAGCGAAAAGTGAACAAACATAGATGATAATAATGAATAAGTATACGATGAATAAGTATATGAAGATTAATAATTAGAGAATTTAAATGAGAATAAATCGCCAAATAAGAAAATAGATGGAAGTTTTGCATCTCTGTGATTCTTGTGTCTTTTAAAATTTCTATTGTTCATTTGTTTTGCTGGCATCTTTGTTGCATTTCAACTCATCCATGTTTATCAAGGCAGAGGAGTTAAAAAATATCAGAAGTCTGTAGTGGTGACACAAAGGAGCCTTGAGTCTATCTGATTGTTGCTGTTGTTGACCAGGAAGCACTGGCATATCTATAATGGGTGCAGTGTGTGCAGTGCATACGGGCCCCTGGGTCCAGAGGGGGCCCACACCGCACACACTGCACCCATTTCTTCTATACTCACCTTTGCGGCATCCATCGGTGACTGTGAGTGGGCCCCCTCCTCTCCCGTAGCCATCACTGCCGCTGCTATGCTGCTAGCGCACTGGGCACTAGAGACTCTGGCACAGTGCCAGAGTCTACAGCGCATGTGCAGGACTCCGAAAAATGGTGCAGCTGCCATTTTGTTGGAGTCCTGCGCATGCGCTGTAGACTCTGGCATTGTGCCAGAGTCTCAGTGCTGAGAGTGCTAACAGCGGTGGTGATGGATACAGGAGAGGAGGGAGCCCACACACGGAGTCTGCACACGGGGCCCCTCCTAATTATTTCTTTGTGTGAACTCACAGATTCTACCCACAAGCATGTAGGGCAAAAAGAAAATATTCCAAAACATATCCAAAAATAATTGGTGTTTGAAGCAATGTGCCTAGTTACAGGAGGAAAAGTCTGGAGAACAACCTGTGCAATGGGCACTGCACACCTCCAACTTTGGGATTAGACCTCTGTGATGGTCCCTGGCAGCCCTCACTCTCCACACCAACACATTTCAAACCAAGAGGATCTATTCCAAGGTGTGAATGGAGAGAAAACTGTAAATCTACAGTATTTATACCTCTATGCTGGAAATGACATGAGAATCCTTAAAAAGATGCCAGTAGCCATTGAAGACTCCTAGCTTGACAAAGACTGGAATCATTTTTTATTTCTCCAAAAAAATTCCCTTGGACTTGCTAACTTTCAAACTCACACAAAGAATAATTGGTTTCTGAATGGGTCAGATTTCCAGGTGTAATATATCAGGGTGTAATAGGTGGTACTTAGCAGTATCCAATTTAGAGATTCCCCGATTTTATCGGGGGTTTATTCCATACAAGATTTGGAAGGTAAGAGAATGATACTTAGACCAACTATTACAAGAGGTACCATAGGAGAGTCCCACACATGTAACTCGGGGTTGACAGTGCTCCCAAGGAATTTGGGGTAATATACTAGGTTGTCTCCCAGTGTAATCTATTGAGATTGTTATTTCTCATCCACAATTTATGAGGAGATGAGATTTTGGTCTCTGTGTATGTCATCAACACATGATTGACACAATACTGTAAAACATTTAACACTTGACCAATATTAAGAGTAAAAATATTCACAAGCTTCCACTTGCAGTAAGGTGAATCACCCTTACTGATTACTATTTTTCTTTTGAAAGAGGAGGTTTATTTCATATCCCTCAGCAAAAAATATTTTTTCATAAAATTATTTGTATTTGTTGTTGTATTGTGAGTAAAGCCTTATATATTTTACCTAAGTTTGAATAAAAAGTAAAATGTTAACAGTTTCTATACATATTGTGCAAAGTGTGCCCCCCAAAAGGAGTATTTTCCTCTGGTATCTCTCCCAACCTCTTCTTGGGATGGTACCCCGTTTTAATTTATCTGGTACTTAGCATTACACAGTACTGCCATAATTTTAATATCATTTTTAATTCTTAGAACTACATCCAGAAACAGGAAGAAACAAGTGATATATATGTGGGAATTAATAAAATAACATCTGAACACTTACCCAGAATGTGAAAGCTACTATAAATCTTCTTGTAAATCAAAGTGCACTGTCAACCAACTGGTGTGCCCATAGGTCAGCCTTATACAGTACAGTATGTTGTTATATATATTCCCATGTACAATATATGAGGCAGTAATTTTAACAATTGAAATTATGTTTTCACATTAAAGTGACACTGTTAATGGTGCGACTTTTTGATTGAAGTGAGTAGTGATACTTGTGACCACAAAACTGAATCAACTCAATGCTCACTTTATTACAAGAAACAAACAAACAAACAAACAAACAGGGCAATACTCACTTTAGCTGTATTGATGTATTCAGGCAAATCAGATTATTCAGCTTCTTAACATACAGTAGGGTGTCGTTCCAGGAAACGCTGCCGCTTTCCAGTACCTGGATAAATCAAGGAAAATATGGGCACTCTACTGCAGTCTCAAATCCTGGGGGAAGCTGATGCTATTTTGCAGCATTCCCTTTATTTAACCTTGAATCTTAGCAGTGAGTGGCTAATGGATCTTATCCCCATATTAGGTTTCATTCTTAGTACCAGTTACTGAATTTGTAAAATATAACATATACAATTCCTATCTCTTCCAAATGTGCATTAAGCACATATAACTTATTGCTGAGTTTTGTCTCCCTGTACTGTCCTTTGTACGGTGCTGCAAATCACTTGTGGCACCTTATAAATAAAATGTAATAATAAAATGTAATAATAACTAGAGATGAGCGGGTTCGGTTCTTTGAGAACCGAACACCCCCGAACTCCACGTGGTTTACACGGGACCGAGGCAGGCTCAGTTGTTCCTGCCAGTTTTGGAAAACCCGAACGAGGGAAAACGTCATTATCCCGCTGTCGGATTTTCGCGAGATTCGGATTCCATATAAAGAGCCGCGCGTCGCCGCCATTTTCACTCGTGCATTGTGGAGAGAGCAGAGAGGACATGGCTACGTTCTCTCAGTGGCAAATCTCATATCAGTGCTCAGTATCAGTGCTTACTTATTGCTGCTCAGTAATACAAGTACAGTGTCTCTCTTGTGCTGTATCTTGCTGCTCAGTGTCAGTTCTCAGTAGTATCATCATCAGTGCTCAGTATCACTGCTCATTGTCTTGTGCTGCATTAGTAACATAGTAACATAGTAACATAGTATCTAAGGTTGAAAAAAGACAATTGTCCATCGAGTTCAACCTATTTGTGGCGCTCAGTAATACTACAGTACATTACTAATATACTAGTCCAGTGTCTTGTGCTGCATCTTGCTGCTCAGTGTCAGTTCTCAGTAATATCATCATCAGTTCTCAGTATCACTGCTCATTGTCTTGTGCTGCATTGTGGTGCTCAGTAATACTACAGTACATTACTAATATACTAGTCCAGTGTCTTGTGCTGCATCTTGCTGCTCAGTGTCAGTTCTCAGTATTATCATCATCAGTGCTCAGTATCAATGCTAATTGTCTTGTGCTGCATTGTGGTGCTCAGTATACTACAGTATATTACTAATATACTAGTCCAGTGTCTTGTGCTGCATCTTGCTGCTCAGTTTCAGTTCTCAGTATTATCATCACCAGTGCTCAGTATCACTGCTCATTGTCTTGTGCTGCATTGTGGTGCTCAGTATACTACAGAACATTACTAATATACTAGTCCAGTGTCTTGTGCTGCATCTTGCTGCTCAGTGTCAGTTCTCAGTATTATCAACATCAGTGCTGTCGAAGTCGAAAATATTATAGCCACACACATCACATACAAACACCACACAGATTGCCACCGTGCGGGTGCTTGTTCTGCCGTGCGTGCGCATACTCACAAGTTATGTATAATCGCTCACACGGTCATGCGTGTTAGCGCGTGGTATGAGTAAATACGGTAGCATACGCATTCGCATGGAAAAGCCATAAAGACATATTCCATATTTAATCCACATAGTACATAATTTACACATAGCCTAAATGCACCACACCAGCGAGTTACATTTACTTTGGAAAGGGAACGATAGAGATATCCAACTTTACAGGATATGAGGGGACAGAATTAGGTTAGGAGGTGGTGTTTGGTATCCAGCTGTACAGTATTTTAAGAGCAATATTCCAGTAGCAGTTTGCAGAAGATAGCACGCTCCTGCGCATATCTATGCACAGGAACAGATTATTAATATCACACTGTATGTACTGTACTCTTGATATTGTTGAGGACATCTGCAAGTGCACCTGGACCAGGCATCGCCCACCTATTCAAACCAACCTATGACCCCTCATGTACTGTAAATGACCAGCCCTTTAACCTATGGATGGAGAGATTACAGTTTCCTTTGTTTCATGCTTTGGACCATTGTATAAAACCAAGCTTCCTGGCTGGCTTCAGTCTCTTTCTCTGAAGGTCATCTATTCAGATTGACTGAGGACCGGAATCCGGGTTGCACAGGCAAACAAATGTATGTATCCATTGGTTGTAGCTTTTTCTCTTGTGTTATTGTATTTCTGTTGTAAACCCCTTTTAAGTAAATAATTGTTGCTGGGTTGGACCTGCAACATTGCATATACAATTGATGTCGCATTTCCTTTCCTATTAGGGGTTAAAGTGTATAGACCGCACGTGTAGCTATTTTGTGCTTACAGCGTGACGGTGTGCTTATGCAACGTGTATGCAATTCATAGAGGTTTAACTGACACAGTGTACATTTAAAGTATTGCTTTTCTTACTGAAAGTTAATTAGACTATAACAATTGGGGGCTCTGTCCATTTCATCTCACACTCACAGACTTACAGGCCATAAACAGACTTTGATCTACAACAAACGGTGGAGACGCATGTTAAGTAACTTGCATTGTGTTGAAATCAGTTTGTGTTGTTAGATCACGTCTGTTTCTGTCTGGTCTTAGAGGTGTAGGTTGGAAACCCAGGGAAATAGGAAAAAAGCTGTTTAAATTTGTGTGTAATTTTGGTGCAAAAGCGTACACAAAGCGTACCGATACTTTGCATGCTTTCTCACATATTGTTGCCATAGGTTAACAGTCATTATAGATCTGTGTGAAATCGGATACATTTGTTTGCTATATAGATATTTGAGTGTGTTAAGGGTGTAATTGTAAAACACGAAATGCAGTTCCTAGTCGTTTAGGTTTATACGGAACAAGTGTGTCTTATGTTAGTGAGCGATAGTAATTTTTATTGCTCACATTTATCGAGATAGTGTGGTTTATTAAATTGTGAATGCATGTTTGTACATGTGGTGCGGTACGTGAGGACAGCGTACAGGGTCGCGCACGTGGCGTAGAGACACGCATGGTCGTGTGTTTATGAAAGGTTGCGTAGAGTTGCGAGCACAAGGTATAACCACACGATAGCTGTTCAATTTAAGGTGGGATATTATACATTTAATACTGTAGCACATAACTATTCGATTTCAAAAGCAGATTAATATAATATTTTGTTTAAACTGTACTACCTCTGGGGTAAAGCAATCAATCAAAGGGAGTGATATTTTCTGTACAGAAAAGAAAAACAGTGTGTATTTGAGTGAGTGAAAGTAGGTGTTGATGTATTGAACCCCGGGGAAATCGGTTTCCCGTGGAAACACTGAGTTAGTAGAGGCTCAGTGGCATAGGGTTCGCAACCTTACGTATTGACTGAAGTGGACTAGGTGGTCTAGGTGAACTAGGTGGTCTAAAGTGGACTAGGTATAGCGTGACAGTGATGTAGGATGGATAGATAGCAAGTATCTGTAGCAACATGAGGGGGAGGTGCAAAGGGAACTGGCTCACAGAAATGTGATTGCAAACACACCATCACCGACACATGTCGATGGGGAGAAATTGGCTACAACCAATGGTACATCTGTAAATGATAGTAAAAGGTAGAATCAATGTGTTAACCCTAACCCTTGCAAGTTGTATCCTGTTTTGAATTCTCTCCAAGGTTATAGGTCAGAGGAAGATGATGGATCCAGCCTAATCTCAGCCCTCATCCAGGCAGTCACCTTGCAGTAAACTCAGGTGGGCCCAGCCCAAACAACAAGAGCAGTGATGGTGTCTCCCACTGAAAGGACTGGTGAGATCACAGCCACCGGTAAGTGTGAGACTGTTCATTACACAGAGACAATAACACCTCACAGTGAGCAAATTAGGAATAGAATGGTTGGGTTACATCCTGTCTTGGAAATAGTAACTCCCAATAGGAGGACCGATAGTCAGGGAGTAACCCTCACCAGGAATAATGCAATGTATTGCCCGTGGACCAGATCAGAGCTGCGGTCAATCATTTCAGAATTCCACGATCCCCAGAAGCATTTAGCCAGATGTCAGAAGTATATAAAGGATCTGGGTAATGCCCATGAACCTGCAAACAAAGATTGGCAGACACTCTTGAAAGCGTGCCTACCCCCTAATATTGACACCCAAAAATTTATTACGGATTGTAAATTAGAGTCAGACAGTCCTCTGACTGATTAACACAATCAGGAGAACGTGGAACGAATTAACATACAACTAGGATTGCATTTCCCTACTGTTATTAAGTGGAGCAAAATTTTCTACATAAAACAGAGAGAAAATGAAATGACATCTGAATATTTCCATAGGGCCTTACAAATAATGGCTAGATACACTGGGGTATCGGATATTGGGAATGATGCAAATTACAGGGAGGTAGCTGTCTCTGTGCTAATGGATGGGCTCAATATGGCATTGAGGATCAGGGTGCAGACTTCTTTGCCTAATTGGGGAGGGGTCACAGTAGATAATCTCAGAGAGTGCGCTATTGAACATCACAAGAATATCTCCAGACGCAGAGAACAACAGGAGGAGAGGTTGAGGACTGTAAGTATACAGGATCTTACAGGGAAGTCCCATCAGCCTAAATCACAGACCCCTGATAGTAAGAAATGGTCAACAACATGTTATCTTTGCAAAAGGGAAGGGCATTTCGCCAGGAATTGTAGAAGTAGCGGGACACATAACGTATATAGACCCTCTAGACAGAACACGAGCTACATTATTAAACACATAGATGGGACCAAGGGACATATAGTAAGGATTCAAAAGCGATATAGAAAACACAGATTCGGCAATGGGAGTAACGGGAAAGGTGCAGCAATAACCTTTGAGTAGACCTGCAGAGATTACAATAGGGCCATTGCAAATCAAACATTCTTTCCTGTTGGCTGCATCGGCTCTGACAAATCTACTGGGCAGAGACTAGTTGTGTAAAATGCGGTGTGTCATATACTGTACCCCTGACGGTGTGTTCTTAGATATCCCTGAGAAACATGCACAGCAGGTACAAGATATATTAGACACCCCTCAAAGGTTAATGTTACACTCCACCGTTATAGACACATGTCCATCGCAGGTAGAGGAAATTATCTCGGAAAATACGGGTTCCCTATGAAATTAGAATGGACAGGACACTGGATTGATGGCTGGGATAGTCCCAGTAGTGATACAACAAACACAGACTTTAAAAGGGGAGTAGATCAAGTAGAGAATCACTTCCCCGTAGTGCCCAATCCAGTTGTCATTTTTATAAAATCTTCCTTACCTCTACAAACTTATCTGTTACCAACCTCTATGTGGTTTTTCTTCGAGAGTTTCCTTTTCACATTTTTTGTTCACCTACAGGAGAGTACAATACATGGACCTGATTATAAGTCATACACCACATGCCTTATTGGAGATTCAGAGTGCTGCTCGAATCCAGTATATCTCACCAGCACAATGGCACCAGTATTACTGCAGTGTGCCTTGTCATGCACAAAGGGTGGAGAATGGGAATACTGGTGAAGGTAGATTGTGTACGGACACTGATATGCATGATGGTGTGACAGCCTGTTGGTGAATGCAAACCTGACATTTTCTTTTTTTTTTATTCCCCTCTCTTCTCTCTTCTAGAGATGGTTTTACGCCACACAACAAATACACAACATTCAAAATAGAAATGCAAATTTGTGTTCCCTACAGGAAAAGGAGGTCTGGAAGTTGAAGGGGTATGGTTAGGAGTCCTCAGGACTTTGGAAAGATGGACACGGTAAGCCAGTGGCCCCCAGGGCATATCTCCCAAGCCTAGCTGAGGCGGCACACGGTCTGACTCATCTGGGTAAGGAAGGTATGTGCAAACTGGTAAGAGCCTACTGGAGTGCACCAGGGTTCTCTTCTCATGCAGGTAAGAAAGCAATGACATGTCTTACTTGCTTGAGGAAGAATATTGGTAAGGCAATACCAATGAAGTCCTCCCATATCCCTCCTACAGACGGACCTTTTCAGGTAATACATATCGACTTCATACAGTTACTACCCTGTAGGAATTTAAACTATGTGTTAGTATGTATTGATGTATTTTCAAATTGGGTAGAAGCATTCCCCGCTGCTACAAATACTGCTGTGTTCACTGCAAAGAAAATCGTGCAGGAATTTGTGTGCAGATATGGTATCCCTAGAATAATTGAAAGTGATAGGGGTACCCATTTTACAGGTGAAGTCTTTCAGGTCATGTGCAAACTGATGGGTATTAGTAGCAAGCTGCATACTCCATACTGGCCACAGGCAAGTGTGAAAGTGGAGAGAATGAACAGCACTATTAAGAACAAGCTGAGCAAAGTGATGGCTGAAACTGGGTTGTTGTGGCCAGAAGCATTGCCACTAGTGTTGTACAGCATCAGAACCACTCCCAGGTCACTGCTTAACTTATCACCCTTAGAAGTTCTTTTTGGACGACAACCCCATGTAATGATAGACCCCCAGGATGATTTGAAGTGCAATAATGAAATAACTGTGCAATATTTGGTTAGGATGAGCCAGTAACTGAGAAACCAGCAAAGGAATCTAAAGCTGGTGATTCCTGACCTACTGAACAGTAATTGTCATGACATTGAGCCTGGGGATTATGTGATGATTCGAAAAAAATTTACGCTCAGGTTGCCTCGTAGACAGGTGGGAAGGACCGTATCAAGTATTGTTGACTAGCACGACAGCACTAAAGGTTGCCGAGAGAGAGACTTGAGTCCACTCGTCTCACTGCAAGAAGGTTGCTGACCCGGAGAAAACTCGTGACAAAGAGAAAGGTGAAGAGAACCTCGTTAACTAGAGAGTCTGTTCCGGGAAAGCTGAGAGGCAGGACTGTTGAATGGCACCTGAGCGCGGAGAACAACAAAATCATGGACGGTTGTCGTACCATTTTTCTTTTTTCACCTCCCCACTGTGTTTTTCTTTTTGTTTCCCTTCTTATTTTTCTGCTCCTTATCGAAATGGATCTACATCAAGAGAATGTGTTTTGGCTTTTTCTGGTGACTCTGTTTTTGATCAGGACAATCTGTTTTTGTGAGGGCCCCAGAGACGTTGAGCAAGGATCTGGAATGGGTTCTGATGGAGAGTACGGATTCATAGGACAACAGGAGCAGCATATCACTCTAGTAAAGGCTGGTATCAGTAAGAGATCTGGTAGTCACAGAGCTCAGAGGCAATGTGAAGGGTTATTGTCTGATTAATATTGTATATGTAAACATTGTGAAAACATAGTCAAAGATGGGTACATCCAGAGATGTCAGTCAAACAGTAATATCGACATTGGCAGACATCCTTTGAGTGATTACCACTCATTAGTGGGTATGGTCTTAAACCAAACAGAACGCTGGGTGTGCTCACAGGTACCTCAAGGACAGAGTAAGTCGGGATTAGTGCCATCCTACTATAGGATCAAAATTACCGCCAAATTCTATGATTTAAGCTGTTTTTGAGGGGTTTTTGACAAACAAACACCCTAATCCAAAACCAAAACCGGAATCCGACAAAAATTCGAAAGGAAGGTTTTGCCAAAACGCGTCCAAATCCAAAACACGACCGCGGAACTGAATCCAAAACCAAAACACAAAACCCGAAAAGTGTCCGATGCACATCTCTAATAATAACTATAATGATGTGTTTTGGAATGTGCAGTGTTTACACAATCTCCTAAAGCCTATGGCTAGAATAAACCAATACACATTCTTGATCTACACAGGTTGCCGGAATATAGGGCAAAAGTCACACTACTGTTATTAACTCATACTGGTTCAGCCCCTGGGTGAATCTGCAAGGTTAAGGTCTCAAATTTGTTATTTGAGGAGGTATTTTTAATAGTGATGTGCACCGGAAATTTTTCGGGTTTTGTGTTTTGGTTTTGGATTCGGTTCCGCGGCCGTGTTTTGGATTCGGACGCGTTTTGGCAAAACCTCCCTGAAATTTTTTTGTCGGATTCGGGTGTGTTTTGGATTCGGGTGTTTTTAAAAAAAAAACAACTCAAAAACAGCTTAAATCATAGAATTTGGGGGTCATTTTGATCCCATAGTATTATTAACCTCAATAATCATAATTTCCACTAATTTCCAGTCTATTCTGAACACCTCACACCTCACAATATTATTTTTAGTCCTAAAATTTGCACCGGGGTCGCTGGATGACTAAGCTAAGCGACCCAAGTGGCCGACACAAACACCTGGCCCATCTAGGAGTGGCACTGCAGTGTCAGACATGATGGCAGATTTAAAAATAGTACCCAAACAGCACATGATGCAAAGAAAAAAAGAGGTGCACCAAGGTCGCTGGATGGCTAAGCTAAGCGACCCAAGTGGCCGACACAAACACCTGGCCCATCTAGGAGTGGCACTGCAGTGTCAGACAGGATGGCACTTAAAAAAATAGTCCCCAAACAGCACATGATGCAAAGAAAAAAAGAGGTGCACCAAGGTCGCTGGATGGCTAAGCTAAGCGACCCAAGTGGGCGACACAAACACCTGGCCCATCTAGGAGTGGCACTGCAGTGTCAGACAGGATGGCACTTAAAAAAATAGTCCCCAAACAGCACATGATGCAAAGATAAAATAAAGAAAAAAGAGGTGCAAGATGGAATTGTCCTTGGGCCCTCCCACCCACCCTTATGTTGTATAAACAGGACATGCACATGTTAACAAACCCATCATTTCAGCGACAGGGTCTGCCACACGACTGTGACTGAAATGACTGGTTGGTTTGGGCCCCCACCAAAAAAGAAGCAATCAATCTCTCCTTGCACAAACTGGCTCTACAGAGGCAAGATGTCCACCTCCTCCTCATCGTCCGATTCCTCACCCCTTTCACTGTGTACATTCCCCTTCTCACAGAGTATTAATTCGTCCCCACTGGAATCCACCATCTCAGGTCCCTGTGTACTTTCTGGAGGCAATTGCTGGTAAATGTCTCCACGGAGGAATTGATTATAATTCATTTTGATGAACATTATCTTCTCCACATTTTCTGGAAGTAACCTCGTACGCCGATTGCTGACAAGGTGAGCGGCTGCACTAAACACTCTTTCGGAGTACATACTGGAGGGGGGGCAACTTAGGTAAAATAAATCCAGTTTGTGCAAGGGCCTCCAAATTGCCTCTTTTTCCTGCCAGTATACGTACGGACTGTCTGACGTGCCTACTTGGATGCCGTCACTCATATAATCCTCCACCATTCTTTCAATGGTGACAGAATCATATGCAGTGACAGTAGATGACATGTCAGTAATCGTTGGCAGGTCCTTCAGTCCGGACCAGATGTCAGCACTCGCTCCAGACTGCCCTGCATCACCGCCAGCGGGTGGGCTCGGAATTCTTAGCCTTTTCCTCGCAGACCCAGTTGCGGGAGAATGTGAAGGAGGAGATGTTGATGGGTCACGTTCCGCTTGACTTGACAAGTGTCTCACCAGCAGGTCTTTGCACCTCTGCAGACTTTTGTCTGCCGGAAAGAGAGATACAACGTAGGCTTTAAACCTAGGATCGAGCACGGTGGCCAAAATGTAGTGCTCTGATTTCAACAGATTGACCACCCGTGAGTCCTGGTTAAGCAAATTAAGGGCTCCATCCACAAGTCCCACATGCCTAGTGGAATCGCTCCGTTTTAGCTCCTCCTTCAATCTCTCCAGCTTCTTCTGCAAAAGCCTGATGAGGGGAATGACCTGACTCAGGCTGGCAGTGTCTGTACTGACTTCACGTGTGGCAAGTTCAAAGGGTTGCAGAACCGGGCACAACATTGAAATCATTCTCCACTGCGCTTGAGTCAGGTGCATTCCCCCTCCTTTGCCTATATCGTAGGCAGCTGTATAGGCTTGAATGGCCTTTTGCTGCTCCTCCATCCTCTGAAGCATATAGAGGGTTGAATTCCACCTCGTTACCACCTCTTGCTTCAGATGATGGCGGGGCAGGTTCAGGAGGTTTTGCTGGTGCTCCAGTCTTCGGCACGCGGTGGCTGAATGCCGAAAGTGGCCCGCAATTCTTCAGGCCACCGACAGCATCTCTTGCACGCCCCTGTCGTTTTTTAAATAATTCTGCACCACCAAATTCAATGTATGTGCAAAACATGGGACGTGCTGGAATTTGCCCACATGTAATGCACGCACAATATTGGTGGCGTTATCCGATGTCACAAATCCCCAGGCAGTGCCGTAACTAGGTGTGTGCCGAGGGGGCCTTGCCCACAGCGCAAATGTGAGCAAGGTGCACCATCTGGCAGCACACCTACCCGTACGGCCAGTGCTACTGTCAGTACTGACAGTCCCAGGCCGGCGCCGCCGCTTGCCTCCCGCATCTGCATGTGAGGGGAGCGGGAGCGCGGCTGTAGCTGCATCTATCGGCAAACAGCTGCCCCATGTCCTGATGCCGCCAGGAGTCCCGCTGTGAGTGCAGTGGGGTGTGGAGCGCTGTCGGAGGTTGGACCAGCGGGAGCCAGCTGCCCGGCTCCCCTCTCCGATGCCCACTGCACAACGGATCGTTCAGCGGGTGCAGCCGCACTGGGTGTGGGACTTGCTTGACAGACAACAGCCGGCCCTTCCCCCCTCACCGCTACCACGAGCTGTTGTCAGGCAGTGGCCGGTCAGCATGTTTCTAATCAGTGCTGCCTTGCACAGCCCCACATGGCGTCTCTACGGCTGCAGAAGTGAACGGTCAGCTCAGGCTGATGGGGGAGATGTTATCTGTAGGGCGGGGCTTAGGAGGGTACACTGCCCTGAGCCTACACCGCTCCCCGCGAGGCGCTGTACCACGCTGCAGAGCTCAGCTCATCAGCTATGGCCGTGTATGTATGTATATGTTTTTTTATATATATATATATATATATATATATAAAATCCATCTTCATCTGCTACTATGTGCTGAGTTGTAGCTGTGGCAGGGTATACATATATATATATGGTGCTACTGTGCGGTGTCATTTTAATAATGGAGAATACTGTGCACCATTATATGAATTGGTGTTATTTTGTGGCCACACCCCTTCCCCGTGAAGCCACGCCCCTATAATATTTGCACGTGCCGGTGGCGCGCACTGCCGCCATTTTACATTAAGGGGGGGCGCCGATGCCATTTCCTGCACACAGCGCTAAAATGTCTAGTTACGGCACTGTCCCCAGGAGAGTCCAATTGGGGTAAGCCATTCTGCGATGATGTTCCTCAGTTTCCGTAAGAGGTTGTCAGCTGTGTGCCTCTTATGGAAAGCGGTGATACAAAGCGTAACCTGCCTAGGAAAGAGTTGGCGTTTGCGAGATGCTGCTACTGGTGCAGCCACTGCTGTGCTTGCTGCTGGAGGCAATACATCTACCCAGTGGGCTGTCACAGTCATATAGTCCTGAGTCTGCCCTGCTCCACTTGTCCACATGTCCGTGGTTAAGTGGACATTGGGTACAACTGCATTTTTTAGGACACTGGTGACTCTTTTTCTGAGGTCTGTGTACATTCTCGGTATCGCCTGCCTAGAGAAGTGGTACCTAGATGGTATTTGGTACCGGGGACACGCTAACTCAATAAATTGTCTAATTCCCTGTGAATTAACGATGGATACCGGACACACGTTTAACACCACCCAGGCTGCCAAGGCCTGAGTTATCTGCTTTGCAGCAGGATGACTGCTGTGATATTTCATCTTCCTCGCAAAGGACTGTTGGACAGTCAATTGCTTACTGGAAGTAGTACAAGTGGTCTTCTGACTTCCCCTCTGGGATGACGATCGACTCCCAGCAGCAACAACAGCAGTGCCAGCAGCAGTAGGTGCTACACTCAAGGATGCATCAGAGGAATCCCAGGCAGGAGAGGACTCGTCAGACTCGCCAGTGACATGGCCTGCAGGACTTTTGGCTTTCCTATCTAAGGAGGAAATTGACACTGAGGGAGCTGGTGGTGTGGTTTGCAGGAGCTTGGTTACAAGAGGAAGGGATTGAGTTGTCAGTGGACTGCTTCCGCTGTCACCCAAAGTTTTTGAACTTGTCAATGACTTCTGATGAATGCGCTCCAGTTGACGTATAAGGGAGGATGTTCCTAGGTGGTTAACGTCCTTACCCCTACTTATTACAGCTTGACAAAGGCAACACATGGCTTGACACCTGTTGTCCGCATTTCTGTTAAAATAATTCCACACCGAAGAGGTGATTTTTTTTTGTAATTTGACCAGGCATGTCAATGGCCATATTCATCCCAAGGACAACAGGTGTCTCCCCGGGTGCCTGACTTAAACAAACCACTTCACCATCAGAATCCTCCTTGTCAATTTCCTCCTCAGCGCCAGTATCACCCATATCCTCATCCTGTTGTACTTCAACAGTGACATCTTCAATTTCACTATCAGGAACTGGACTGCGGGTGCTCCTTCCAGCACTTGCAGGGGGCGTGCAAATGGTGGAAGGCGCCACCTCTTCCCGTCCAGTGTTGGGAAGGTCAGGCATCACAACTGACACAATTGGACTCTCCTTGGGGATTTGTGATTTAGAAGAACGTACAGTTCTTTGCTGTGCTTTTGCCAGCTTAAGTCTTTTCATTTTTCTAGTGGGAAGATGAGTGCTTCCATCCTCATGTGAAGCTGAACCACTAGCCATGAACATAGGACAGGGCGTCAGCCGTTCCTTGCCACTCCGTGTCGTAAATGGCATATTGGCAATTTTACGCTTCTCATCAGATGCTTTTAATTTTGATTTTTGGGTCATTTTACTGAACTTTTGTTTTTTGAATTTTACATGCTCTCTACTATGACATTGGGCATCGGCCTTGGCAGACGACGTTGATGGCATTTCATCATCTCGGCCATGACTAGTGGCAGCAGCTTCAGCATGAGGTGGAAGTGGATCTTGATCTTTCCCTATTTTACCCTCCACATTTTTGTTCTCCATTTTTTAATGTGTGGAATTATATGCCAGTAATATATATCAATAGCAATGGCCTACTGTACCGTACTGCTATATGTATACTGGTGGTCAGCATAATTCTGCACTGTCCTCCTACTATATACTGCGCACAACTAAAATGCAGCACAGGTATGGATGGATAGTATACTTGACGACACAGAGGTAGAGCAGTGGACTACTGTACCGTACTGCTATATATATACTGGTGGTCAGCAAAATTCTGCACTGTCCTCCTACTATATTCTGCGCACAACTAAAATACAGCACAGGTATGGATGGATAGTATACTTGATGACACAGAGGTAGAGCAGTGGACTACTGTATCGTACTGCTATATATATACTGGTGGTCAGCTAAATTCTGCACTGTCCTCCTACTATATACTGCGCACCACTAAAATGCAGCACAGGTATGGATGGATAGTATACTTGACGACACAGAGGTAGAGCAGTGGACTACTGTACCGTACTGCTATATATATACTGGTGGTCAGCAAAATTCTGCACTGTCCTCCTACTATATACTGCGTACAACTAAAATGCAGCACAGGTATGGATGGATAGTATACTTGACGACACAGAGGTAGAGCAATGGACTACTGTACCATACTGCTATATATATACTGCTGGTCACAGCAAAATTCTGCACTGTCCTCCTACTATATACTACAATGCAGCACAGATATGGAGCGTTTTTCAGGCAGAGAACGAAGATATTTTCAGCACACTGAGCACAGATATTTGCAAGCACACTGAGCACAGATATTTGCAGCACACTGAGCACAGATATTTGCAGCACACTGAACACAGAAACTGAGAGAACGCAGCCACGTCCTCTCGCTATCATCTCCAAAGCACAAGTGAAAATGGCGGCGACGCGCGGCTCCTTATATAGAATACGAATCTCGCGAGAATACGACAGCGGGATGATGACGTTCGGGCGCACTCGGGTTAACCGAGCAAGGCGGGAAGATCCGAGTCTGCCTCGCAACCATGTAAAATGGGTGAAGTTCGGGGGGGTTCGGATCCCGAGGAATCGAACCCGCTCATCACTAATTTTTAAATTGGACAGCTTGTTGTTCAAGCCTATGCATATACCCAAAATATCAGGATTATACTGTATCTAGTTTTGGTAGAAAAGATTGAAGGTGACAAGGTGCATCCCTGTCTAGTGCCATTACAAATTGATAAGGGTGGAAAGTCAATGGTGGTCATTCCGAGTTGTTCGCTCGCTAGCATTTTTTAGCAGCCGTGCAAACGCTATGCCGCCTCCCACTGGGAGTGTATTTTAGCTTAGCAGAAGTGCGAACGAAAGGATCGCAGAGCGGCGGCATAATTTTTTGTGCAGTTTTAGAGTAGCTCAATACCTACTCAGCGTTTGCGATGACTTCAGACTGTTCAGTTCCTGCTTTGACGTCACAAACACGCACTGCGTTCGGCCAGCCACGCCTGCGTTTTTCCTGGAATGCCTGCGTTTTTTTTAACACTCCCTGAAAACGGTCAGTTGCCACCCAGAAACGCCCACTTCATGTCAATCACTCTGCGACCAGAAGTGCGACTGAAAAGCTTCGCTAGACCTTGTGTGAAACGACATCGTTCGTTGTAATATTACTTTGCACGTGCTCATTGCGCCGCATACGCATGTGCGGAAGTGCCTCTTTTTGCCTCATCACTGCACAGTGAACGAATGCAGCTAGCGATCAACTCGGAATGACCACCAAAGCCATTTGCAAAGATCGAAGTTTCAGATTAAGATAAAGTGACTCAATTTCAATTTGCCAAACATACTATATTTAGTTTTAATAGTTTGATACAAGCTCTATCACAGGCAGTAGGTTTTTATGCTTCACAAATTTTGTTAGCAAGACAATTGGTCACTGTTTTTCTTAATCTAGTTCCCTAACACTATTGTATTTTTCCACACTCTACTATCTCACATTAATGCATTTTCCAAAGCAAATCCTTATAATTGGAAATAGAAAATTGTTACACTCTAATGTGATTTAAAAAAAAAACATAAACCTTCCTCTTCCAACTTAACATACCTTATATTTGGAGACTAGAATATAAATCAGAATTTTATGTTTTCTACTCATGTCAGTACTATCTACAACACAAAGCTCATTTCCAGGAGTAATGCATGTTGCCAGGGGCATTGAATGCTCGTTGTCAGGGGTAATGCTCATTGCCAGGGGTAATGTTGTTGCCAGGGGTGTGTAATGTTTGTTGTCGGGGTGTGTACAGCTGGCACCACCTGCAGCCCACGAGCACCCCTGCTCCCCTTCTTTCCCGCCATAGTACTCTATTCATGTGGCGGAGTAGCATGAAATGATTCATTGCGTCGTGGCATCATGATGCAAACACGTCATTTCGTGAAACTCCATGCCCTCTATGACATGGAGGAGCTGGAGCAATCTAGGGCTATTCCCACTTGTGGGTGTCCACGACCCACACAGAGTGGGAATAGATCCTGTTGCGAGTGCAGCGAGCCATCGAGCCCGCAGCCGGAAGAGCTCAGTGAGCCCGCAAGGGGGCTCTTAGCACTTGCCCTGCTGCCAGCATTCTGGTGGCCGGGATGCCACTATTGGGATAATGACAGCTGGCATACCGTCCACCAGTCATTCATATGTATTCTGCTTAAGCAGTCACAGTAAAACACAATGCTTCTCATACATCTACGTAGGGAAATGTTACCAAACAGGCAAACAGAAAACTATTGTTTAATGCAGTAACATGTCACCTTTAAATGTCTTCAGCATCTAAAATGTATCTGCACATCATTAAGGTGGCTGGGGTCAGAGTCATGGGCCTTTCAGGGGCCCTAGGCTATCCCTCTCTCACCCTATGTGCCCCTATTATAGTACACTATTTTCGAGTCCCTAACAAGTGTCTGGGATAAACTCTTAATTACAAGCTTTCATTAGAATATATACTGTACACACACTGTCTTTAGGTAACGTGGATTTTCTCAAATGTGTATTCTTTCTTTGAAAATCAGAGATTAATCAAATCAGCAAGTTTTCAGATGAAGAAATTGAAATTTTGATATATATTTTTTAAAACATTTTGACATAGTTTCATATATTTCTGTTCAGTGTACAACAAATCTCTAGTGAATTGATAATCGTTAAGAGATGCACCTAATTTTAGGATATGCGAATCTTTACAATAATCCACACAATGGGGGTCATTCCGAGTTGATCGCTCGTTGACGATTTTCGCTATGCTGCAATCTGTTGCAAAATGCGCATGCGCAAGGCACGCACGGCGCATGCGCTTAGTTATTTAACTAAAAACTTAGCAGATTTGCTGTGGATTCTGCTGCGCTTTTCAGTCGCACTGCTGATCGGTGAGTAATTGACAGGAAAGGGGCGTTTCTGGGTGGTAACTGAGCGTTTTCAGGGAGTGTGCTAAAAAAAACACAGGCGTGTCAGGGAAAAACGCGTGAGTGTCTGGAGAAACGGGGGAGTGGCTGACCGAACGTAGGGCGTGTTTGTGACGTCAAACTAGGAACTATACGGACTGAGCTGATCGCAATCTGTGAGTAGGTCTGGAGCTACTCAGAAACTACTAAGAATTATTTATTAGCAGTTCTGCTAATCTTTCGTTCGCTATTCTGCTTAGCTAAAATACACTCCCAGAGGGCGGTGGCCTAGCGTGTGCAATGCTGCTAAAATCAGATAGCGAACGAACAACTCAGAATAACCCCCAATGTACAGTATATTAAATAAAAGTAGAAAACAATGCAGTCTTATTGACATCCATGCGCTGCCACATTAATCACACAGATGATACATGTAGCATTCACTTGTCCACGTAGGTAAAATTTAATTACAATTTACAATAAAAACATAAAAACATTTGTATAAATGTTGCAGCTTCTTGAAAAGCACTAGCGTAACACCACCTTACAATAAGAAACCCCCCAAAGAAATGACAGCAAAGTAACATGAAGAAGATGAAATTATGTAAATTCTCAACTTGGTACTAATTATATTATGAGAAATTACATTTTGTTTCATTTATTTTATTTATTTCCGCATTACAACCAAATAAATGCTGTACACCTGTCTTCTATACACTACCTTTTGAACAAAATATTTGCTTTATAAATTACTTTCAAAAACAGAATTCTACAAATATATTATTTAATTTCTGTAAAGTGAAAGGACAATGGAGGTTTTGATTTTGCAATAGGTTTCGTGTGCCTTACATGTGACATGTAGAAATCAGAGGGTGGGTTGTAACCATAGGGTTAATGGTTTGATTTAAACATAGCACATAAGTTGTAATACCTGTGTAGGGCCCCAATGAGGCCGAAGGAGACTGTATTCATGCTGAGAATGACTGTAACCTTTAAGGTAAGGCCTACTTGTATTTGACACTGGCATTAGGTGTACAATGGACATCTAAGAGGTAATACCTTGTATGGTGTTACAAGAGACAGCCACATTCAATAAGAATGAGCATTAGAGACGCTAAGCATTATGGGCCAATTCTAAACAAAGAGCTTTAGGCCCCCATTTATTAAGTCTTGATGAGAAATAAATAGCACGGTGATAAAGTACCAACCAATCAGCTCCTTCCTAACTGACATGTCAAAGACTGTGTTTGAAAAATGGCAGTTAGAATCTGATTGGTTGGTCCTTTATCACCATGCTATTTATCACTCTCCAAGGATTGATAAATGTGGACCTCAGAAACTAATGGTAGCTGTGGTGATTTATGTCCTCTTTATATATGTTAGAACTTACTGCACATGTGCAAGAGATAAGAATGGTCCATGTTACATTGTACTAGCTAGTGATTGGTACATCTTAATATGGGTTAACATCCTGCAGCAATGCCCAGACTATGGTATGTAATAAAGGTTCCAGACAAAAGCTCTTAAGCTCTAGCAGAACTTGAGACTGCAGTATATGGTGTCTCCTTGTATATAAACTGGCCCGAGCTTCAACAGATGAAGAAACTACACAGATATGAACTACCTCTTACAGTATGTTGAGAGGATGAAAAAACAGTGTTGTCTGATAATTAAGACAAAAGTTGAGTACTGTATATATGTTGTTGTTTGTTACATTTACAGAAAAGTGGGTTTACACTTGGTTACCTGTATCTGTAATACTATTTAATTTTTATGAGAACGAAACCCACACAATACAATTTCTTATACATCTGAATTTATGTTTCTCCAGTGAATGATTGCAATATTATAAATTATTGCATATTTTTTACTTGATCAGGAGTCTGTATAAGACTAAAAAAATATACTTTTGAATTTAGGCAATTTATTTCTCAACTGTTATATACCTGACTTGAAAAATATTTCTAAGTCTCAAATGAGTATTCTGGGCGCACAGTATGAAATATCACCTCTTTTCAAACCATGACCCTGTTCTACAGATATCCTCCAGGAGAAATACACTAGCAAGAAAACTTAGTTTAAAAATAGAAACCTGATCTGTTTTTCATATTTCATTAATTTTAAATTAAGTGTTTTTATTAGGAAGTGGCAAGGCCAGGCATCTTTAATTATTTAAATAATTAAATGAATGCATAGAGATAAAGTACGTCATTGTCTGGATGGAATGGCATTAATGAATGCAAGAAAATCATACACCAACTGTAATCTCCACATTTTGAAATGCAATAAAATTTACAGTATTTGATTTCTTAGTGGGGATTAATTGAGCGCTCGGTGAATGATCAATCTGTCAAATGTCACACCTGTTTCTAGATTATGTCGCTGTTCAATCACTGTTATTAATAAAATCTAATTGAAGTACAGTAAATAAAGCAGGTTATTGGTTTGCAGCAAAACCTGTAGATCATGCAAAATTTTGTAGCTATTAATGCTCAAAAACCATTTTTTATATTTTTCTTAAATTGTATCTTTAATGAATGTTTCTTTTAAAACTGCATAATAATTTGCCTAGTTTAGTTATTTTGTACTTTTGGTTAAAGTGAATTTAATATAGTATGTAGTTGTCGAATAATTTTATTTTTTTCCTTTGTCTTTTAGCTTTTTGAGAAAATTTACACATTTATTCAAATATATTCTTCTACAAAAATAATCCTTACATGAAAACATATTTGTCTATTTAAGACAAAGAGGAATTGAGGTGTTTCCACTCTTGAAATAAATATAAACAGTAACTGATTGTTCGTTACGAGAAGGTTTGCAAAATAAATGTCAATTTAGGCACTTGTCTAATGCACATTAGACACTGAGGTGTATAGATTACGCTAACCTCTTGAATTGTTAATTTTTGAGATAAGGCAAGTGAATTCAAGAGCAGTAAGCTATATTGGGACCCTTTGTATCTTCTCAAGTCTGACCGTATACTTGCACTTGATGTCAGGGTTGGATTAAGGCTTGTGAGTGGTCCCAGTGCAACTAACTTGTGAGAACCCCTGCCAATAAAATTCTCACACTGATATACTGATAATAATATTAAAAATTATTATGTGTAAATACTCCCAGTAACACACTGCTCTGCCCCTGACACCCATTTAAGTTATGACAATGTGCCCCAAGTACACATCATGCCAGACAGTATCTACAGTTATATTATGCCACACAGTGTCCCAGGTTCACATTATGCAACCCCACTGGCATTGTCATTTCTTGCAACCTGCGCCCTTATACTCCACCGGCCAGTCTGATGCTGGTGATGTGCTATATAATAAATCCTTCCGTGCATACTGAAGTTTTAGTAAGATTTTTCTTTGTGTGCTCTTCTTATTTTAGGCCATTGATGCGGTCAGGATCCCAGTGTTAGGAATTTCGGCAGTCGGAATACCGACCCTGGAATCCCAACACTGCTCAGAATCCCAACACTGGGATCCTGACATGGATCCAAATGCTGGTGCTGGGATCCCAAATGAAGGACTGCCTGGACTCTAAAGAGGTAAGCCATGTGTGTGTGTGTGTGTGTGTGTGTGTGTGTGTGTGTGTTAGGTTTAGGCTGCGGGGGGTGGGAGAGTTAGACTGCAAGCAGGGGGGTTTAGGGTTAGGCACCCCTGGGGAGGGTTAGGCTTAGGTTGCAAGATTGGAGGGTTAGGAATAGGCTCCACCGGGGAGGGTTAGGATTAGGATGCAGGGGGGAGGGCTAGGGTCAGGATGTGGGAAAGGTGGGTTAGGAGGTTTAGGGATCAGGGTTAGCTAACTTTATTAGGCAGTGTTGGGATTTCAAACTTTGGGATGCCACTGTATTTTGACAGCCGGCACCCAAAGTGCTGGGATATCGTATGTAATCCCATCCAGCCACTCACATATACATTGAAATATGCTCATGATTTCATTTCATTATAGAACAGTCTGACCTGAGAAATTTCTTCCAGAATGAATGAGAGTATATCTACTGCAAGACTTGTAGAAGCCTAAAAGCTGTATTGTCATAGTAGTATAATGCTATATGCCCTAAACTGAGATTATTGGTATAAATAAACATTTATGAGTGCACACTATTATGAGAAAAATGTGGAACAGTAATACAGAGTCCATTATAATAAATTATTGCAGTGCACCATTTGTTACAACTTTTATAATAGAATTGTTTGCTCTTAGTATAGAAAAACAAACTCTTTTCTACCAGCTTTGATCTTTATTTTTATAATTATTTTTGAACATTGCATCAAATCTAGGGCTGTTTTATCAAAATAAATTTGTGGGATATCCTCTGAAAACACCCATTTGTTTAGAAGATAACCACAAATTTCAAGTGTCCCTTGGATGTACAGTTTCTACGGGGAGGACCACAGTAGATATTTAAGATATCTGCTGTGGCCACCAATTTGTGATTGCTCAAACAGCTCTCATAGTTTTCTACGGGGCTGTTATTTTTGAGGTTTTCCAAGATCCGGAATGCAAGCCTATGTGCGACTATCCATTCAATTTTCATAGGATGCCTCCCTGCTTTAGCCACTTACATGTATGTAGTCAGTAGCATCTGCAGTAGAATGGCCACTGAAGCAGTAAAGACGATGTTGTGGTTGCTTTATATAATTTCCAGCACCATTAATGTGCTGAAGGCACCAGGAGCCGGGAGTTCCCTAAAATCACCCATTGCTGGGAGTCGGGTAACACTTTCAAAAGGTGATATGAAATACCGATGCGCTTCAATATTTTAAACATCTTCTGATCATAGTTCTTGTTCAAGTTTCCACTACAAATTAACATTGTTCAAAAAAACCTTGAAATTGAACAAGTAACCAATTTACTTCAGTGCACTGAAAAGAAGTTACCATTTCAGCTGATTCTAACTACATGAAGTCCGTATTAATGGGACCAATTTACCATCTGTGCATGATTAATAATTAATTATAAATAAGCTGGCATTGATTATAGAGCTGTATGTGCAATAGTTCCGGTACCGGTAAACACTGTTTATATTTTATTTTATATTTATATATTTTTAATCATTTATTAAAAAACTATATACACTTTCAACCTAGCGCTCTTTATATGTTTGTTAATTTCCAAACCTGTTAGCCACTTAACCTCTCTTTACAAATGCATTTCAGGGATATAATATAGCATTTTTCAAGGTGCATCAGGTTCCCAAGAAGAACACAACTCTCCAATGAAAAACACCAGTTCTCCATGTTGCAATGTTATGCCCAAAAAGGAGGAAGCTGTTTGTGAATGCACATGCATTCCAAATCACTAGAAATTATGGGAATGAGCTTCCTGTTTTTACTCAGATATGACTTATCAGTCAGTGCTTATCTTAGTTTACATGATACATGTCCATAAGAGATCCATAAAATATTCCAGGAAGGCAGTTCATCCAGAACATCCATAAATATTGAAGCAAAAATGGCACTTACCAAATTTCCACTTATCAAATTCAATTCAAGCACAATGCTCAAAATGTATTATGACATCATTATCTTAGATTAGTTTCTGTTCATCATTGAACCATAAATCTTGAAAAGGATTTGACAGTGTACACAAAAATTGACCGAAGCAAACCACTGATGTGGTATATTAAAATGGCAAGTTGCTCAACAGGTGTTCGTAAGGAAGGGGATAATTTAGATATGAAAAAAACAAAATAGAATTACCTAAGCACACTATAATGGACCAGTAAATGATGAGGTTCACACCCTATATGATAGTAGAACTGCTCAGTTACATATATTTTCAAAGATATGAATGAGCCAACAGCCAATTCATGGCGTCTCTCTCTCTCTCTCTCTCTCTCTCTATATATATATATATATATATATATATATACCATAGAAAGTTCAAAATCATTTGGAAGGTGCACTCGCACAAATAAATAATCGTAGATACTTCTTCATAAAATCACCAAAGCTTTTATTGTCGACGTTTCGGTCTGGTCACAGGCCTTTATCAAGACAGGTGATGTATCATCTCATCAATTCATCTTTAAAGACAACATGCGTGTAATCTGCAAATGCACAGTAATATACAGTCACAAGCTATATGCCTCACCGGCCCCTATGGGTACCCGACAATTACAATAATGGACCCACCACCAGGGGAAAAAAACACCTATTAAGACTGTGCCTAAAGGATATTTCCATCCAAAAAATCAATTACCTGGGATACCTGTAAGAGTCCACACCGGGCATCTCTCATGTCAGAATATAGGAGCATATACAATGCTAGGAATAATACACTACAAGGGCGTACTCCATGCTGCCAGATAGATAATGAGAATCATAGTAAACAACTTTACACTCCCACCTCCACAGGTTAAACTCACATCAAAACAATAAACCCCATACCTCATTGGAGTAGCCATTGAAAAAATGCAGCAACAGTGCAGGTGGTCTAACATCTACGGTAATCCAACCTGCTAAAACCAAATGGAAAATATCCTCAATAGAATATAAATCAAACATACAGGTCATCATATAACCAATAATAAGAGATAAAGGATCAATACTCACTTCAGCCAAGGGACACAACAAGCATTGCTGCATGCTGTCCCTGTGTGCAAGTGAGCTATTTAAACTGGACTGGCCGGAAGTGACGTCCATTCCGGAAGCCACCCCCGCAATCACAGTTCCACTCGTGATAGAACACTAATATGTGTTCTATAATGCCCTAAACATGCTGAGAAACAGTGCCCCACCTGCGGATCAGGCCACCCAGCCACCCAAACATCAGCGCCGGTTCCAGCCAGACGCCGTCTCCCGTAGTGTAACACTACAGGAAACGTGTCATCATGCGTTCCGGCGGCACTTCCGTGCGGGTCAGCAACCGGAAGTGTACGCACACATATCACAACCCTGTAATCAGCAACCAACACCGCATCGCCAAGCACCACAATAGTCAAACCTCCGCACGGCTCAATAGCCGGAAGTGTACGGGAAACTATTACATCCCCGTTGCTAAGCTACCAGGGCGCAACATAAGTGCATCCCAGCACTGAGCTAAATAAAGCAACCAATCACAACATCTTCCAGTAACCTTAAATAAAATGGGATAAGATGGAAATTCATATCCACTATGAAGGCATTATTAACAGGTTCCACAATAGACTAATAGGCACCAATGGATCATCCTAGAACCCAACTAATACAATACAAACGGATTAGTTCCATAACTGTGGCTGAATTCCGAACCGAGGCGTAGAAACGACCAATGCAATGAGATCACTACACGTTTTTTAGAACATGGCTATTCCCCAAAACTATTACGAGGGTGTAGACAAAAAGCTAAACAGATATTTACCAGCACTAAACCTAAAAAGAAAATCCAAGATCGTTTGATCTTTCCTACACAGTTTGATGGCAATTCTGCTAAGATGAAAAAGGCATTACATCATCATTGGCCCATTATCAAATCAGATGAAACTTTACCTTTTTCAAAAACAGGGGTACCAATGATGGCGTATAGAAGGGGAGCTAATCTCAAACAGCTCCTCATGAGACCAAGATTATTTCCTGAAGAAGGCTCGATTAATACCCCTTGGACTGCTTTGATGCAGTCTAAACCGGATGTTTTTCGTGCGGCAGTTGCACTACGTGCCGGTCCATGATTACAGGACCTACATTTAGCCATCCACACACGGGAAGAACTATTCGATTGAAATATCATTTGCATTGTCGCCATGATTTCATTATATATATATTGAAGTGCCCGTGTGGTCTGTACTATGTCGGCCTTACTACTCGAATGTTCCGTGATCGGATGGCCAATCACAGGTCCTCAATACACACGGCCATCTTTACGGGTAAGACTGACAAGCCGGTAGCTCGCCATTTCTTGGAAGCCAGGCACCAAGTGGCGAGCCTCAAGTGCAAAATTATCGATTGGATTCCCCAAAATTCAATAGGAGGGGACCGATCTTTGGCCCTCAAACAACGAGAGTGTTATTGGATATACACTCTCGATACTGTGGCCCCTAGGGGTCTTAATGAAGCGAATACATTACACCCTTTTCTGTAGTAGCTTATCTGCCTGCCGTGTGGTTGGGCTCTGATGTGGCACAGAGTAGGCGCGACTACATTTTGATATATGGGCTTTTTTTTTTATATATAAGCTTATGTATTAATCTAAGTTATTTGTATGTGTTAGGTATGTGTCTTTTTTTTTGCTGACTTTAGGACCATTGTTTTGTGAATGACTCACCGGCCCCTAGGGTTTCTGGCATACATTTGGACCGAATGAGTCCTTAGCTACCCACGGTGAGATGTGTGTGTGTGTGTGTGTGTATATATATGTGCACACACATTTACGTAGGGTGGATACATGATGCATTATTATCTAATTGGCACTAATTTGAGTGCTTATTCCCTTCAGTTATGGAACTAATCCGTTTGTATTGTATTAGTTGGGTTCTAGGATGATCCATTGGTGCCTATTAGTCTATTGTGGAACCTGTTAATAATGCCTTCATAGTGGATATAAATTTCCATCTTATCCCATTTTATTTAAGGTTACTGGAAGATTGTTGTGATTGGTTGCTTTATTTAGCTCAGTGCTGGGACGCACTTATGTTGCGCCCTGGTAGCTTAGAAACGGGGATGTAATAGTTTCCCGTACACTTCCGGCTATTGAGCCGTGCGGAGGTTTGACTATTGTGGTGCTTGGCGATGCGGTGTTGGTTGCTGATTACAGGGTTGTGATATGTGTGCGTACACTTCCGGTTGCTGACCCGCACAGAAGTGCCGCCGGAACGCATGATGACACGTTTCCTGTAGTGTTACACTACGGGAGACGGCGTCTGGCTGGAACCGGCGCTGATGTTTGGGTGGCTGGGTGGCCTGATCCGCAGGTGGGGCACTGTTTCTCAGCATGTTTAGGGCATTATAGAACACATATTAGTGTTCTATCACGAGTGGAACTGTGATTGCGGGGGTGGCTTCCGGAATGGACGTCACTTCCGGCCAGTCCAGTTTAAATAGCTCACTTGCACACAGGGACAGCATGCAGCAATGCTTGTTGTGTCCCTTGGCTGAAGTGAGTATTGATCCTTTATCTCATATTATTGATTATATGATGACCTGTATGTTTAATTTATATTCTATTGAGGATATTTTCCATTTGGTTTTAGCAGGTTGGATTACCATAGATGTTAAATCACCTGCACTGTTGCTGCATTTTTTCAATGGCTACTCCAATGAGGTATGGGGTTTATTGTTTTGATGTGAGTTTAACCTGTGGAGGTGGGAGTGTAAAGTTGTTTACTATGATTCTATCTGGCAGCATGGAGTACGCCCTTGTAGTGTATTATTCCTAGCATTGTATATGCTCCTATATTCTGACATGAGAGATGCCCGGTGTGGACTCTTACAGGTATCCCAGGAAATTGATTTTTTGGATGGAAATATCCTTTAGGCACAGTCTTAATAGGTGTTTTTTTCCCCTGGTGGTGGGTCCATTATTGTTATTGTCGGGTACCCATAGGGGCCGGTGAGGCATATAGCTTGTGACTGTATATTACTGTGCATTTGCAGATTACACGCATGTTGTCTTTAAAGATGAATTGATGAGATGATACATCACCTGTCTTGATAAAGGCCTGGGACAAGACCGAAACGTCGACAATAAAAGCTTTGGTGATTTTATGAAGAAGTATCTACGATTATTTATTTGTGCGAGTGCACCTTCCAAATGATTTGGAACTTTCTTTAGTACATGTGTGGACCGATCCGGCCCATTAGGAGCACCCACCATTTGATGAACTTTTATTGATGAGAGTGCAGGATTACTGCTGTTTATATATATATATATATATATATACTGTGTATGTACAGTATATGCATGTATGTATATATATATATATATATATATATAAGAATGTATTGATTAAGGGCATTCCATCTCCACAGTAAAAATAGTTATTTTATTGTCAGCAGCACCCACAGTCACAACAGAAAGTGGCTTGTGCATAAATAGTTTTCAATATCGATAATGGAAATAGCTACAATATTCACAGTGCAAATAGCAATAGGCAAATCCTATGCCTTTCATGTCAGCATAAATTTGATTAGCAATATACTTATATTAGTCTCATAGTTTCCGTCTTCATGGACAAAGTGGGAGTCCTAATAGGGCAATGGACATAATGGTAATCACCACCCAGTTTGATGTCAATGCACCAGCATTTTCTAGATCTGTGAAGAAGAACTGGCCAATTATTGGCACAGACAAATCCTTTAAAAGTATTGAGAAGAAACCATTGATATCTTTTGCCATGGTCTGAACTTAAATCAATTACTAATGCAGCCTACAAAGAATTTTCAAATGGCGACTCCTCAAACATGGCTCGATACCAGGAGTGTTGGTTGCTTTAGGTGTCTTGGCTGCACTACGTGCAATGACATGCTCACTGGTAAATGACATGCTCACTGATTCTGATAAAACACAATGTTTCATGTACATCGAGTTTTGTTGTCTATATCCTGATTTGCTTATATTAAGTGGGGAAGACCACAACAACTTTCCAAGAACGCATAGCTAATCATCGCCTCTCCATCAAACAGGCCATCATGGATAAAAATTGTGGTAAACCTGTGGAATGACACTTTTTAGAGATAGGACATCAAATTTCTACTTGAAAGAGTATGATTATTGATCATGTCCGTAATTTGACAAGGGGCGGTAACAGGGAACGTGTAATACTTCAAAAAGAACAAAAATGGATTTTTAAGTTAAAGACCAAAACCACTATGGGTTTGAATAAGAGTTTACATTTTCACAGTTTTTTATAATTTGGTTCTGTGACACTGCTCATTTGATTGTGTTTTTTATTTTTGATGTGTGTATTTTGGGTTTTCTGTATATTGCCTTTATATTGATGACTGAATAGAGTATGTCTGTTAAGTGTAGTTTGTGCAGAGAGCATATTATGGAAATATGCATGACCTTATTCTACCCATCATTATTATTGATGAATGGCAATAGAGGCTTATGATTGCTCTGTGCTCATTACACAGTTCTGCCACCTGACATTAACACCAGTCTAGAAGTATGAATATATACTGGCTATGTGATGTTGAATATATCTTGTATGCACATTATATACTTGGATAATGAAGCACTGGGCACTTTACGTCAGTGATTCTGAGATATGATTATTATTTAACACCGTGGGATCCCTTATTTTGTAGAGGTTTTTTATTAGTATACAGTATTTCTTATTTATTTTTGTTTCCCTGTAGCTGTGTCTATCTTCCTATGACAAGTAGCGTTGTCACAATTCAGTAGTATATTAAGATGATTATCAGCTGGGGGAGTGCAACTTAAATATAGTGTAGTTCTTGAAGTTAACTTTTTCTGAATATGTACAGTAAGTAGTGTCACGGTAAGATGGCCATGATCTGCCAATGGCTTTAAGCTCATAGTCAGAAATCACGATTTGCAGATGTGCGCACCCTCTGGAATAAAACGGGATATGATCTCACAATAGTCCCTTAGTCATAGATTTTCAATCATGGAAAGTTTCAATCCCTCCAAAACAATTCGTAGCAAATTCCCATGTCCATAAGATATCACTTTTCCTTATTCAAGTTCCTCCTTTCTTCGGTCAACTACTCCTGCGATTCTATCTTCAGAGTATGCTTTGATGTGCAAATTTGCTACAAATTGCTTTGGAGGGATTGAAACTTTCCATGATTGAAAATCTATGACTAAGTGACTATTGTGTGATCATATCCCGTTTTATTCCAGAGGGTGCGCACATCTGCAAATTGTGATTTCTGACTGTGGACTATTTGGAAGTGTGGGTGACCACTTCAGCAGCATCATTGAGTCGAAGTGCTGGTTTGAAATTCATTTTCTTGTACACTGTCTACGAGTTATTTGCACTGAATTCTGTGGTTGCTAAGTATATGGAATCCAAGTGATGTGCCTGTGAAATACAAGTGCAGGAAGTGAGGAGATGGACTTAATTACTGGTGCATTGCTGATTGGCCCATGTGACTCGAAGGTGCAGCTCTGCACTGGTCTATGCTGATTGGCCCATGTGAAGTGCGGGTGGAGTCCTACTCAGGCTAATATGGATTGGTTTATGTGCCAAGCAGGTGAAGTCCTGCTTGAAGCCCTAGGAGTAGTTTTATGTATTATGAACAGCCAGAAGGCACGTGCACAGTGTGGTGGAACACACACCAGCAGTGTTGGCACAGCTGGGGTGATTTGAATCAATTTACATTTATAAGGGATTCTATAAGTGTTAGGTACTCAGATGTCTCTTAAGCATGAAGGTGGCATGTCCAAGTTGCTGAACTCTTTGAACAGTCCAGCAAAGGACAAAGGTCGACAGAAGGAAACTATGAGACCAGTATAAGTATATTGCTATTCAATTTTATGCTGACACGAAAGGCATAGGATTTGCCTATTGCTATTTGCACTATGGATAGTTCTGTTTATGGTCTTTCCATTCTGCTGAGCCCCTACACTGACTCTCAAAAAATGTGAGCATTGTTCTGCATTATTTTGCTCAATTTATTACACAGATTTTAGATGGTGCTTTATTGAGCTTAAGTACTGGCTCACTGGCTTAAAGAGACAAAACCACACCCAAACATTGATTATTGAGCAGCCAGGGAAGAGAGCTGACAAAACTCAACTTACACATGAAATATAGGGGGTCAAGAAAAAGTGTAACTACAAAATTTAACATTAACTATTGGTTTTAATCCATAGCACTAAATCTACTGTGGTGCTAGTGTATTGTGACTATACCATTTAAATAATAATATGAAACATACTATATACATCTTTTGAAGAATGTATATTGGAAATATTATCATGTGCTTATAGTATCCATTATCTACTGTACTTTATTATTCATTAGAATATGACATTATTGCTTTCAGAGCCATTACTTACTGAAAGGAATATTGTTCGATATTAGTCAAATCATAATTACAGTGAAATGTTGACCAAACAAAAAGGCTCTGTAGATTTTAGTTATTTTATGCATATGCTTTTAAGCCCGTGCAAGTCCAATTTGCTCTTGTCTGATTGCCAATAGCCATTTACTATTGTATCTCTAATGCATCTTTTTCAAAGCAGTACACTTAGGTGTTAGGAAGGATCCTTGATTCCACATATGAACAATAAATATCCATACAGTATATTGCTATTAGGTTGGCCTTGTACATCCCATTATGCAAATGCTAGTAAGATTCATTGTTTTCTTACCCTTGTTAAGATAAAACTAATTCTTTACTAGATGATAAACATTAGATCACATCAAAAATAAAGATGAGGTCTTTCTTCATTCTATAAATATCATTAATTTTATAAATGTGGTACTCTGTTTAGAGTTACACATTTTTAAGAATATTTTATGAGACTGAATTTTTTTGCTCATTTGATTTTACAGCCTAGGTGTAATAATAATGAATAAAACAATGAGGATATAATATCAGAGTGCTCTCTGTCATATACAAACCACAAAACAATGTATTTTTTCATTTTGGGTTATCTTCACCTCAATAGGCAGTAATATGAATAGAAAGGGAAATAAAACAATGTGTAGAATTGTCTACTGTACATACAGTAGATCACTTGACGTAGTGGGGATGTGGATGTATAGAAGAACTTTGTGACAGCCAGATGATAGGCTAATGTACCATACTCACAAAACAATATGTGTTAACTTGCACATAAAGGTATCTTAAGGAGGTTTCTTTAATTATACACCCATGCATGTGATGCACCCTGTGTAGAAATAACCAGACAGGGACATACTTCACTCACTTCAAAGGGGGGGAATAGAAACACATAAAGGTATCTTTAACAGTGGATATCTTCAGTATAAAGCATACCCAACTCACATAAACAGAATGTTGGATGTTCACATCAAGGTTTTCGGTCTCAACTTTATAAAAGGCTCTCCACTGTTTCCACAGGTAAAATATGTTTATTCCATAAAAGCATAAAATACAACAAAATCGGATATGTAAATGTTTTTAAAAAAATAGATCTTATCTGAAGGACACACTCGATATTATCAATAAACTAGAACAGACCGACATAACTGAACTGATACATTTAGTGTCAGCAGATATCTCATCCCTGTATGCTATCATTGATTATAACAGTATAGATGCCGTTAAATGGCATCTATTACAAAAAGACATGTCTGAAGATAAAATGTAATTAATTATTGAAGGCATTGATTTCATATTAAACAACAACTATTTCTTCTTTGAGGAAAATGAATACCTTCAGAAGATTAGTACAGCCATGGGTACCTAGTTAGCACCTGCGAATGTCAGCCTCTTCATGTTCCGATGAGAACATGATATGGTATGGGAAGAGCGATTCATCACTAAAGGTTACAAATTGAATTCATAGAAAGAATTGAAGAAGTATCATTATTTGACAGGAGGTCTCTACTGAATAAGAAAATCAAGAAAGTAAATTATAAACAGATGAGGATGGAATGGGAGAAGGAAGGAAATCTCACTGCACAGACAAAAATGTTACATTGAGATAATGTCAGTACCAAATTTAAAGATAACAGGTAAGTATACCAAATATAAAATGGTGGTGCTTCCACAGAATAATTTAGGATTCAAAGTAAGATGGAAACCCCTAAGGGGTAATGGGTTGGACTCTTTAGGTGGACAAGCGCTCTAATTTTGTCAGAGAGTAAGGGTATATAAAGAATTAAAACTTAACTTTAATTATAATATTTCAAAAATCCATAAAATGGGGTATATATATATATATATATATATATATATACCCCCATTGGATTAAAAAGCAGCAATAGGTTATAGCAATAACTCTGTTCATGAACCCATTATAATTTTTGGATCACATACCGAATTGGGGGAAGAAAAAAAAATTACAGCTTTGTCTCCCGCTCTCATCATCATATGCAGCTCATACTTATAGTAATCTGTCTGCAAAGCCCTTGTGGCGCCTTATAAATAAAATGTAATAATAATAATAATTGATGACCCAATGTATATGTATTCCTCCAGCTTCATTCTTTCACTCTGCACACCACATACTGCAGTTCCTATTACACAATCACAAGCTTCTATTCTACAATTCCTTGGCATTTAAAAAAAAACAGGCACATTCATGGGAAGCAAGCAGGATGGAAATTTAATTTCCCCGACAACCACCTAAGTCCTTTGCCCACCTGCTTACCCCCAGCTTCAAAGAACAATCAAATAGAAGTGATATGCAAAAGACGGCCCTGTGCTTGGAAGAACAGAACTGTCAATTCTCACTTTGTGACCCACATACCCAGAGTTCCTGCACTTAACATAAAGAAATATGAAGGCCCCCTGGTATGCCCAATCAGGTCAGTCTTTTGTAATGCCAGATCTATAAGACACAAGATTGCAACAATTGCTGACCTTATTGAATCTGCAGATCTAGCCTGTATTACAGATACTTGGCTAGATGAAAAATGCAGCACCGATATTGGAGGCTGCAGTTCCAACAAACTACTCTGTCATCCACAAGCCAAGACTGGACTGCAAGGGTGGCAGGGTGACTATCTGCTTCAAAAAAGAACTTAAACTTAGGGGTATATTTACTAAGCTCCCGATTTTGACCGAGATGCCGTTTTTTCTTCAAAGTGTCATCTCGGTTAATCTCGGTCATTTACTAAACACTAATCACGGCAGTGATGAGGGCATTCGTAATTTTTTGCAAGTTCAGGTAAAAAATTACGAATGAATACACCATCGGTCAAAACGCGGCTGTTTAAGTATGAATCTCGGTCATTTACTAAGAAGTGCAAAGCCAAAAAAGAACAAACACTGCCGTGAAAAATTACAACTCGTAAAAAAGTGCTTAAAAAAAACAGACCTTTTTTTTTTATTCGTGATTGGATAGGCATGCACGGATCCATGAGATCCGTGCATGTATATCAGTGGGAAGGGGTGGGAAAGTGCTTATTTTTTCAAAAAAAATTGCGTGGGGTCCCCCCTCCTAAGCATAACCAGCCTCGGGCTCTTTGAGCCGATCCTGGTTGCAGAAATATGGGCAAAAAAATGACAGGGGTTCCCCCATATTTAAGCAACCAGCATCGGGCTCTGCGCCTGGTCCTGGTCCCAAAAATACGGGGGACAAAAAGAGTAGGGGTCCCCCGTATTTTTAAAACCAGCACCGGGCTCCACTAGCTGGACAGATAATGCCACAGCCGGGGGTCACTTTTATACAGCGCCCTGCGGCCGTGGCATCAAAAATCCAACTAGTCACCCCTGGCCGGGGTACCCTGGGGGAGTGGGAACCCCTTCAATCAAGGGGTCCCCCCCCCCAGCCACCCAAGGGCCAGGGGTGAAGCCCGAGGCTGTCCCCCCCCATCCAATGGGCTGCGGATGGGAGGGCTGATAGCCTTTGTTGTAAAATAAAAGATATTGTTTTTAGTAGCAGTACTACAAGTCCCAGCAAGCCTCCCCCGCATGCTGGTACTTGGAGAACCACAAGTACCAGCATGCGGCGGAAAAACGGGCCCGCTGGTACCTGTAGTACTACCACTAAAAAAATACCCAAAAAAAGACAAGACACACACAACGTGAAAGTATAATTTTATTACATACATACACACATACATACATACATACATACTTACCTATGGCCCCACGCAGGTCGGTCCTCTTGTCCAGTAGAATCCAAGGGGTACCTGTTGAATAAATTATACTCACGAGATCCAGGGGTCCAGGCTCCTCGGCAAATCCAGGGTTAATCCACGTACTTGTTAAAAATAAAAAAACGGTATTCCGACCACGAACTGAAAGGGGACCCATGTTTGCACATGGGTCACCTTCCCACGAATGCCAGAAACCCACTTTGACTTCTGTCTAAGTGGGTTTCTTCAGCCAATCAGGGAGTGCCACGTTGTAGCACTCTCCTGATCAGCTGTGTGGTCCTGTCCTCACTGACAGGCAGCACACGGCAGTGTTACAATGTAGCGCCTATGCGCTACATTGTAACCAATGCTGGGAACTTTCTGCTCAGCGGTGACGTCACTTTAGGTCAACCGCAGGGCAGAAAGTTCCCAGCATTGGTTACAATGTAGCGCATAGGCGCTACATTGTAACACTGCCGTGTGCTGCCTGTCAGTGAGGACAAGAGCACACAGCTGATCAGGAGAGTGCTACAACGTGGCACTCCCTGATTGGCTGAAGAAACCCACTTAGACAGAAGTCAAAGTGGGTTTCTGGCATTCGTGGGAAGGTGACCCATGTGCAAACATGGGTCCCCTTTCAGTTCGTGGTCGGAATACCGTTTTTTTATTTTTAACAAGTACGTGGATTAACCCTGGATTTGCCGAGGAGCCTGGACCCCTGGATCTCGTGAGTATAATTTATTCAACAGGTACCCTTGGATTCTACTGGACAAGAGGACCGACCTGCGTGGGGCCATAGGTAAGTATGTATGTATGTATGTGTGTATGTATGTAATAAAATTATACTTTCACGGTGTGTGTGTCTTGTCTTTATGTGGGTATTTTTTTAGTGGTAGTACTACAGGTACCAGCGGGCCCGTTTTTCCGCCGCATGCTGGTACTTGTGGTTCTCCAAGTACCAGCATGCGGGGGAGGCTTGCTGGGACTTGTAGTACTGCTACTAAAAACAATATCTTTTATTTTACAACAAAGGCTATCAGCCCTCCCATCCGCAGCCCATTGGATGGGGGGGGACAGCCTCGGGCTTCACCCCTGGCCCTTGGGTGGCTGGGGGGGGGGGACCCCTTGATTGAAGGGGTTCCCACTCCCCCAGGGTACCCCGGCCAGGGGTGACTAGTTGGATTTTTGATGCCACGGCCGCAGGGCGCTGTATAAAAGTGACCCCCGGCTGTGGCATTATCTGTCCAGCTAGTGGAGCCCGGTGCTGGTTTTAAAAATACGGGGGACCCCTACTCTTTTTGTCCCCCGTATTTTTGGGACCAGGACCAGGCGCAGAGCCCGATGCTGGTTGCTTAAATATGGGGGAACCCCTGTCATTTTTTTCCCCATATTTCTGCAACCAGGATCGGCTCAAAGAGCCCGAGGCTGGTTATGCTTAGGAGGGGGGACCCCACGCATTTTTTTGGGGGATTTTACATTGTTTAATTAAAAAAAAAAAAAAAAACCCCAGCACGGATCACACAGATCCGGCCGAGATTGATTGTAAAAAAAAACGGCAGTGTTTTGCTAATCACTGCCGTAAAATTAGGTAAAAAAAAACGAATGACATCGACATCGGAAGAAAAGAAAAACACGAATACGACAGCTTAGTAAATCCATCGTAATAAATTCAAAAAGTTGCAGTTTTACACTGTCGATGTCATTCGTGATTGAACTTTGACCTATTTTCGGGAATTACGAATGTTAGTAAATGTACCCCTTAGAGTCCACCCTATCGAAAATACTCACTCATTCAAGTGCATTGCTGCCCGGAGTTTGACAGGATTAGGTTTCAGAATACTTCTCATTTAGAGATGGAAAGATATTTCAACAAGAAATTGCAGACACTGTTGCTGGCCTGGTTCTGGAACATCAAAGATGGCTCATCTTCAGGGATTTCAATGCATGGGTGGATGATGAGCTCTCACACATTGGCCAAGACCTCCTGTGCACAATGAATGGTCTGGGCTTCACACAGGCCATTCCTTCTGCCACACATAAAAGTCCTCACACTCTTGATCTTGTCTTTCAGATTAGGTTAGAAGTCACTGACCTAAAAATAAACCCAGTCATCTGGTCAGACCACCACTCCCTGTGGTTCTCAGTTGCAACCCCTCAAATAAGATCTATGCCCGGGGAGTTGACCAGGTATCGTCCAAGAAGGGGTATGACTCCCCAGGCTCTTGCAGCAAATCTGTATCTCTCTGCTATACAGGGTGCCTGTGAAGATCCCTGATCCCTAGTCCATTATTATAATATGGATGTTTTGGCTGCAATTGATATTATTGCCCCTGTGTGTATAAGACCTTGTAAACCACAACATCGAGCTTCCTGGTTTCACAACAATGTTAGTAAGCTCAAGAAAAGGGGGCATAGACTGGAAAGATGATGGAGAAAGACTAACCTAGTGGATGACAAAATAAAACTAATAAAGCATAATGAAGAATATCAATCGACAATCACCTGTAAGAAATCACAGTTCCTGTCAAATGAGATCATGGCAGCAAACAATAGGCCAGCTCAATTTTTCTGCACAGTGGAGATGCTTTGCAAGCCAGCATGCCTACAGACTGATGAAACCCTTTCCCAGGCAAGATGCAACAAATTTGCAAACTTCTTTGCAGATAAAATATCCACCATCCGGGCTTGAATCTCCATAGTGCCATCAAAGGAGTGCCAAACTACAAAGCCTGCCAATATAAGCCACCTGCCTTCACGGACCAGCTTTGACCCAGTGGATGTAAAGGACATTGCTGAAATTGTTTGTATTTTGTGTCCCACCAGCTGTGATCTGGACCCTGCCTCAACCAACCTTCTAATAGGTTGTATGGATATAATTGGTCCTGTCTTTGTAAAAATTGTTCAGTGCTCTTTGCAGACAGGCATTTTTCCTGGACCCCTAAAGGAAGCAATTGTTAGACCTCTTCTTAAAAAACCTAATTTAGATTCTGATTGCATGACCAACTACAGACCAGTATCAAACCTTCCTTTTCTAGGAAAAGTTATTGAGAAAGTGGTTGCAAATCAACTGGAAACCTGACTGACAACCCATGATATTTATAATCCACTCCAATCAGGATTCAGGAGAAGACATAGCACTGAAACAGCCCTGGTGTGTATGCTAAATGATCTTCTGATGGCAAGAGACAGAGGTGACTGTACAATATTGGTCCTTCTGGATCTCTCTGCAGCATTTGATACCATGGGCCATTGGCTTCTGGTTGAATGACTGATAAATTTTTGTGGACTGGATGGCACAGACTAAGCTGGTTCAAATAATTTCTCACAGGCAGGTCACAGAGAGTATTGTCTGGAGTATACTCATCACCAACAGTGCCATTGCCATGTGGTGTCCCACAAGATTCTATACTATCCCCCATGATTTTTGCAGTATACATGCTCCCGCTAGGTAAAATAATCAGGCGCCATGGCCTGGTCTACCACTGCTATGCAGATGATACACAACTGTACTTGTCCTTTGCTCCAGGCACTGATAACCCAATAGCAACCCTAAATGGCTGTCTAGCAGAGCTCCAGAAGTGGATGAGTACCAGTTGGCTGCGACTGAACCTGGATAAAACAGAGGTCCTTATGATAGGACCGCAACATCAAAGGACAAGACTGCAGCATAGCCAACCAACTGGACTTACACTCAGGGATTCAGAATTACAAACCACTGATCATGTGCGGAATCCTGGCATTGTCCTGGATGGTGGCTTGACACTTAAACATTAGATATCAGCCACAATCAAATCATCATTTTTTCACCAGAGGAACATAGCCAGAATCAAGCACTTTTTATTCCCTCAGTTGATCTGCCAAAAGTCATACATGCATTTGTATCATCTCGATTAGACTACTGTAATGCCCTCTAACTTGATCTCCCAGCAAAAGAATTGCACTGCTTACAGCTGGTGCAAAACAAAGCTGCCAGGCTGTTAACCAACCAGCCCCACTCTAGCCACTTAACACCCATCCTCTACTCCCTTCACTGGCTACCTGTAAGATGGCGAATCATCTTCAAGATTAGTTTGCTGAGTTTCAAAGCACTACATGACCAGGGCCCAAGATACCTGAAGCAGCTTCTAATCCCAACATTGCCCCACTCGATTTCTGCGATCTATAGATGAAGGACTTTTAGCAGTACCTAGAATCTCCTGTAATTCATCTGGGGGTTGAGCTTTTAGTCATGCGACTCTGACTCTATGGAACTCACCTCCCTGTTCAGTGCGAGAGGTCCCCACTATAGAATCCTTCAAAAGTAGACTCAAGACTTTCCTGTTTACTTAAGCATTTCCATAATGTCCCTTTATTATCTACATGCTTCTGTATTTTATGAAAAGCTGTTCTGTACTTCATTATTTCCTGTACTATATTATGCTATGTATCTGTTAATCGCCTTGAGTCCTATTGGAGAAAGAGCGCTCTATAAATAAAATGATTATGATTATATATTCACACACAAAGAAAGTTATTTTTACATATATAGTGAACATAATGTTCTCTTACACAGGCGAAATATTGACAAAACTTACATATAGACATGCATAATAAAAAACACTAAATGGTTAAAAAGCAACCAGGTCCTTTTCCTTGTCTCTTAATTTGTTATGAACAGGGATTACATAGATTCATCAGATGATGATAACGATAATCAGATGTCTATAGATAGATAGAGTAGACAGGACTATTATGGTACTTTCAGAGTTCTGCTCTCCCTCATTTGCCAAAGCATTGGATGGGGGTTGAGAGACTCCTACTGGTACCAGTCCTTAGAAAATTAGTTTGTGACTGAGAGTAGGGAACTTTTCCTTTCTGATTTCGGCTGTTGGTTGTTAAAACCAGTGCAGCTAAAGAGAGAATTACTATGTTACTCCTTTCACTGACTGAAGGAAGGGAGATCACAGTGCTGATAGAGTTCAATATGTATTTTAATAAACAGTCAGAATGTTTATATATATATATATATATATATATATAAAATGCAGAATAGTTTTATGAGTTTAACAATCTTAAATGCCCAAACATTTATCACTGTGCAAGATTCCCAGAACAAATTGTAGCTTGGAATCTATATGATCAAAAAGAGATGCAGGCAACAAAATAGCTATTTATATCCAAAAATTCCAGTTACAGAGTAGCAAACAGAATGTCACTCAGCCGCAAAAAAAGATAGAATAAGGGATATCAACAGACTCTAAGGGGTAAATTTACTAAGATGGGAGTTCTATTTAAGATGGGATGTTGCCCATAGCAACCAATCAGCTTCTACTTCTCATTTATCTAGCGCCTTCTAGAATATAATACCTGGAATCTGATTGGTTGCTATGGGCAACATCCCATCTTAAATAGCACTCCCATCTTAGTAAATTTACCCCTAATAGAGAAAAATGCAGTTTCTTCAAAATAGAGTATGCATGAAACGAAGCATATTAGCAATTATCATAACACATGTATTTTATAGGGTATCCAGGTATTTTCAAATTGTTGCTGTAGACAGAAACACCTTGTCAAATATAGAATTTCTCTTATTATGAATTGCATTTCATCTGGAGGCATGTTGGACCTTCATGCTGGGGTAGACCGCTATGCGCAAATCACGGACATACCCTTTGTTTCCCTTGAATGTACTTTTCGCCCGGTGAGAGGCTTTTTCAACAGAAAATAACACACACCGGATGGAATGGACCTTCATGACAGGCTTTAGCTCAGAGTATAGAAAAAAATGGAGATTATCAGAAAAAAAATGGAAAATTCTAATAAAGGATACAGTACTAAATGATAAATCCTGTTTTTGAGGTATATTATTTATTGAAAAGCACCTAACTTGAAAAACACTTTAGTCAGAAGAGCGCTCCCATGTGAAGCTCCAAATCCAACATGAACAAAGGTGTTTCACGGGTGTGCAGACTGTATAGCTTGTAAAACTATTAATTCATTAGAAACCAGATTCATTAACATTATGGTAAAAAGTAAAGAACATAAAATTGAAGGATTCTTTACATGCCATATGACCAGTGTCATCTACTGTATCTACTAGAATGTAAATGTGGCTTGTTCTATATAGGATGCACCTCAAAGACAGTGATTTAGAAGACAACACTGCTAGAGCAGAAATGCTATGGATCTTTAGATGAGACACCTTGACACCAGGATTTAATGCTGACTTTGAGTTAAAATGGTTCCTTTAAATCACCCTCATTTATTCCAATATATTACCTTATATAACCTGATATAGACTGTTTAATGCTAGATTATTTCAGGAGTCTTTATAATGTATTAGCTATACCATGTATAATTTCCCTTATAAACTTGGGGTCTTTTAAGTATTGTACTGTATGTATATTATTGCTTATTTAACTTTATTCTTATTATGATATATCCCCACGATTAGCATTATTAAGGGAAGGCTACAGGGAACATTATTATGCTACATTACAACCAAGGGAAAATTACACAGTTGCCAGAACTTGCATAGAATGGGGGAGGTTCCTTATGAGTGCTCCACTGTGTTTAAACACATGGAAATGCATAAATATAACTTCAGGGTACGGAAAACATTATTGTATTTAGAAGATTGTATTATTGTTTTTATATATATATATATATATATATATATATATATATATATATACTTTTATTGATTGCCTGAATTATAATATACTACATCATGATTTTTATGTTATCTCCAGTGCGGTATTGTACAAAACTAAGAGACCTTCGTGATGCGTTCCTCCGCAGTGGAATACAGCTAGAACGCAAGATGCAATTTCCAGTAGAATGTCAAGTAACAAGTAATCACAGTTTGTGGAATGCAAATACCAGAACTTCTGCTAGCATTACTTCTAGCAACTGCATTTAGCGGTTTGGGAGGCTCAATAATACATGCTGGAAGAAACACTACTGTTCCCAGAGGTGGTGACCCAGCGGGGAGAGGGCCCCTTCCCACTATGATCACCAGGGTACAATTGTATACATTATTTAAATGCAAAGCTGGCCATGATGTCACTTATGATCCCACCTCCAGTACTTGATAGTTCTAGGTATAAATATGAGGCTTGGTGCACTCCTTCTTAGACTTATAATTCTACAATTCTACAATTAAAGCACATTTGTTTTAAGGACTTTTGCACCATTGAATAGACTTTATTTATGAAGACCCCATCACAATAAGGTATTTTATTTAATCCAATGACTGATCCGCACTGTTTTGTGGATTTTATATTTTGAAAGAGCAATACCTAAGGATGTGGGGAATACCCTATATGGACTTTTACCTATCTGATTTTTTTTTTTTCATGCTTTAATGGAATAAACATATTTCACCTGTTGAAACAGTGCGTAGTCTTTACTAAAGTTGAGAAAGAAACCTTGATGTGAACATCCCACATTCTGATTGTGTGAGTTGGGTACTCTTTATACTCTAGATATCCACTTTGAAAGATACCTTTATGTGTCTCTATTCCGCTGCTTTGAAGTGAGTGGGGTACATCCCCTGTATGGTTATTTCTATACGGGGTGCATCACATGTGTGGGTGTATAATGAAGGAAACCCCTGAAGATAACTTTACAGTATGTAGCCTATCATCTGGCTGTCACAAAGTTCTTCTATACATCCACATCCCTACTACTTCAAGTGATCTATGTATTTTAGACAATTCTACACATTATTGTTTTGTTTTCCATTTCTTTTCACCATTGAGCCGAAGATAACCAAGATGGGAAAAAGACATCCATACAAGAATCTTACTATATTATATGGTTTTGTGATTTCTTTATGATAGAAAGCACTCTTATATCATTTACTCATTGTTTTATTTATTATATATTGTAGTTGTGTTGGACAAGATTGGGTATTATTTGGAGCTGCTTATACTAAAAGTATGTCTGCAACTTGATCACTTCATTCTCACTTGAAACCATAGGTGTAATAATATACTGTAACTTAAAGTGGAAATAAATATTTTTTGCCATAGTGTAGAGTCATGTGAGATATACTTTTTTATTATTATTATTATTATTTTTATTATTATTAATAATAATAGTAGTAGTAGTAGAAGTAGTAGTAGTAGTAGTAGTAGTACTGTAGTAAGAAGTAGTTATAGATTTAGTAGTCATATCACTATAGTTATATAATTGCCATGTGGATCACTGGAAGCCATTTATTTATGCTTTTGTAATTTGAAATATATTTTTAATACTTATAGTAGTTTCCAAGTCCTGCTACATAACAGAACAACCTGTGATAACCAACCATCAAGAAAAAACTTTGGCTAACCTGAAAGTAGGCAAAAAAAAAAATTTCTGAAAGGAAAAGAGAGTGAGTGAGACTGACATGACTGGAGGGCAATAAAGTATAGCGGCCCGAATGTATTAAGCCTTAGCTAGAGATAAAGTGGAGATGGATAAAGTGTGATAAATGTCCAGCCAATCAGCTTCCTAACTACCATGTTACAGGATGTGTTTAAAAAATGATATGAGCTGATTGACTGGTCATTTATCACTCTTTATCTGTCTCCACTTTATCTCTTGCTAAGGCTTAATAAATAAGGGTCAGGGATTGGTAAGTATAGGTCAGTCGTTCCCAAACTTAATCCTAAAGGAACCCTGACATTCCAGGTTTTAAGAATATCCATGCTTAAGCACAGGTGACTTGATTAGTACCTCAGTGAGGTTGAGCATGCCATCTGTGTACAAGCATGGATATCCATAAAACCTGTACTTATTAGTGTGCCTTGAGGACAGAGTTTAGGAAACCCTGCTATAGGTAAATGATCCCTTCTAGTACAACTTGCTATATTACATTATACATATAAACAAATGTTTGCAGCCTATTGTCATGCAGCTGTAGTTATTAGATCGGTATGTGTTATATAACTTTAAGAGGTATAACCATGATAATATCAACCATTAATGAGAGTATAAGCCTGATTACATCTTTATATACTAGTAGAATCACGAAGTGGAGTGATGGTAAAATATTTTCTTGTCTAGAGTGAAGGATTTACACTTTTTTCCTTTTCCTGAGGGATACAGATGGTGAGTGTGTTTGACAAACTACTCCAAATTTGCTTCTTTTATGTATATTTACATGTATTCTGAGGAATTACATATCTAAGAGGAAAACAATGCTTAAAGACAAAAGCCCATTAGAATTATATACTTAACTGGTGACTAAACTGGATTATTTATTTACTATTTGGGCAAAGATTTGTTGTTATACAAGAGAGGTTGATAATACTTAACAAAGTACAAAGAATGTTGACACAATGTTCTCTTTTAAGATATACCCACTGGAAGATCTCATAATTCACACTGTAAGTATATAAAACAAACAAATTATTGATAAATTGAAACATCATCTCTTATGGTTTCAAAGAACAAAACAAGTAATAAAACATCACCTGTGGGGATAGACTTCAAAGACATGTTACCACTCTATATGGGTTAATTTTCAAAAAACACATAGGGGAAATCTTCAAATTAAAGTCCCAAAACACTGTAAGTACCCTATGCAACCACATATATTTTTCTATGTACAAATGAATAGGGTTTAGACATTATTATGATTCAATCAATATTGTTGAATGTGATATACAGTAAAGAAATGTTAACCTTATGCACAGTTTTAATCGATTCTGTAGATTGTGTTTCTAGAATGATTGTCTAGAATGTCTAGAATTATGGAATATTGGAATATTTGCTATTATTTATTATAGAGTGATAGAGGCTCATCTTGACTACAATTATATTACTATTTACAATTATATAAGCTATAAACCATATTAAGACTGTACAAGAATCTGATGATACAATTGGTTGGCGGCTCAAAAAAGAACAGTATACTGTACATTTAAGACCTGATTTAGACTAAAACTAGAAATACTGTACCTCTATTACCCTCAAAGATGCAAGTGTGCACCCACACTCCACATTTAAATGGCTATATTTGGAATGACACATATTTGAAGATCTTAATTAGCAGAATTCCTTTACAGAATGAAAGGTACTTTGAAATCTACATTTAGATCACCTAAAATAACACTCTAAGAGAAATACAAAGAAAAACCATTAGAGAAAACTAAGTTAAAAAAACAAACAGAACTCTGGATAAACTATAGAATACATCCAGAATATTTAATTGGTAGTGGCAGGTACATATTCCTGCATAGTGAAATATTAAATTAAATGATCCTAGTATGGGTTGTATTAAATGTATATAGGGCTGCTCACTTTAAAATAAGATACTGAATAACTTAAAGGTTAAAAAAGAAGGCAAACTCTCATCACATTGTGTTATTTACTATACAGTAATTCACAGGCTGGCTGAGCAGCACAGAAAGTACCCGGCCCAAAAAAATAAGGGTCACATGTGAGCTAATCTTTAATTCTTTCATCCAATCCCAGATGCCCTTTTACCCAGTTCCAGCTAGTTACTCTGTGGGTTTCTGTCCCCTTTGCAGTTTCTGTTACCTTGATTTCATTAATGGGTGTATAATTTTATTATCTGCTTTAGTAGTTTAGTATGAATTCAACTAGAATTTAAATTAACATATCAAAGAATATTTAAAGCACTGCTCTCCAACTGCTAAATGTTAGTGAGAGTGATCAAATAAATAGGCAGTTCCACAAACTCGAAGAAGGTTACATACAGCCTCCATAACATGAATTTGAAATGTTTTCCTTAAACCACCACAGCACATCAAATAAATGGTTATTACTTAGAGGAAATTGGGCACTTGTCTCTTCATGCGTTACCATAATCACAAATCCATTCACAGGATGTGACTTTTCTGTTGTAGCTAACAAATAAAAATGTAAAATACAATCCATACCGGATATGTATGTTTAAGATGATGTCTTCTGACATTAATGTTACTGTCCTTCTAGAAGACAACACTGTTTAATTTGAATCATCAATTTCAAGCGATCAGCCATCTCTTCTATGTATTTTCATTTACAGAAGAAAAAAGAAGTCAAAGATTGTGTCATGCTGGAATGATGTCCCTGACTTCAAAGACAGAAAACAAATATATTGTGTCATGACAAATAGGCCAACATTTCCAAATGAAGCATCTTTTCTCACTTCTGTCTTATTTTAATAAGGAAAGAACAAAATGATAAAGTTCTCTGATTCCATTACTCTGTCTTAATATGAAAGTGCATCTCTCCTGACAGTACTCTTTTAGAAATGTCTTTCAAAGAATAGTGTTGTTTTATCTTTGAATTTAATTTCCTTCACTGCAATGAAGTTTACATGTTACCATAACACACGATTAGACGTACAATGTATATTTTAATATTTACACTTTTTTCCCAAATATATAAACATAACTTTTGATCAAATGTGGGTTTATTTCTGCTGCCAAAGTAACTTTGCGTACAATTTGTGCCAGGCGTTAGGATCATTACTATATTGATCTTAGAAAGATTGTCATTTACACACACTGAGCTGTTTGGTCTGGGCAAACCCAACAATCAAACTACACAGTGATCAAATGGTACATTTATTATTCTGAGGGGGAGTTAAAGCCAGACTCAACAAACTAAATTTTAAACCTTTTTAGTTCAGTCTAGACAGAAAATATTTATCCACTAAAGATCAAATTGGACAGTGCATGTGTGTTCTACAGAGAAAATCAATGTGATTTTCTGAATTTAAACACATACTGTTCTCTGCATTACTGTAGCTAACAACTCAGTGTCTCATACTCATATACAGCAATCAGCTTGCGTAGTGGGAATACCTTGCCAGACAGATCTGTGAATAGTCAAAATGTTGATTTACAGCCATCTAAATATTTTTCTGCAGTCTTACCTGCAAACGTGAAATGCTGATGTTTTGATATGTTTCAGAGGAAAGCCTTGATTTCCTAAATTGAATGAATGCAGTACATTTTTCAAGAAATGATTAAATATAATACAGGTAGATGTAATACAGACTGTCAAGACTACAACAATATAAAAATACAATATCAAACATCTAGACCCCAGATAAAAAAAAACTGGAATCTAGAGCTGGACAAGGTAGTTGCATGAAGGCCTGTGACTTAACGACTGGAAGTAACGGATTTGCCTCCAGGCACCAGGTGTCAAGAAGGCAGATTGGTTTTAGCATGGGAGGCAAAAGTGTGGAGGGACACAGTAAGAATACCCTTTGCATAGGGTGCCCAGTCTTTGTAGTCCTGACTGCACACTGCATATACTGTAGTATAAAAATAGGCAGCACACGGCAATTTACATATTACACAGGATGCACACCCCTCTTCAGCAGCAGCACAAATCCAATCAGATAAGAAACTTGGGGGTGGGGTGGCATGATGGGGTTGTTGAAGTTTATACCCAAGTGCGAGGAGGTGATAGTTGTCATTGGCAGGGGTAAATTTAGGGGTAATGGCACCCCTAGGCAAAACAGTAACGGCTGCCCCCATTGCCTAACTTTATTGTTTTCATTGATTTGTTATAAGCCCTCATATGACAATTGCCAATTTAATATAATAATAAAAAATCCATGAAGTATGACTTTTTTTTATTATGTATGCATATTTACTGAGTAGGACAGCTTGCAGGGGCGATCCTTCACTTTTACACTTCACTGTGGGGATTCTATCATCAGGAAGGCAGATAGGGCAATCTGCTACCGGGACCGTGATCGCCGTACAGTCTGTTGTCTCCCGGGTGCTCGGGTACGGCACATCGCGGACCGGGTAGATAGATTGTTGGGAGGGGCTGGCAAAGACCCAGCGATCTTGGTGCACGTTGGCACCAATGACAAAGTTAGCGGAAGGTGGGATGTCCTTAAGAAAGACTATAGGGACTTAGGAAAGAAACTGAAGGCAAGGACATCTAAGGTAATATTCTCGGAATTATTACCCGTGCCACGCGCTAGTCCAGGGAGGCAGAGGGAGATTAGAGAGGTAAATGAGAGGTAAATGTGTGGCTTAGGGATTGGTGCAGGAAAGAGGGGTTTGTGTTCCGGGAACACTGGGCGGACTTCTCAGTCAGGCACCATCTCTTTTGTCGTGACGGATTGCACCTGACTGAGGAGGGGGCAGCGGTGCTGGGGGGAAGGATGGTTAGAAGGTTGGAGGAGATTTTAAACTAGGAGCCTGGGGGGAGGGTTTAGCTAGAAACTACTGGTCATGCAGTGAGAATAGTGGGGATGGCGGTAGTAAACGAAATGGGGGAGAAGTTGGGGGGAGGGTAAGAGTAGGCGGTAAGGTTACTAACATGGGTACTAAAAGGGATTTTACTAAAGCACTAACCAATGACGATTACAGGTCATCCTTGCCACATAAGGTGAAAGATGTCCCTAACGCAAGGGAAAATACTTATCTTAGTTGTATGTATGTAAACGCCAGAAGCATTACTGGTAAAAAGGGTGAACTAGAAATACTTGCAGCAAGCAAACAGTATGATATTATAGGCATTACTGAAACTTGGTGGGATGAATCTCATGATTGGACAGTCAATCTAGAGGGCTATACACTGTTTAGGAGAGACAGACTAAATAAAAAGGGTGGAGGGGTGTGTCTGTACGTAAAGCCGTTTTTAAAACCTAATATATGGGAAGATATTCAGGAGGGGACTGTAGACACTGTTGAGACATTATGGGTAGAAATTGCATGAGGGGAAAAAGGAATAAAAAAGTTAGTATTGGGTGTATGCTATAGGCCGCCTGGTATCAACGCATCTGCTGATGAATTGTTACTAAAGCAAATTGAAAGAGCAGCAGGAGTAGGAGACATAGTAGTGATGGGAGATTTTAACTATCCAGAGATAAACTGGAAAAACGATTCATGTGATACTGCTAGGGGCAATATGTTTTTAAACACACTAAATGATAACTACTTAGTCCAACTAATTGAGGAACCAACTAGGTACAATGCAATCTTAGACCTGGTATTAACAAACAATCAGGATTTGGTATCGGGTATTATAGTAGGGGAACCCATAGGAAACAGCGACCACAATATGGTCACATTCAATATCAGTTTCTACAAACAGCCCTATACTGGCTCAACTAGGACTGTAAACTTTAGCAAAGCAAATTTTGAAAAGATGAGGGTATTTTTCAGGGATATTGAATGGGAAGGTTTGTTTTTAGGAAAAAATACTACGGAGAAATGGGAGGTACTAAAATTCCTGCTAGCTAAAAATACACTCAAATATATTCCTATGAGTAGCAAAAAAGGGAATAAAAATCATAAACCGATGTGGCTTAACAAAAAGATTAAGGAACTTATGGGCAAGAAAAGGCGAGCATTTAAAAAATACAAATCTGACGGGGAAGCAGAGTCATTTCAGCACTATAAGGAATGTAACAAAAATTGCAAAAAGGAAATAAGAGCGGCTAAAGTAGAAACTGAAAAACTAGTAGCAAAGGAAAGCAAAGCGAATCCCAAAAAATTCTTTAAATACATTAATAGCAAGAGATTAAAAAAGGAGAGTATAGGCCCTTTAAAAGACAAGTTGGGAGTCTTAAGCAAAAATGATAATGACATAGCGGACACACTAAATGAGTTTTTTTCTACAGTATTCACTAGAGAGGACCCAATTCAGGGACTGACACACAATCTCAATAATGAGAATATCACACTGATAGGTACTTATTTAAGCGAGGAAGTAGTCTGTGACCGATTAAAACATTTAAAGATTAATAAATCACCAGGGCCCGATGGTATTCATCCAAGGGTTCTAATGGAGCTTCACTCTGAACTGGCAAAACCGCTATCTTTGATCTTTGAGGATTCAGTTATATCAGGTATGGTTCCCAAAGACTGGCGTATAGCGGAAGTAGTGCCTATATTCAAAAAGGGAAGTAAAGCTGAACCAGGTAATTATAGACCAGTTAGTCTTACATCTATAGTGGGGAAAGTATTGGAAGGTATTCTAAGAGATAGTATTCAGAAGTTCCTTGAAACCAATAAGGTCATTAAAAGGAATCAACATGGGTTTATGAAGGACAGATCCTGTCAAACCAACTTACTTGGCTTTTATGAAACAGTAAGCGCAAACCTAGATCAGGGTAAAGACGTGGATGTAATCTTTTTAGACTTTGCCAAAGAGTTCGATACTGTACCACACATGAGACTTATCTACAAGCTACATGAATCAGGGCTAGGAAGCACAATATGCACTTGGGTCAAAAACTGGTTAGATAATAGGAAGCAGCGCGTTGTGGTTAATGGATCTTTTTCAACTTGGACTGAAGTGCTAAGTGGTGTGCCGCAAGGCTCAGTATTAGGACCGCTATTGTTCAATATTTTCATTAACGACCTAACAGAAGGTCAAGAGAGCATGGTGTCAATTTTTGCAGATGATACCAAATTGTGTAAGGCTATAAATACAGAGGAGGATGCCGAGTCTCTTCAGAACAACTTAGTTAAATTAGAAGCATGGGCAGCCAAATGGAGAATGCGCTTCAACACAGACAAGTGTAAGGTAATGCACTGTGGTAACAAGAACAAAAATTACACCTACCTACTAAATGGGGTAATATTAGGGGATTCTGTACTGGAAAAGGACTTAGGTGTCCTCATAGATAGCAAGCTAAGCAGTAGTACCCAAAGTAGGACTGCAGCAAAGAAGGCTAATAAGATATTAGCATGCATAAAACGGGGTATTGATGCTAGGGACGAGAGTATTATACTCCCGTTATATAAATCACTAGTGAGGCCACACCTTGAATACTGTGTACAATTCTGGGCACCGTACTACAAAAAGGATATCCTGGAGCTTGAAAAGGTACAGAGGAGGGCGACCAAACTAATTAAGGGCATGGAGACGATGGAATACAAGGAAAGGCTTGAAAGACTAGGCATGTTTACATTGGAAAAGCGGAGACTAAGAGGGGATATGATCAACATCTACAAATATATAAGGGGACAATACACAGAGCTTGCGCGGGACCTGTTTTTGGTTAGATCAACACACAGGACTCGTGGACACTCGCTCAGGTTAGAGGAGAGGAGATTCCGCACAATACGGCGTAAAGGCTTTTTCACGGTAAGGACAATACGTGTTTGGAATTCCCTGCCCGAGGGAGTTGTAATGGCGGAATCTGTCAACACCTTTAAGAATGGGTTAGATAATTTCCTATTGGATAAGGATATCCAGGGGTATGGTGCATAGTCATGCATTATAGTTACTATAAATAGGGATAAAATGCAATGGCTGACAGCAGCATCAGTCAGAAATTTTAGTCAAATCATCATGCATAGGACACCACAAATAGGATGAACTCGATGGACAATTGTCTTTTTTCAACCTCAGATACTATGTTACTATGTTACTATGTTACTCAAGATCCCATATGGTACAGCAGAGTGGAAATATTTAGCAGTTACTGGTAAATTTTGATCGGACAGTACCAAAACAACCATCCAAGTGCTGCCCCCCAACAAGTGCCACCCCTAGGCTTGTGCCTCACATGCCTAATGGGAAATTCACCACTTGCTGTTGGGGACTTTGTGGAAGCTGGCATGAAATTCTGCTAGTGCTGAAAGAAAAGTATTGGACATTGTCATAACAAAACCAGAGGTCAATTGCAGGATATCAGTCAGGAAGGTACAGAATACAGAATGCTTGTTGACAGAGAAAATATTAACAAACTGTGTGCTACAGTATTCATAGGAAACTGCAAGTATTCATGATTTAACATTTGAGCTTTTCTGAATTGCTACAATATCTGATCTTCTGACCACCCTCCCTTGTGCATTGATTTTTTCTTTGTGATTTCACCAAAAGACTCCTCTAACATTGCCAGTATACAGTGGGACTAGACCTTGGAACAGTTTTTCCTGAGGATGTAGTCAGCATGCCTACAGTATACTCACAAAGTAGATGTTCAAAATGCCAACAGCAGAAATTCAAATTTTACAATACCAACATGTTTAATATATCGACATTAAATATGCCAACACCTGCAAAAATGTTCTCACAATTTAAATCACAGCATTATACATGTCTATAAAATTATGACAAATGATGACATTAGGATTAGGGTTATGGCTAGTGTCAGAGTTAGGGTTAACATTGGATTTAAAAATTGCGAACATGTCAACTTTACAAAAATGCTACATTGTTCTTGTTGACATAATGAATATTACGATAAAACAGCTCAGTAGTAGATGTATGATATCTATTAAAACTGTTTTTGACTGGTACCCACCAAAGACAATTATATTACAGACTAATATTAAATACCAATTGCATTATGGAAGCATTAAAAGTATTCAAAAAGTCTTGAGATTGTGTGACTTTTTCTGTATCTGATTATTTGGATAATTTTGTATATGTTGAGCTAATTTAGAAAATGTTTTGGGAAAAAGCCAATCACGTTGATGGGTGAATATCATTATCTTAGTTTATGATCACTTCTCCATCGATGTATAGCATTTAAAACTTCCCTAGGACAGGGATGCATTATGCTGCTGCTTTTGTTATATTTTATTTTCGCTATCAATGGAATTAGCCGCCATGTTTTTTGTTTTTTAAACTATTATTCAAAGTACACCATTAAGAGCAATTTGGGAGTGGGGTTTAGGTATTACTTGACTTTATTGCACCCTATTCTCCAGATCTTCAGTAAAAAAATATTCTCCCCTGCTAAGCATGTCAGGGCCAACACTGCTCCTCTCTCACCTTATGGAGCACTGCCACTCAGGCTATCCTGCACTCCCACAGCATTTCCATGGTCTAACATGGAGGATTTCCTCTGACCAGCTCAACACATCATGGCACCAGATTATTGCGTGAACTTTACTGATGAGCACCTGCACCTATGAACTATGAGGTGAGGAGGAATGGGGGCTATATAAAGGCAGAGCAATGGAAGAGAAAAAAAGAGGGAAATGGAAAAAGGGGAAAGAGTGTCAGAATGAGAAAGATAAACAGACAGATGGGGAGGAGAGAGAGAGATGGGGAAGAGATAGAGTGAAAAGAGGGAAATTGTGTGAGAGGGAGGCAAAGAGGAGTAGACTACACACGGTTTACACAACAAGGTACCATGAACCCAGAGGTCTTCACTTACAGTTTGTGGCCTTCTGAAAAGAGATGGGAATTTTGCTCCACTTCACACCTCAGTACCATCCACAGGCAAACAGACAGGTTGAGTATGCTAACCAATCCATTAAGCCATTTCTTTAATCTTTTGTCTTGGATGCCGAGGATGACTGGTCCCAGTCAGAGTTTTCATGGAAAACCCTGGTGCAGAAGATAGCAAAAATTCACCCATTGGTCATCCCATCTTCCCATGCCACCTATGGAGTCCATCTGCAAACAAATATGTGCAGAATCTACAGGGATTATGGAAGGGGCATCAAGAGTGCTAAATATGGTGGTTTAACACTAGAGGAGATGGGACAGACCAGTATCCTCAGTGAGTTATAAAGTGTTACTCATCAAATACCCATTACAAATGCCAGTGGAGTCTAAGAACATTGGTCCGTAACCAATTAGTGGGTTCATAAATCGAGCAGCGTATAGGCTACTACTATGTGCCTTCAGTATACACATGGGCCCTCATTCCGAGTTGATCGCTCGCAAGGCGATTTTAGCAGAGTTACACACGCTAAGCCGCCGCCTACTGGGAGTGAATCTTAGCTTCTTAAAATTGCGACCGATGTATTCGCAATATTGCGATTACTAACTACTTAGCAGTTTCAGAGTAGCTTCAGACTTACTCTGCCTGTGCGATCAGTTCAGTGCTTGTCGTTCCTGTTTTGACGTCACAAACACACCCAGCGTTCGCCCAGACACTCCCCCGTTTCCCCGGCCACTCCTGCGTTTTTTCCGGAAACGGTAGCGTTTTTTCCCGCACGCCCATAAAACGGCCTGTTTCCGCCCAGTAACACCCATTTCCTGTCAATCACATTACGATCGCCGGAGCGATGAAAAAGCCGTGAGTAAAAATACTATCTCCATTGTAAAATTACTTGGCGCAGTCGCAGTGCGAATATTGCGCATGCGTACTAAGCGGAATTTCACTGCGATGCGATGAAAAATACCGAGCGATCAACTCGGAATGAGGGCCATGGTGTTTAATATATCCTTTCTGTAATCAGTGGTTACATACTCCTTTCCTCAATGAAATATGATTCCCCTTCACACATTAGATGTATAGAGCCATCAGGAATACATTACCTTGTCAATCATTGTCTCCTGCAGATCTATGAGAGGAGTGCACTAGAAGGATTTCTGTTCCAGGGACTGATTTTTCAGAATGCATTTTTTCAAACATAGAAGGTTGCATCAATTGTTTGTTCCTAAAGAGAAGTTGATCACTTTGATGATTTGCCACCAGTAGCAGCTACAGTTGACAGGTAGAAGTGCACCATCAACACTGACAATCACACATCCCTTTTCACCTACTGCATTCAGACATTACCAGTATGACCAAGACACCATACCAGTGTGCAGCCTATACGATACGCTCACTCATTCCAAACTGTGCCACCAAAAACACTTGAACTGTCTTTCTACAGTGCAGTGTCAATGGCAGGCAGGCAGTCCTAAAACAGATCCTTGGAATAAAGACTCAGGAAGAGAGAGCAATGGGATATGTGAGCAGAGGTGTAGCCAGGTGCCATGGTGCACGGAGCAAGGGTATGTTTCAGTACCCCCTCTCCTTTACTAAATTGGGTGCATGATACATTTGAAAAGAAAAAATATTTAAAAAAATCCTAAATTGCTGACAGAGCCGGTTCTACACCTTGTGGAGCTCAGGGCAAAAGTTTCCTTTGGGTGCCCCCATTTCTAAAAAAGGGACACTGTGTGCTGAAAGTGCACAACAAAAATATAGGGGCGTGGAGACAGAATAGTACCAATTCACATTGCACCGCACAGTAGTGTCCATTATTCACATTATACCACACAGTGGAGCCCCTTATTCATGTTACTCTGCCTGTACAGTGGCCCGTGGTATAGCAGGTGGAGGGAGGGGGGGTGAATCAGGTGATGGCGTGCCCTCTTACTTTTCCAGTGCCCGGAGCTGACGCTCCACCGGAGCCACCCTCGCTACACCCCTGTATGTGAGGGGACTACTCAACTCCCAGGCAAATGAGGCAGGAATGGTGCAGCACAGAAGGAGTGATGGGACATTTCTCTCTGAGGTCACACTGAACCTCCCCCTTGTTTCGTTTCATTTGGCTGCAACTTGGGACTTCTCCTTAACTATATCTTCTTGAAACTACAAGTTCTGGGCTCAGCTGAGCTATTTAATTTCTTGCTATTTTTTTATAAGTGTTTTCTTAATTTCTTATAACAATTACTGAGCAATGCTAGATAATGTTGATGGGAGTTTCTTTTTAAATGAAAACTGATTTCTGCTGAAGTTTCATTTGGTAGCAGAGAGAATCCTGAGAAAATCATATGTTACTTGTAATGAGGTATGGCAAGATTTAAATGGGCAATGCGTGAGGTTAGGATGATTGTACACCAGAAAGGGTGGGATTCATTCCTAATCTTTCCATTTGTCCTAGGCCCAATGATTTCTGATGTATGGCAGCAATTGCTTATTGTATCATATTTCACAACATGATAAACAGCACAAACTATAGCAATAGACAATAAATATGCAGCAACACAAATATATTTTTTTTTAAACAGATCTCAAAAGAAACAATTTTTTTTTCACTGCTTCTGGTCCTGCAGTAAAATTCTGGAATAAAGTTTTTGTTTATATAAACACATTTTATAACTCACATCTCTCTCCTGATCCAAAGACCTGTCTTAGTGTGAATTTTACAGATTCAAAATTTACAGTAGTTATATAATGGAAAGCTACGAATAACTTTCCTCACGACTGTAATGATCATAGCGAAAAAGCTCATTTTGATCCATTGGACAAAAAAGTCAGCTCCATCTATTCAGGATCTGAAGTGCAGAATGCTTCAAATTTTATATTTCGATAGAAAGTTTATCCTTCTCGTTAATCACACTCAATGATGAATGAAATTCTTTCTTAAATTGAATTTCTTTATTAACAGTTTAGACCCCCCATCTGAGATCTTATTCTTTGTTCACTGGGGGTAATTCTGAGTTGATCACAGCAGCAAGTTTGTTAACAATTGGGCAAAACCATGGGGGTAATTCCAAGTTGATCGCTGCAGGATTTTTGATAGCAATTGGGCAAAACCATGTGCACTGCAGGGGAGAAAGATATAACATGTGCAGAAAGAGTTAGATTTGGGTGGGTTATTTTATTTCTGTGCAGGGTAAATACTAGCTGCTTTATTTTTACACTGCAAATTAGATTGCAGATTGAACACCCCCACCCCCCAAATCTAACTCTCTCTGCACATGTTATATCTGCCTCCCCTGCAGTGAACATGGGCCCTCATTCCGAGTCGTTCGCTCGGTAATTTTCTTTACATCGCAGCGTTTTTCTGCTTAGTACGCATGCGCAATGTTCGCACTGCGACTGCGCCAAGTAATTTTGCTATGAAGATAGTATTTTTACTCACGGCTCCGGCGATCGTAGTGTGATTGACAGGAAATCGGTGTTACTGGGCGGAAACACTGCGTTTTATGGGCGTGTGGATAAAAACGCTACCGTTTCCGGAAAAAACGCGGGAGTGGCTGGAGAAACGGAGGAGTGTCTGGGCGAACGCTGGGTGTGTTTGTGACATCAAACCAGGAACGACAAGCACTGAACTGATCGCAGATGCCGAGTAAGTCTGAAGCTACTCTGAAACTGCTAAGTAGTTTGTAATCGCAATATTGCGAATACATCGTTCGCAATTTTAAGAAGCTAAGATTCACTCCCAGTAGGCGGCGGCTTAGCGTGTGTAACTCTGCTAAAATCGCCTTGCAAGCGAACAACTCGGAATGAGGGCCATGGTTTTGCCCAATTGCTAACAAAAATCCTGCTGCGATCAACTTGGAATTACACCCCATGTGCACTGCAGGGGGGGGAGGGGGGGGGCAGATATAACATTTGCAGGGAGAATTAGATTTGGGTGGGTTATTTTGTTTCTGTGCAGGGTAAATACTGGCTGCTTTATTTTTACACAGCAATTTAGATTTCAGTTGGAATACACCCCTCCCAAATCTGACTATCTCTGCACATGTTATATCTGCCCCTCCTGCAGTGCACATGGTTTTGCCCAACCTCTAACAAATTTGCTGCTGCGATCAACTCAGAATTAGGCCCATTGTCAACTATATTTTGGCTTAAATATCTTACTTGACTCTTATTACTCCAAGATGATAGTGAATTATTTGTTACTTTCAATAATATTAAAAACTAGTATGTACAGTATCTATTGACTCTCCATTTTTTTCAAATATACTCCTACTGCTCATTTGTCACTTTTGCAAACGGTGCCCTGCACTGGGGCCCGCCAGTGTCAAGGGGCCCAAAGCCAGTGCGGCATGTAATGAGTCAAACTGACTCATTACATGCCACCTGCCACTGTGTGCTGAGGGCCATCGCCGTCGAGGAGAAGAGCACAGGGACGCAGCGGCAACTGGGGGGAAGAAGGAGGAGGGAGGTGGAGGAGGGAGCCGCAGCAGCGCAGTGTAATTGGTGGAGGCACCGCTGCAGCTGTCCTTTTTCTTCCACATAGGCTGGCCACCACTGTGAATGCTGGGATGCGCTTCCCTCATCACAGCGGCGGCGGCCAGCCTATGTGGAAAGAGAGGGACAGCTGCAGCGGCACCTCCACCAATTACATTGTGCTTCCCCTCTCCTTCCACATAGGCTCCCGAGTCGCCCTCCCTCCTCCTTCTTCTCCCCTGCCCGGGATCTGCCAGACGCTGCTGCATGAGGAGCCTGACTGCCAGCGGAGACAGTAAGTATAATCTATTCTTTCTGTCTATCTATCTACCTATCTATATATTCTGTCTGTCTGCCTTAATGTGTAAAAAGGGGGATGCTATCTGCCGTAATGTGTAAAAAGGGGGATGCTGTCTGCCGTAATGTGTAAAAAAGGGAACGCTGTCTGTCGTAATGTGTAAAAGGGGACGCTGTCTTCCGTAATGTGTAAAAAGGGGATGCTGTCTGCTGTAATGTGTAAAAAGGGGGACTGTCTGCTGTAATGTATAAAAAAGGGGACTCTGTCTGCTGTAATGTGTTAAAAGGGGAATATGTCTGCTGTAATGTGTAAAAGGGGCTCTACCTGGTGTAGAGGGTGCTACTGTGGGGCGTAATTTGAATAATGGAGACTACTGTGCACTGTTATATAAATTGGTATTATTTTTTGGCCACACTCCTTCCCCATGAAGCCATGCCCCTATTTTACAAAGAGGGGGGGCTCCGATGCCGTTTCTTGTACACGGCGCTAAAATGTCTAGTTACGGCACTGTTGCTAGGTATCCATTTCCCAGGCCCTGAGCAGGTTTCCCTCACCAGATCCTCATCAGGGGTGAGGGGGTGGACTTGGATGGGATGGGGGGGGGCCCACCGCCCGCTAGTTCCACCACTGGTATATTTATATACATCTTCTGGAGTTTTCTACAGCCACTCACATTGATTTTTATGCTAATGATATACTGTGATCTATTAGGGATTAAGTATAATCCGCTCATCAAGATCCTGACTGTAACAGTATCTGACTTGTACTACCTTATCTCCCTTTTCCCATACCTTACCCCTTTTGCTTCACCTCTCATGTTTTCCTATATTTTACCTGTCTCCCTAACTCAAATGTTTTCCTTTTATACATACAGTATAATGGAGTTTTTCCTAAGCATTTTGCAGTACATTTAGAGGTGTACACAAGATTAGGTTTTTCTTCTATGTTCACTTCTATTGTCTGTCTTCTTGCTTTTATTTTTACTCAATGTACTAAAACCTGTGAGATTTTGTATGCTTATGTTTTCTCATTTCTGAAGACGGCTTCTCATCTGCACAGCCCTCTCTTCGCGATACACCATGAGACATTTTATATCCTTTTCTAGGTAATTTTACTCTTATCATATGAAGTGTATAGGAGTGAATCTGTTCAGACATCTAAACTTTTTGGCTTCTTCTTCACTTTACCTGTTTTAAAGGTCTAGCCATTGGAGACCCTGTTGTAATTGTTTCCACTATCAATATTTTGATTGTACTGTACATACAATTTCATTGTATTATTGTATATTTTTGCAAAATCTGAATAAAGTTTTGAACCTAAAAAAAAAAGATCACAATTAAAGCAGACAGACTGACAGCATATTCAGTTACCAATATTCCAATCATACAATACTTTCGCTATTGGCATTAGACCATGTTGATAGCCATCCAAAATCACATTGCTATAGCTTTACAAAGGGAAATTACATTTAAATATGGCAATGATTCTGACAGCAGGAAAGAGATTTACCAACTTTTGGATGCGGTGTCTGGCTTTTCTGGCAGTCTGATAATGTGTCATTCATACACATACACTTTTTCTGTCATCAGTGCAGACACACCAGCATGATCCATGTCATCAAGGGGATATTTGTCTGGCCTAGGACTTCACATTGCATACTGAGAGGTATTCTTGGCTCAGTTAACAAATGAATGTAAAAGGCTCAAGATCAATAAAAAAATGTTAACATTACAAATCATTGATGAATAAAAAATAATGGAAATATTCAACTTTACATTGATAATACTGATATAATCATTAGTAAAACACAATCACTAAATAATTATAATTATTTAATGCTGTAGAAAGAATCTAGATATTAAATAAAAGAAGTTATTTTAATTTTTACAGAATATCTGAAAATTTATATCCCTGTTATCATCTTTTATTCATGGTCGGCAAATCCTCTGACATCAACACAGAAACTGGAACTATTCTTTGCTGTTCAACTGTGTTCCGAGAAAGGCCATACATATTTTGCAAAGGAGCTTTCTCAAGGGGTACACTTCAAGGCTTTTTTAAATATTCAGCAATTTGATTTATTTGATCAATAAGCACGGTACTGAATAGCAAATAAAAGATAAAAATCTATTCTGTTTGATATTAAATGTTATGACTATCAATGATAAGCTATTAAAATTAGACCTCTTTAAAACATTTTATATATTTTTTGTTGCTAGCTCAACCTTAGTTACTGTCACAATAGATAACATCTGATTTTTGGTAACATGAATAGTAGGCAAAAATTGTTTATAGTTACAATACTGTAAATTCAATTTAGTACAAGGGCCCTCATTCCGAGTAGTTCGCTCAGTAATTTTCTTCGCATCGCAGCAATTTTCCGCTAATTGCGCATGCGCAATGTTCGCACTGCGACTGCGCCAAGTAAATTTGCTAAGAAGTTTGGTATTTTACTCACGGCATTACGAGGTTTTTTCTTCGTTCTGGTGATCGTAATGTGATTGACAGGAAGTGGGTGTTTCTGGGCGGAAACTTGCCGTTTTATGGGAGTGTGTGAAATAACGCTGCCGTTTCTGGGAAAAACGCGGGAGTGGCTGGAGAAACGGGGGAGTGCCTGGGCGAACGCTGGGTGTGTTTGTGACGTCAAACCAGGAACGAAACTGACTGAACTGATCGCAGTGGCAGAGTAAGTGTCGAGCTACTCAGAAACTGCTTAGAAATGTCTAATCGCAATTTTGAGAATCTTTCGTTCGCAATTTTGCTAAGCTAAGATTCACTCCCAGTAGGCGGCGGCTTAGCGTGTGCAATGCTGCTAAAAGCAGCTTGCGAGCGAACAACTCGGAATGAGGGCCTATGTTCGTATTATAGCACAATTCACTACTGCATTTAAAAAGTTTATTTTTAAACTACATACAATCTTACATATTATATGTTGTGAGCAAGAATTATGTTATTAACATACCAATGGAGTGATCAACAAAATAGCACAAGATATAGGTTAAATAGATCTGATTTTAATAATATATATATTAAGATTATTTTGAAAACACATACATTGTATATATTCTGTAATGTATGTGTTTTGAAAATAATCTTTTCAAATCACACACATTATATATTCTGTAAAATGTATATGATTTGAAAAGATTACATGCATGCTTCCACCGTGTGCATTGAGTAGACACATTGGCGTTTCTATAATGGGTGCAATATATGCGGTGCACACACACACCTGGGTCCAGGGGGGGCCCACACTGCACACACTGCACCCATGTTGTTTTCATACTTACCTTTCCAGAATCTGGTGACTGGCGCTGGAACCACAGCAGCCGTGGCAAAAATTATATCCAAAATGGCCACCACGCATACGTAGTACAAAACTTGTCTCCGGACTATGGCAGGCGCCATGTTTCCAGAGACCTGCGCAGTAGACTCTGGCAGAATGCCGGAGCCTATGGTGCCATGGAGAGGAGGGGGTCACCCGGAGTCAGCAGATGCCCTCTCTTAAAACACCCCTGAGTAGACAGGACAGACCTTACACAATTATTATATAAATGTATATAACAACTTAAAATAAAAAGAATCTATGCTTAGCACTCTTCTTATTACACACTCCAAACTGTATTTCATTTCAATTCAGGAAATGTTTCCAAACTATTGCAATAAATTGTTAAACCAGCCAAATCCATCAAAGTCTTCCCTTCAGGCCAGTCCCTCCCTACACTGACTCACAAAAAATGATAACTGCTCTGAACTCTTTGACAACAGTCATCACACAGATTTTATACACAACCTATGAGTTTCTCCCATACTGTACAGTATGTAAGAATTGGTAGCTAATTCCCATTAATTGATATGCTTGGGGGATGTTTTGTCTCTTTTAGCCTATGAGCTCAACCTATGAAAAAAGCATAGTTTATGTATAAAATCTGTTTGATAACTAGGCATTTATTTGTGTATAGGGTTTTAAAACCAGGTGCTTCTGATCATGTTTATGTCCACAATTAAAAAGGGCAATGTTTTCTTTCTAGTCATATTTTACTAGTAAAAAGCATTTCCCTTTTACATTTTTGGCATAAACATGATCATAAGTGCTGTTTTTTTTAATAGAACCTGACATCAGCATAGAGAGTGTCCAGAAGGGAAGACTTTGATGGAGTTGAATAACTTAGTAATACTAATTTTTTTCAAATATTTTGGAATTATGTAAGTGCAGAGCTAGTAAAACTTTACTATTTAAATTGTGTGGTGACCAGAGGTGTAGCTAGGTGCCATAGTGCCCGGAGCACGGAGTATGTTTTAGTGACCCCCTCTCCTGTACTGAATTGAGGGCCAGCTATGATGTGGTGGCATGTTACATTTGAAAAGAAAAAATATTTACAAATCCTAAATTGGTGACAGGACTGGGTCTAGGACTTGTGGAGCTCAAGGTGCATCAAAAACATAGGGGTGTGGCTTCATGGGGAAGAGGCGTGGCCACATAATAGTACCAATTCTCATTACACAGCACAGCAGTGTCCATTAATCACATTACACCACACAGTAGTACCCCTTATACACATTATGCTACATAGTAGAGCCTCTTAATAACAATATGCCACACAGTAAAGCTCCTTATATATGTTACACCACAGTACAGCCACTTATACACATTACACCACAGTATAGCCACTTATACATGGGGCAGAGAGAGGTGCTGCTGCAGCCGGGGCAGAGAATGGTACTGCAGGAGCCTAGGCAGAAAGAGGTGCTGCATAATCTAAAGTAGAGACATGTGTTGCAGTTTCCAGGAAAAATGATGCAGAAGCTATGGCAAAGAGAGATTATGCAGCAACTGGGGCAGAGAGCAGTGCTGCAGCAGCTGGGCTAGAAAGATAAAGGTGCTACAGCAGCAGGGGCAGAGAGTGGTGCTACAGGACAGATGTAACTCTGCTGCACAGCTACAAGCAGACAGTGAGACATATAAAGAGGGTGGGCAGAGCTCCGGCATGTGATGGCTGTTTGTGTCTAATGCTGTGTTGTCTCTGGCCTGCCCTGTTCCCTACCTACTGTATTCTCTGAGTTTGAGTCAGTGTGCACCCCTCTGCTCCTGCTTTGCGGCTGCCTGTACAGCAGCCCACAGTGCTGTGTGAGGAGGGGGGTGGCGATATGACCTCTAATGTTTTCAGCACCCGGAGCTCGCGCTCCACCAGAGCCACCCTCGCTACACCCCTGGTGGCAACATAGCTCTGCACCACATATAGTGGAGTGCCAAATATCAAAGTCTATATACTGTATTTATCCTATGCTTAAATAGAAAATTGTGCTTGTTTGTGGAAGTTGATCTACTGTACTTTCAACAAAGTAACTTATCCCCATTAGGTCCCTGCCAGTTTGGACGCTTATGTTGTAGTAACTTAAATAATCCATCAATGATGTTTCAATTAGCATTATGCATACTTACTTTTTTCTTTACTGAATGTCTTTTTCACTGTAGACATATTTTTTTTACAGCTTCAGTTCTTTTCACAATGTTTATTTTTTAGCTTAGTGGGACTCTTATTCCTGTAAGGGTATCCTTCTACCAAATGCACCCAAGAAACACAGCCCACAAAAAACTAAAATTGAGATAAGTGCCACAGAAAAAGTTCTTATACAGTGTGGTTAGTCTTAAAACTAGAGATGAGCTGGTTCGGTTCTCAGAGAACCAAGCCCTACCTGACTTTGCCTTCCGAGTTCGGTTCCGAGCCAGGCTTGGGTTTTCCCGCCAGACTCGGAAACCCGAACGTGACAAAACGTCATCATCCCGCTGTCGGATTATCGCGGGACTTGGATTCAATATAAGGAGCTGCACGTTGTGGCCATTTTCACTCCAGTCTTGGAGAGTGTATTGAGAGGACATGTCCTCAGTGTTCAGTGTCTGTGTGGGGGCGGGAAAGTGGGGTGGCAAGTGTTGTGCTGCTCAGTCCAGTCCAGTGTAGTCAGTGTATTGTGCTGCATCAGTCCAGCCAGTCACAGTGTTGGTGTCCTCTGCTGCCATATATACAGTGTAGCTGTATAAAGTGGTGCTGTGTTGTGCTGTCCAGTCCAGTGTAGTCAGTGTATTGTGCTGCATCAGTCCAGCCAGTCACAGTGTTGGTGTCCTCTGCTCCCATATTCCAAAAGCGGAGCAAAGCTTAACCAGGTTAACCAGTTAGTCTTACATCTATAGTGGGGAAAGTATTGGAAGGTATTCTAAGGGACAGTATTCAAAAGTTCCTTGAAGCAAATAAGGTAATTAAAAGGAACCAACATGGATTTGTGAAGGACAGATCATGTCAAACCAACTTACTTGGCTTTTATGAAACAGTAAGTGCGAACCTTGATCAGGGTAAGGAGGTGGATGTAATCTCTTTAGACTTTGTCAAAGCTTTCGATACTGTACCACACATGCATCTTATCTATAAGCTACAAGAAATAGGTCTAGGGAGCACAATATGCACTAGGGTTAGTAATTGGTTCGATAATAGAGAGCAGCGCGTTTTGGTCAATGGATCATTTTCAAATTGGACTAAAGTACTATGTGGTGTGCCACAAGGGTCTGTACTTGGACCATTTTTGTTCAACATTTTCATCAATGACCTAACAGTAGGTCTAGAGAGCATGGTGTCAATTTTCGCAGACGACACCAAATTGTGTAAGGTTATAAATACGGAGGGGGATGCTGAGTCTCTTCAGAATGACTTAACTAAACTGAAAGCATGGGCAGCAAAATGGAGAATGATATTCAACACAGACAAGTATAAGGTAATGCACTGTGGGGGCAAGACCAAAAATAACACCTACATACTAAATGGGGTAATATTATGGTATTCTGTACTGGAAAAAGACTCAGGGGTTCACATAGATAACAAATTAAGCAGCAGTTATCAAAGTAGGAGTGCAGCAAAGAAGGTAAATAAGATATTAGCATGCATAAAACAGGGAATTGATGCAAGGGACGAGAGTATTATACTCCCATTATATAAATCACTAGTGATGCTGCATCTTGAATACTGTGTGCAATTTTGGGCACCATATTACAAAAAGGATATCCTGGAGCTAGAAAAGGTTCAGAGGCGGGTGACCAAACTAAATAAGGGCATGGAGGCGCTGGAATATGAGGAAAGGCTTGCAAGGCTAGGCATGTTTACATTGGAAAAGAGGAGACTAAGAGGGGACATGATCAACCTCTACAAAAATATCAGGGGTCAATACACAGCTTGGGAGGGACCTGTTTTCTATAAGATCAGCACAGAGGACATGTGATCACTCGCTTAGGTTAGAGGAGAGGATTTTCCGCACATTGAGGCGAAAAGGTTTTTTCACAGTAAGGACAATACATGTTTGGAATTCCCTGCCTGAGAGAGTAGTAACAGCGGACTCAGTCAATACTTTAAGAATGGGTTCGATAAATTCCTATTGGATAAAGATATTCAGGGTTATGGTGCGTAGTCACGTATTATAGTTAAAATAACTAGTCCTAACATAAAAATAACTAGTGCTATAATAGGACTGCGTAGGAGACCACAAATAGGTTGAATTCGATGGACAATTGTCCTTTTTCAACCTTAGTTACTATGTTACTATATTACTAGATTTCCAGTGTATATGTATAAAGTGGTGCTGTGTTGTGCTGTCCAGTCCAGTGTAATCAGTGTATTGTGCTGCATCAGTCCAGCCAGTCACAGTGTTGGTGTCGTCTGCTGCCATATATCCAGTTCAGCTGTATAAAGTGGTGTTGTGTTGTGCTGCATCAGACCAGTGGTAGTGTCCTGTCCATCAGTCATTCCAGTGATGATATACGCTGCTGCTATATGTCCACTACTACAGTATTATTATTATAATAATAATAACAACAACAACCACAAATCCCTTACAGTGTTGTTGTATTGTGCTGCATCAGACCAGTGGTAGTGTCCTGTCCATCAGTCATTCAAGTGACAATATATGCTGCTGCTATATGTCCACTGCTAAAGTATTATTAGAATTATAACAACAACCACAAGTCCCTTACAGTGTTGTTGTGTTGTGCTGCATCAGACCAGTGGTAGTGTCCTGTTCATCAGTCATTCCAGTGACGAGGAAGTCACAGTGGTATACACTGCTGTTTACGACAGTGTGAAGAGAGCCCATAGGGTGGGATGAATCACCTAGTATTATTATAATAGCTCCAAATAAAAGGGTTATTATCCAAATTCATTTTACAGGCTTTGGTGTGTGTGTGTGTGTGTGTGTGTGTGTGTGTGTGTGTGTGTGTGTGTGTGTGTGTGTGTGTGTGTGTGTGTGGTTTAGGGGTACGCTATCCTGTGCCACCAATATTGTGCGTGTATTACATCTGGGCAAATTCCAGCACGTCCCATGTTGTTTGTGCTGCCGCACACTTGTGTCGCTTAGCTTAGTCATACAGCTACCTCATTGCACCTCTTTTTCTTCTTTGCATCATGTGCTGTTTGGGGACTAGTTTTTAAATAGTACCATCTTGTCTGCAACTGCAGTGCCACTCCTAGATGGGCCAGGTGTTTGTGACGCACCCTTGTGTCGCTTAGCTTAGTCATACAGCCACCTCGGTGCAACTTTTAGGCCTAAAAACAATATTGTGAGGTGTTTAGAATAGACTGGAAATGAGTGGAAATGAATGTTATTGAGGTTAATAATACCATAAGAGCAAAATTACCCCCCAAATTCTGTGATTTTAGCTGTTTTAACATTTTTTCCAAAAATCATCCAGATCCAAAACCAAAACCAAAACACGAAAGGGTGGTTTTGGCAAAACCAAGCCAAAATCAAAACATGAAAGTGGAATTAGAACTAAAACCAAAACACAAAACACGAAAAGTGCCCGCCGCACATCTCTACTTAAAACTCATATGAACCATACGAAATACTTCTGACTTGCCTGGGTTTTCAGTTGTTAAGCTAATTGAAGTGATTTTACTGTAACTAAAAGTTAGATACTGCTTCTGTAGAAATAGTTTTTAATTTAATTATTAATATCTGCTGGCCTCCTTCTTTTGTTTTGATCACTTCAAACCTAGTTGTCGCTTTGATGTAGGTCCAATGCATTGAGGAACCTATCCAAATTTTAGAAAGCATGGTGAAGGACTACGCATCCATGTGCTTTTTCTGTGTTATATAAAGTCTTAATACTTAATGTAGTAGAGAGAAATTACAGTTTATGTATAACATTTGGCTGGGAAGAATGGTATATAGGATCAGAGCCGTAACTAGGTGTGGGCGGATGCACCATCCGCATCCACACTGATTGGCCACCTAAGCTGCAGCCCTGCCTGCTGACCATATAATGTATATTAGTAGTGCTGCGCCCGGCTCCTTTCCTGACAGAGGCAGCGCTGCTAATATACATTACATGCACATCAGGTAGCGCTGCGGCTGGACAGTCTGTGACTGTGAGATGAGTCTCTCTCTCTTTCACTGTGCTCTGCTCCACCCCCCCTCCTCCTGCTCTCCCTACACTGTACCTTCCGGGTCCTGGAGAGGAGACGGCTGCTGCTCTCAGCACGGGTAAATTCTCTCCTTCCCTCCCATCCAGGGGCAGAACTGTTGAGGGGGCCCTTCCTCCATTGTCCCCCCTGCCATGCCTTTTCTGCTGTAATAGAGCAACTCAGTGCTCTGGTGAGTGCTCTGATCGTTTCCGGGACCCTGGCTAAAGAGATGGAGGGAGACAGTGTGCAGCCGTTCAGATAGGGGGCGGAGAGGCTGTCACTGTGAGGACAGTGAACGGGAGTCCAGGAGAGCCTCAGATAACCAGAAGCAGCAGTGACTGAAAATGACATGGACAGGGGGGTATGTGGGGGGACTGCTGAGCATCGACTACAGTGACTACAGCAAATAAGTGATTTGCTGCAGCCTCTGCTGTTGTTGCTCAGCAGCCCCTTGGAGGACCCCCTGTTGCCTGTTGCGCACATCCACAACGTGTGTGAGGCTCCTAGTCCCAGCAGCATGATGCACCCCAACACAGATAGAAGGATAGGTCGGAAGGATGGAGGAGCCTGGTGTGCATAGCCCCCCTGCCCCTGCTCACTGCCCCAACAGGACGTCGGCACCCTGCAGATGTAATGGCACTGTGTCCTACTGCATATGTGTGGTGTTGCTGCTACTGCTGAGCAGATCATAAACTACACCCTGAATACTGCAGCACTGATTCAGTGTATAGCACTGCCGTAACTACCTGTGCGCCAGGTGTGCCTGGCACACAGCACAGTTGCCCCGAGGGCGCACGGTCAGCGGCTTGTAATGAGTCAAATTGACTCATTACAAGCCGCCTGTTCTGTGCCATGCACCGCGCTGGAGGAGAGCAGCAGCGCCAAAGGCAGGGAAGGAGGAGGATGGAGGGGGAGCAGAGAGACGCAGCAGCGCTATGTAATTGGCAGTAGCGCTGCTGCAGCAGTCCCCTCTCCATCATTATTGGCTGCCCAGCGCTACTGTGAATGCTGGTATGCACTTCCCTCATCCCAGCATTCACAGCGGCGGGCAGCCAATGCGGAAGAAGAAGGACAGCTTCAGCGGTGACACCACCAATTACATAGTGCTGCTGCGGCTCCAGTCCCCTTCCCTCCTCTTCCTTCTCCGCTGCCTGGGAATGGATCTGCCAGCACCGAAGAGCCTGACTGCCAGCGGGGAGAGATGGTAAGTATCTCTCTCTCTCTTTCTCTTCTGTCTGCCGTAATGTGTAAAAAGGGTGACGCTGTCTGCCATAATGTGTAAAAAGGGGAACGCTGTCTGCCGTAATGTGTAAAAAGGGAACGCTGTCTGCCGTAATGTGTAAAAAGGGAGACGCTGTCTGCCGTAATGTGTAAAAAGGGGGATGCTGTCTGCCGTAATGTGTAAAAAGGGGGATGCTGTCTGCAGTAATGTGTAATAAGGGTGACGCTGTCTGCCGTAATGTGTAATAAGGGGGACGCTGTCTGCTGTAATGTGCAATAAGGGGACGCTGTCTGCCGTAATGTGTAAAAAGGGAACGCTGTCTGCTGTAATGTGTAAAAAGGGAGGCGCTGTCTGCCGTAATGTGTAAAAAGGGGAACGCTGTCTGCCGTAATGTGTAAAAAGGGGGATGCTGTCTGCAGTAATGTGTAATAAGGGTGACGCTGTCTGCCGTAATGTGTAATAAGGGGGACGCTGTCTGTTGTAATGTGTAATAAAGGGACGCTGTCTGCCGTAATGAGTAGAAAAGGGGACTCTGCCTGCTGTAATGTGTAAAAAGGGGGACTGTCTGCCGTAATGTGTAAAACGACAAGCTGTCTGCCGTAATGTGTAAAAAGGGGGATGCTGTCTGCCGTAATGTGTAAAAAGGACACGCTGTCTGCCGTAATGTGTAAAAAGGGCACGCTGTCTGACGTAATGTGTAAAAAGGGGACACTGTCTGGTTTAATGTGTAAAAAGGGGATGCTGTCTGCCATAATGTGTAAAAAGTGGCTCTACCTGATGTAGTGGCGCTACTGTGCAGCGTAATTTGAATAATGGAGACTACTGTGCACCGTAGTATGAATTGGTATTATTTTGTGGCCATGCCCCTTCTCCACAAAGCCACGCCCTTATATATTTTTGGAGCGTCTGCGGCGCGCACTGCCCCTGTCTTGCATAGGGGGGGCGCCAATGCCGATTCTTGCACACAGCGCAAAAATGCCTAGTTACGGCACTGTATAGGATGTACAAATTGCTTCCATAACATGTGCATGATCACCAGCTCATCCTCAAATGTTAGGACCATGGGGGGTCATTCCGAGTTGTTTGCTCGGTAAAAATCTTCGCATCGCAGCGATTTTCTGCTTAATGCGCATGCGCGATGTCCGCACTGCGACTGCGCCAAGTAAATTTGCTATGCACTTTGGAATTTTACTCACGGCATTTTCATCGTTCTGGCGATCGTAATGTGATTGACAGGAAATGGGTGTTACTGGGCGGAAACAGGCCGTTTTATGGGCATGTGGGAAAAAACGCTACCGTTTCCGGAAAAAACGCAGGAGTGGCTGGAGAAACGGGGGAGTGTCTGGGCGAACGCTGGGTGTGTTTGTGACGTCAAACCAGGAACGACAAGCAGTGAAATGATCGCAGATGCCGAGTAAGTCTGAAGCTACTCAGAAACTGCTACGAGGTGTGTAATCGCAATATTGCGAATACATCGTTCGCAATTTTTAGATGCTAAGATTCACTCCCAGTAGGCGGCGGCTTAGCATGAGCAAATCTGCTAAAATTCACTTGCGAGCGAACAACTCGGAATGACCCCCCATATAAAGTATTTGGACAGTTTCTGGGCAAATCAAGTCAGAATGGATCGATGCAATCCAACCGGATCTACTCTAATTTTGTCCTACCTACGTGTGTTGCTAAATTTCAAATGATCCAATTGGATTGCACTTATCAAATCCAGTGTGTGCATTTGGTTTAAAAAAAAGAAGATGGATATGTTAATTCCCACTATGGGGTATACAGTATTTTTCTTTCTTTCTTTCTTTCTTTTTTTTTCTTTTTTAAACAGAGACATTTGTAGTTGCTAGTCCTTACATTTGCAACTCTGTAAATATCGAGCTGAATGAAAGTGTGAAGCATTTAGTTCAATTTTAATAAATGCATTTAAGCTTGCAACTCACGCATGCTTAGAATAATAAAGGATTGCACTCGCCTGCCAGTTCATATATATATTAGAGGTGTAGTGATGGGTGTGATTGATTACATCTTGTGGCAAGTTACAGTTCATCTATGTGTGGACATCTATGTTCCTACCCAGATGTGGTTACAGGTAGCGATTGACGTGTGATTGCTGAGCTTCAAAAGCCCCGACCTCAAACTCAATGATTCTCTCCATTACTTTACTGCAACACTTACCTGCTTCCCAGGTTCTTCAGTACACATCCCTGTGCACTGCATCTGTAAGTAAATATATATATATATATATATATATATATATACCAACGATAGAAATCAAAGGCGGCACTCGGAGACTTTTGAAAGCAGTGAAAAAGCTGTATTAGTGAGGTCAACGTTTCGGGGACCACCTCCCCGTCTTCAGGACAAACAAACAGTGACAGTAGTGATCAATAAATACACACTTACCCCCCTCCTCTTTCTGATCTCCCCGCCAGCGACCGCCGTGGACACGCCAGCCGCACTTCCTGTCCGCAGCTCTGCATGCTTCGTTCGTCCCGGAAGTGACGTGTCGTTGTGGGCCGCGTGACCATGGCAACGCTGGAGGGGAAGAAGAAAAAGTAAACACTTGAACCGTAATGCTCAAAATACTTAATAAAATCGTGCGACTTGTGCATATTTTAAAAAAACGGTAGCCGCTATTTTTTAGCTGCTCCGCTGTCATATAATCAATGCATACAATTAATACATTATCTATTAATAAAACAACAGTTTACCTGGACACCTACCTGCAACCCTGCATCCAGAACACGGTCTCCCATCTAAAAGATTCTAGTATGCTGCTCAGAAAGTTTTTGTCCATCAAGGAGGTACCAACAGATGTCGTATTAGCGACCTTAGATGTCACAAGCCTTTACACGTGCATACCGCATGCACAGGGTTTACAGGCTGTAAGACAGTTGATAACAGGGAACAGACACTATGAAGGACCAGATGTAGATTTCTTCATTTTGTTGTTGGAATTCACCTTAACTCATAACTTTTTCATCTTCGATGGGATATATTATAGGCAGTTAACGGGGTGTGCCATGGGGTCTTCGGTGGCACCATCGTTCGCCAATTCCTACATGTGGGTGGTAGAGAGAGAGCTCTTTTTTGCAGAGAAAGCGGTGGCGGATCGCCTGTTTATCTATTATAGGTATATAGACGACCTATTGCTGTTCTGGACAGGTACAGAGCAGGCACTAAAAGAGTTGGTAGTGACACATAATGCCACGACCAGCCCTATTAAGTTTACCGCAACAAGCAGCAGGACAGAGATCTGTTTCTTGGACATCCACATCAAAATCCAAGATAATCAGATCATCACGAGTTTGTATAAGAAACCGACAGACAGGAACACCATGTTAAGGCACGATAGCTTCCACCCCCCAGCGACAATTAAGGGGCTCCCCTACTCCCAGTTTTTACGAGTTTGTAGGGTGAACAGTGATAAGCAACAAAGGATAGCCCAATTGGATGAGATGGAGCAAAGGTTTCTCCAAAGGGGATATCCTAGAAAACTATTGCGGGCAGCCAAGGTAAAGGCCATGGATAAAAAGAGAGAAGAGCTATTGCAACCAGCCGGGGCTAAGGACATGACTAAGGTCATTCCATGGGTGAATGAATTCACTACCAGGAGTGCGACCATTAAAAAGAAGGTGCAGAAGTTGTGGCCTATTGTCACTTCCGACCCAGCTTTAAAAATTTTTAAAGACAAGCGACTGATGCCTAGCCACAAAAGAGGAAAGAGCATTAGGGACATTGTGGTAAAGACGGACATGTCCAAATTTAAAGCACCCCCGGTAAAGAATTTCTTAACACGCAAGAACGGCTGCTATAAGTGCACAGGGTGTACCACGTGTTCTCACATGTCACCTGGAGACAATATTGTCCATCCATATACAGGGAAGAAATTCCCCATTAGATGGCCATTAACATGTAGTACCAAATTCGTGGTATATGCCATTATGTGCCCGTGTGGGCGCTACTACATCGGCAAGACTGAGTGCCAGTTTAAGATCAGAATGGCACAGCACAGGCAGGCAATACGCAATGCTCTGGTGACTGGCAGCGCAGATCAACCTGTGGCCAGGCACCTTTTGGAAAACAGACATGGCATGGCCACATTTAAACACAGGATCATTGATCATGTGCCAATACAGCCCAGAGGAGGTAACCGAGGGCAACAGTTATTGCAACTAGAGTCCAGGTGGATCCACAAGTTAAACACCCTGAAACCGGGAGGCTTGAATGACAGTCTGGGTCTGATTAATTTTCTGTGAGGCCAGCAATAAACATAATGTAATTAAAATAAGTGTCAGTAAACGATATATATAAAAGGTAGTCACAAGTAGAGAGAAGGAATGTCAACAGGAGAACAGGCTCCAGTTAAATAGAACATCTAAAAAGCAGCCAAACATCAATATCACTAGATTTTTTATAAGGGCATAAATTATTGTGCACAAATAAAGATAATATTGGAGTGAAGCACCCATCCTGACATCAATCTAGTAATAATTATTCGGTTGATGTGCAGGTCTTATCACATTAAATACTTATGCACAAAAGGTATCACAAGAGGTAATGTGAACACATTGAATGATTTTATGATGATTGAAAAAATGTTGTTTTATTAATAGATAATGTATTAATTGTATGCATTGATTATATGACAGCGGAGCAGCTAAAAAATAGCGGCTACCGTTTTTTTAAAATATGCACAAGTCGCACGATTTTATTAAGTATTTTGAGCATTACGGTTCAAGTGTTTACTTTTTCTTCTTCCCCTCCAGCGTTGCCATGGTCACGCGGCCCACAACGACACGTCACTTCCGGGACGAACGAAGCATGCAGAGCTGCGGACAGGAAGTGCGGCTGGCGTGTCCACGGCGGTCGCTGGCGGGGAGATCAGAAAGAGGAGGGGGGTAAGTGTGTATTTATTGATCACTACTGTCACTGTTTGTTTGTCCTGAAGACGGGGAGGTGGTCCCCGAAACGTTGACCTCACTAATACAGCTTTTTCACTGCTTTCAAAAGTCTCCGAGTGCCGCCTTTGATTTCTATCGTTGGTACATGTTAGGGAGAGGATCCCTGGGGAAGGCACCGGAGCGAGGCACACCCGGAGGGGGAGGACCGGAGTGCCGGAGTACATCTGCAACATATATATATATATTAGAGATGTGCACCGGAAATTTTTCGGGCTTTGTGTTTTGGTTATGGATTCGGTTCCGCGGCCGTGTTTTGGATTCGTACGCGTTTTGGAAAAAACCTCCCTGAAAATTTATTGTCGGATTCGGGTGTGTTTTGGATTCGGGTGTTTTTTTTCCAAAAAACCCTCAAAAACAGCTTAAATCATAGAATGTGGGGGTAATTTTGATCCTATAGTATTATTAACCTCAATAAACATAAGTTCCACTCATTTCCAGTCTATTCTGAACACCTCACACCTCACAATATTATTTTTAGTCCTAAAATTTGCACCAAGGTTGCTGGATGACTAAGCTAAGCGACCCAAGTGGGCGGCACAAACACCTGGCCCATCTAGGAGTGGCACTGCAGTGTCAGACAGGATGGCACTTAAAAAAATTGGCCACAAACATCACATGATGCAAAGATACCGTATATACTCGAGTATAAGTTGACCCGAATATAAGCCGAGGCACCTAATTTTACCACAAAAAACTGGGAAAAATTACTGACTCGAGTATAAGCCTAGGGTGGGAAATGCACGGTGCCGGGGGTTTTCATGCTCAGGGTGTCATGCTCGTTGCCAGGGGTTTCATGCGGTAGGTGTTATGCTTGTTGCCAGGGGGTAATGCTTGTTGCTAGGGTTGTGCCCCCAGTGCCACATATACCCCCAGTGACATATATCTCCCCACAGTGCCAGATAAAAACATGCCCCCGCTGCTTTGCCCCCAGTAGTTATGCCCCTTCTTTGCCCCCAGTAGTTGTGCCCCCTCTTTCATTGCCCTCAGTAGTTATGACCCCTCTTTCTTTGCCCTCAGTAATTGTGCCCCCTTTCTTTGCCCCCTGTTACTGTGCCCCCGTTGCCGCTTACAAACACACAAAACACACACTAAAACAATACTTACCACTGGCCCGCTCCTGCTTCCCGACCGCTTCTTCTGCTGCTGCGCTGCTCCGCTCCGTCTGTCCACCCGCTCCGTCTGGCCGCCGCTCCGTCTGTCCACCGCTCCGTCTGGCCGCTGCTCCGTCTGTCCACCGCTCCGTCTGGCCGCCCGCTCCGGCGCCCGCTTCCCGGCACCCGATCATGTCTATGGGAGAGACGTCATGACGTCTCTCCCATAGCAACGCCGCACAGACACTAGAGGTCAATAATGACCTCTAGTGTCTGTCCCTGGAGCCGGCTGCAGCGGACGCCCACACAGCCCACGGCGTCTGCTGCAGCCGTTGACAACTTGACTCGAGTATAAGCCGAGGGGGGCTTTTTCAGCATAGAAAAATGTGCTGAAAAAGTCGGCTTATACTCGAGTATATACGGTAAATAAAAAAAGAGGTGCAAGATGAAATTGTCCTTGGGCCCTCCCACCCACCCTTATGTTGTATAAACAGGACATGCACGCTTTAACAAACCCATCATTTCAGCCACAGGGTCTGCCACACGACTGTGGCTGAAATAACTAGTTGGTTTGGGCCCCCACCTAAAAAAAGAAGCAATCAATCTCTCTTTGCTCAAACTGGCTCTACAGAGGCAAGATGTCCACCTCATCATCATCCTCCGATTTCTGACCCCTTTCACTGTGTACATCCCCCTCCTCGCAGAGTATTAATTCGTCCCCACTGGAATCCACCATCTCAGGTCCCGGTGCACTTTCTGGAGGCAATTGATGGTGAATGTCTCCATGGAGGAATTGATTATAATTCATTTTGATGAACATCATCTTCTCCACATTTTGTGGAAGTAACCTCGTATGCCGATCGCTGACAAGGTGAGCGGCTGCACTAAACACTCTTTCGGAGTACACACTGGAGGGGGGGCAACTTAGGTAAAATAAAGCCAGTTTGTGCAAGGGCCTCCAAATGCCTCTTTTTCATGCCAGTATACATACGGACTGTCTGACGTGCCTACTTGGATGCGGTAACTCATATAATCCTCCACCATTCTTTCAATGGTGACAGAATCATATGCAGTGACAGTAGACGGCATGTCAGTAATCATTGGCAGGTCCTTCAGTCCAGACCAGATGTCAGCACTCGCTCCAGACTGCTCTGCATCACCGCCAGTGGGTGGGCTCGGAATTCTTAGCCTTTTCCTCGCAGCCCCAGTTGCGGGAGAATGTGAAGGTGGAGCTGTTGACGGGTCACGTTCCGCTTGACTTGACAAGTGTCTCACCAGCAGGTCTTTGAGACTCTGCAGACTTGTGTCTGCCGGAAAGAGAGATACAACGTAGGCTTTAAACCTAGGATTGAGCACGGTGGCCAAAATGTAGTGCTCTGATATCAACAGATTGACCACCCGTGAATCCTGGTTAAGCGAATTAAGGGCTCCATCCACAAGTCCCACATGCCTAGCGGAATGTTCCTCAGTGTCCGTAAGAGGTTGTCAGCTGTGTGCCTCTTATGGAAAGCGGTGATACAAAGCATAGCCTGCCTAGGAACGAGTTGGCGTTTGCAAGATGCTGCTACTGGTGCCGCCTCTGCTGTTGTTGCTGCGGGAGGCAATACATATACCCAGTGGGCTGTCACAGTCATATAGTCCTGAGTCTGCCCTGCTCCACTTGTCCACATGTCCGTGGTTAAGTGGACATTGGGTACAACTGCATTTTTTAGGACACTGGTGAGTCTTTTTCTGACGTCTGTGTACATTCTCGGTATCGCCTGCCTAGAGAAGTGGAACCTAGATGGTATTTAGTACCAGGGACACACTACCTCAAGAAATTCTCTAAGTCCCTGTGAACTAACGCCGGATACCGGATGCACGTCTAACACCAACACAGCTGCCAAGGCCTGGGTTATCCACTTTGCAAAAGGATGACTGCTGTGATATTTCATCTTCCTCGCAAAGGACTATTGGACAGTCAATTGCTTACTGGAAGTAGTACAAGTGGTCTTCCAACTTCCCCTCTGGGATGATGATCGACTCCCAGCAGCAACAACAGCAGCACCAGCTGCAGTAGGCGTTACACTCAAGGATCCATCGGAGGAATCCCAGTCAGGAGAGGACTCGTCAGACTTGCCAGTGACATGGCCTGCAGGACTATTGGCATTCCTGTCTAAGGAGGAAATTGACATTGAAGGAGTTGATGGTGTGGTTTGCAGGAGCTTGGGTACAAGAGGAAGGGATTTAGTTGTCAGTGGACTGCTTCCGCTGTCACCCAAAGTTTTTGACTTGTCAATGGCTTCTGATGAATGCGCTCCAGGTGACGTATAAGGGAGGATGTTCCTAGGTGGTTAACGTCCTTACCCCTACTTATTACAGCTTGACAAAGGCAACACACGGCTTGACACCTGTTGTCTGCATTTCTGTTAAAATAATTCAACACCGAAGAGGTGATTTTTTTTTGTAATTTGACCAGGCATGTCAATGGCCATATTCATTCCACGGACAACAGGTGTCTCCAAGGGTGCCTGACTTAAACAAACCACCTCACCATTAGAATCCTCCTTGTCTATTTCCTCCTCAGTGCCAGCAACACCCATATTCTCATCCTGGTGTACTTCAACACTGACATCTTCAATTTGACTATCAGGAACTGGACTGTGGGTGCTCCTTCCAGCACTTCCAGGGGGCGTGCAAATGGTGGAAGTAGCCATCTCTTCCCGTCCAGTGTTGGAAAGGTCAGGCATTGCAACCGACACAATTGGACTCTCCTTGGGGATTTGTGATTTAGAAGAACGCACAGTTCTTTGCTGTGCTTTTGCCATCTTAACTCCTTTCAGTTTTCTAGCGGGAGGATGAGTGCTTCCATCCTCATGTGAAGCTGAACCACTAGCCATGAACATAGGCCAGGGCCTCAGCCGTTCCTAGCCACTCTGTGTCGTAAATGGCATATTGGCAAGTTTACGCTTCTCCTCAGACGCTTTTAATTTAGATTTTTGGGTAATTGTACTGAATTTTAGTTTTTTGGATTTTACATGCTCTCTACCATGACATTGGGCATCGGCCTTGGCAGACGACGTTGATGGCATTGAATCGTCTCTGCCATGACTAGTGGCAGCAGCTTCAGCACTAGGTGGAAGTGGATCTTGATCTTTCCCTATTTCACCCTCCACATTTTTGTTCTCCATTTTTTAATGTGTGGAATTATATGCCAGTAATATTATTATATCAATAGCAATGGCCTACTGTACTGTACAACTATATACTGTTGGTCACCAAAATGCTGCACTGTACTACTATATATACTGCTCACAAAAATGCAGCACAGATATGGAATGGATACTTGCAGTGACACAGAGCTGCAAGATACAGCAATGGCCTACTGTACTGTACAACTATATACTGTTGGTCACCAAAATGCTGCACTGTACTACTATATATATATACTGCTTACAAAAATGCAGCACAGATATGGAATGGATACTTGCAGTGACACAGAGCTGCAAGATACAGCAATGGCCTACTGTACTGTACAACTATATACTGTTGGTCACCAAAATGCTGCACTGTACTGCTATATATACTGCTCACAAAAATGCAGCACAGATATGGAATGGATACTTGCAGTGACACAGAGCTGCAAGATACAGCAATGGCCTACTGTACTGTACAACTATATACTGTTGGTCACCAAAATGCTGCACTGTACTGCTATATATACTGCTCACAAAAATGTAGCACAGATATGGAATGGATACTTGCAGTGACACAGAGCTGCAAGATACAGCAATGGCCTACTGTACTGTACTGTACAACTATATACTGTTGGTCACCAAAGTGCTGCACTGTACTACTATATATACTGCTCACAAAAATGCAGCACAGATATGGAATGGACACTTGCAGTGACACAGAGCTGCAAGATACAGCAATGGCCTACTGTACTGTACAACTATATACTGTTGGTCACCAAAATGCTGCACTGTACTACTATATATACTGCTCACAAAAATGCAGCACAGATATGGAATGGATACTTGCAGTGACACAGAGCTGCAAGATACAGCAATGGCCTACTGTACTGTACAACTATATACTGTTGGTCACCAAAATGCTGCACTGTACTGCTATATATACTGCTCACAAAAATGTAGCACAGATATGGAATGGAAACTTGCAGTGACACAGAGCTGCAAGATACAGCAATGGCCTACTGTACTGTACAACTATATACTGTTGGTCACCAAAATGCTGCACTGTACTACTATATATACTGCTCACAAAAATGCAGCACATATATGGAATGGATACTTGCAGTGACACAGAGCTGCAAGATACAGCAATGGCCTACTGTACTTTACAACTATATACTGTTGGTCACCAAAATGCAGCACACTGAGCACAGATATTTGCAGCACACTGAGCACAGATATGGAGCTTTTCAGGTAGAGAATGTAGATATTTGCAGCACACTGAGCACAGATATTTGTAGCACACTGAGCACAGATATGGAGCTTTTCAGGCAGAGAACATAGCCACGTCCTCTCCATTCAATCTCCAATGCATGAGTGAAAATGGCGGCGATGCGCAGCTCTTTATAGAGAATACAAATCTTGCGAGAATCCGACAGCGGGATGATGACGTTCGGCCGCGTTCAGGTTAACCGAGCAAGGCGGGAAGATCCGAGGCTGCCTCGGAACCGTGTAAAATAGGTGAAGTTCGGGGGGGTTCGGATCTCGAGGAACCGAACCCGCTCATCTCTAATATATATATATATATATATATACCGCCTCGGAGGTCCGGCTCTCCCGTCGGCGGTGGTTACTTGCGCTGGGTGCCTGAACAAGGAAGTGATAGCAAGCAATTGGTACGGCACTCCAAGCATCTAAACAAAACAGACTCAAGACGGCATTGAGGTAGACAATGTTTCAGTGCTTTTACTCCAGCACTTTCGTCAGGTCAGTTAACAAGCAAGTGAATAAACATACCTTTATACAAACCAAATCACCGAGTGACTGGCGTCTTCCGGTAGGCGGATCCGGTAGGCGCTGGAATATGAGGAAAGGCTTGCAAGGCTAGGCATGTTTACATTGGAAAAGAGGAGACTAAGAGGGGACATGATCAACCTCTACAAAAATATCAGGGGTCAATACACAGCTTGGGAGGGACCTGTTTTCTATAAGATCAGCACAGAGGACATGTGATCATTCGCTTAGGTTAGAGGAGAGGATTTTCCGCACATTGAGGCGAAAAGGTTTTTTCACAGTAAGGACAATACATGTTTGGAATTCCCTGCCTGAGAGAGTAGTAACAGCGGACTCAGTCAATACTTTAAGAATGGGTTAGATAAATTCCTATTGGATAAAGATATTCAGGGTTATGGTGCGTAGTCACGTATTATAGTTAAAATAACTAGTCCTAACATAAAAATAACTAGTGCTATAATAGGACTGCGTAGGAGACCACAAATAGGTTGAATTCGATGGACAATTGTCCTTTTTCAACCTTAGTTACTATGTTACTATATTACTAGATTTCCAGTGTATATGTATAAAGTGGTGCTGTGTTGTGCTGTCCAGTCCAGTGTAATCAGTGTATTGTGCTGCATCAGTCCAGCCAGTCACAGTGTTGGTGTCGTCTGCTGCCATATATCCAGTTCAGCTGTATAAAGTGGTGTTGTGTTGTGCTGCATCAGACCAGTGGTAGTGTCTTGTCCATCAGTCATTCCAGTGATGATATACGCTGCTGCTATATGTCCACTGCTACAGTATTATTATAATAATAATAACAACAACAACCACAAATCCCTTACAGTGTTGTTGTATTGTGCTGCATCAGACCAGTGGTAGTGTCCTGTCCATCAGTCATTCAAGTGACAATATATGCTGCTGCTATATGTCCACTGCTAAAGTATTATTAGAATTATAACAACAACAACCACAAGTCCCTTACAGTGTTGTTGTGTTGTGCTGCATCAGACCAGTGGTAGTGTCCTGTTCATCAGTCATTCCAGTGACGAGGAAGTCACAGTGGTATACACTGCTGTTTACGACAGTGTGAAGAGAGCCCATAGGGTGGGATGAATCAATTACAGGCTTTGCTGTGTGTGTGTGTGTGTGTGTGTGTGTGTGTGTGTGTGTGTGTGTGTGTGTGTGTGTGTGTGTGTGTGTGTGTGTGTGTGGTTTAGGGGTACGCTATCCTGTGCCACCAATATTGTGCGTGTATTACATCTGGGCAAATTCCAGCACGTCCCATGTTGTTTGTGCTGCCGCACACTTGTGTCGCTTAGCTTAGTCATACAGCTACCTCATTGCACCTCTTTTTCTTCTTTGCATCATGTGCTGTTTGGGGACTAGTTTTTAAATAGTACCATCTTGTCTGCAACTGCAGTGCCACTCCTAGATGGGCCAGGTGTTTGTGACGCACCCTTGTGTCGCTTAGCTTAGTCATACAGCCACCTCGGTGCAACTTTTAGGCCTAAAAACAATATTGTGAGGTGTTTAGAATAGACTGGAAATGAGTGGAAATGAATGTTATTGAGGTTAATAATACCATGAGAGCAAAATTACCCCCCAAATTCTGTGATTTTAGCTGTTTTAACATTTTTTCCAAAAATCATCCAGATCCAAAACCAAAACCAAAACACGAAAGGGTGGTTTTGGCAAAACCAAGCCAAAATCAAAACATGCACTGTACTGCTATATATACTGCTCACAAAAATGTAGCACAGATATGGAATGGATACTTGCAGTGACACAGAGCTGCAAGATACAGCAATGGCCTACTGTACTGTACTGTACAACTATATACTGTTGGTCACCAAAGTGCTGCACTGTACTACTATATATACTGTAGAGATGAGCGGGTTCGGTTCCTCGGAATCCGAACCCCCTCGAACTTCAGCCTTTTTACACGGGTCCGAGGCAGACTCGGATCTTCCCGCCTTGCTCGGTTAACCCGAGCGCTCCCGAACATCATCATCCCGCTGTCGGATTCTCGCGAGGCTCGTATTCTATCGCGAGACTCGGATTCTATATAAGGAGCCGCGCGTCGCCGCCATTTTCACAAGTGCATTGAGATTGATAGGGAGAGGACGTAGCTGGCGTCCTCTCCGTTTAGATAGAGAGTGAGACACTTGATTTACTAGTAATTTAATTTTAGTAATTTTGGGGAGCATTAGGACTGGAGTACTCAGAGAGTGCAGAGTTTTGCTGATAGTTATACTAGTGACCACCAGTTTTATTTATTATTTAAAATCCGTTCTCTGCCTGAAAAAAAACGATACACAGTCACATACCATATCTGTGCTCAGCCTCAGTGTGCTGCATGATAATATCATCTATGTATATCTGACTGTGCTGAGTGCTCACTGCTCACACAGCTTAATTGTGGGGGAGACTGGGGAGCAGTTATAGCAGGAGTACATAACAGTGCACACTTTTGCTGCCAGTGTGACTGACCAGTGACCACCAGTATATTGTCTGCCTGAAAAAGTTAAACACTCGTGTGGTGTTGTTGTTTTTTATTCTATAAACGCATTCTGCTGACAGACAGTGTCCAGCAGGTCCGTCATTCATTATATTATAATATATACCTGCAGTAGTGATATATATATATTTTTTATATCATTATCATCCAGTCTATACTAGCAGACGCAGTACGGTAGTCCACGGCTGTAGCTACCTCTGTGTCGGCAGTGCTCGTCCATAATTGTATACCTACATGTGGTGGGGTTTTTTTTTCTATCTTCTTCATACTAGTAGTTTAGGAGTCTGCTGACAGTGTCCAGCAGGTCCGTCATTATATAATATATACCTGTCCTGCAGTAGTGATATATATATATTTTTTATATCATTATCATCCAGTCTATACTAGCAGACGCAGTACGGTAGTCCACGGCTGTAGCTACCTCTGTGTCGGCAGTGCTCGTCCATAATTGTATACCTACCTGTGGTGGGTTTTTTTTTCTATCTTCTTCATACTAGTAGTTTAGGAGTCTGCTGACAGTGTCCAGCAGGTCCGTCATTATATAATATATACCTGTCCTGCAGTAGTGATATATATATATTTTTTATATCATCATCCAGTCTATACTAGCAGACGCAGTATGGTAGTCCACGGCTGTAGCTACCTCTGTGTCGGCAGTCGCTCGTCCATAATTGTATACCTACCTGTGATGGGTTTTTTTTTTCTATCTTCTTCATACTAGTAGTTTAGGAGTCTGCTGACAGTGTCCATCGGGTCCGTCATTATATAATATATACCTGTCCTGCAGTAGTGATATATATATATTTTTGATATCATTATCATCCAGTCTATACTAGCAGACGCAGTACGGTAGTCCACGGCTGTAGTTGCCTCTGTGTCGGCAGTGCTCGTCCATAATTGTATACCTACCTGTGGTGGGGGGTTTTTTCTATCTTCTTCATACTAGTAGTTTAGGAGTCTGCTGACAGTGTCCAGCAGGTCCGTCATTATATAATATATACCTGTCCTGCAGTAGTGATATATATATTTTTTTTATATCATCATCCAGTCTATACTAGCAGACGCAGTACGGTAGTCCACGGCTGTAGCTACCTCTGTGTCGGCAGTCGCTCGTCCATAATTGTATACCTACCTGTGGTGGGTTTTTTTTTTCTATCTTCTTCATACTAGTAGTTTAGGAGTCTGCTGACAGTGTCCAGCAGGTCCGTCATTATATAATATATACCTGTCCTGCAGTAGTGATATATATATATTTTTTATATCATTATCATCCAGTCTATACTAGCAGACGCAGTACGGTAGTCCACGGCTGTAGCTACCTCTGTGTCGGCAGTCGCTCGTCCATAATTGTATACCTACCTGTGGTGGGTTTTTTTTTTCTATCTTCTTCATACTAGTAGTTTAGGAGTCTGCTGACAGTGTCCAGCAGGTCCGTCATTATATAATATATACCTGTCCTGCAGTAGTGATATATATATATTTTTTATATCATTATCATCCAGTCTATACTAGCAGATGCAGTACGGTAGTCCACGGCTGTAGCTACCTCTGTGTCGGCAGTCGCTCGTCCATAATTGTATACCTACCTGTGGTGGTTTTTTTTTTCTATCTTCTTCATACTAGTAGTTTAGGAGTCTGCTGACAGTGTCCAGCAGGTCCGTCATTATATAATATATACCTGTCCTGCAGTAGTGATATATATATATTTTTTATATCATTATCATCCAGTCTATACTAGCAGATGCAGTACGGTAGTCCACGGCTGTAGCTACCTCTGTGTCGGCAGTCGCTCGTCCATAATTGTATACCTACCTGTGGTGGTTTTTTTTTCTATCTTCTTCATACTAGTAGTTTAGGAGTCTGCTGACAGTGTCCAGCAGGTCCGTCATTATATAATATATACCTGTCCTGCAGTAGTGATATATATATTTTTTTTATATCATTATCATCCAGTCTATACTAGCAGACGCAGTACGGTAGTCCACGGCTGTAGCTACCTCTGTGTCGGCAGTCACTCGTCATCCATAAGTATACTAGTATCCATTCATCTCCATTGTTTACCTGAGGTGCCTTTTAGTTGTGCCTATTAAAATATGGAGAACAAAAATGTTGAGGGTCCAAAAATAGGGAAAGATCAAGATCCACTTCCACCTCGTGCTGAAGCTGCTGCCACTAGTCATGGCCGAGACGATGAAATGCCATCAACGTCGTCTGCCAAGGCCGATGCCCAATGTCATAGTACAGAGCATGTAAAATCCAAAACACCAAATATCAGTAAAAAAAGGACTCAAAAATCTAAAATAAAATCGTCGGAGGAGAAGCGTAAACTTGCCAATATGCCATTTACCACACGGAGTGGCAAGGAACGGCTGAGGCCCTGGCCTATGTTCATGGCTAGTGGTTCAGCTTCACATGAGGATGGAAGCACTCAGCCTCTCGCTAGAAAAATGAAAAGACTTAAGCTGGCAAAAGCACAGCAAAGAACTGTGCGTTCTTCGAAATCACAAATCCACAAGGAGAGTCCAATTGTGTCGGTTGCGATGCCTGACCTTCCCAACACTGGACGTGAAGAGCATGCGCCTTCCACCATTTGCACGCCCCCTGCAAGTGCTGGAAGGAGCACCCGCAGTCCAGTTCCTGATAGTCAGATTGAAGATGTCAGTGTTGAAGTACACCAGGATGAGGAGGATATGGGTGTTGCTGGCGCTGGGGAGGAAATTGACCAGGAGGATTCTGATGGTGAGGTGGTTTGTTCAAGTCAGGCACCCGGGAGACACCTGTTGTCCGTGGGAGGAATATGGCCATTGACATGCCTCGTGAAAATACCAAAAAAATCAGCTCTTCGGTGTGGAAGTATTTCAACAGAAATGCGGACAACATTTGTCAAGCCGTGTGTTGCCTTTGTCAAGCTGTAATAAGTAGGGGTAAGGACGTTAACCACCTCGGAACATCCTCCCTTATACGTCACCTGCAGCGCATTCATCATAAGTCAGTGACAAGTTCAAAAACTTTGGGCTACAGCGGAATTAGTCCACTGACCAGTAAATCCCTTCCTCTTGTAACCAAGCTCACGCAAACCACCCCACCAACTCCCTCAGTGTCAATTTCCTCCTTCCCCAGGAATGCCAATAGTCCTGCAGGCCATGTCACTGGCAATTCTGACGAGTCCTCTCCTGCCTGGGATTCCTCCGATGCATCCTTGCGTGTAACGCTTACTGCTGCTGGCGCTGCTGTTGTTGCTGCTGGGAGTCGATGGTCATCCCAGAGGGGAAGTCGTAAGACGACTTTTACTACTTCCACCAAGCAATTGACTGTCCAACAGTCCTTTGCGAGGAAGATGAAATATCACAGCAGTCATCCTGCTGCAAAGCGGATAACCCAGGCCTTGGCATCCAGGGCGGTGAGAAACGTGGTTCCGGTATCCATCATTACTGCAGAGCCAACTATAGACTTGATTGAGGTACTGTGTCCCCGGTACCAAATACCATCTAGGTTCTATTTCTCTAGGCAGGCGATACCGAGAATGTACACAGACGTCAGAAAAAGACTCACCAGTGTCCTAAAAAATGCAGTTGTACCCAATGTCCACTTAACCACGGACATGTGGACAAGTGGAGCAGGGCAGACTCAGGACTATATGACTGTGACAGCCCACTGGGTAGATGTATTGACTCCCGCCGCAAGAACAGCAGCGGCGGCACCAGTAGCAGCATCTCGCAAACGCCAACTCTTTCCTAGGCAGGCTACGCTTTGTATCACCGCTTTCCAGAATACGCACACAGCTAAAAACCTCTTACGGCAACTGAGGAAGATCATCGCGGAATGGCTTACCCCAATTGGACTCTCCTGTGGATTTGTGGCATCGGACAACGCCAGCAATATTGTGTGTGCATTAAATATGGGCAAATTCCAGCACGTCCCATGTTTTGCACATACCTTGAATTTGGTGGTGCAGAATTATTTAAAAAACGAGAGGGGTGTGCAAGAGATGCTGTCGGTGGCCAGAAGAATTGTGGGACACTTTCGGCGTACAGGCACCACGTACAGAAGACTGGAGCAACACCAAAAACGCCTGAACCTGCCCTGCTATCATCTGAAGCAAGAAGTGGTAACGAGGTGGAATTCAACCCTCTATATGCTTCAGAGGTTGGAGGAGCAGCAAAAGGCCATTCAAGCCTATACAACTGACCACGATATAGGAGGTGGAATGCACCTGTCTCAAGCGCAGTGGAGAATGATTTCAACGTTGTGCAAGGTTCTGCAACCTTTTGAACTTGCCACACGTGAAGTCAGTTCAGACACTGCCAGCCTGAGTCAGGTCATTCCCCTCATCAGGCTTTTGCAGAAGAAGCTGGAGACATTGAAGGAGGAGCTAACACTGAGCGATTCCGCTAGGCATGTGGGACTTGTGGATGGAGCCCTTAATTCGCTTAACAAGGATTCACGGGTGGTCAATCTGTTGAAATCAGAGCACTACATTTTGGCCACCGTGCTCGATCCTAGATTTAAAACCTACGTTGTATCTCTCTTTCCGGCAGACACAAGTCTGCAGGGGTTCAAAGAACTGCTGGTGAGAAAATTGTCAAGTCAAGCGGAACGCGACCTGTCAACATCTCCTCCTTCACATTCTCCCGCAACTGGGGGTGCGAGGAAAAGGCTCAGAATTCCGAGCCCACCCGCTGGCGGTGATGCAGGGCAGTCTGGAGCGACTGCTGATGCTGACATCTGGTCCGGACTGAAGGACCTGACAATGATTACGGACATGTCGTCTACTGTCACTGCATATTATTCTCTCACCATTGAAAGAATGGTGGAGGATTATATGAGTGACCGCATCCAAGTAGGCACGTCAGACAGTCCGTACGTATACTGGCAGGAAAAAGAGGCAATTTGGAGGCCCTTGCACAAACTGGCTTTATTCTACCTAAGTTGCCCTCCCACAAGTGTGTACTCCGAAAGAGTGTTTAGTGCCGCCGCTCACCTTGTCAGCAATCAGCGTACGAGGTTACTTCCAGAAAATGTGGAGAAGATGATGTTCATTAAAATGAATTATAATCAATTCCTCCATGGAGACATTCACCAGCAGCAATTGCCTCCACAAAGTACACAGGGAGCTGTGATGGTGGATTCCAGTGGGGACGAATTGATAATCTGTGAGGAGGGGGATGTACACGGTGATGAATCGGAGGATGATGATGAGGTGGACATCTTGCCTCTGTAGAGCCAGTTTGTGCAAGGAGAGATTAATTGCTTCTTTTTTGGTGGGGGTCCAAACCAACCCGTCATTTCAGTCACAGTCGTGTGGCAGACCCTGTCACTGAAATGATGGGTTGGTTAAAGTGTGCATGCCCTGTTTATACAACATAAGGGTGGGTGAGAGGGCCCAAGGACAATTCCATCTTGCACCTCTTTTTTCTTTCATTTTTCTTTGCGTCATGTGCTGTTTGGGGAGTGTTTTTTGGAAGGGCCAGCCTGCGTGACACTGCAGTGCCACTCCTAGATGGGCCAGGTGTTTGTGTCGGCCACTAGGGTCGCTTAGCTTACTCACACAGCTACCTCATTGCGCCTCTTTTTTTTCTTATTGCGTCATGTGCTGTTTGGGGAGTATTTTTTGGAAGGGCCATCCTGCCTGACACTGCAGTGCCACTCCTGGATGGGCAAGGTGTTTGTGTCGGCCACTAGGGTCGCTTAGCTTACTCACACAGCTACCTCATTGCGCCTCTTTTTTTTCTTATTGCGTCATGTGCTGTTTGGGGAGTATTTTTTGGAAGGGCCATCCTGCCTGACACTGCAGTGCCACTCCTAGATGGGCCAGGTGTTTGTGTCAGCCACTTGGGTCGCTGAGCTTAGTCACACAGCTACCTCATTGCGCCTCTTTTTTTCTTTGCGTCATGTGCTGTTTGGGGAGTGTTTTTTGGAAGGGCCATCCTGCGTGACACTGCAGTGCCACTCCTAGATGGGCCAGGTGTTTGTGTCGGCCACTAGGGTCGCTTAGCTTACTCACACAGCTACCTCATTGCGCCTCTTTTTTTTCTTCTTTGCATCATGTGCTGTTTGGGGAGTATTTTTTGGAAGGGCCATCCTGCCTGACACTGCAGTGCCACTCCTAGATGGGCCAGGTGTTTGTGTCGGCCACTTGGGTCGCTGAGCTTAGTCACACAGCTACCTCATTGCACCTCTTTTTTTCTTTGCGTCATGTGCTGTTTGGGGAGTGTTTTTTGGAAGGGCCATCCTGCGTGACACTGCAGTGCCACTCCTAGATGGGCCAGGTGTTTGTGTCGGCCACTAGGGTCGCTTAGCGTACTCACACAGCTACCTCATTGCGCCTCTTTTTTTCCTTCTTTGCGTCATGTGCTGTTTGGGGAGTATTTTTTGGAAGGGCCATCCTGCCTGACACTGCAGTGCCACTCCTAGATGGGCCAGGTGTTTGTGTCGGCCACTTGGGTCGCTGAGCTTAGTCACACAGCTACCTCATTGCGCCTCTTTTTTTCTTTGCGTCATGTGCTGTTTGGGGAGTGTTTTTTGGAAGGGCCATCCTGCGTGACACTGCAGTGCCACTCCTAGATGGGCCAGGTGTTTGTGTCGGCCACTTGGGTCGCTGAGCTTAGTCATCCAGCGACCTCGGTGCAAATTTTAGGACTAAAAATAATATTGTGAGGTGTGAGGTGTTCAGAATAGACTGAAAATGAGTGGAAATTATGGTTATTGAGGTTAATAATACTTTGGGATCAAAATGACCCCCAAATTCTATGATTTAAGCTGTTTTTTAGGGTTTTTTTAAAAAAACACCCGAATCCAAAACACACCCGAATCCGACAAAAAAAATTCGGTGAGGTTTTGCCAAAACGCGTTCGAACCCAAAACACGGCCGCGGAACCGAACCCAAAACCAAAACACAAAACCCGAAAAATTTCCGGTGCACATCTCTAATATACTGCTCACAAAAATGCAGCACAGATATGGAATGGACACTTGCAGTGACACAGAGCTGCAAGATACAGCAATGGCCTACTGTACTGTACAACTATATACTGTTGGTCACCAAAATGCTGCACTGTACTACTATATATACTGCTCACAAAAATGCAGCACAGATATGGAATGGATACTTGCAGTGACACAGAGCTGCAAGATACAGCAATGGCCTACTGTACTGTATCACTATATACTGTTGGTCACCAAAATGCTGCACTGTACTGCTATATATACTGCTCACAAAAATGTAGCACAGATATGGAATGGAAACTTGCAGTGACACAGAGCTGCAAGATACAGCAATGGCCTACTGTACTGTACAACTATATACTGTTGGTCACCAAAATGCTGCACTGTACTACAGGTTGAGTATCCCTTATCCAAAATGCTTGGGACCAGAGGTATTTTGGATATCAGATTTTTCCGTATTTTGGAATAATTGCATACCATAATGAGATATCATGGCGATGGGACCTAAATCTAAGCATAGAATGCATTTATGTTACATATACACCTTATACACACAGCCTGAAGGTCATTTAAGCCAATATTTTTTATAACTTTGTGCATTAAACAAAGTGTGTGTACATTCACACAATTCATTTATGTTTCATATACACCTTATACACACAGCCTGAAGGTCATTTAATATAATATGTATAATAACTTTGTGTATTAAACAAAGTTTGTGTACATAGAGCCATCAAAAAACAAAGGTTTCACTATCTCACTCTCACTCAAAAAAGTCCGTATTTCGGAATATTCCGTATTTCGGAATATTTGGATATGGGATACTCAACCTGTACTATATATACTGCTCACAAAAAATGCAGCACAAATATGGAATGGATACTTGCAGTGACACAGAGCTGCAAGATACAGCAATGGCCTACTGTACTGTACAACTATATACTGTTGGTCACCAAAATGCTGCACTGTACTACTATATACACTGCTCACAAAAATGCAGCACAGATATGGAATGGATACTTACAGTGACACAGAGCTGCAAGATACAGCAATGGCCTACTGTACTGTACAACTATATACTGTTGGTCACCAAACTGCAGCACACTGAGCACAGATATTTGCAGCACACTGAGCACAGATATGGAGCTTTTCAGGTAGAGAATGTAGAAATTTGCAGCAGACTGAGCACAGATATTTGTAGCACACTGAGCACAGATATGGAGCTTTTCAGGCAGAGAGCATAGCCACGTCCTCTCCGTTCAATCTCCAATGCATGAGTGAAAATGGCGGCGATGCGCAGCTCTTTATAGAGAATACAAATCTTGCGAGAATCCGACAGCGGGATGATGACGTTCGGCCGCGTTCAGGTTAACCGAGCAAGGCGGGAAGATCCGAGGCTGCCTCGGAACCGTGTAAAATAGGTGAAGTTCGGGGGGGTTCGGATCTCGAGGAACCGAACCCGCTCATCTCTAATATATATATATATATATATATATATATATATATACCGCCTCGGAGGTCTGGCTCTCCCGTCGGTGGTGGTTACTTGCGCTGGGTGCCTGAACAAGGAAGTGATAGCAAGCAATTGGTACGGCACTCCAAGCGTCTAAACAAAACAGACTCAAGACGGCATTGAGGTAGACAATGTTTCAGTGCTTTTACTCCAGCACTTTCGTCAGGTCAGTTAACAAGCAAGTGAATAAACATACCTTTATACAAACCAAATCACCGAGTGACTGGCGTCTTCCGGTAGGCGGATCACCCGCCCGTTCCGGCCGGCGCTCAAGCGATGACGTATGCAGCAGCTCCGTCATCACCGTGCTCCCCCTCACCATGGCAACGGGATATACAGTAATGTAACTTAATCAAACGATCCTCTGTTGTTATACCATGCACAGCACCTCCAAAAAGCTTACGCTAGTATATCCATACTTCTTTACATATAGTTACAAATAGTTACAATGTGCTTATATCATCTAAAGCACAAAGTACCGAAGTGTATATATATAGAGATTGTATACAAATTGTATGATTTGTATTCTACTTGAATACTACTGCTGGGCACTCCTAAGCATTACAAAACAATACAACAGGATGCTGATGCATTGAAAATATGACACCCCTAAGCCTAGACAGTGCATACACTAAAAGAAGCAGCCAAGACCAACATGGTCATACAGACCCCTAGGATATACGGTATCCAATCTATGAATCCATTGTGATTCAAGTTGTAGTAGTCGCTTGCTGCGATCACCACCTCTGGGCTTTTTGCTCTTCTAATACGCTTTGCGTGATGGTGAGTCATGCACATTAACATCAGCAGTAGCGTGGCGTGTTTTAATATTATATATATGTGATTGTTTGTTCTCATTCACTTTTGTTCTTTTAGATTTCACTCATTGTGTCAGCATTGTGTGTCTTATGCACTATGATTTGGTATACTGTCTTGCACGATCGCGGCCACATTGGCACTTTTATAGTTGTATTTTTGTTTTGTTACCATAGGGATCCACCCCTATGACAACGGACGTTCAGTGTCTGCGTGTACCCTCCCTGCGGCCGCGTCACCCGGCTACAAAATGACGTCACTCTGGAGGGGTGGATACAGCCGGATCCGGAAGTGCGGGCTCCGTGGACCGGGACGCCGCTGGCCGTGTTGGAGATTGATGAGTCAGGGGATGGTAAGTTATTTAAGTATTGTATTTGCACTGTTTGGCACTTTGTTTTACTGTGTCCTGAGGAAGGGAGTGCGACTCCCGAAACGTAGACGCACAAAAAAGCACGTTTTCCTACATTTGTGAAAGTCTCCTGAGTGCCGCCTTCCACCAACCTATATATATATATATAAATATATAGCAGTACGGTACAGTAGTCCATTGCTCTCCCTCTGTGTCGTCAAGTATACTATCCATATCTGTGCTGCATTGTAGTTGTGCGCAGTATATAGTAGGAGGACAGTGCAGAATTTTGCTGACCACCACTATATATATATAGCAGTATGGTACAGTAGTCCATTGTTCTACCTCTGTGTCATCAAGTATACTATCCATATCTGTGCTGCATTGCATTTGTGCGCAGTATATAGTAGGAGGACAGTGCAGAATTTTGCTGACCACCAGTATATATATAGCAGTACGGTACAGTAGTCCATTGCTCTACCTCTGTGTCGTTAAGTATACTATCCATATCTGTGCTGCATTGTAGTTGTGCGCAGTATATAGTAGGAGGACAGTGCAGAATTTTGCTGACCACCAGTATATATATAGCAGTACGGTACAGTAGTCCATTGCTCTACCTCTGTGTCATCAAGTATACTATCCATATCTGTGCTGCATTGTAGTTGTGCGCAGTATATAGTAGGACAGTGCAGAATTTTGCTGACCACCAGTATATATATATATATATATATATATATATATATATACAAAGTCTCTGTAATGGCTGGCACTCCGTCCAACAGGTCAGTAAGTTCCTGGGTGCCCTCCTTACCACTAAAAGTGGAATATGTAAATGGAGAAAAGCTGGCGGCACTCACAGGTCTTAATAAAGCAGTAATATAACGGCACACGAGCCTTGAATAGATCAACGTTTCAGTTTTAATCAAAACACTTTCGTCAGGATACAACAATGTACACAAACACATACCTTTATAGAAAGAAACCACAGTGCTGACTCGTGGTCCCGAAGCCGCGGCCGAGGTGAGTGACGTCACTTCCTCTGCGACCAGTGTGAAGACTACAACACCGTCAGCCGTTGCTAGGAGACCCAAACAGAAAACAAAATCGTGAAACTAGATGTGATATGACACCACTCTACCAATTAGTGAAGAAAAATAAATAAAACGGAGAAAAAGAGGCCAATGAGCTGTATATCTCAGACACAGGGGAAAAAATAACAACTATGTATAAGTTAACGATATAATGAAAACCCAGACCAAACTAAAATAGTAACATAGTCTGAGCATGTTACAGCACCGAGGTGCCTGAAAAAGGTCATCTAGACAAACAGCCTGAAATTATAACATATGCAAGGTGCTCACAGGTATATGTTGCGCCGCATCAGAAATTAATTAGCTGAAAATGCAAATAGAATAAAGTCTCTACTCAACATGTATCTATTTCTTCTACTGCACAATACAAATGGTTACATAAAACAATTCCAAGAAATATATTCGTTGAGGCCCGCTGGTGAAACCGTATTCAGTTTGTGGATCCAGCGCGTCTCCAAACGAAGGAGTTGCTTACCCCTGTCTCCCCCTCTGATGTTCATGGGGACATGATCGATAATTTTATATTTAAGAGAGGACAGATTATGCTGATGTGTTTTAAAATGTCTCGCAACTGGCTGGTCCTGATTACCACCCTCCAGTGCCTGTCTAATGGCCATTCTGTGTGTGGCCATCCTCTCTTTAAACGTGCATGTAGTCTTTCCTATGTAGAAAAGTCCGCAGGGACATCGGATGTAGTAGATGACATATCTGGTGCTGCAAGTCAGAATATGTTTGATGGGGATACGGACTCCGGAATGTGGATGGTAGAAATCCTTACCGGTTTCCATATAACTGCAAGTTATGCAGCCAGTGCATCTATAACATCCGGGTTTACGGCTTAGGAAATGAGACTGTCTAGTATTTTTAATAGAAATATAATTTCTCACAAGGAGATCTTTCAGATTCTTATTCCTGGTAAAACTTGGTAAGATTTTGGTCTTGTTGGCAAACTGTAGATCTGGATCAAGCGCTACTACTGGCCAAAGTTCTTTTGCAGTTTTAATGATGGTAGTACTGTGAGGATGATATTCTTGCACAAACACATGCTTCTTGACAAGTGCATTTTTAGCCCCCATCGGTGCTAATAATTGAGTCCTAGGGATGGCTAATGCTTTCTGTTTTGCCAACTGCAAATCTGTATATTTGTATCCACACTGTAGAAACTGTAATATCATAGCATCAATATCAGCTATGGCATTCTTTTGTACATCTGAAATTCTACAGACTCTTAGGAATTGTGAAAATGGCAGACCTCTGATACAAGCAGGTGGATGTTGACTCTGTGCATGTAAATACGTGTTACGATCTGTGGGCTTTTTGTACAGGCATGTGTGAATTTTATCCTGTTCTAATGAGATGTTCACATCTAGGTAATGGACCTGTGACTCACTGATATCCCAGGTGAATTTGATGGTAGGGTCCAGAGTGTTAATGTAGGACAAATGTAGATCTAACTGATGTTTGCTGCCTGTCCAAATAAGCAACAAATCATCTATATAACGTGTGATCCATAAAAGATCACCAGATATTTCACTGTTGCAAAAAATCAGTTCTTGTTCAATTTTGAACATATAGATGTTCGCCAGCGACGGAGAAACGCAAGATCCCATCGCGCAACCCCGCCGCTGACGGAACCATCTGTTGTCAAATAGAAAATAATTACGTTTCAATGTCAGATTCAACAATGTCAAGAAAAAGGTCAGATCGGGTCCAGTGTACATGGGATTGTCAGTGAGGAAAAGTTTCACTGCCTGTATGCCCTCATCTTGTGGAATGTTGGTATACAGAGAAACAACATCTAGCGTACACAGTACGCTGTTGTCAGGAACTGGAGAAAGAAGAGCGAGCTTATTGATCAGAGTGGTGGAGTCTTTCAGAAACATGTCATGTGCTTGAATGAGTGGTTGGAGGTATGAATCTAAGTACTGAGAGATTTTGTAATATATGGAGTCTCGGGCCGCAATGATGGGCCGACCTGGGGGACAGGTGGGGTTTTTGTGCAACTTAGGTATGGTGTATAATACAGGTGCAACAGGGAAATCTTGAAGTAAATTACGACTTACTTGTGCTGTGATGGTACCATTGTCAACTGCTTGTTTCATGATGGATTCTAACTCCTCCTTATATTGCTGAGTAGGATCACCCTGTAGGGCCTCATACACATTCTCATCCTGCAATTGTGAATAAATCTCTCTCTTATAGTCGGTAAGGTTTTGTACGACAATCCCCCCTCCCTTGTCTGCCGGGCGAATGACCAAATCTCGGTCATTCCTCAGGTCATGTATAGCCTGTCGTTCCTCCTGAGATAAGTTGTTACGTAAGGGTAACTTCTGTTTAGTGTGTGCTGAAACGACCCTATCTAGAGTTCTGGTGAAGCATTTAATAGATGGATTATTCGACGGAGGGTCGAATCTAGATTTACTTTTAATACATGCGGGTATGGGGGTACTTGCAGACAATGCAGTAGGAGGTGATTTTTCAAAGTGTTCTTTAATGCGTAATGAGCGGGCAAATTTATAAGAGTCTATTTTCCATTTTCCCTTTAACGATATCCAATGGAAAATAGACTCTTATAAATTTGCCCGCTCGTTACGCATTAAAGAACACTTTGAAAAATCACCTCCTACTGCATTGTCTGCAAGTACCCCCATACCCGCATGTATTAAAAGTAAATCTAGATTCGACCCTCCGTCGAATAATCCATCTATTAAATGCTTCACCAGAACTCTAGATAGGGTCGTTTCAGCACACACTAAACAGAAGTTACCCTTACGTAACAACTTATCTCAGGAGGAACGACAGGCTATACATGACCTGAGGAATGACCGAGATTTGGTCATTCGCCCGGCAGACAAGGGAGGGGGGATTGTCGTACAAAACCTTACCGACTATAAGAGAGAGATTTATTCACAATTGCAGGATGAGAATGTGTATGAGGCCCTACAGGGTGATCCTACTCAGCAATATAAGGAGGAGTTAGAATCCATCATGAAACAAGCAGTTGACAATGGTACCATCACAGCACAAGTAAGTCGTAATTTACTTCAAGATTTCCCTGTTGCACCTGTATTATACACCATACCTAAGTTGCACAAAAACCCCACCTGTCCCCCAGGTCGGCCCATCATTGCGGCCCGAGACTCCATATATTACAAAATCTCTCAGTACTTAGATTCATACCTCCAACCACTCATTCAAGCACATGACATGTTTCTGAAAGACTCCACCACTCTGATCAATAAGCTCGCTCTTCTTTCTCCAGTTCCTGACAACAGCGTACTGTGTACGCTAGATGTTGTTTCTCTGTATACCAACATTCCACAAGATGAGGGCATACAGGCAGTGAAACTTTTCCTCACTGACAATCCCATGTACACTGGACCCGATCTGACCTTTTTCTTGACATTGTTGAATCTGACATTGAAACGTAATTATTTTCTATTTGACAACAGATGGTTCCGTCAGCGGCGGGGTTGCGCGATGGGATCTTGCGTTTCTCCGTCGCTGGCGAACATCTATATGTTCAAAATTGAACAAGAACTGATTTTTTGCAACAGTGAAATATCTGGTGATCTTTTATGGATCACACGTTATATAGATGATTTGTTGCTTATTTGGACAGGCAGCAAACATCAGTTAGATCTACATTTGTCCTACATTAACACTCTGGACCCTACCATCAAATTCACCTGGGATATCAGTGAGTCACAGGTCCATTACCTAGATGTGAACATCTCATTAGAACAGGGTAAAATTCACACATGCCTGTACAAAAAGCCCACAGATCGTAACACGTATTTACATGCACAGAGTCAACATCCACCTGCTTGTATCAGAGGTCTGCCATTTTCACAATTCCTACGAGTCTGTAGAATTTCAGATGTACAAAAGAATGCCATAGCTGATATTGATGCTATGATATTACAGTTTCTACAGTGTGGATACAAATATACAGATTTGCAGTTGGCAAAACAGAAAGCATTAGCCATCCCTAGGACTCAATTATTAGCACCGACGGGGGCTAAAAATGCACTTGTCAAGAAGCATGTGTTTGTGCAAGAATATCATCCTCACAGTACTACCATCATTAAAACTGCAAAAGAACTTTGGCCAGTAGTAGCGCTTGATCCAGATCTACAGTTTGCCAACAAGACCAAAATCTTACCAAGTTTTACCAGGAATAAGAATCTGAAAGATCTCCTTGTGAGAAATTATATTTCTATTAAAAATACTGGACAGTCTCATTTCCTAAGCCGTAAACCCGGATATTATAGATGCACTGGCTGCATAACTTGCAGTTATATGGAAAGGAAACCGGTAAGGATTTCTACCATCCACATTCCGGAGTCCGTATCCCCATCAAACATATTATGACTTGCAGCACCAGATATGTCATCTACTACATCCGATGTCCCTGCGGACTTTTCTACATAGGAAAGACTACATGCACGTTTAAAGAGAGGATGGCCACACACAGAATGGCCATTAGACAGGCACTGGAGGGTGGTAATCAGGACCAGCCAGTTGCGAGACATTTTAAAACACATCAGCATAATCTGTCCTCTCTTAAATATAAAATTATCGATCATGTCCCCATGAACATCAGAGGGGGAGACAGGGGTAAGCAACTCCTTCGTTTGGAGACGCGCTGGATCCACAAACTGAATACGGTTTCACCAGCGGGCCTCAACGAATATATTTCTTGGAATTGTTTTATGTAACCATTTGTATTGTGCAGTAGAAGAAATAGATACATGTTGAGTAGAGACTTTATTCTATTTGCATTTTCAGCTAATTAATTTCTGATGCGGCGCAACATATACCTGTGAGCACCTTGCATATGTTATAATTTCAGGCTGTTTGTCTAGATGACCTTTTTCAGGCACCTCGGTGCTGTAACATGCTCAGACTATGTTACTATTTTAGTTTGGTCTGGGTTTTCATTATATCGTTAACTTATACATAGTTGTTATTTTTTCCCCTGTGTCTAAGATATACAGCTCATTGGCCTCTTTTTCTCCGTTTTATTTATTTTTCTTCACTAATTGGTAGAGTGGTGTCATATCACATCTAGTTTCACGATTTTGTTTTCTGTTTGGGTCTCCTAGCAACGGCTGACGGTGTTGTAGTCTTCATACTGGTCGCAGAGGAAGTGATGTCACTCACCTCGGCCGCGGTTTCGGGACCACGAGTCAGCACTGTGGTTTCTTTCTATAAAGGTATGTGTTTGTGTACATTGTTGTATCCTGACCAAAGTTTTTTGATTAAAACTGAAACGTTGATCTATTCAAGGCTCGTGTGCCGTTATATTACTGCTTTATTAAGACCTGTGAGTGCCGCCAGCTTTTCTCCATTTATATATATATATATATATATATATATATATATAGCAGTGTGATACAGTAGGCCATTGGTATTGATATATCACTGGAATATAATTCCGCACATTAAAAGTAGAGATGAGCGGGTTCGGTTTCTCTGAATCCGAACCCGCCAGAACTTCATGTTTTTTTTCACGGGTCCGAGCGACTCGGATCTTCCCGCCTTGCTCGGTTAACCCGAGCGCGCCCGAACGTCATCATGACGCTGTCGGATTCTCGCGAGGCTCGGATTCTATCGCGAGACTCGGATTCTATATAAGGAGCCGCGCGTCGCCGCCATTTTCACACGTGCATTGAGATTGATAGGGAGAGGACGTGGCTGGCGTCCTCTCCGTTTAGACACTTGATTTACTAATTTTGGGGAGCATTAGGAGTACTCAGTAGTGTACAGTGCAGAGTTTTGCTGATAGTGACCAGTGACCACCACTTTTATTTATAATCCGTTCTCTGCCTGAAAAAAGCGATACACAGCACACAGTGACTCAGTCACATACCATATCTGTGTGCACTGCTCAGGCTCAGGCCAGTGTGCTGCATCATCTATTATCTATATATAATATTATATATCTGTCTGACTGCTCAGCTCACACAGCTTATAATTGTGGGGGAGACTGGGGAGCACTACTGCAGTGCCAGTTATAGGTTATAGCAGGAGCCAGGAGTACATAATATATTATATAGTGAGTGACCACCAGACACACAGTGCAGTTTATTTAATATATCCGTTCTCTGCCTGAAAAAAGCGATACACACAGTGACTCAGTCAGTCACATACCATATCTGTGTGCACTGCTCAGGCTCAGGCCAGTGTGCTGCATCATCTATATATATATATATTATATATCTGTCTGACTGCTCAGCTCACACAGCTTATAATTGTGGGGGAGACTGGGGAGCACTACTGCAGTGCCAGTTATAGGTTATAGCAGGAGCCAGGAGTACATAATATTATATTAAAATTAAACAGTGCACACTTTTGCTGCAGGAGTGCCACTGCCAGTGTGACTAGTGACCAGTGACCTGACCACCAGTATATAATATTAGTAGTATACTATCTCTTTATCAACCAGTCTATATTAGCAGCAGACACAGTACAGTGCGGTAGTTCACGGCTGTGGCTACCTCTGTGTCGGCACTCGGCAGCCCGTCCATAATTGTATATACCACCTAACCGTGGTTTTTTTTTTCTTTCTTTATACATACATACTAGTTACGAGTATACTATCTCTTTATCAACCAGTCTATATATTAGCAGCAGACACAGTACAGTGCGGTAGTTCACGGCTGTGGCTACCTCTGTGTCGGCACTCGGCGGCCCGTCCATAATTGTATATACCACCTAACCGTGGGTTTTTTTTCTTTCTTTATACATACATACTAGTTACGAGTATACTATCTCTTTATCAACCAGTCTATATATTAGCAGCAGACACAGTACAGTGCGGTAGTTCACGGCTGTGGCTACCTCTGTGTCGGCACTCGGCAGCCCGTCCATAATTGTATACTAGTATCCAATCCATCCATCTCCATTGTTTACCTGAGGTGCCTTTTAGTTGTGCCTATTAAAATATGGAGAACAAAAATGTTGAGGTTCCAAAATTAGGGAAAGATCAAGATCCACTTCCACCTCGTGCTGAAGCTGCTGCCACTAGTCATGGCCGAGACGATGAAATGCCAGCAACGTCGTCTGCCAAGGCCGATGCCCAATGGCATAATACAGAGCATGTCAAAACCAAAACACCAAATATCAGTAAAAAAAGGACTCCAAAACCTAAAATAAAATTGTCGGAGGAGAAGCGTAAACTTGCCAATATGCCATTTACCACACGGAGTGGCAAGGAACGGCTGAGGCCCTGGCCTATGTTCATGGCTAGTGGTTCAGCTTCACATGAGGATGGAAGCACTCAGCCTCTCGCTAGAAAACTGAAAAGACTCAAGCTGGCAAAAGGCAAAGCACCGCAAAGAACTGTGCGTTCTTTGAAATCCCAAATCCACAAGGAGAGTCCAATTGTGTCGGTTGCGATGCCTGACCTTCCCAACACTGGACGTGAAGAGCATGCGCCTTCCACCATTTGCACGCCCCCTGCAAGTGCTGGAAGGAGCACCCGCAGTCCAGTTCCTGATAGTCAGATTGAAGATGTCAGTGTTGAAGTACACCAGGATGAGGAGGATATGGGTGTTGCTGGCGCTGGGGAGGAAATTGACCAGGAGGATTCTGATGGTGAGGTGGTTTGTTTAAGTCAGGCACCCGGGGAGACACCTGTTGTCCGTGGGAGGAATATGGCCGTTGACATGCCAGGTGAAAATACCAAAAAAATCAGCTCTTCGTTGTGGAGGTATTTCACCAGAAATGCGGACAACAGGTGTCAAGCCGTGTGTTCCCTTTGTCAAGCTGTAATAAGTAGGGGTAAGGACGTTAACCACCTCGGAACATCCTCCCTTATACGTCACCTGCAGCGCATTCATAATAAGTCAGTGACAAGTTCAAAAACTTTGGGTGACAGCGGAAGCAGTCCACTGACCAGTAAATCCCTTCCTCTTGTAACCAAGCTCACGCAAACCACCCCACCAACTCCCTCAGTGTCAATTTCCTCCTTCCCCAGGAATGCCAATAGTCCTGCAGGCCATGTCACTGGCAATTCTGACGAGTCCTCTCCTGCCTGGGATTCCTCCGATGCATCCTTGCGTGTAACGCCTACTGCTGCTGGCGCTGCTGTTGTTGCCGCTGGGAGTCGATGGTCATCCCAGAGGGGAAGTCGTAAGCCCACTTGTACTACTTCCAGTAAGCAATTGACTGTTCAACAGTCCTTTGCGAGGAAGATGAAATATCACAGCAGTCATCCTACTGCAAAGCGGATAACTGAGGCCTTGGCATCCTGGGTGGTGAGAAACGTGGTTCCGGTATCCATCATTACTGCAGAGCCAACTAGAGACTTGTTGGAGGTACTGTGTCCCCGGTACCAAATACCATCTAGGTTCCATTTCTCTAGGCAGGCGATACCGAAAATGTACACAGACCTCAGAAAAAGAGTCACCAGTGTCCTAAAAAATGCAGCTGTACCCAATGTCCTCTTAACCACGGACATGTGGACAAGTGGAGCAGGGCAGGGTCAGGACTATATGACTGTGACAGCCCACTGGGTAGATGTATGGACTCCCGCCGCAAGAACAGCAGCGGCGGCACCAGTAGCAGCATCTCGCAAACGCCAACTCTTTCCTAGGCAGGCTACGCTTTGTATCACCGCTTTCCAGAATACGCACACAGCTGAAAACCTCTTACGGCAACTGAGGAAGATCATCGCGTAATGGCTTACCCCAATTGGACTCTCCTGTGGATTTGTGGCATCGGACAACGCCAGCAATATTGTGTGTGCATTAAATCTGGGCCAATTCCAGCACGTCCCATGTTTTGCACATACCTTGAATTTGGTGGTGCAGAATTTTTTAAAAAACGACAGGGGCGTGCAAGAGATGCTGTCGGTGGCCAGAAGAATTGCGGGACACTTTCGGCGTACAGGCACCACGTACAGAAAACTGGAGCACCACCAAAAACTACTGAACCTGCCCTGCCATCATCTGAAGCAAGAAGTGGTAACGAGGTGGAATTCAACCCTCTATATGCTTCAGAGGTTGGAGGAGCAGCAAAAGGCCATTCAAGCCTATACAATTGAGCACGATATAGTAGGTGGAATGCACCTGTCTCAAGTGCAGTGGAGAATGATTTCAACGTTGTGCAAGGTTCTGATGCCCTTTGAACTTGCCACACGTGAAGTCAGTTCAGACACTGCCAGCCTGAGTCAGGTCATTCCCCTCATCAGGCTTTTGCAGAAGAAGCTGGAGGCATTGAAGAAGGAGCTAAAAGGGAGCGATTCCGCTAGGCATGTGGGACTTGTGGATGCAGCCCTTAATTCGCTTAACAAGGATTCACGGGTGGTCAATCTGTTGAAATCAGAGCACTACATTTTGGCCACCGTGCTCGATCCTAGATTTAAAGCCTACCTTGGATCTCTCTTTCCGGCAGACACAGGTCTGCTGGGGTTGAAAGACCTGCTGGTGACAAAATTGTCAAGTCAAGCGGAACGCGACCTGTCAACATCTCCTCCTTCACATTCTCCCGCAACTGGGGGTGCGAGGAAAAGGCTCAGAATTCCGAGCCCACCCGCTGGCGGTGATGCAGGGCAGTCTGGAGCGACTGCTGATGCTGACATCTGGTCCGGACTGAAGGACCTGACAACGATTACGGACATGTCGTCTACTGTCACTGCATATGATTCTCTCAACATTGATAGAATGGTGGAGGATTATATGAGTGACCGCATCCAAGTAGGCACGTCACACAGTCCGTACTTATACTGGCAGGAAAAAGAGGCAATTTGGAGGCCCTTGCACAAACTGGCTTTATTCTACCTAAGTTGCCCTCCCACAAGTGTGTACTCCGAAAGAGTGTTTAGTGCCGCCGCTCACCTTGTCAGCAATCGGCGTACGAGGTTACATCCAGAAAATGTGGAGAAGATGATGTTCATTAAAATGAATTATAATCAATTCCTCCGCGGAGACATTGACCAGCAGCAATTGCCTCCACAAAGTACACAGGGAGCTGAGATGGTGGATTCCAGTGGGGACGAATTGATAATCTGTGAGGAGGGGGATGTACACGGTGATATATCGGAGGGTGAAGATGAGGTGGACATCTTGCCTCTGTAGAGCCAGTTTGTGCAAGGAGAGATTAATTGCTTCTTTTTTGGGGGGGGTCCAAACCAACCCGTCATATCAGTCACAGTCGTGTGGCAGACCCTGTCACTGAAATGATGGGTTGGTTAAAGTGTGCATGTCCTGTTTTGTTTATACAACATAAGGGTGGGTGGGAGGGCCCAAGGACAATTCCATCTTGCACCTCTTTTTTCTTTTGTTTTTCTTTGCATCATGTGCTGATTGGGGAGGGTTTTTTTTAAAGGGACATCCTGCGTGACACTGCAGTGCCACTCCTAGATGGGCCCGGTGTTTGTGTCGGCCACTAGGGTCGCTAATCTTACTCACACAGTCAGCTACCTCATTGCGCCTCTTTTTTTCTTTGCGTCATGTGCTGTTTGGGGAGGGTTTTTTGGAAGGGACATCCTGCGTGACACTGCAGTGCCACTCCTAGATGGGCCCGGTGTTTGTGTCGGCCACTAGGGTCGCTAATCTTACTCACACAGCTACCTCATTGCGCCTCTTTTTTTCTTTGCGTCATGTGCTGTTTGGGGAGGGTTTTTTGGAAGGGCCATCCTGCGTGACACTGCAGTGCCACTCCTAGATGGGCCCGGTGTTTGTGTCGGCCACTAGGGTCGCTAATCTTACTCACACAGCTACCTCATTGCGCCTCTTTTTTTCTTTGCGTCATGTGCTGTTTGGGGAGGGTTTTTTGGAAGGGACATCCTGCGTGACACTGCAGTGCCACTCCTAGATGGGCCCGGTGTTTGTGTCGGCCACTAGGGTCGCTTATCTTACTCACACAGCGACCTCGGTGCAAATTTTAGGACTAAAAATAATATTGTGAGGTGTGAGGTATTCAGAATAGACTGAAAATGAGTGTAAATTATGGTTTTTGAGGTTAATAATACTTTGGGATCAAAATGACCCCCAAATTCTATGATTTAAGCTGTTTTTTAGGGTTTTTTGAAAAAAACACCCGAATCCAAAACACACCCGAATCCGACAAAAAAAATTCGGTGAGGTTTTGCCAAAACGCGTTCGAACCCAAAACACGGCCGCGGAACCGAACCCAAAACCAAAACACAAAACCCGAAAAATTTCAGGCGCTCATCTCTAATTAAAAGATGGAGAACAAAAATGTGGAGGGTAAAATAGGGAAAGATCAAGATCCACTTCCACCTCGTGCTGAAGCTGCTGCCACTAGTCATGGCCGAGACGATGAAATGCCATCAACGTCATCTGCCAAGGCCGATGCCCAATGTCATAGTAGAGAGTATGTAAAATCCAAAAAACAAAAGTTCAGTAAAATGACCCAAAAATCAAAAGTAAAAGCGTCTGATGAGAAGCGTAAACTTGTCAATATGTCATTTATGACACAGAGTGGCAAGAAACGGCTGAGGCCCTGTCCTATGTTCATGGCTAGTGGTTCAGCGTCACATGAGGATGGAAGCACTCATCCTCCCGCCAGAAAAATGAAAAGACTTAAGCTGGCAAAAGCACAGCAAAGCACTGTACGTTCTTCTAAATCACAAATCCCCAAGGAGAGTCCAATTGTGTCGGTTGCAATGCCTGACCTTCCCAACACTGGACGGGAACTGGAAGAGGTGGCGCCTTCCACCATTTGCACGCCCCCTGCAAGTGCTGGAAGGAGCACCCGCAGTCCAGTTCCTGATAGTCAAATTAAATATGTCACTGTTGAAGTACACCAGGATGAGGATATGGGTGTTGCTGGCGCTGAGGAGAAAATTGACAAGGAAGATTCTGATGGTGAGGCGGTTTGTTTAAGTCAGGCACACGGGGAGACACCTGTTGTCCGTGGAACGAATATGGCCATTGACATGCCTGGTCAAATTACAAAAAAAATCACCTCTTCGGTGTGGAATTATTTTAACAGAAATGCGGACAACAGGTGTTAAGCTGTGTGTTGCCTTTGTCAAGCTGTAATAAGTAAGGGTAAGGACGTTAACCACCTAGGAACATCCTCCCTTATATGTCACCTGGAGCGCATTCATCAGAAGTCATTGACAAGTTCAAAAACTTTGGGTGACAGTGGAAGCAGTCCACTGACAACTAAATCCCTTCCACTTGTAACCAAGCTCCTGCAAACCTCACCACCAACTCCCTCAGTGTCACTTTCCTCATTAGACATGAAAAACAATAGTCCTGCAGGCCATGTCACTGGCAAGTCTGACGAGTCCTCTCCTGACTGGGATTCCTCTGATGCATCCTTGAGTGTAACGCCTACTGCTGCTGGCGCTGCTGTTGTTGCTGCTGTGAGTCGATCGTCATCCCAGAGGGGAAGTCGGAAGACCACTTGTACTACTTCCAGTAAGCAATTGACTGTCCAACAGTCCTTTGCGAGGAAGATGAAATATCACAGCAGTCATCCTGCTGCAAAGCGGATAACTCGGGTCTTGGCAGCTGCGGTGGTGTTAAACATGTGTCCGGTATCCACCGTTAATTCACAGGGAATTCGAGAATTGTTTGAGGTACTGTGTCCCCGGTACCAAATACCATCTAGGTTCCATTTCTCTAGGCAGGCGATACCGAAAAATGTACACAGACGTCAGAAAAAGACTCACCAGTGTCCTAAAAAATGCAGTTGTACCCAATGTCCACTTAACCACGGACATGTGGACAAGTGGAGCAGGGCAGACTCAGGATTATATGACTGTGACAGCCCACTGGTAGATGTATTGCCTCCCACAGCAAGAACAGCAGCGGCGGCACCAGTAGCAGCATCTCGCAAACGCCAACTCGTTCCTAGGCAGGCTACGCTTTGTATCACCGCTTTTCATAAGAGGCACACAGCTGACAACCTCTTACGGAAACTGAGGAACATCATTTTAGAATGGCTTATCCCAATTGTACTCTCCTGGGGATTTTTGACATCAGACAACGCCACCAATATTGTGCGTGCATTACATGTGGGCAAATTCCAGCACGTCCCATGTTTTGCACATACATTGAATTTGGTGGTGAAGAAATTTTTTAATAAACGACAGGGGCGTGCAAGAGATGCTGTCGGTGGCCCAAAGAATTGCGGGCCACTTTCGGCATTCAGCCACCGCGTGCTGTAGACTGGAGCACCAGCAAACACTCCTGAACCTGCCCCGCCATCATATGAAGCAAGAGGTGGTAACGAGGTGGAATTCAACCCTCTATATGCTTCAGAGGATGGCGGAGCAGCAAAAGGCCATTCAAGCCTATACAGCTACCTATGATATAGGCAAGGGAGGGGGAATGCACCTGACTCAAGCGCAGTGGAGAGTGATTTCAACGTTGTGCAAGGTTCTGCAACCCTTTGAACTTGCCACACGTGAAGTCAGTTCAGACAGTTCATTCTCTGTAGTTAAATCCAGTATGCCAGTGAAGCTGTTTTTAGAAAAAGAATTCTATTAATAGAATACAATGACCACAGACCATGACATTTTCTGGGATTATGTTTCTTAATTCAAGAGGGGAGCTGTGTACCAAAGAATTGAATTTCCCCATTGCAAGGTCACCTAAATGCATACCTGTTCAGAAGTGACTGACATCAGAGCAGATTTAATTATAAAGAAGGTTTGCGATCAAACCTACAAACTTAGATCAGTACAATTTTGGGGGGGCCTTAGAATCAATCCTTATTGACATTTCAACTCTTTGCTTCTCTTTTTATTGATGATAATAAAAAAAAACCTTTTAGAACATACCATAAACACATTTTCTCTATAAATCATTTAAATTAGGTGTATTAATAATTAAATTATGCAAAACACCAACATATATAAATTAGCTATATAAATTAACAGCTACATATTAAAAAAGAACTGTTCGGCCACTTTCTGTATAAATTTTAAATTTCTCTCTTCTCCCTAAAGTAGTGGTTCTCAAACTTGGTCCACAGGACCCCAAACAGTTCCATGTCAGCTATAAGGTGCACAGGTGTACTCCTTAAAGGGGGTACACACAGAGAGATCCGTTCTTAAAATCTAAGCATTCTGATAGCGATGCACAGCCCTGACATATGTCCCCAATCCCATGTATTATCATGGCTCCGGTGGCTGCTTATTGGGAATTATATTTCGGGTGCCTGAGGCAAACGAAGCATAAATCCCCAATTATTGCCGGCATCGCATGATAACAGAGCCGGCATCGGGGCTAATAGGATAGCCCTAAGTGATCCTATTAGCAGTGATTAATTATCACCGCCAATACGATATCGCTCTTACATGGCAGTTAGGAACTGATCGGCTGGTGATTTATCTCCATCAACTTTAACTTAGTAAATATACCCCTATAAATTTGGTTCCCTGCTCTGTGTGGCAGTATTTGCTAACATTTATTCCTATGTTTAAACTTTGAAGCATGGATTAGCTAGGTTAATTATGTTTTCCTATAGGTAAGACAGATATTCCTACAGTAGGAAGTACAGTTTCTTGTGGCGGGCGATGCGTGTGGTCACACGGGGCACCTGCCAAGGTACTTTAAGTGTTTCATGGTGCTCCCCCTTCTCCCCGTCATTACTACTCCACTCAGAGGTGGAGTTTCATGTAATGACACGTTTGCAACTAAACAAATTTGCAAAAATTTGCAAAATAACGCCCACTGTCAGCTTCCCTGGGGATCAGTAGCAACACTGTGCTTCACAGCTACTGCCAATGCAATTGGGACGCAGCACTTAGCTTGTCCTTCCTACCTTAGTTGACTACCATCCCGCATTCTGCAGGAGACTCCCTGAAATAGTAGCAAACTTCCTGACACCCCGAATAGACCAGCAATCTCACTGATTGCACCTTTCTCCCATTATGTAGCTGTTACAGTTTGTTTTTTTTGAGGGAGGGGGGGGGGGAATCAGAGATACATACATTCAAATGGGCTCATGAGTGCCATTTCCCTGCATTGGTTACAAGGCACAATAATCCATATTGCTACATGCATTTTAAATAAGGTTTCCTATGGTCATTTACAGTATATGGAACCTCTTGTAAAACAAAATACAATCCTGAAAAATATCAGCATATTTTATTCAACAAGTAGATCTTACTAACTGTGGGGCTCATTTACATATGGATGTAGTAATTTTTATGAGATGCCTCTAAGATGTAGCAGTACATGTCTGCGTTAATAGGTGTTACTTTCACAGTCTTCCTGAAATGTTTTATCAAAAGTAGGCAAGTATACTTCCTATATAACAAGCCTGCTCTCCAGACTCCCATTGGCTAGTTACACAGGAGTCTGGGAACTGGTTTATAAAGTAAGCACAAGCTGAGTGCAGCGGCGGCTGCAAAACAGCAGCACTGCTGATCCCCAGGCAGGGACAGGCAGCCAATACATTTTTTACATACTACTTTACAGGTATGTTTATATGTGTTAACTATTGCCCCCTCCCCTTTCTATGTGTGGTCTGTGCTGCAGCTAATGGGCAGCAACCACCACTGCAGGTGACTCAGAATTAGGCTGCATATGTTACTAGGTTTTGCTTAAAGTAAATGTCTAACCCACATACAATGCAGATACAGTATCTTTTTTGTAAGCTGGACATGTATGTTTCTTACCAGTACTGAGGCCGTGGTACTGTACCTAGTGAATTTGAACCCTCATTGCAATGGTGAATTTCAGATGAAGCAATTCTTTACTCCTGCAGAAGAAAACAATCTGTTCCACCTTTCAAATGTCAGATTTTGTTTAGCTTATCAATATTTTAAGCTTTCAGTTGGTTGCTGTTCCTTTCTCTTTTTTTTTCTTATTGGACCCTAGCTGCCTTTTCCACTTACTTACTGTATGTCTCTAAACGTTTTTATTTTCTCTTTTTTTGCAGTAGTATATGGAGGGAAACTTTATCAAAGTTTGGAGAGAGATAAAATGGAGAGAGATAAAGTACAAACAAATCTCCTGTAATTTTTTCCAATATAGCCTGTAACATGGCAATTACAATAGAAGCTGATTGATTGGTACTTTATTTCCCCCAAAATTCCTAAATGCAATCTAGAATGCTCCTCAAACTCTGGAGTTTACAGTAACTTAAAAGCAATAATTATTACCACGCATACTTTTACTCCTACTAGCTCTAAACAGTCACCCACTGGTGCGATTGTATAAACAAAAACTCACGTGCACACTACATGTAAAAATGCACATAATAATTCCTCATACTTCTGAGGCTGACATGCAGCATGCCCTCAGATTGTCCAGGAAAGCACTCATATTAAATTCTGAAGGAGTCAAAGGCAAATGCCAAATAACTTTTTCAATTATTTTTAATTGCTTATTTATGTGAATTTTGTTGTTAGACTCTCAAAATGAAATGGATAGGAAAAACTCCACTAGCAAATATATAAATAAATAAATGATTAAATAAAAAGATGGTTAACATGGCTTCTTTTTCCAAATCCCCAAATGCTAGGCTGACTGGTCTGGTTGATAATCAAATAAAATTACAATTAAAATGGGATTCCTCTACTAGAGTGGTAAGAGGCACAAGCTATCCTGGGCTGGTTCCAACTATCAGCAAGGCTTCTATGGGGAGATAGGGAAAAAAACAACGTGGCTCCTTCTCTGAAAAACTTCCTGCTCCATTCTGAACAATGGGTCTCTTCTGGTACTCATGAGCAAGGCCATCAACAGAAATAATAAGGTCTGGTACACCCATTTTTTTAGGGCCACCATCCCCAGATCTCCGAAGCATTCCTCCAACTAGCTCCTGCGACATCAGTCCAAACAGCCCCCATAGTATTTCTCCAGCATACTTCTTTCTCTTCAGCCCAAGTCTTTCTCACTGCTGTGTGCACAGCTGCATGTTCAGTAGAGAACAGACAGATATGGGACCCATCGGGAGAAACTCACTGAAGCATTGTTGTTCCTGCCAACGCCGGTACAATGAAGTTTTTTTGTTTATTGCGGAGAGATGCATATGACATAATATGTGGTGAGAGAGAGACTTGGCCTATCTGTGGACCCCACTGGAGCCCTACAAAATAACGGGGCATGGTACATCTTTAGACACCCCCCCTCTCCCCATTGCAAGGCCTGCTCCTGAGCTGTGGGTATAAGATAATAATCATTTTCAGTAGTCCCTATAACCACAGTTTATTACATAAATATAATATAAGTTAAAAAAAAACACATTTGAAATACTGTTACAGGTGGGTTAAGTTTGAGGAGAACCAAATGGGTGGATTCCCAGAAAAGTACTTTAACAAACAGCTTCAATCTATAAATACAGTGTATGAATTTATTGTATACTTAGCTAAGGTAATTGATCAATTCAGCAGATGTTGAATACAGCAATCACATCAGCATACTCAGAAGTCTCACCCTCTGCGTCTAGAGGCTAAGGTATATTCAGATCATCCTGTCACTTCTGCAGTCAATGTTCATCCAGACTTTCTAGGCTGATTTAACATTGACAATTTCTATCTTATATAGGCTGGAGAACTCCTGATTAAGCTTATTTCATATGTACAAAGTACAAATTAGGAAATATACATAAATGCTAAGAAACAGTAGGGGGCACTGTTGCCTCAATTTTGAGTGTTAGAAATAACATATTATATACAATGATTAACATGGATTATATGGATTTAAGGCACAAGGTGAACAATTGTACCAGTATTAGACAGCAAGGATTCTTATGTTGACATATGTCCAACTCCAAACACTTGTCTTGTTTTGGTCTGTCTCATATAACCAGACAATGGACATTGCCCTTGAATACTGACACACACAGAACATATCAGTTTGTAATAAATATATATATATATATATATATATATATATTGTTGCGAGAATTGGTGAATACAAGCGCCCAAGAATGTAGTGAGTATATCAAGGGGAGAGAAGCTATAAAGGAAAGGGATGATAAGAACTGGCTTAGGTCGCTTATCTGGTAACAAGAGAAGCTCTGCTCAAGCAGCACTCTTTTTGTGGCTTAATACATGTGAATAAAACAGAAGAAAGAAAACATAGTGTGTACCATTTTAAGATTCCATATTATGTCACTGCGTAATGTTACAGGCCTAATTAGGGAACCAGCTTATTCCCAAAACACAATCAATATGCAGTCTGAGCAGTGTATATATTAAAAACACAAAAATTTAATACACATAATAACATAAGAAAACATAAAATAGCTGAATAACATGCGTACAGAATAAAAAATTATATAAAGCTTTTCTGTCCATAAGAATGGCTGGAAGGCATGAGCACAGGATTAAAAATTGTATGAAGCTTATCTGTCTATAAAAGGAGATGTCTGCAGGTAGTTCCAATGTGTTTCGTCCGTCAGCAACAGGACTCCATCAAGTCCTGTTGCTGATGGATGAAACCTAGAAACCCTGTCGACCTAGTTACTGTTGACCAATAGGGGTCGACCTAGATAGTGTCGACCTAGAGACCGGATCCCTATCTATAGTACTTGATTAAAAAAGTTTTCCAATTAATTTTTTCATTCAACCCATGTAATTGAATCATATTAAGTCTTTATATCCATCTTGACTCCAGTTTGTTTAAGGCAGCTATTTTGTCCCCACCTCTTGGCATCAATGCGATTTGGTCTATAATTTGATAGCGTAAAGCCACCAATGAGTGTAATTACTGTTTGTAATGGCGAGCTACTGGTTGATCAATGTCTTCTCCAGACAAGGCCTTTGAAATGGTGGAATGATGCAGTGGCATTCATTCTTTAAACATGCGACTAGTCATACCTATATAGTATTTACAACACGGGCACGTTATATAGTATATTACAAATCTAGAAGAACAGTTCAGAACTTGGTGGATTTCGTAAATCTTGTATGTATGTTTACATACATCCGGGTGTTTAAATGTAGATCCAGGGATTAAACATTGCCCTTGCTTGTAAAATACAGGGCCGTAACTACGTGTGTGCCAAGTGGGCTTGGCACACAGCGCAGTTGCCCTGAGGGCGCAACGGCCAGCGGCATGTAATGAGTCAAATTGACTCATTACATGCCGCCTCTGGCTGCTGTGTGCGCCGCGCTGGAGGGAGAAGAGACCAGCGCCGGGCAGCGTTCAAGGAGGAGGAGGAAGGGGGAGCAGAGAGCCGCAGCAGCGCTATTTGATTGGTAGTAAGCGCCGCTGCAGCATCCCCCTCTCCTTCTGTATTGGCTGCCCGGCGCTGCTATGGATGCTGGAATGCGGTTCCTTCATCCCAGCATCCACAGCAGCGCCAGGCAACCAATACGGAAGGAGAGGGGGATGCTGCAGCGGCGCTTACTACCAATCAAATAGCGCTGCTGCGGCTCCAATCCCCCTCCCTCCTCCTCCTTCTCACCGCACTGCATTGCACCGAGAGGGAGATGCCAGCACGAGGAGCCTGTCAGCGGGGAGAAGGTAAGTATCTCTCTCTCTCTCTCTCTCTCTCTCTCAGGGGGACACCCTCTGCCGCAATGTGTAAAAAGGGGGCCTGGCTTCCGCAATGTGTAAAAAGGGGTCCTGGCTGCCGCAATGTATAAAAAGGGGGCCTGGCTGCCGCAATGTGTAAAAAGGGGTCCTGGCTGCCGCAATGTGTAAAAAGGGGGCCTGGCTGCCGCAATGTGTAAAAAGGGGGACTGGCTGCCGCAATGTGTAAAAAGGGGTCCTGGCTACCGCAATGTGTAAAAAGGGAGACTGGCTGCCGCAATGTTTAAAGAGGGGGCCTGGCTGCCGCAATGTGTAAAAAGGGGTCCTGGCTGCTGCAATGTGTAAAGAGGGGGCCTGGCTGCCACAATGTGTAAAAAGGGGGCCTGGCAGCCGTAAAGTGTAAAAAGGGGGCCTGGCTGCCACAATATGTAAAAAGGGGGACTGGCTGCCGCAATGTGTAAAAAGGGGGACTGGCCGCCGCAATGTGTAAAGAGGGGCCTGGCTGCCGCAATGTGTAAAAAGGGGGACTGGCTGCCGCAATGTGTAAAAAGGGGGACTGTCTGCTGTAATGTGTAAAAAGGGGGACGCTGTCTGCTGTAATGTATAAATGGAGCTCTACCTGGTGTAGTGGCGCTACTGTGCAGCGTAATTTGAATAATGTAGACTACTGTGCACCGTAGTATGAATTGCTATTATTTTGTGACCAAGCCCCTTCCCCGTGAAGCCACGCCCTATAAACGCCCTATCTTACATGGGGGGGGGGCGCCACTGTCGTTTCTTGCACACAGCACTAAAATGCCTAGCTACGGCACTGGTAAAATATACCTGTGTCTGACACACACAGAACATATCAGTTTGTAATATATATATATATATATATATATCCCTCTTCTTGTCATATTTAAAACACCATATTGTATTTATAACAAACACCAACCACCTTTCTAAAGATATAACATAAAGCACTCATATAATAATCAAATGAAGTTAGAAACATGAATTGTGTATTGTCAATATACAATCTGGCATGTAATGGGTAACTAATACTATCTTCAGTATGTTTACTTATGTTGAATTTTGTGCCAAAAACACTTGAAAGCATGAAATTGATAATAGTGACACATATTTTTGTATCACTCCTTACATAAAAAAAAGTTTGAGCTTTTTATAGGTTGTGTAATCAATAACCCAGACACAACTGTGCAGTAGGGACAGCCCTGTGATGTTTAAAATACAAGATTACAAAGGGTACACACCAAGTGATTTAATCCTTTATTCCACTCAACTGCAGCTCTGCATTCATGACAAAATGCAGTTCAGTGTTACTATATAGTGTAATGAATGACAGGTTCCATCAGCCAATCAACAGGTGGCATTTCAGAAGCATAGTTGACTATTTGACGCATGCGCTGTGCAGTTTAGAAAAAGCGACATCTGCTGGACAGAAAGTTGCATTACAATCTCCAGCTGAGATTGGCAGAGTTTGTAAGGTGAGTGCTTTACATAGCCGGAGCCTCGAGTTCAAGGGTTGGAAAGGGGCGATAATATTGTGTAAATCATTTTTTGTTTGTTTCTTTTTATCTTCAATACAGGAAAAAGGATTAAATAATTTTTTTTATGATATGCCACCCAGCTGCATTTTGCGCTAAACCGCTATAGACATTGTATTGTATACATTACAGGTCATAGTACATGGTGGCACTGAATAGAAGTGAATGATGGTGGAGGGGGAGGTGGTGAGCCATACAGTGAGTTCAGTGGGATAGAATTGTAATGAGTGATGGTGGTGGGAGGTGCTGAAGCATGCAGTAAATTCTACACAGTACAAGAACAATAGTGAACATAAATGTATTTTAAATTATTACAGTTCATTAAAGTTTTCATCCAAATCCATCCAGTGGAAGGCCCACAACAGGCTCCCTGTGTCAAAGTTCTGACCAGGGTACACCAACAGGAGGTCCAACCAGGACCCCAAACCCCTAGTATGTCTTCTGGGATCCAATGTTACCACTCTGTGAAGTCTTCTTCCAAATCCATCCAGTGGAATGCCCAGAACAGGCTCCCTGGGTCACATTTCTGTACGTCACATTCAGCCGTGAGGTCCGACTGGACACTAAGCCCCCTGAATACTGTAAAATAAATATGTATTATAGCGTGTAGCAGCTTGAAATGAACAAGACAATGAAATGTAATTAAATTATTTTTTATTTTAAAAATACTGTTTTATTAACATTCTTTTATTTTTCAGCTGCCACTATCTACATAGTGCTAGATTTTAATAAATTTTGTGTATGGGTAATTAGGTCGACAAGACTTAGGTCGACAGTCATTAGGTCGACCACTATTGGTCAACATGCATTAAGATCGACATGGATACTAGGTCTACATGGTGCATTAGGTCGACATGGAAAAAGGTCATCAGGAGTTTTTTTTACTTTTTTTAGTGTTGTTTTCTTCGTAAAGTGACGGGGAACCCCAATTAGTGCACTGTGTCCCCTCGCATGTGCTTCACGCAAGGTGCCTCACTCTGCTACCGCTGTGCTCGGCACAGGTTACTATTTCCAATCGTAGTCCACGTGGATCGTAAAATATGAAAAAGTTAAAAAAATGAAAAAAAATTGAAAAACTCATGTTGGCCTTTTTCCATGTTGACCTAGTTCATGTCAACCTAATGACCATGTTGACCTAGTGACAACATCAACCTCATGCATGTCGACCAATAGTGGTCAACCTAATGACTGTCGACCTAAGTCTTGTCGACCTAATGACTGTATCCCATATAGTTCACCCCTTAAAAACTGCCCGCATTGGTTTCATTCCAATCAGTACAGGGGTGTCCGAATTCATAACCACATAAACAAACGGACCAATTAAATAGATATAAATATATACTGTATATACATATACATATAAAAATATATATATATCAGATATTTTGCCCTTGTCGTGAAAGTGGTGGATACATTTTTTACTTTAAACCCTGCCAGTATTTTAAATTGTATAATGAAGGGTCTGTGTACAAAGTTTGGTCCACATCCATCAAGCCAAGCAGAGTAGGAGCCTATGAAGAACAAATATATATACATATATATTGGATAGATAGATAGATAGATAGATAGATAGATAGATAGATAGATAGATAGATAGATAGATAGATAGATAGATAGATAGATGCATGGCAATAAATAGTATGCTATAATCCATTACAGTTTACCCTAGTTTTACCAATTTCCATCCTGAGATTACTTCTTATATGGACCACCATTATCCATGTGGCCTGGGATGTGATCAGGAAAGAAATGGGAGGTGAGTTGTCCATGTGAAAAAGAGAGAGAGGATGTCTTTTTTTCTTTTTTTGTTAAACTTCATTTATGTCTGTAGAAGTAACCTTGTGCAACACATTAAAATGTAGTTACAGATGGAAAATAGAGGATTTCTTATCATCATTACACATGTTGTGATTACCTATAATAATACAAACCACATCACAATATTACTTGCAGACTCTCAACATCTTAAATAGCTGACAGAAAACAGCAAGTACAGTATGGTGGTAAACAAACTGGGGTATTATAGGGAATATTGGACAAGCACTGTAGCTACTGTGGATAATGTAGCTTGTGTTTGCTCAAAACATTCCAAATACCTACAGACTAATAGCATGTCTATGGGGTGTATTGGTAAAAGTGATTGGAAGTTGTCTGCTATTGGTCAATGCTCCCCTTCACACCTGGGTTATTTTTACTGAAGGTCTATTTCATCTATTTGAAATCGATTAAAACCATTAGTAAATGTGTGTGTTTAGCCAAAGCACAACATCTTTTTAGATTGGTTTTAATCATTAGAAATAAATACAAATCATTGAAAAACAACCTTTAGTAAATATACCCCCAATAGTTGAATAAAACTTTTTTCCATATGTGATTTTGGCACAATATTGCCTCCTGACCTTTGTATTATATTTCAGGTATATTGCATTTCAGTTAATAAAGAGACAAATAAATAAAAATGTATCTATTTATCTAGCTATCTCTCTATCTATCTATGTACATATACATACATACATACATACATACATACATACATACATACATACATATATACATACATATATACATACATACATATTATACAGTGGCTTATCTTAAAGTAAAACTATAATTGTAACATTTTATGTTGCTTTGTAAATGCATTTGCTTTTTACTTTCTTTGATTTACAAGAAAAAAGAAGTGGATACTGTAACCATTAGTTTAGTCCATATTGACGTGTCTTAATTTATGGCAATAGTAAAGGTTGTATTTCACCACTGTAATATATATTAAATTAACATTTCACATAATGACATCACGGCTGGGAAGTATTAATTCACGAGCAGGCAGAAAAATTATAGTGACTCTTTCTGTACCTGGTTTCTGTTCTGCTCTCTTGCGTGTTTTGATATGGTTTGTCTTGTAAAAGAGATTTATCTCCCCAATGCGGCTGACATCCAAAGGAAACAAAGACAAAACAAATAAAAAGACTTTCTACACTGTCTGTGTTCAGTTACAGCAAATGTATAACTATTGTCGCTCAAAGTGCCTGAATGACAGCTGAAGCACAATACAGATTGACAGAATGAAAAATCCCTTTTTCCCATTCACATCAATCTTAGATTTAACACATCAGTACATGACTGATTCATGCAAGCAACAGAAAATCTATTTCTGTATTTCCTAATTGGGGAGAAAGATCACGCGTTTCACAGCTTAGCAGGCTCAATTAAATGCTAAATATATTGGAAATAGGACATACTGTAAAAATGTGGGAAATTTCTGTAATGTTAATGTTCATTTTTAATAAAGATTTGTCTCTTAAAAGTTTTGTCCCTGGCAAACACACAGCACTATTGGGGGGAGGGGGACTGCACAGCCTAATTCTAAATATAACAAGAGGTTCTACTATGCTGAAACTTGTAGTTCCACACAGAAAAAAAGTGAAAATGCAGGTGCACACTCCAAACACTATGAACATTGGTAATCAGAACAATTTTAATAATAACGTCTGCAATTTAACAAATAGTAAAATTGAGGGTCTTAATATAATTTTTGGGCAAAAAAAATGGGCTCGCCTACCACATCCAGGTGACCTCATCAGGTGGGTCCCTAACATTCCTAAGGTCCAAGTCCAGAGCCCAACTGCTCCAAGGTATCACACTAGTGAGAAGTTAAAGTGTTAGAAGGTGTTACATTAATAAGAAGTAGCAGCTATGTGCTAATAATGTTACATAGGTGAGAAGTAATAATTGAGGCATTAAAAAGTGTTACATTAGTATAAAGCAGTTTGGGTGCTAATAAGTGTTAGATTAAACATTGCAATAATGATGCCTTGAGCAGCCCGAATACACCAACCCAGGGGATCACACGCTCCAAAACCATTCCTAATACTGACAGATTATATAAATTTACCCAGGATTTACCATTCATAGTGCCTATTCCAATATGTAGTCTGCAAATGCAAGGACCTTAGACTAATTAAAAACACCCAAGAGCAGGTGGGAGGATGCTAGTCCAAGCTGTAGGAGTCTGCACCTTTAAGTAAGAGTATAGTGTCCTCCACATTGCAATGAGCAGATCAAATTATGACACATTACAGTGTCCTCCAGTTCATATTGTATAACATTACAGTGGCCTCTAGTTGAAATTATAACACATTACAGTTCACCCTTAGCATTATAACATCCACTACACACACAAGCTAAGCAGGCAAATCTGGGAAATTGGTATGCAAGTTTATAACCTGGGTCCAGGCACCACTGAGCCGCTGGGCCCCATAGCAATGGCACCCCTTAAACCCACTTTAGTTACGCACATGCATCCCATTACTTTGTGCGATTCCACTCTGGTTGAGCATCATGATTTGGTCTTATTCTGCTATCAAGAGATAAATAAATTGTGATGTAAGCCTATAGACACTTAGGAATCAAACCCCATGTGCATACTGTATCTTTTTTTCCTTGAGATCTTCTTGACTCCAAATGGGTTGGTCACTTGATTTCCTCTTTTAGCCCTAAGGGTGCTTCACATGTGAGTTATCCTATGTTGGATGGTTATTCTGCTCTTAATACATGTTATGGAGTTTTATGAACATCATTAAGAAGTAAGATCATTTGAAGACCTCAAGAAATCTCTGATGCAGGGACTATATATGAGCGTCGGTTCTTGTATACATTGTTTCTTATTGTACCATTTATAAGAGAGTTGTGAAGTGTCTCTCAGTGATAAAAAAAAAAGGCTGCTGTGTAGATAGTGCTTTAGGAACCTTTTTATTTTTATTATAATCTAGATTTCCGGCACTGTGCTTGGCAACAGATTTACGTACTCAGAAATAAATGTAGATTTTCACCTATAGTCACATTATTATTATTATTATTATTATTATTATTATTATTGTTATTATTATTAGTTGTAGTAGTAGTAGTAGTAGTAGTAGTAGTATTAGTAGTAGTAATAATAATAATAACAATTATTATTATTGTGACAGACAAGAGAGTGCCACAATTTTATTTAGTCAAAATATACCTCATCCCTCAGAAAATGTGGAGTTAATGCTTAATACTTGTATAGCCCTTCTGATTGTTCCCAGCTCTACAGAATATTGTGAAGAGGAAAACATCCCATTACTTAGATTATAACTTATCCTGTGATGTTGTGAAGCCTTCTTCCTGCTCATGTGATACTAGTGAGCAAAAGCAGTACAGTTTTTTTAATGCTTGAAGGGTTGGGTACGCTATACCTGCGCTGGGGATCCCGGCGGTCAGTATACTGGCCACGGGATGCTGGCAGAAGAATGCTGGCAGGAGGGGGTCGAGCTCAATGAAACCACGTGCGCTCACCACAGGTTCTATTCCCACTCTACGGGTGTCGTGGACACCCACTAGTGGGAATAGTCCCTGCTAGTTGGCATGCTGACTGTTGGGATTTTTTGTGAGTGGGATGCAGGGGTCAGTATTGTGACCAGGGATCTCCTGACCGCCGGTCACAAAACTACATCCCATGTAAAGCTATGATGTATGAACGTGGGGAGATGTTTACGTTGTCATTTTTTTATTATGTTGCCAGATGCAGATTTGATGATAGCCTGCATGTATACATACCATGGAGAAAAATTTCTCCTGCTTCGCCACAATAGCAGGTGAAGACGGATTGATTACAGCAATGTGTATGAGTACAAAGAGGGTGAACAAATCATTACTTCCTCAGCAGAAACTAATAGAACATAGCACAGAAGCAAGTAATAGAGCATAACACAGCCACAAAGGTGACACCCGACTCCTCTCACCGTTGCCGGCACTCCTCCTTTTGCATGATGAAATTCTGATGCTTTATGAATTTTTTGCATAAACTTTATTTACAGTAGAGCGCAGACAGCTTCCCTCTCTTCTCTTTAGTTGAAGGCTTTATAGGGAGATTCTAGCTGTAAAATTAGTGCTGGAAAAGACACCATATGGTAAGTGTCTTCTGATCTTTATCCCACCTGGGTCACATAGCACCACTATATGTTCCTATGGTGCCATGCTTTTAGTGCTTGCGGGCAGATGACAGAGAAATCCCTTTGACACATTACATATCAAGAAGTGATATGTACAAGCACTTGATCTGCCTTTTCATTTTTCTCCCATATCTCCCCTAATTACATAGATCACCAAGCACTTTAGTTATGCCCACACAGTGCATCAGCTCAGGAAGCACTGTGTTTCATTTATTTGGTCCTACTTTCTTGTCTTAAGGCCAGTACTCACTGGCCGATGTGGGAGAGATGTGTGCTGAGCGAACCGCTCAGCACACATCTCTCCCACCGCTCAGCACAGCGCGATGTGTGCTGAGCATGCGGGGGGAGCGGGACGGGGCACTCATTTCACCCAGCGGGTGAAATGAGCGACCCGCTAGATTGGCTTGCACAGCAGGCCAATCTAGCACCAGCAATAGCGATGCGCGGGGCTGCGCATCGCTATCGCTGTAGGGAGTACACACAGAGCGATCAGGCTTAAAATCTAAGCAATCTAGTCAGATTGCTTAGATTTTAAGCAGCGATAGCTCCGTGAGTACCCCCCTTTAGACCAGAAAACATAGAGAGCCATAATGAACAATGGATGGGGGTTATAGGTACAATATCAGGATTCCCCTCTCAATGAATATTCCAATATTTGTTGATATTGTACTGATAAAGGAATCAGTGATAAAGGAGTGTACAGTATGTATATTATCAACAGGCATTGTGGGTGGATGGGTAAAGGCAACATATGGGGATTGTATAAGATCGTTGTGCATAGGTCCAAATTACATTGTCCAATTTGTTTCTGAAATGTGGCCAGGTGAATTATCAGAGGTTTTTATTGGACTCTGAATGGTTAACTTGGAGAGGGTTATTATCTGAAATCTTCCTCCTCATTACATTCCCTGAGTACCATAATTTTTTTTACGGCACCCCTAGGCCAAACATTTTTTGAGGAATTTAGAAAGAAATATTAAATTAAGCAAATTGTGTTTATGTCATCGTTACGTACAATTGTGTTGTGAGGGACAAGATTTGCTTCTGTTCGATCACATATTTTATGATTGGCAGACTACAGCACTGGTTTTGAATATTACACTGAACATAAATAATTTGAATTGCTCCTGGACCTCCAATCCAAGGCACCCCTGCAAGTTTGAGAACAACTCGGGTAAACAGTAATCAATTAGATGGTTCTTTCAAGCCATACTCAACCCTGTTTCTAGGATACCAAATTTCACAGGATATAATAATGAGTTTCCTGTACAGGTTTATCCCAAAATTGTGGGGATTGAGAAGAGAATTAAAATGACAGGACAGGAGAGAGATGGTTAGTTCAGTTCATTGTGATATTTTCTCAAGGGGATGTAGTTAATATCCGGCAGTTGAGATCCCGGCGGTCAGAATACCGATGCCAGGATCTCGACTGCTGAGAATTCTGACAGTTGCGCAAGGGCTATTCCCACTCGTGAGCGTCCACGACACCTATAGAGTGGGAATAGAACCTGTGGCAAGTGCAATGAACCACCAAGCCCGCAGTGTGGTGAGTGCAGTGAACACGCAAGTGCTCGATCCACTGTCGGCATTCTGGCGGCCGGGATCCCGGTGTCGATACACTGAACTCCGGGATCCTGATGCTTCAATTCCTGACAGAGTACTGTAAATTGGAGTGTGGAATTTCATCTCTGCCAGTTGGGGAATTACAATACTCGAAAGTGGGGAGAAGGCCAAGCATTGGAGTTTTAGTATTCCACTGGTTCTTGCACCTGGGAGTCGTGACTCTGGCTGTGCATACTGTGGAGAGGGAACAAATTGACAGGATACTGGGGTGTGGAGTGCTGTCTCCTACAGTCCAGTAACATGAACTAAGGCATAGTTGATTCTCTTTCATTTGTTAAGATACATTGTTCTATTTTTTTTCTCGTACTTTATTATATTGTTACTTACTTTTTTTCTTATAAAGAACCAGTTGTGTCTCCTCTATTTCCTTGCTTGGGGGACTCTGAATCATAAGAAAACTTTGGGTTACCTAGTAAGCTTAGGCTACATATGCAGGAGTTACACAATTATTATCATTCTTATTATTACAATTCATTATTCACACAATTAAAAACTAGTTATATGGTGATTATTCACACAATGTAATATAATTATTATGACTCTATCCTTGTTTTAGCTAAACACTCTTGTTTTCTTCACAAAGCACATTAAATTCCCTAACCAATCAGAGAGCTCTCTCTGTATAACTGTAAATAAAAGTTCCTGATGTTGTAGTTGCTGGGGAGTATACATTGATGTATTACCAAGCTATGGCAGTGTGCTGTTTACTAGAGAATGTTTGTTACCAGGGATTTTGCATAATTTAGCATTAATATGCTTTATAAAGGTGATAAGGGAGTCCTAGCCCTGGGTTTGAGAAGCAAATAATTAAATGTATCTCTAGGCTATATTTTTTTGTTTTGAACAGGGAAAAATTGGTACTAATTAACTCTTATATTTAAAAAAAATAGATATCAAGAATTTACATTTTACTATTTCATTGATTTGTATTTTTTTTTTTTAAGTAAGGAAAGCTATCAGACTACTGACTGTTCCTCATCAAGCACTAATTAGATTACTTGTTAGTCTGGTTTATCAAAGCAGGAAATACTTAAGTGTCACAGCTGGTCTCAAGATAAATATCCTGCACCGAGATTTTAAATGAAAACAATTATCTCTATATTGGGGTAGTATTTCACAAACGACTACACAGTAAAAATGACGAAAAACAAAAGCTATCATGCTCGCTCTCATTACTGTGCTGGGAGCCCTAACTGTACTGCTGTATTCCAGTTTGTCACTCCTTCCCGAAAAGAAGTCATTTTAGCATAATGAAAATCTGAACACATAAGCAAAGAGCTCTGCTTTGCTATCAGGGGAACAGAATGCATGTTCTTTAATAAAATCTAATAAAAGGAAGTAGCCTGATTTACTTTTGAAGTGCTCCACTATCAAGTTAACCCGTTTGGTACTATTACTTTATGCCATAGCAATAGGGTGACTTGCCAGCAGCAATACACAATAAAAGCATGAAATAAACACAAATAGTGTTGTAATTAGTAAGAAAATAATGAATGCTCTCCATGGCTTTTTATGTAGAGTATATAACAAGAGATGTTTTGGTCACAAATTGGATTACTGGTAGTTTAGAGACATGCAGTGCTATACAAATGTATGGGTTGGGTCTGTAATGCTGGCAATCGGCATCCCGGAGGTCAGCATCCCAACCATGGGATCCTGGCCGCAAGAATAATGGCGGGGGGCAAGCGCAAAGGAGCCCCATGCGGGCTTGGTGGCTCGCTGCGCTCACCACAGGTTCTATTACCACTCTATGGGTGATGTGGACAATAGAATAGCCCCTGTTTCCCAGCATTCCGGCATTGTAAGCAGTCAGGATTCTGGCATTGGTATCCTGACCGCCGGCAAAGCAACTACATCCCAAACATACAGCATGCCTGTTCAAGTAAGTTCACTAAAGTCAAAAAGGATACTGTATATATAAGCTAACTATACATACATACAATAGGCTTACTCATGAATTCCACAGGTTCTGTGGCTGGCTGACTTCAAGCCTGCATTTTACCTGGTTTTAATCATCTGCAGAACATGTGTAATTCAGGAGTGTCCTTGCTTATTAAAGGATATCATGGTATGCCTAATGTATGTATGTACAGTATATATATATATAAATTGTGTGTATGTATGTGTATGTATGTATATATATATATATATAGAAAGTATTTGGCAGCACTCCCAGTCTCAGAACATCAATGTCCGGTGCCCTCACGAACCCGTATGGCGGCGGGTGAAATACAGAATCTTGTCGGCGGCACTCCGGTATACAAATAGGTATAAACACAGGTACGTGGAAACAACGTTTCGAAGTTTTATTTACTTCGTCCTCAGGTTATGAGGACGAAGTAAATAAAACTTCGAAACGTTGTTTCCACGTACCTGTGTTTGTACCTATTTGTATACCGGAGTGCCGCCGACAAGATTCTATATATATATATATATATATATATATATATATATATATTTTGATAATGTCGATTATCTTACAGGAAAGAAAGCTATACCTTAAACACACCTTAAATACACTTTAAACCTTTAGCCGCTGCGGATATACTTAATACACACGCTACGTACTTTATACACTGTTTGCGTATGGAGTCCCGTATCACTGTACGGACTTAGCGTACAAACGCCGCGCTGGAGGTACAAAGTACACACAGCGCGCACACACCCAGAGATACACTTTAAACCTTATACAGCAATGCGATGCGTTACTAATACACTCTTAAACCTTAGCAGGAAAAGGAAGACACAACACCGATTTGTAGTTAAACCACTGGGTTCCGACACCACAGCGTAATATTTGCTGAAAGGGGGTTTACAATACAAATCATACACTACAATACAAGATAATATAACAGAATAAAGGCTACAGTCAATGTACATACGTGATTGGAATCGCTTGCGCAACCCGGCGGGTCCCCGGTCATCTGATAGATAACTTTGTGAGTCTTGTGACAGGCCAGGCTGCAGCAGGCCTTATTTATACAATTCTTCCAAAAGCAATACAATGGATACTGTAATCTCTTTGTCCATTGGACACAGGAATGCAGTTTTACAGTACAGGAGAGGTCATAGGTCGATTTGAAAAGGTAGGCGATGTCTTTCCCAACTGCTCTTGTGGGTGGTCTCCTCTGGATTCCCGCCGCATACATAATATACAGTAAATACAGTTTATATCTATATTCTGCTTCTGCACATAACTATCCGCAGGAACATGCGATCTTCCGCAGACCAACACCGGAATGTTACCCTTAAAATACCCTACAGCTGGTTACCAAACACCACCTTATAACCTTAGTCTGTCCCCTCTTATCCTGTAAAGGTGAATCCCTTTGTTCTGAAATCATTTAAACTGTTATTACTTTCTGATGTGGTGCAGGGGGACTATGTGTACAATGTGCACTATTTGGATTAAATATGTAATGTGTTTTGATAGCTCTCCATGCGTTCACAGACTCTACCGTAAATACCCATACCATGCGCTGATGCGCACGACCGCGGGAGCGACCATGCGCAAATTGCGAATATGTGCACGCACAGCAGAACAAGTACACGCGCGGAGGCCATCTGTGTGTTGTTTGTACGTGATGTGTGTACTGCAATATTTTTCGACTTTGACAATATATATATATCCCATACTGTCACCTAATACTTAAACGGTAGCACAAGGGTGCTGCCCGAGACAAGTCCTAGAATAAGGAATAGTACGGGTATTATGTGTATTATTAACCTAGGTCTTGTGTAGAGTGGAGTGGTTGAGTTTGGAGACAGTACCACCCATAACAATTCTGGGCCCTTGCACAAATTTTGATTTTGAACCCTCCTTGAGAAATGAGTTTGAAAAATTTTATATCTTGCAATTTGTTGTAACTGTTCATTGGTATTCACTGCAAAATGTGGTAATTCAATTATTCATAATTAGGTTGTCATCTCTTGCTCGTCAGGAATGTCCTCTGTTCAAGTAGCCAGGATTATAACAACCTGTACAGTACTTTATCAAGTTTTTCAAATGTTCATAGCGGAACATTGTACATAAGGGGGGTCATTCCGAGTTGTTCGCTCGTTGCCGATTTTCGCTATATTGCGATTAGTCGCTTACTGCCCATGCGCAAGGTTCGCAGAGCGCATGCACTTAGTTATTTTACACAAAAGTTAGGTATTAAACTCATGGCATAACGAGGATTTGTCATTGTTCTGATGATCGTACTGTGATTAACAGGAATTGGGTGTTTCTGGGCGGAAACTGGCCGTTTTCTGGGAGTGTGCGAAAAAACTTTGGCATTTCTGGGAAAAACGGGGGAGTGTCTGAAGAAACGGGGGAGTGTCTGGGCGAACGCTGGGTGTGTTTGTGACGTCAAACCAGGAACGAAACTGACTGAACTGATCGCAATGGCTGAGTAAGTCTCGAGCTACTCAGAAACTGCTAAGAAATTTCTATTCGCAGGGCCGTTTCTAGCCAATTTGGCTCCCAGTGCGAGATTTAAAAATGCGCCCCCCCCCATTAACATATGAAAAAATGCGCCCCCCCCCCCCATAGATATAAAGAGGAAAAGTATGCACGCACCTTTGGCGCGCGCGCTCCTCGCAAGGGAGCGTGGCCTCGTTAAAATGGGCGTGGCTTTGTTAAGATGGGTGTGGCCTCATCTGATCTCATCATCATGGCCACCACAGGATAAAAAAAAAAGTCCTCATTTTACACATTACAGCAGGCACGCGACCCCATTTTACACAGCACGGCAGGCAAGTGTCCCCATTTTACACAGCACGGTAGGCAAGTGTCCCCATTTTACACTTTGAGGCAGGCACGTGCCCCCATTTTACACATTGCGGCAGGAAAGAGTCCCCATTTTACACATTGCGGCAGGCATGTGTCCCCATTTTACACATTGCGGCAGGAAAGTGTCCCCATTTTACACAGTACGGCAGTCACGTGCCCCCATTTTACACATTGCGGCAGGAAAGTGTCCCCATTTTACACAGTACGGCAGGTGGGGGGGGGGGGGGAGGGAGAGAGGGAGAGGGGCTGACTTACATTTGAAGCGGTTCATTCCGTGAAATCCCGCCCCCCGAGCTGGGCACTCGGGAAGAGAGGGGAGGGGGGTTTGAAAGTGCTCAGCTCGCCCGCCGCAAGAAACGGCACTGTCTATTCGCAATTCTGCTAATCTTTCTATCGCAATTCTGCTAAGCTAAAATACACTCCCAGAGGGCGGCGGCTTAGCGTGTGCAATGCTGCTAAAAGCAGCTAGCGAGCGAACAACTCGGAATGAGGGCCAAGGTACTGAGTGTTGCAGCAGTTTATTATTACTGCATATGTGCAGGGCAAATGGAGGCAGACACACGTAGGTGTAATGATGTTCTGTTAGCTGGGTATATGGTGTTACTTTCACATAGTTAATATGCACATATGTTTCACCTTGTGGTTCTGTAATCCAGGAGAAAGGAAATTATTATTCCAATTACTGCAGCATATTCCAAGGCTCAAGAAACTGGATGGCGAATGGCAATGAGTAGATTTGCTCAGTGCAGGGAGTGGAGCTTTTTAAGAACACATACAGACAGACTGTTGTAAAAATGTCTATAACTGTCAAAGTAATAAGGCTCCAGAACACCTTTTAACTAGAGATGAGCGGGTTCGGTTTCTCTGAATCCGAACCCGCCAGAACTTCATGTTTTTTTTCACGGGTCCGAGCGACTCGGATCTTCCCGCCTTGCTCGGTTAACCCGAGCGCGCCCGAACGTCATCATGACGCTGTCGGATTCTCGCGAGGCTCGGATTCTATCGCGAGACTCGGATTCTATATAAGGAGCCCGCGTCGCCGCCATTTTCACACGTGCATTGAGATTGATAGGGAGAGGACGTGGCTGGCGTCCTCTCCGTTTAGAATTAGAATAGATTAGAGAGACACTTGATTTACTAATTTTGGGGAGCATTAGGAGTACTCAGTAGTGTACAGTGCAGAGTTTTGCTGATAGTGACCAGTGACCACCACTTTTATTTATAATCCGTTCTCTGCCTGAAAAAAGCGATACACAGCACACAGTGACTCAGTCACATACCATATCTGTGTGCACTGCTCAGGCTCAGGCCAGTGTGCTGCATCATCTATTATCTATATATAATATTATATATATCTGTCTGACTGCTCAGCTCACACAGCTTATAATTGTGGGGGAGACTGGGGAGCACTACTGCAGTGCCAGTTATAGGTTATAGCAGGAGCCAGGAGTACATAATATATTATATAGTGAGTGACCACCAGACACACAGTGCAGTTTATTTAATATATCCGTTCTCTGCCTGAAAAAAGCGATACACACAGTGACTCAGTCAGTCACATACCATATCTGTGTGCACTGCTCAGGCTCAGGCCAGTGTGCTGCATCATCTATATATATATTATATATCTGTCTGACTGCTCAGCTCACACAGCTTATAATTGTGGGGGAGACTGGGGAGCACTACTGCAGTGCCAGTTATAGGTTATAGCAGGAGCCAGGAGTACATAATATTATATTAAAATTAAACAGTGCACACTTTTGCTGCAGGAGTGCCACTGCCAGTGTGACTAGTGACCAGTGACCTGACCACCAGTATATAATATTAGTAGTATACTATCTCTTTATCAACCAGTCTATATTAGCAGCAGACACAGTACAGTGCGGTAGTTCACGGCTGTGGCTACCTCTGTGTCGGCACTCGGCAGCCCGTCCATAATTGTATATACCACCTAACCGTGGTTTTTTTTTCTTTCTTTATACATACATACTAGTTACGAGTATACTATCTCTTTATCAACCAGTCTATATATTAGCAGCAGACACAGTACAGTGCGGTAGTTCACGGCTGTGGCTACCTCTGTGTCGGCACTCGGCAGCCCGTCCATAATTGTATATACCACCTAACCGTGGTTTTTTTTTCTTTCTTTATACATACATACTAGTTACGAGTATACTATCTCTTTATCAACCAGTCTATATATTAGCAGCAGACACAGTACAGTGCGGTAGTTCACGGCTGTGGCTACCTCTGTGTCGGCACTCGGCAGCCCGTCCATAATTGTATATACCACCTAACAGTGGTTTTTTTTTCTTTCTTTATACATACATACTAGTTACGAGTATACTATCTCTTTATCAACCAGTCTATATATTAGCAGCAGACACAGTACAGTGCGGTAGTTCACGGCTGTGGCTACCTCTGTGTCGGCACTCGGCAGCTTGTCCATAATTGTATATACCACCTAACCGTGGTTTTTTTTTCTTTCTTTATACATACATACTAGTTACGAGTATACTATCTCTTTATCAACCAGTCTATATATTAGCAGCAGACACAGTACAGTGCGGTAGTTCACGGCTGTGGCTACCTCTGTGTCGGCACTCGGCAGCCCGTCCATAATTGTATATACCACCTAACCGTGGTTTTTTTCCCTTTCTTTATACATACATACTAGTTACGAGTATACTATCTCTTTATCAACCAGTCTATATATTAGCAGCAGACACAGTACAGTGCGGTAGTTCACGGCTGTGGCTACCTCTGTGTCGGCACTCGGCAGCCCGTCCATAATTGTATATACCACCTAACCGTGGTTTTTTTTTCTTTCTTTATACATACATACTAGTTACGAGTATACTATCTCTTTATCAACCAGTCTATATATTAGCAGCAGACACAGTACAGTGCGGTAGTTCACGGCTGTGGCTACCTCTGTGTCGGCACTCGGCAGCCCGTCCATAATTGTATATACCACCTAACCGTGGTTTTTTTTTCTTTCTTTATACATACATACTAGTTACGAGTATACTATCTCTTTATCAACCAGTCTATATATTAGCAGCAGACACAGTACAGTGCGGTAGTTCACGGCTGTGGCTACCTCTGTGTCGGCACTCGGCAGCCCGTCCATAATTGTATATACCACCTAACCGTGGTTTTTTTTTCTTTCTTTATACATACATACTAGTTACGAGTATACTATCTCTTTATCAACCAGTCTATATATTAGCAGCAGACACAGTACAGTGCGGTAGTTCACGGCTGTGGCTACCTCTGTGTCGGCACTCGGCAGCCCGTCCATAATTGTATATACCACCTAACCGTGGTTTTTTTTTCTTTCTTTATACATACATACTAGTTACGAGTATACTATCTCTTTATCAACCAGTCTATATATTAGCAGCAGACACAGTACAGTGCGGTAGTTCACGGCTGTGGCTACCTCTGTGTCGGCACTCGGCAGCCCGTCCATAATTGTATATACCACCTAACCGTGGTTTTTTTTTCTTTCTTTATACATACATACTAGTTACGAGTATACTATCTCTTTATCAACCAGTCTATATATTAGCAGCAGACACAGTACAGTGCGGTAGTTCACGGCTGTGGCTACCTCTGTGTCGGCACTCGGCAGCCCGTCCATAATTGTATACTAGTATCCAATCCATCCATCTCCATTGTTTACCTGAGGTGCCTTTTAGTTGTGCCTATTAAAATATGGAGAACAAAAATGTTGAGGTTCCAAAATTAGGGAAAGATCAAGATCCACTTCCACCTCGTGCTGAAGCTGCTGCCACTAGTCATGGCCGAGACGATGAAATGCCAGCAACGTCGTCTGCCAAGGCCGATGCCCAATGGCATAGTACAGAGCATGTCAAAACCAAAACACCAAATATCAGTAAAAAAAGGACTCCAAAACCTAAAATAAAATTGTCGGAGGAGAAGCGTAAACTTGCCAATATGCCATTTACCACACGGAGTGGCAAGGAACGGCTGAGGCCCTGGCCTATGTTCATGGCTAGTGGTTCAGCTTCACATGAGGATGGAAGCACTCAGCCTCTCGCTAGAAAACTGAAAAGACTCAAGCTGGCAAAAGCACCGCAAAGAACTGTGCGTTCTTTGAAATCCCAAATCCACAAGGAGAGTCCAATTGTGTCGGTTGCGATGCCTGACCTTCCCAACACTGGACGTGAAGAGCATGCGCCTTCCACCATTTGCACGCCCCCTGCAAGTGCTGGAAGGAGCACCCGCAGTCCAGTTCCTGATAGTCAGATTGAAGATGTCAGTGTTGAAGTACACCAGGATGAGGAGGATATGGGTGTTGCTGGCGCTGGGGAGGAAATTGACCAGGAGGATTCTGATGGTGAGGTGGTTTGTTTAAGTCAGGCACCCTGGGAGACACCTGTTGTCCGTGGGAGGAATATGGCCGTTGACATGCCAGGTGAAAATACCAAAAAAATCAGCTCTTCGGTGTGGAGGTATTTCACCAGAAATGCGGACAACAGGTGTCAAGCCGTGTGTTCCCTTTGTCAAGCTGTAATAAGTAGGGGTAAGGACGTTAACCACCTCGGAACATCCTCCCTTATACGTCACCTGCAGCGCATTCATAATAAGTCAGTGACAAGTTCAAAAACTTTGGGTGACAGCGGAAGCAGTCCACTGACCAGTAAATCCCTTCCTCTTGTAACCAAGCTCACGCAAACCACCCCACCAACTCCCTCAGTGTCAATTTCCTCCTTCCCCAGGAATGCCAATAGTCCTGCAGGCCATGTCACTGGCAATTCTGACGAGTCCTCTCCTGCCTGGGATTCCTCCGATGCATCCTTGCGTGTAACGCCTACTGCTGCTGGCGCTGCTGTTGTTGCCGCTGGGAGTCGATGGTCATCCCAGAGGGGAAGTCGTAAGCCCACTTGTACTACTTCCAGTAAGCAATTGACTGTTCAACAGTCCTTTGCGAGGAAGATGAAATATCACAGCAGTCATCCTACTGCAAAGCGGATAACTGAGTCCTTGACAACTATGTTGGTGTTAGACGTGCGTCCGGTATCCGCCGTTAGTTCACAGGGAACTAGACAATTTATTGAGGCAGTGTGCCCCCGTTACCAAATACCATCTAGGTTCCACTTCTCTAGGCATGCGATACCGAGAATGTACACGGACGTCAGAAAAAGACTCACCAGTGTCCTAAAAAATGCAGTTGTACCCAATGTCCACTTAACCACGGACATGTGGACAAGTGGAGCAGGGCAGGGTCAGGACTATATGACTGTGACAGCCCACTGGGTAGATGTATGGACTCCCGCCGCAAGAACAGCAGCGGCGGCACCAGTAGCAGCATCTCGCAAACGCCAACTCTTTCCTAGGCAGGCTACGCTTTGTATCACCGCTTTCCAGAATACGCACACAGCTGAAAACCTCTTACGGCAACTGAGGAAGATCATCGCGGAATGGCTTACCCCAATTGGACTCTCCTGTGGATTTGTGGCATCGGACAACGCCAGCAATATTGTGTGTGCATTAAATCTGGGCAAATTCCAGCACGTCCCATGTTTTGCACATACCTTGAATTTGGTGGTGCAGAATTTTTTAAAAAACGACAGGGGCGTGCAAGAGATGCTGTCGGTGGCCAGAAAAATTGCGGGACACTTTCGGCGTACAGGCACCACGTACAGAAGACTGGAGCACCACCAAAAACTACTGAACCTGCCCTGCCATCATCTGAAGCAAGAAGTGGTAACGAGGTGGAATTCAACCCTCTATATGCTTCAGAGGTTGGAGGAGCAGCAAAAGGCCATTCAAGCCTATACAATTGAGCACGATATAGGAGATGGAATGCACCTGTCTCAAGTGCAGTGGAGAATGATTTCAACGTTGTGCAAGGTTCTGATGCCCTTTGAACTTGCCACACGTGAAGTCAGTTCAGACACTGCCAGCCTGAGTCAGGTCATTCCCCTCATCAGGCTTTTGCAGAAGAAGCTGGAGGCATTGAAGAAGGAGCTAAAAGGGAGCGATTCCGCTAGGCATGTGGGACTTGTGGATGCAGCCCTTAATTCGCTTAACAAGGATTCACGGGTGGTCAATCTGTTGAAATCAGAGCACTACATTTTGGCCACCGTGCTCGATCCTAGATTTAAAGCCTACCTTGGATCTCTCTTTCCGGCAGACACAGGTCTGCTGGGGTTGAAAGACCTGCTGGTGACAAAATTGTCAAGTCAAGCGGAACGCGACCTGTCAACATCTCCTCCTTCACATTCTCCCGCAACTGGGGGTGCGAGGAAAAGGCTCAGAATTCCGAGCCCACCCGCTGGCGGTGATGCAGGGCAGTCTGGAGCGACTGCTGATGCTGACATCTGGTCCGGACTGAAGGACCTGACAACGATTACGGACATGTCGTCTACTGTCACTGCATATGATTCTCTCAACATTGATAGAATGGTGGAGGATTATATGAGTGACCGCATCCAAGTAGGCACGTCACACAGTCCGTACTTATACTGGCAGGAAAAAGAGGCAATTTGGAGGCCCTTGCACAAACTGGCTTTATTCTACCTAAGTTGCCCTCCCACAAGTGTGTACTCCGAAAGAGTGTTTAGTGCCGCCGCTCACCTTGTCAGCAATCGGCGTACGAGGTTACATCCAGAAAATGTGGAGAAGATGATGTTCATTAAAATGAATTATAATCAATTCCTCCGCGGAGACATTGACCAGCAGCAATTGCCTCCACAAAGTACACAGGGAGCTGAGATGGTGGATTCCAGTGGGGACGAATTGATAATCTGTGAGGAGGGGGATGTACACGGTGATATATCGGAGGGTGAAGATGAGGTGGACATCTTGCCTCTGTAGAGCCAGTTTGTGCAAGGAGAGATTAATTGCTTCTTTTTTGGGGGGGGTCCAAACCAACCCGTCATATCAGTCACAGTCGTGTGGCAGACCCTGTCACTGAAATGATGGGTTGGTTAAAGTGTGCATGTCCTGTTTTGTTTATACAACATAAGGGTGGGTGGGAGGGCCCAAGGACAATTCCATCTTGCACCTCTTTTTTCTTTTCTTTTTCTTTGCATCATGTGCTGATTGGGGAGGGTTTTTTTGGAAGGGACATCCTGCGTGCCACTCCTAGATGGGCCCGGTGTTTGTGTCGGCCACTAGGGTCGCTAATCTTACTCACACAGTCAGCTACCTCATTGCGCCTCTTTTTTTCTTTGCGTCATGTGCTGTTTGGGGAGGGTTTTTTGGAAGGGACATCCTGCGTGACACTGCAGTGCCACTCCTAGATGGGCCCGGTGTTTGTGTCGGCCACTAGGGTCGCTAATCTTACTCACACAGCTACCTCATTGCGCCTCTTTTTTTCTTTGCGTCATGTGCTGTTTGGGGAGGGTTTTTTGGAAGGGACATCCTGCGTGACACTGCAGTGCCACTCCTAGATGGGCCCGGTGTTTGTGTCGGCCACTAGGGTCGCTAATCTTACTCACACAGCTACCTCATTGCGCCTCTTTTTTTCTTTGCGTCATGTGCTGTTTGGGGAGGGTTTTTTGGAAGGGCCATCCTGCGTGACACTGCAGTGCCACTCCTAGATGGGCCTGGTGTTTGTGTCGGCCACTAGGGTCGCTAATCTTACTCACACAGCTACCTCATTGCGCCTCTTTTTTTCTTTGCGTCATGTGCTGTTTGGGGAGGGTTTTTTGGAAGGGACATCCTGCGTGACACTGCAGTGCCACTCCTAGATGGGCCCGGTGTTTGTGTCGGCCACTAGGGTCGCTTATCTTACTCACACAGCGACCTCGGTGCAAATTTTAGGACTAAAAATAATATTGTGAGGTGTGAGGTATTCAGAATAGACTGAAAATGAGTGTAAATTATGGTTTTTGAGGTTAATAATACTTTGGGATCAAAATGACCCCCAAATTCTATGATTTAAGCTGTTTTTTAGTGTTTTTTGAAAAAAACACCCGAATCCAAAACACACCCGAATCCGACAAAAAAAATTCGGTGAGGTTTTGCCAAAACGCGGTCGAACCCAAAACACGGCCGCGGAACCGAACCCAAAACCAAAACACAAAACCCGAAAAATTTCAGGCGCTCATCTCTACTTTTAACTGACCTGCAAATCATCCACATTACAAGTCCACATTTATGGATATTGTACAGACTAGAGCAGGAAATAAACACATGTGATACAATCTGTACCTGTTCCAGGACTCCTGGGATCTGTTAATAAAGATTTCTACATTAACAATCTTACATATTGCACATACCACATTCTGTCTCATTTTGTACCAGAAATAGACACTGAGGGCAGCAATGTTTTTGAGAATTTCAAAGATAAAGAGAAATAAACATCAACCTTTTGATTATTATCTCTCATTACTATTATTAATATGACACAACTTTTAATAAAGGAATCCAGTCTGAAAAGTTGTTGTTTTTTTGTGTTTGTCTCATGAATTTGTGAAAATGATATGGCTGAATATGCCTTCATGTTCACATTGTCTAATATTATTTATGCTCATATGCAGAGCTAGACGTGCCTCAGTTAAACATATTTACCGTAGAACCTTTCTTTGCCCACAAAGGACTCAATTTCTAGTAAATAGCTCAGTTCCCAAAAGATAGATTTCTTACTGAGTTCCAGTGATTAGTCACAATTTATTCCATGACATCATAGCTAAGCTGTAAACATGCTGGAAAACTGTCTGCCTCAAATGTTTTATATCTGACTATTAATCATATCTACTGAGTACACAGAAATTCCAGCCCTGTTTGTTCAATATGTCTATATATTATATTTGCCCTATAAAATAATGAATTTGTTGGGATTTGATTTAGGGTTTCATTTTTATATACGTATACACTTATCTTAATATATATGAATAATGTACCTTTTGTCTGGAGGTTTTTTTTCCTACACAGCAAAGGTCATATGCACGTGTGTACCGTGCCTTAACTTAGTTAAGATTATAAGCAGAATTAAGGGTAAGCGCTATCAAAAGTCTGAAAATTAGCTAGTCTCTTCACATGTAAAAATGTAAGTACAGTATGTGTACAGCACCAGAAAAGGGTGACACTGCAACCTGATTAAATAATGTCAAGATGTTGTGTCATCGGGATGGACCACCAGGGAAGTATGGCACTGTCCTGAGTGTCATCAGGATGCTACCGACAGTTGTACAGGCTTGCTCCTGGCAGTACTGCAGCAGTTATGCTTGCTGCAGGGTGCTATAGTGCTATTTGAGTGTTAAAAGATGCACAAAGTGGGTGTCTCAGTGCCGGCACATTCAGATGCACAGCTATACATCAAGAAAGCGCCTGCACTGGTATTTGCATAAAGTCATAGAAGCAAGGGTTGAGGCTGGGAGACCAGTGCAGGGGATCCCGGCGGTCAGCATACTTACCCCGGGATCCCGGCAGCAGAATGCTGGTGGTGGGTATGGGGGGGTGGGCGAGAGCAACAAGGCCCTTTAGTGGGCTCGCTGTGCTCGCCACAGGTTCTATTACCACTCCTATGAATGTTGTGGACACCCAGGGAATGGTCCCTGTCAGTCGGCATGCCGACTGTCTGGATGGGAAGCGGGCAGAATCCCGGAAGTGGCATGATGACCGCCGGGATCCCGAGCGCCAGTCACAGGACCGTATCCCAAAAGCAAGACTGTCAAAAGACACACAGATGGATTAAAAAGTGTGTTACTGACTAACAGGTTTGTACACCATAAAAGGATATCCAAGGATACAGTATTTAAATTATATAAAATGTTATAATACAGGTTAAACTCGATGGACTCGATTGTCTTTTTTCAACCTCATCAACTACAGTATGTAACTATGTAACATCAGCCATCTAATTCATTGTAGAGATAAGAGCAGTTTAATGCCTGTCTGATGTTCGCTATTTTACATTTCTAAATGATGTCTATCCATGATATGCACAGGGAGAGACGTCAGAAGCACATGCATATCTGCCATGCTGTGTTTACATGTTTTTCGAGCGCGCACTTAACTATAAATGTGCACGGACCTCCATGTTTTGGTTTTGGTTCTACTTTACACTGTCATCGTGTTTTGATTTTGCCAAAACCACCCTCAAGTGTTTTGGTTCGGATTCGGTTTTTAGTTCAGTTATAAATAAAAAAAAACTATAATCATTGATAAAAAATAGGATTTTAATTACCTACCAGTAAATCCTTTTCTCGTAGTCAGTAGAGGATGCTGGGGTTCCATTTCGTACCATGGGGTATAGACGGGTCCTTTGGGAGCCATTGGCACTTTAAGAGTTTAATAGTGTGGGCTAGCTCCTCCATCTATCCCCTCCTACCAGACTCAGTCTAGAAACTGTGCCCGAGGAGACGGACATACTTCAAGAGAAGGAAATACACAGATAGTGATGAGATTCACACCAGCTCACACCGAATTGAAAAACCATGATGACCAGCATGCAACATGGAGAAACCATGCTAACCAGCATGCAATATGGAGAAGCCATGCAAACCAGCATGCAACTTGAAGAAATCAAAACGAACCAGCATGAAACATGAAGAAACCATGCCAATTGGCATGCAACATGAAGAAACCATGTTAACTATCATGCAACATGAAGAAACCATGCTAAGCAGCACGCGACATGAAGAAACCATGCTAATCAGCAGGAAAGAGGAACAGCAACAGCTGAACCAATACATAACCAAGCAAGAATGCAGGAAAACGAAGCGCTGGGCGGGCACCCAGCATCCTCTACGGACTAAGAGAAAAGGATTTACTGGTAGGTAAGTAAAATCCTATTTTCTCTTACGTCCTAGAGGATGTTGGGGTTACATTTAGTACCATGGGGATGTACCAAAGCTCCCTGTATGGGAGGCTCCTGCAGAACAGATTGACCAAACTTAAGGTCCTCAGAGGCCAAAGCATCAAACTTGTAGAACTTACCCAACATGTTCGACCCTGACCTAGTAGTTGCCCAACAAAGCTGCCAAGTTGAGACACCCCGGACAGCCGCCCAGGAAGAACCCACTTTACGGGTAAGAGTGGGCCTCAACAGAATTTGGACACGGCAATCCTGCCGTAGAATAAGCACGCTAAATAGTAAACCTGATCCAGCGAGAAATCGTCTGCTTAGAAGCAGGACACCCAACCTTGTTGGGATCATAAAGGACAAACAGAGCGTCCGACTTTCTGTGACGAGAAGTTCTCTTCACATAAATCTTCAAAGCCCTTACAACATCCAAGGATTTTGAAGTGATTGAGGAGTCAGTAGCCACTGGCACCACAATAGGTTGGTTGATATGAAAAGCCAACACAACCTTTGGGAGAAAGTGCTGAAGCATTCTGAGCTCTGCCTTATCTTCATGGAAAATCAAGTAGGGTCTCTTGTAGGACAATGCCCCCAGCTCTGACACACGCCTAGCAGATGACAATGCCAACAGTGTGACCGCCTTCCAAGTAGGAAACTTGACCTCAACCTCCTGAAGAGGTTCGAACCAATCTGATTGCAGGAACTGCAGCACCACATTAAGATCCCACGGTGCCGTAGGAGGCAAAAAAGGTGGTTGGATGTGCAGAACCCCTTTCAAGAAAGTCTGAACCTCAGGGAGAGCAGCCAATTGGTTCTGGAAGAAAATGGACAGGGCCGAAATCTGGACTTCTGTGGAGCCCAAGCGTATGCCCACATCCACACCTGCTTGCAGAAAGAGGAGAAACCGTCCCAGTTGAAACTCCACCATAGGAAACTTCTTGGATCCACACCAAGACACATACTTTTTCCAAAACCGATGGTAATCTTTAGACGTTACTCCCTCCCTAGCCTGTATCAGGGTAGAAATGACCTTTCTCGGAATGCCCTTCCGAGTTAAAATCAGGCGTTCAACCTCCATGCCATCAAACATAGCCGCGGGAAGTCTTGATAAGTGAACGGCCCCTATTGCAGAAATTCATTGCGAAGAGGAAAAGGCCTTCGATCCTCCAGCAGTAAGTCCAGGAGATCCGCATACCAAGCCCTTCTGGGCCAGTCCTTGGGATGAGTGGAAATGGAGGGAACACATACACTGACTGGAACACCCACAGAGTTACCAGGGCATCCACCGCCACTGCATGTGTGTCTCTTGACCTAGAACAGTACCTCCGAAGCCTCTTGTTGAGGCGAGAGGTCATTATGCCTATCTGAGGTACACCCCATCGGTTTGTGACCTCTACAAATACCTCCGGATGGAGGCCCCATTCTCCTGGAAGGAGATTGAGTCCGCTGAGGAAGTCCGCTTCCCAGTTGTCCACTCCCGGAACGAAGATTGCTGACAGCGCCACCGCGTGATTTTCTGCCCAGAGGAGGATTCTTGTCACCTCTGACATTACAGCTCTGCTCTTCGTTCCACCCTGTCAGTTTATGTAGGACACCGCCGTTACATTGTCCGACTGAACCTGAATGGCCTGATCTTGAAGAAGATGTGCCGCTAGTAGAAGGCCATTGAACCCGGCCCTTAGCTCCCAGAATGTTTATCGGAAGGATGGATTCCAGACTTGACCACTTTCCGTAGAAGTTTTCCCCTTGGATGACAGCTCCCCAACCTCTGTCGAGAAGATAAGAAGTTTGCAGCCACCAGAGGAATTAAATTCTGGCTTTCGGCAACAGGCGTATTTGCTGGTGCATATGAAGATGAGATCCCTATCATTTGACTAGGAGATCCAGTTGGAAAGACCATGCAAGGAACCTTCCGTACTGTCGAGCCTCGTAGGAGGCAACCATCTTCCCCATAAGGGGAATGTACTGATGAACCGATATCCAGGCTGGCTTCAGGACATCCATGAACATTGATTGGATCACCAACGCTTTCTCCACTGGTAGAAACACCCTCTGCACTTGCAGGTTGAGAATCATCTCCAGGAAGGAGCGCCTCCTTGACGGTTGCAAATGTGAAATTGGAAGCTTCAGGACCCACCCAAGATCCCGGCACAGTGAATGTTAGAAAACAACACTCTGTAACAACATCTCCGTGGAGGATGTTAAGGTCATCCAGATATGGAATTATGTCTACTCCTGGTCTGTGGACAGGAGCACAATTGCCGCCATGGCCTTGATGAACACCCCCGGTGTTGCATAGAAGCCAAGTGCAGTGTTTTGAACTAGAAGTGATATAGTTGTAGTGCAACCTTAGATAGGTCTAGAGAGGCGGCCAGATTGGAATGTGAAGGGACGCACCCCTGATATCCCAGGATACCAGGAATTCCCCTACATCTCGACTAGAGATCACCGCTCTCAGACTCCCTCCTGAATTGAACACCCACCAGTAGGGGTCAAATGACCTTATGTTTGAATAGTAACCCCTGTTACATAAATGAGGTGGAAATGGAATAATGACACGTGTTTGACAAATGTTAGAATAGCTTCCAGCAGTATTGTATTTTCAGCCTGAGAAGCTAGTAAGCCTGATTTGAAGAATCTGTTAGGCGGGAGTACTAGAAACTCCAGTCTGCACCCCTGGGCAGCCTAACGTTTCCCAGGGGACTAGGCAGGATATACCTGCTTGATCCCCAGGCAATGAGGTCCATTGTCAAAATGAAGGTTTTGAGAATACCGGACCCGAAACCGTTCCTAGGAACCTGGCGGTGCAGGTTTGCTGGAATTCCCCCACCATCCTCTAAAGGAAGTGGAGAAACCTTTGGGTTTATGTGTAAACATTGTGGTTTAAAGGGATTGCAGTACAGGTGTAGGATCTAATTCCCTGGACTGCGCAGCTGCGGAAGGAAGATTTGTCCACTTACCCGCAGTTGGCTCGGATATTCCCGTATCCCGAGCATCTCAACAGGGCCTCACTGGTTGAAGGGCTGATTCACCATACCTTACTTGGATTCTGTATCCGCAGTCCATTGGTGTAGCCACCATCCCCTGTGTGTCGAAACTGTCAGAGAAGTGGTCCCTGCATTGAGCAGGCCAATATCCTTCATGGCGTCCAGCCGTGAAGCCAGTAGAATCTTGTATATGACACAGAAACAAGTACATGTCACTTCTACACATAGAATCTAAATCATCAAGTAAGGAGCCTGACCACGTTACAATATCACCAGAGATCTACGCAATAGTTGGTATCCGAGTCACACCTTCAGCAGTGTACAATATTAGAGATTAGTCTCATTCTGCGATCAGTCTAATCTTTTATGGAGGTTGTACCAGGGACAGGTAACACAATCTTTTTTGACAATTTAGACACTCATTAGGGATATGGATAAATCTCTGGGTGTACTCAGGTGTTCCCGAATAAGGACTTTAACGTCCTAACAGTGGGAAGGCATTTATTTTATATAAATATATATATATATATATATATATATGTGACCAATGGTGTCTGTAGTAAAGGAACGTAAAATGATTTTTATATAAAAAAGAGCATATTTATTTTACACGAATAAAAATACTGATATCCTTTGGTAGAAAATGCTTAAGCATAAGAATTCATAAAAAATGCATAAAAATACGAACATGTAAAAAGGAGAATTATCTAAAAGTAAAAGGTACACATTAGTTTGTAGTAAATGTGTAAAGGTGCTTATCTTAGGTTCAGGAGGTTGATCTGGGAAGGATCAGAGTGCCCAACGCGTTTCGTCCTTCAGGACTTCATCAAGGGTCTACCCTTGATGAAGTCCTGAAGGACGAAACGCGTTGGGCACTCTGATCCTTCCCAGATCAACCTCCTGAACCTAAGATAAGCACCTTTACACATTTACTACAAACTAATGTGTACCTTTTACTTTTAGATAATTCTCCTTTTTACATGTTCGTATTTTTATGCATTTTTTATGAATTCTTATGCTTAAGCATTTTCTACCAAAGGATATCAGTATTTTTATTCGTGTAAAATAAATATGCTCTTTTTTATATAAAAATAATTTTACGTTCCTTTACTACAGACACCATTGGTCGCTTGTGCCCATATTCTTGATTTCTACAACATTTTTCACAGCAGCTTACCACTGCTGTTTTTATTTAGGGGCCTGCTGACACCCTTTGTACCAAGGGAGTGTATTTTCTGGACATATATTATACACAATTGTGAAGGTTTACATACCACAAGTGGCGCTATTTTTTTCCTCTTTTGCATATATATATATATATATATATATATATATAAAATAATCCTCATCCCTAATAGCCTCAAACATATGTTGCCCCCCTCATATGTCATGCAGTATATGGGCAAGTGTACACTTGTTAAGGTACGTAATTCGGGTGAGAGGTGTAGCTGTGGGATGTTAATCCCCAGACTACTCAAAACTGCGCCTTCTACCCAGTATGGGATATATTTGAAGTAGAGATGTGCAGCTGGCACTTTTCGTGTTTTATGTTTTGGTTTTGGTTCTAATTCCACTTTCGTGTTAAGGTTTTGGCTTGGTTTTGCCAAAACCACCCTTTCGTGTTTTGGTTTTGGTTTTGGATCTGGATGATTTTTTTAAAAAAAACATTAAAACAGCTAAAATCATAGAATTTGGGGGTAATTTTGCTCCTACGGTATTATTAACTTCAATAACATTCATTTCCACTCATTCCCAGTCTATTCTGAACACCTCACAATATTGTTTTTAGGCCTAAAAGTTGCACCGAGGTGGCTGTATGACTAAGCTAAGCGACACAAGTGTGCGGCACAAACACCTGGCCCATCTAGGAGTGGCACTGCAGTTGCAGACAAGATGGCACTATTCAAAAACTAGTCCCCAAACAGCACATGATGAAAAGAAGAAAAAGAGGTGCAATTAGGTAGCTGGATGGCCAAGCTAAGCGACACAAGTGTGCAGCACAAACACCTGGCCCATCTAGGAGTGGCACTGCAGTTACACACAGGATGACACTTAAAAAACTAGTCCCCAAACAGCAGATGATGCAAAGAAGAAAAAGAGGTGCAAGATGGAATTGTCCTTGGGTCCTCCCACCCACCCTTATGTTGTATAAACAGGACATGCACAGTTTAACAAACCCATCATTTCGGTGACACGGCCTGCCACAAGACTGTGGCTGAAATCACTGGTCTGTTTGGGCCCCCACCAAAAAAGAAGCAATCAATCTCTCCTTGCACAAACTGGCTCTACAGAGGCAAGATGTTGACCTCATCATCATCCTCAGATTCCTCACTCCTTTCACTGTATACATCCTCCTCACAGAGTATTAATTCGTCTCCACTGGAATCCACCATCACAAGTCCCTGTGTACTTTCTGTAGGCAATTGCTGGTAAAGGTCTTCACGGAGGAATTTATAATTCATTTTGAAGAACATCCTCTTCTCCACATTTAGTGGAAGTAACCTCCTATGCCGATCGCTGACAAGGTTACCGGCTGCACTAAACACTCTTTCAGAGTACACAATGGAGGGGGGGCAACTTAGGTAAAATAAAGCCAGTTTGTGCAAGGGCCTCCAAATTCCCTCATTTTCCTGCCAGTATACGTACAGACTGTCTGACATGCCTACTTGGATGCTGTCACTCATATAATCCTCCACCATTCTTTCAATGGTGACAGAATCATATGCAGTGACAGTAGACATGTCAGTAATCGTTGGCAGGTCCTTCAGTCCGGACCAGATGTCAGATTTCGCTCCTGACTGCCCTGCATCACCGCCAGCGGGTGGGCTAAGAAATCTTATCCTTTTCCGTGCAGCCCCAGTGGCGGGAGAAATTGAAGGAGGAGCTGTTGACGGGTCACGTTCCACTTCAGTTGACAATTTACTAACCAGCAGGTCTTTGCACCTCTGCAGACTTGTGTCTGCTGGAAAGAGAGATACAACATAGGTTTTAAACCTAGGATCGAGCACGGTGGCCAAAATGTAGTGCTCTGTTTTCAACAGATTGACCACCTTTGAATCCTGGCAAAGCACATGAAGGGCTCCATCCACAAGTCCCACATACTTTGCGGAATCACTCCATCTTAGCTCCTCCTTCAATTTATCCAGCTGCTTCTGCAAAAGCCTGATGGGGGGAATGACTTGACTCAAGCTGGCAGTGTCTGAACTGACTTCACGTGTAGCAAGTTCGAAGGGCTGGAGAACCTTGCACAAGACGGAAATCATTCTCCACTGCACTTGAGTCAGGTGCATTACCCGTCCTTTGCCTATATCGTAAGTGGATGTATAGGCTTGAATGGCCTTTTGCTGCTCCTCCATCCTCTGAAGCATATATATTGTGTTGAATTCAACCTCGTTACCACCTCTTGCTGCAGTTGATGGCGGGGCAGGTTCAGAAGTGTTTGCTGTTGCTCCAGTCTTCGGCACGCAGTGGCAGAATGCCAAAAGTGGCCCGCAATTTTTCAGGTCACCAACAGCATCTCCTGCACACCCCTCTCATTTTTCAAAAAATTCTGCACCACCAAATTCAATGTATGTGCAATATACGGGACATGCTGGAATTTGCCCAGATGTAATGCACGCACAATATTGGTGGCGTTGTGCGATATCACAAATCCCCTGGAGAGTCCAATTGGGGTAAGCCATTCTGCAATGAAATTCCTCAGTTTCCATAAGAGGTTGTCAGCTGTGTGCCTCTTAGGGAAAATGGTGACACATAGCGTAGCCTGCCTAGGAACGAGTTGGCGTTTGTGAGATGCTGCTACTGGTGCCGCTGCTGGTGTTGCTGCGGGAGGCCATACATCTACCCAGTGGGCTGTTACAGTCATATAGTCCATAGTCTGCCCTGTTCCACTTATCCACATGTCCGTGGTTAAGTGGGCACTGGATACAACCGCATTTTGTAGGACACTGGTGACTTTTCCTGACGTCTGTGTACATTCTCGGTATCTCCTGCCTAGAAAAGTGAAACCTAGATGGTATTTGATACCGGGGACACAGTATCTCAAACAATTCTCCAAGCCCCACTAAACTAATGGTGGATACCGGACGCACCTCTTATCACCAACATAGCTGTCAAGACCTCAGTTATCCGCTTTGCAAAAGGATGACTGCTGTCATATTTCATCTTCCTCACAAAGGACTGTTGGACAGTCAATTGCTTACTGGAAGTAGTACAAGTGGTCTTCCGACTTCCCCTCTGGGATTTCGATCGACTCCCAGCAGCAACAACAGCAGCGGCAGCAACAGCAGGCGTACCACTCAAGGATCCTACGGAGGAATCACGGTTAGGAGAGGACTCCTCAGTCTCGACAGTGACATGGCCTGCCGGACTACGGACGTTCCTGACTGAGGAGGATGTTGACATTGAGGGAGTTGGTGGTGTGGCTTGCAGGAGCTTGGGTACAGGAGGAAGAATGGATTTAGGTGTCAGTGGAGTGCTTATGCTCTTACCCAAAGTTTCACAACGTGACACTGACTTCTGATGAATGCGCAGCAGGTGACGTATAAGGGAGGATATTCCTAGGTGGTTAACATTCTTATCCCTACTTATTACAGATTGACAGAGGCAACAGATGGCTTGACACCTGTTGTCTGGATTTGTGGAGAAATTATTCCACACCAAAGAGGTGGCTTTTTTGGTAGTTTGCCCAGGCATCACAATGGGCTTCTTCATCCCAAGGACAACAAGTGTTTCCCCCGGTGCCTGACTTAAACAAACCACATCACCATCAAAATCCTCATCGTCAACTTCCTCCTCAGCGCAAGCAACACCCATATCCTCATCCTGGTGTACTTCAACAGTGACATCTTCAATTTGAATATCAGGAACTGGACTGTGGGCGCTCCTTCCAGCACTTGTAGGGGGCATGCAAATGGTGGAAGGAGCCACCTTTTCCTGTCTAGTGTTGGGAAGGTCAGGCATCGCAACCGCCGACACGCTTGGACTCTCCTTGGGGATTTGTGATAACATCTCAGAATGCACAGTTCTTTTCTGTGCTCTTTCCAGCTTAACTCTTTTAATTTTTCTAGTGGGAGGATGAGGACTTCCATCGTCATGTGAAGCTGAACCACTAGCCATGAACATAGGCCAGGGCCTCAGCCGTTCCTTGCCACTCCGTGTCGTAAGTGGCATATTGGCAAGTTTATGTTTCTCCTCAGACGATTTAAATTTCTTTTTTTGGTTCTTTTTACTGAACTTTGGCTTTTTGGATTTTACATGCCCTCTACGATCACATTGGGCATAGGCCTTGGCAGACAACGTTGATGGCATTTCATCGTCTATGTCATGGCTAGTGGCAGCAGCTTCAGCAGTAGGAGGAAGTGCCTCTTCTTGATCTTTCCCTATTTTATCCTCAAAATCTTTGTTCTCCATTATTTTTTGGGAGTTATATGAGACAATATGCGACACAGGAATGACTGGAATGACTGATGAGACAGGACACTACCACTGGTCTAATGCAGAACAACACAACAATACTGTAAGAGACTTGTTGTTATTATTATTATTATTATTATTATTATTATTATACGGCAGCAGTGGACATATAGCAGCAGGGTATATCGTCACTGGAATGACTGATGAGACAGGACACTACCACTGGTCTGATGCAGCACAACACAGCACCACTGTAAGGGACTTGTGGTTGTTGTTGTTGTTGTTGTTGTTATTATTATTATACGGCAGCAGTGGACATATAGCAGCAGCGTATATCGTCACTGGAATGACTGATGAGACAGGAGACTACCACTAGTCTGATGCAGCACAACACAACAATACTGTAAGGGACTTGTGGTTGTTATTATTATTATTATTATTATACGGCAGAAGTGGACATATAGCAACAATGTATATTGGCACTGGAATGACTGATGAGACAGGACACTACCACTGGTCTGATGCCACACAACACAACAACACTTTATACAGCTACACTGGATATATGGCAGCAGAGAACACCAACACTGTGACTGGCTGGACTGATGTAGCACAATACACTGACTACACTGGACTGAACAGCACAACACAGCACCACTTTATACAGCTACACTGGCAGAAGAGGATACCAACACTGTGACTGGCTGGAATGATGCAGCACAATACACTGACTACACTGGACTGGACTGAGCAGCACAACACAGCACAAGACTTGCCACCCCACTTTCCCGCCCCCACACAGACACTTGAGGACGGAGACACATCCTCTCACTACACTCTCTAAGACTAGAGTGAAAATGGGCGTGACGCACGGCTCCTTATATAAAATCCAAATCCCGCGAGAATCCGACAGCGGGATGATGACGTTTTGCCGTGTTCGGGTTTCCGAGTCAGGCGGGAAAACCCGAGCCGGGCTCGGAACCGAACTCGGCAGGCAAAGTCCGGTAGGGTTCCGTTCTCTGAGAACCGAACCCGCTCATCTCTAATTTGAAGTCATATACTTTAAAGTACACCCGATGGAGGCCACCCCAGGGGATCTGCCACTGAAACCTGAGAGTTTGTACAGTTTTTGGCATGGCTCCCTAGGAGAAGATATACATTCTGCAGTACAGCACAAAGTCCCTTAAATATTTTACGGTGGGTTACACACACACAGGAAAATGTCAACACAGTTTCCCCCCAGAATATCTTCAGAGAGTCACAGAGTACAAGAAGCCAGCAACAGCGTGCCCTTATAGGCTATTATGATAAAAAAAAACGCTGACTAGCTTAACCTTAACAGGATAGCTAGTACATAATTCACTCTCCCCCCTTGTTTATAACACCTTGTTCCCGCAGTGTATATATGTGGATGACAGTGCTCAATGTCAGCGTGTGTCTGCAGGGAGAAAATGGCGCTTGTGAGTGCTGGATCCTGCTCTGAGGAGAAGCCCTGCCCCTGTAATGGCGCGTCTTCCCGCACTTATTGTATTATACTGGCCTGAGGTAATTTGTAGCTAACAGTTGGATAAGTCCCTGGTATCCTTCTGTGACCAGTGTAGGGTGCTTGCGCTTGCTCAGGACACCCCTCACAGCGCCATACACCGTGTGCCTTTGAGCCCTCCAGAGCGCAGCCTGTCAGAGCTGCGCTCCCACCCTTGTGCCGTCATTCCCGCCGGTGACCCGCTTACCGGGGCGCCGGCGTCATACTCACCATCACCATCAGGAGCTCAGTGTCCTGTCAGCGGAGATAGGAGCCATTAACCTCTAGGGTTGGAACCTACTCCCCCCCTTAGTCCCACAAAGCAGGGAGGCTGTTGCCAGCAGCATCCCTGTACCTAACTCTTTTAAAAAACAATAAAACTATAAAAACTCCTAGGAGCTCCCCTAGCTGTGACCGGCTCCACCGGGCACATTTACTAAACTGAGTCTGGTAGGAGGGACATAGAGGTAGGAGCCAGCCCACACTATTAAACTCTTAAAGCGCCCATGGCTCCCAAGGGACCCATCTATACCCCATGGTACTAAATGGAACCCCAGCATCCTCTAGGACGTAAGAGAAATTGATAAAAACAGCTCAAATCAGTTACTTTTTGTAATCCAAAACTCAAAATTTGGATTGAAAATCTGAGTTTCTGAACACATTTTGTGTAAAAGGGTATTTATTTTCCCTCCTCATAATAATCTCAATTTCCTAAAGCAAATGTACTATTTTTATAATTTAGTAACTTCTCAGAATTAATCACTAATTATATACCTTTTAATAATGTACTTGCAAGGTTACCTCTAAAACCATCAGGATAATTCTATTCAAGAAAGATTATACACAACATATAGAAAGCAAGAATGTATTTACATAAACAACTGATACTTATAAAGTTCACATACTGTATATCATAAAACATTATTTGCACATTGTAATTTACAATACAATATTTTCATAAATTTAAACTATAGGGGGTAATTCCAAGTTGATCGCAGCAGGATTTTTTTTAGCAATTGGGCAAAACCATATGCACTACAGGGGAGGCAGATATAACATGTGCAGAGAGAGTTAGATTTGGGTGGGGTGTGTTCAATCTGCAATCTAATTTGCAGTGTAAAAATAAAGCAGCCAGTATTTACCCTGCACAGAAACAAAATAACCCACCCAAATCTATCTCTTTCTGCACATGTTATAGCTGCCTCCCCTGCAGTGCACATGGTTTTGCCCAATTGCTAAAAAAAAATCCTGCTGCGATCAACTTGGAATTACCCCCATAATGTGTAAGAGTGAAAGCAATGCAAGAAAGAGTATGAGAAGCAAGTGTTAGAAGTGTATGTATGTGTTTGAGTGCATATATATATATATATATATATATATATATATATACATATAAAACAAACAAACAAACAAAGGAAATGTATCTTCATCCAGTACAGAAAATCCTAGATTTATTAACAAATGCTGGAAAGCATTTATCTGAAGAAACATTTAAGGGAAATATAGATTTTGGGTAATGTGTGTGTGTGTGTGTGTGTGTGTGTGTGTGTGTGTGTGTGTGTGTGTGTGTGTGTGTGTGTGTGTGTGTGTGTGTGTGCGCGTGTGTGTGTACGAGGGCTTACGAGGGCCATGCTGCACAGCGTGGCCCCGCTCCTTCCCCACTCTGTCACAGCCGACATCGGCAAGTGTGTATGCACTTGTTGTTGTCACGATCCCATCGCAGGCGATGTTGCATTGTCCAGACATCACGCTGATGTGTACCTAGCCTAAGAGAGAGAGAGAGTTAATGTGGAGGTGCGTGTGTGGAGATGGGATACCACATTAAAGACCACAAGGCCCACAAGCTAGACTCCATTTTGGATATTAAGGAAACTCCCATGATTCTACGGTCTGCAAACACATGATTCAAATGGGGTGGAGAAAACACATGGCAGCCGCCATCTTGTTGAATGTATAAACTACAAAAAAAGTGTAAAACATATCAGCTGATTCCACTATTACATCTCTATAATATATATGTAGATAAACACAAATAACTTCACAAACTGCACTTGTTGTATGCTGGCTATGCTATAGAAACTATAACAGTCCTTATCATAATGTAGCCAGTAATTCACAATCCTGGTCTGTACCCTTGGAACAAACACATGGCAAAACTCCTTATTCAAGTACAATTCACTTTCCTATCCATCTAACACAGAGGTACTGTAGGCTATAACCATCCCTCCTCCAGCCATTGTTGAACACATTCCAGCATGCCATTGTTACAAGCACACGATAGCAGTAACCACATGGTGACATCCATGATTAAGAAGATACACTATCTCAAACCAACCACAATCTATTACAGGTTAATCCAATATAAATTAATCACCATCTACCAACAATTACCATTGTTATATATGTTACAAACATCAATTACAGATTCCCAGATCTACATCAAACACGTTACAATATCACATCCTAAAACTACCACAAACCATTTAGCTACACTATGCCATTAATCCCAATAGTGTGTTTCTGTATAGCAGGGAGGGAGATTGATAGTTAGCCATCTTCCTGGTGAGGTATGGTCCATGATTCTGAGAGAATGAGAGCGTGTGAGTTCTGTGAATGTGATTCAGATGGTATATACTTGCTGTGGCTTGGTTTGTCTTCCAGAGGAAGTGGGTGGAAGCTATTGTATACAGGTACAGATTGGTAAATGTGAGATGTTCATCCCAGTCTCAGGTAGGGAGTGGTCAGCATGTTAAACAGAAGCCAGTATCTTCAGTATTGATATGTTAATTTGCCTGTTTAACCAGTTTTCTACTGACAAAAAGAGCTTAATTCAGTGTGTAGCATAGCAACATATAAAATCATATAAATATATAGCTATAAAATGTATATGAGGGAATGCTCTGTAACAAATCTCCCTGTGTTGGTTAACTGGCATTGACAAATTAAACTGACATATTGGGGGTCATTCAGAGTTGATCGCTCGCTAGCAGTTTTAAGCAGCCGTGCAAACGCTATGCCGCCGCCCACTGGGAATGTATTTTAGCTTAGTAGAAGTGTGAATGTTTTTATTGCAGAGCGCCTGCAAAAAAAAATTGTGTAGTTTCAGAGTAGCGCAAAACCTACTCAGCGCTTGCGATCACTTAAGACTATTCAGTTCCGGATTTGACGTCACACACCCACCCAGCGTTCACCCAGCCACGCCTGCGCTTTCCCTGGCACGCCTGCGTTTTTCTGAACACTCCCTGAAAATGGTCAGTTGCCACCCAGAAATTCCAACTTCATGTCATTCACTCTGTGGCAACCAGTGCGACTGAAATGCATCGCTAGACCCTGTGCAAAACTGCATCGTTCGTTGTGCCTGTACATCACGCGTATGCATTGTGCCGCATACGCATGCACAGAACTGCCATTTTTTAGCCTGATCACTGCGCTGCGAACAAATGCAGCTAGCGATCAACTCGGAATGACCACCATAGTCAGAACCATTTTTGTGTACTGTATGTGTGTGTATTTTTGTTAGTACAGGTGATCAAAGAGGGAAAAGATTTTATTTGGAGAAAATTAAAACAAAGTAATATCACAATTCAAAGTAAAAAGTAATGAAAGGGCTGAAAAAAAGCATTTATCACCTGCCCCACCATAGGCAGATGGAAAATAAAACCTTTCTGCATATTTATGCAAGAACAAAAAAAAAAACTTTCCTATTGTCTCTAAACAATTTCAAACTAAAGGCCTAGTTGTTTCTTTGTGTAGTCATTTCATCTCCTTCCTCTTCTTGGCATAGTAAGAGGAGTTCTTCCAAGAGTGTTATCATCGTTTGGAATATTTGGTTCAGGTTGTCTGTGTCTGATACTTCTGGTCTGCGTTCTGTCCGATCATCTAAGGGTCCACGCAGTCATCTTTGGAAATATTGTCTGTCTGCAGCTGGGCTCATCCTTCCCATCAGCATCTACATAATAAATAAAGAGATATAAGTACTTTTGAATGTCTCTGTATTTTCTACCCAGGGAAGGGAAGAGAAGGGAAGAGAAGGGAAGGGAAGGGAAGAGAAGGGAAGAGAAGGGAAGAGAAGGATTTTATGTGACACTGGTGGCTAGATAGCAGTGTATCACACATGTATTGTGACACTGTAGGTGGGGGCTGCTGTCCCCATCCAGGGGTACGCTCTAAGTCCATCAAGGGGCTACTGTGTCTGTCCATCCATGGGCTCTGCCCCAGTGTAAAATTAAAATAATAAAATCTATACCCCAGTGTACAAAACAATTTTTTTCTTTTCATAAGTACTGTGGCACTGCCAGTCAGACACAGTGTAATATTCTTTCTCATACACATACTGTGTGACAATGTAGGTGAAAGTGTACTGCAGTGTAAAATTATTATTTCTGACTCATACATGTATTGTGACACTCTAGGTGGTACTTTTTTTGTACAACTTGTGGTGTGGGCTGTACCCAACTTCATTCATGTTTGTTGATAGAAATGGAGGACAAACAATTAAAAGGAGAGCAGGAAGCACATACAGTACTAGTGTAGCAGACAATCCTTGTGGACAGGCTAAGTGCATCCACGGGTGCCATGTGTGAGCCTGATCTTTCCAATACTATATGTCAAGAGGATCTTTCTTACACCATTGTATGCCCTCTGCAAATGTTGGAAGAGCAGCACAAGTCAACATGCTGACAAAAAAATTGATGACGCTTCTGTGGAAATGCAATAGGATGAGGTAGCTATTTGTGTAGCTGGCGCCAAAAAGGACATTGATGATGAGGAAGTTTATGAGGATGTTGTTTGAGTAAATCAGGCACTAGTGGAAACAGTTGTTGATCATGATATGAAAAAGTCTAATGTCATGCCTGGGCAAAAGAAAAAAAATCTACCTCTCACATGTGAAATTATTTCTACCCAAATCCGGACAACAACTGAAAAGCCGTCTCTATTTGAAAAGCCAAAGTAAGTAGAGGTAGGGACATTAACCATGTAGGAACCTCCTCCTGGTACATCACTTCCAGTGCTTTCATCAAAAGTTTTTGACAAATTCAGAAACTTTGGCTAAAAATGTAACAACAACCAGACCAGCGTCACCTACTGTAGCTCCTTTCTCTCTGTTAGATACAAGCGCCTGCAGTCTTAACCAAAACTGTCATCGTCAATATCCTGAAAGCATGACTGACTCCTCTCCTATCCGGGATTCCCTTAGAAGGATCCTTGAGTGCTATGTCTTCTGCTACTGCTGCTGCTGCTGTGAGTTGATTTTCATCCCAGAAGGGGACCAGGAAGACTATTTGTAGTAGTTTAACAAAACAATTGACTGTTAAACAATCATTTGCAAGGGGAGCAAGTATGACGACAGTGACCCAGTTGTTCAGTGGATTACTGACACCATAATAGCTATGCTGGTGCTAGATGTACATCCAATATCCATCATTACTGCAGTGGATTTTAGACTGTTAATTGAGGTCCTGTGTCCCCTCTACCCAATCCCATCTAGTGGAATACTTCACTAGAAAAGCAATTCCTATCCTGTACAAGGATGTTAAAAAAAAATATAATTATTGTCCTACAAAATGCTGTTGTACCCATTGCCCACTTAACCACAGATACTGCATGTGGACTAGCCAAACTGGGAAAACTAAAGATTACATGACTGACAGCCCACTGGGTAGGTGTATTGCCTTCAGCAGCATCTAACAAATGGCAGCTCATTCAGAGGCAGGTTACTCTGTGTATTACTGGTTTCACTAAGAGGCATACTGCTGGTAACCTCTTAGAAAAACTCAGGAAAATCATTGCAAAATGTCTTACCCCATTTGGACTCTCCTTGGGATTTGTGATTTCTGACAATGCCACCAATATTGTGAGAGCAATACAGATGGGTGAATTCCAACACGTACCCTATTTTGCTCATACAATTAATTTGGTAGTGCAATATCTTTTAAAAAATGACATGGGCATGCATGTAATGTTCTCTGTAGCCCGAAAAAGACGGGACATTTTCGATATTCAGCAAGTGCATGCCGAAGATTGTACCACCTGTTGAGTACTGTTGAATTTGCTCTGCCATCAGCTGAAGCAAGAGGTAGTAACTAGGTGGAATTCTACCTTTTATATGCTTCATGGATGGTGGAGCAGCAAAAGGTCATCCAAGGATACACAATGAACTATGACATAGGGAAAGGAGGGAGAATGTACCTGGAGTCCTTTTTGTACACAGTGGTTCCTCTGCATTCTTTGACTTGTAAAGAGATTGTAGGACTTCTGGACGCATACAAAGATTTTGCCAATGTTTTCTGTGAAAGTGCAGCTAGTGATCTTCCGCCTCATAGGGTTTGGGACTGTGCTATAGATTTAGTCCCAGTGAAGTCTCCACCTAGGGGAAGAACTTATCCAATATCAGTAACGGAGACTCTTGCTATGTCTGAATACATTCAAAAGAATGGAAAAAAAAGCTTCATTCGTCCTTCCCTCTCGCTAGAAGGTGCAGGGTTTTTCTCTGTAAAGAAAAAAGATGGAGGTCTCCGGCCCTGCATAGACTTTCAAGGCCTAAACAACATCACCATTAAAAATAGTTATCCTTTACCTCCTATCACAAAGCTCTTCGACAGGGTAAAAAGTGTGACAGTCTACACTAAACTTGACCAGAGAAGAGCTTACAATCTCATCAGAAACAGAGTGATGAGTGGAAAACGGCCTTTAACACTAGAAATAGTCACTACGAATACTTGGTTATGCCACTCAGCCTTTGGAATGCATGTGCTGTTTTCCAGCACTTTGTAAATTACATTTTTCGAGACATTCTTTATGAGTACATGGTCTGAGTATGAAGATCCATTCCTAGGTTGCATCATTTCAGGAGATCATCTTCAAATGGATCCAGGGAAGTTAAGTGCCATTCATGATTGGCTCCAACCCTCTTCTTTGAAAGCTGTTCAAATATTTCTAGGATTCACCATGATTTGACACACTAGATCACATGACCATACATTATTTCCCAATGATCGCACACCTAAACTACTTCCAACTGTCACCAAAACCTCAGCACTTCACAAAAGTAAACAATAGCATCATTCACAGAGACACTACTCACAAAAAAACAAACACATCCCTGCATCACTGACAGTAGCACATCCCTGCCTCCCTGACAGCACCACATCACTGCCTCACTGAAAGACATAATCTTATATATATATATATATATATATATATATACTGCTCAAAAAAATAAAGGGAACACTAAAATAACACATCCTAGATCTCATTGAATGAAATATTCTTATTAAATACTTTGTTCTTTACATAGTTGAATGTGCTGACAACAAAACCACACAAAAATTATCAATGGAAATCAAATTTATTAGCCCATGGAGGTCTGGATTTGGAGTCACACTCAAAATTAAAGTGGAAAAACACACTACAGGCTGATCCAACTTTGATGTAATGTCCTTAAAACAAGTCAAAATGAGGCTCAGTAGTGTGTGTGGCCTCCATGTGCCTGTATGACCTCCCTACAATGCCTGGGCATGCTCCTGATGAGGTGGTGGATGGTCTCCTGAGGGATCTCCTCCCAGACCTAGACTAAAGCATCCGCCAACTCCTGGACAGTCTGTTCTGTTGGTGGATGGAGCGAGACATGATGTCCCAGATGTGCTCAATTGGATTCAGGTCTGGGGAACGGGCGGGCCAGTCCATAGCATCAATGCCTTTGTCTTGCAGGAACTGCTGACACACTCCAGCCAAAGTAGGTCTAGCATTGTCTTGCATTAGGAGGAACCCAGGGCCAACCGCACCAGCATATGTTCTCACAAGGGGTCTGAGGATCTCATCTCGGTACCTAATGGCAGTCAGGCTACCTCTGGCGAGCACATGGAGGGCTGTGCGGCCCCCCAAAGAAATGCCACCACACACCATTACTGACCCACTGCCAAACCGGTCATGCTCTATCACGTCTGTCACATGTGCTCAGTGAGAACCTGCTTTCATCTGTGAAGAGCACAGGTCGCCAGTGGCGAATTTGCCAATCTTGGTGTTCTCTGGCAAATGCCAAACATCCTGCACGGTGTTGGGCTGTAAGCACAACCCCCACCTGTGGATGTCGGGCCCTCATACCACCCTCATGGAGTCTGTTTCTGATCGTTTGAGTAGACACATGCACATTTGTGGCTTGCTGGAGGTCATTTTGCAGGGCTCTGGCAGTGCTCCTCCTGTTCCTCCTTGCACAAAGGCGGAGGAAGCAGTCCTGCTGCTGGGTTGTTGCCCTCCTACGGCCTCCTCCATGTCTCCTGATGTACTGGCCTGTCTCCTGGTAGCGCCTCCATGCTCTGGACACTACGCTGACAGACACAGCAAACCTTCTTGCCACAGCTCGCATTGATGTGCTATCCTGGATGAGCTGCACTACCTGAGCCACTTGTGTGGGTTGTAGACTCCGTCTCATGCTACCACTAAAGTGAAAGCACCGCCAGCTTTCAAAAGTGACCAAAACTTCAGCCAGAAAGCATAGGAGCTGAGAAGTGGTCTGTGGTCACCACCTGCAGAACAACTCCTTTATTGGGGGTGTCTTGCTAATTGCCTATAATTTCCACCTGTTGTCTATTCCATTTGCACAACAGCATGTGAAATTGATTGTCAATCAGTGTTGCTTCCTAAGTGGACAGTTTGATTTCACAGAAGTGTGATTGACTTGGAGTTACATTGTGTTGTTTAAGTGTTCCCTTATTTTTTTTTGAGCAGTATATATATATATATATATATATATATATATATGTGTGTGTAGTGTCAGAGTTGGGGAAATAAAAACACGCGACATGCATGTTCCCAGTATAACAGCATCATTTACTGGAGGCAGACACTGCAGTTCAGCAAATAGAGACAGTATCTAGTAATGAAATAAACAGGTGTACACAAACAACTGAGCACCAAAGTCTCTAGAGTTCATTCTGCTGCCCTGGAGTTCAGACATTCATTTCAAATCATGCTTCCTAGCATGGCTATACAGTCGGTCCCTGGCACTAATCACACTCTGATCTACTCACTGGCCTCTATCCAGCATCAGTGCCCAGAGCACCAGGCAGATAAAAGTGTAAAACTCTTCCTTTTCTCTGGTGATGATTCACAGCTGACTCTGGGCAACCTGGAAAACCCAGAGTTCCAAACCACCATTGCTGCTGCACAGTGCAAAGCATTTGTTTTCCTCTCCCTTGGAGGCAGCTGATCCCACAGGACTGTGGACAATTCAGGTGAGAGACAACCCCACTCACCACACACCCCCCACACGCCCTTTTCACTTTTCAAAGCTTAGGTAGCACAAATTTTCTTCCATTTAGCTTTCCGGACTACCTCACTCTTATCCATGAATGTGGTGCATTAAAATAGAGGAGTAACCACCATCACTTTCCTGTGGACACCGGGTTGTACTCGTCCTCGCTGCTGCGCAGATAATGTATCCCTGCAAGGAACAGTGAGAGAACCAAGCAACCCATCCAGTGGTACAGGAATTGAACCCCCCACCCCTTCTCTTGCCATGGTTTGAGCAAGTAAATATGGTATATGCCTCCTACCTGGCTGCCTGATATGGTAATTTACTGGACTTACAGGTTCCACTACCTAATAGGGGCCATGCCAATGGGCAAACAATTTGCTCTCTTATGTTGGTACTAACACTAAAACCTTATCCCTTGGATTGAACTTCCGAAACTGCACTAAAGCATCATAGGCTCAGCTTTGCTGACTTCGAGCCTCTATTAGATTGTCCCAAATAATAGGAACTATTCTGTATAGTTGTTCATATAATTTCTTAATGAATTCCATGACATTTGGCTCCTCTATCTTCTGCTGATCCCAGCCTGCTTTTAAAATGCCTAAAATGCCTCTAGGCTGTCTCCCAAAGAGAAGGTTGAAAAGGCTGAATCCTGTTGAAGATTGATGTACCTCATGTATAGTAAAGAAATGAGGTAAGGGATTACTTCATCCACTCCCAATTATTATCCAGGACAGTCCAATGAATCATAGACTTTTAGGTCCTATTAAATCTTTCCACCAGCCCATCTATCTGTGGGTGGTAGACCAAGGAATGAAGATGAGTTATTTCCAATTTCTCACATAACTCTGACATTGGGGGTAATTCAGAGTTGATTGTAGATGTGCTAAATTTAGCACATCTATGATCATTTACTCTGACATACAGGGGGAACACCCAGCACAGGGCTAGTCAGCCCGCATGTCAGGCCCTGCCCTACTCCCCACACAGATACAAAAGCATTGCACGGCAGTGATGCTTTTGTACCTGGCGAGTAGCTTCCTGCCTTAATAGCTTGCTGGCAGGTAGCTACCCACCATGTTCCGGGTTACAGCAGCTGCGTGTGACATCATGCAGCCACTGCGGCCCGCCCCACCCAATGGTCCAGACACACCTCCATTGTCTAGACCCTGCCCTCCCAATGGCGTTCTAATGCCATTGGCCTACCCTCTCCCACCCTGTGACCGTGACAGGCAGAGGCGTTCGCAGACAGTAAGATGCTGATAGCATCTCACTGGGCTCCCAGGGTGCGCACGCGCAGTGCGGCCGCTGTGCATGCGCACTCCACAAAGTAATTCTGACTGCGATCAATGCCATTGCAGTGGCGCAGTCTGAATTTCCCCCATTTTCTGGGATATGAATGGAGTCCCTTGACCTGTAAGGATTTCCTTAGGAAACCTGAGTTAAAAAAAGAGGAGCAGTAATTCCTTGGCAATGGTAGTTGTCTTGGTGTTTCACAGGGGTATTACTTCGGGATAACAAGTGGCATAAACAAGGATTACCAGAACATATTGGCTGCCCAGTTTTGGTTTCTCCAGTGGACAGTTATGATGCCAACATTACAACAATGTCAACATCATAACTGTCAACATTGTGATCTCAGACGTTAGGACTACATCCCTTGCATTTTGTCTTTCCAAAGCTCATAGTTTTGTAGAACCCTTACCAAACATTTAATTCAAATTCCAGTCAAACAATACCATTTCCTTTGCCATACAGTTTATTAACGTGTTAATGTTTCTTAATGTAAAACAATAACAAAAATTTAGATCTTTACATCTTTCAAGCACTTCTGGGTTAGTTTAGGGTAGTATAGCAACAAGTAAGAGAGAGTCTCTGAGGACCCAGTTATTTTTACATGTTTCTGAACCCCACTACTGCTATCCTGGCTTCAGTATTTGAATGTCTGGCTTATATTCTTATTTACTGTCATGTTTCTAACTTCTGTGTTGTTAAAGTGTTTACTTTTGCTTTTTTCAATGTTTCAATGTTTTTCTTAAGTTCCATCTGCCTTTTACAGACCACTGCATAGGTCATTGGACTATTATCTCTTATTCTACAAATAACCTTTTTGTTAAAAAAAAAATGTAGGGGGTAATTCAGACCTGACCATAGATGTGCTAAATTTAGCACGTCTGCGATAATTTTCTCTGGCATGCCCTGCATGTCAGTCCCTGCCCCCCCCCCCCCACACACACACACACACAGGTGCAAAAGCATCACACAGCAGTGATGCTTTTGCATTGGCGAGTAGCTCCCTGCCAGTACAGCTCCTGCACGCTGGCAGTCCGCTACCCACCGCATCTCGCAGCCCGCTCCGTCCAACGTTGTGGACATGCCTCCATTGTGCAGACCGCGCCCCAACAACAGCGTTTTAACGCTGTTGGCATGCCCCCACCCACTCCGCTCCATGCTTTTAGCATCTCACAGGGCTCCCGGATTGCTCACACGCAGTACGGACGCTGCGCGTTCGCACTCCACAAAAGGATTCAGACTGCGATCGCTGCCGCGATCCAGTCTGAATTAGCCCCTTAATTAATTAATTTAATGTAAACACATTTTGGTTTCTATTCTATACAGACATATCTAGATTTTCTGTTTAGTTTATACAGACATATTTAGATTTTCAGCAGGAGTAATTGAAAATATGATTACAGCATTGCTGTTTTATACTTTAACTAAAGCTTAGTAACTCTAATTAGTGCATTACTGTAGCTGCTCTCTTAAGGGGCTTATGTTGCTGACAAGCTAAATTTACTGTGTAGTGTTTACTTGCTCTTTGTTAACATATACAAAGGTCACAAAACAGCATGATGCAGTTTGCAAACTAGTACAAACTAGTCACAGAGTGACATATTTTTAGAAGTTCTATAATTATTGATGCGTAATATTAATAAAAGCTGTTAAAACCATAAATTGCACATTTAAGCCACATGTGTCTTTCAAGTACTTTTAAAAAAACACCTAATTTAACAGCTACATTAACTGCTTCACAATATCATTGATGGAATAAGCAATGCACATTGGGACAACCTTACAGTACCTTGTGAAAGGTTTCTCATCTTAACATTAAATGCTTTACACAATCATGCATAGTTGATTTAATGGAATATATATGAAATCCTCGCGGTTGGGATGCTGGCAGTCACATGACCCACGGCAGCATCTAGACACTGAAGATCCCAACATCGGAGGGGTTAAGTGTTTCTAACCCCCTCTCATCCTGTCCCCTGCCCAAACCCTATCCCTCGGATAGTGGCGGCTATGGCTAACCCTCCAGGGGTGTCAGCTATGGCTTACCCTCAGGATATGGTGGCTAGGGCTAACCCCTATGCCTAACCCTAATCCCCCCCAGTGCCCTAACCCTCCCTCACTGGGCCCTAACCCTAACCCTGAACCCCAATACTTACCTTCGGGATGTCAGTTGTCAGCGATCCAGAGCCGGTTTCCTGAGTGGTGTCGGGATTCCGATGTCAGTCACATGACCGCCAGAATCCCGACAGCCGAGATACTGAATGCATCCCGATTTCATTGAGGTGATTGACTCAGATTGACTCAGTTACCATTTCAACTATTTCCACAGAGGAATAGCCATTATTTGTTACAAGCATTGGTCACGCATTGAGAAAAAGAGGATCAGAAGCTTCGGTAAAAAACTATTGTCTTAGCTAGGAATATAGGGCCTGCTTCAGGGGTGCAAGCAGACCATGCGAGGCTGTAATTTCTCATGGATTCTAAAGTGCAATTATATGCAAATGAAGGTTTTAGTACTCTCCTCGGGGGTAATTCAAAGTTGATCGCAGCAGCAAATTTGTTAGCAGTTGGGCAAAACCATGAGCACTGCGGTGGAGCAGATATAACATTTGCAGAGAGAATTAGATATGGGTGGGTTATTTTGTTTCTGTGCAGGGTAAATACTGGCTGCTTTATTTTTTCACTGCAATTTAGATTTCAGTTTGAACACACCACACCAAAATCTAACTCTCTCTACACATGTTATATCTGCCCCCCCTGCAGTGCACATGGTTTTGCCCGTCTGCTAACAAATTTACTGCTGCGATCAACTCTGAATTACCCCCCTTGTGCACTACCACGTGATGGACTTCACTCACCCTGCAATATCCAACTTGCATATCTGAGCAAGTGTGCTGGAGATCCAATTACTCCATCATCAATGCACCAACGCTTACAACATCTGGCACAGAGTCTCCTTTGTTCCTTTCTTCAGAAATGTTCACAGTGGCTGCAGTGCTGCGATAGAGATGACACATGCTCAAATGCGCCCATGATACTTCTATAACATGCCCATGATACCCCCATTTTTTTGCAAAGAGTTTAGGTCACCTCCACTCTCTACGATATACCGCCCATAGATCGAAGAAGTCATCTCCAGTAATAGTGATGTTGTATGCAAATGTCTATGCTATCGCACACTTTGGTTCGCACATGAACAGTAATGGAAAAAAATTGCTCAACTGTCTGCACACCTGAAACAAGCCCATAATCTCCTACTGACTTGCTATATATACATGACATTAACAGAGCCGATATCTCAGTGGTGAACATTTTTTTAACCCCATATGTGTCATCCTTGACTCCTTCCTCTCCTTTGCCCCTCACATCCAATCACCTGCCTAATCCTGTCACATACACCTCTGTAACATTACTAGTATCAGACCTTTTCTGCCCCCTGGAGCCACTAAACTATTGTGCAAACATTCATCAGATCTCATCCCAACAACTGCAATCTTATTCTAACAAGTCACCCCTGCTCCTCCCATATCAGTGCTCTTCAATCTTAACCTAATGCTGCAGCTAGACTTCTCTTTCTCTCATACTGTTATGAACCATAAGCAGTGGTTCATTTCTGTTTGCTTTCCGTTTTATGTATTTTGTATTATAGTTCTGTTTAAATGCCAGGATTTCCCCTGTACCTGTTTAGAAGACTCTTGTTGGCCGCCGGTGGTTAGTCTGTGTAATTGCAGCCTGTTTTCTATGGGTTAATTCTCACCTGCAGGTGTTTGTGCAATTACCTTGTGCCTGACTTCCAGCCATCCTGATTGGGGTTTGTTCCCTTATTACCTAGCTAGTAATGCAGTTCTGAGCTGGTGATAGACGTTCTGTTAAGATACCTGTGTCCAGGCCCTGTCTGATACTGGAAGTCTGTGTACTCAGCTCTGGCAGAGTCCAGAGCTTCCTATGAGCTGTTCCTGCCCTGGTGTGTTCCTGTGATCCAATAGCCCTGAGTCCAGAGTCCTGAGTCCTGGTGTCCAGAGCCTGTTAAAGATATCTGTCCGGCTTTCCTGTTATGTGAGCTTGTGTCTGCAGCTTTGGGGGTTCTTGTCCGTCTGCCTGTATTCACACCAGTTTCGTGAGTAGCGGCTTTGCCGCACCTTACGGCCTTGGCCGTATCCGTCCGTTATATTTGCTTTGGATTTTCTGCAGAGGGTTCTGCGTATGCTGTGATCGCCGGTACACAGTAGTATTGTGTCGGCATGTGGACAGCATTTCATTTGTTGTAGTTTGTTCTGGCGGCTGTGCTGCATATACTGTTGTTTGAGTTCTGTAGTTGCCCCTAACTCAAGTTTCTGTTTAGTTAGAGGTTCCCCTTGTTATTGCCCCGTGTCAGTTTACGCCTTGTCGCCAACTAAGACCGGGGGGGCATTGGCGTTGGGCAGACATAATCCGCCCTTCAAACGCGGCTGCCGTGGGCCCAAGCAAACATAGTCTCGCAGGCGTAGACTGACCACGCGGGTGGAACAACGGAGTCAGGGTTCTGTAGGGGTTTGCTGCTGAACTCAATTCCCACTCCAGCATTACGTTCCTGTACTTGGGGCTCATCCACCCAGTTCCAGGAGTACCAAGTACAGTGAATGTAACATCATCACCAGCCATACAGCAAAAAAGAAACAAAGCTAAATAGTAGTTTTTTCTTTTTTGGTCCAGTCCGGTGTTCAGAATCCAGTCAGGGGTTTAGAAATCCAGTCCAGTGTTTAGAATCCAGTCCAGTGTTTAGAATCCAGCCCAGTCTTGTCTTGTCTTGTTTAGTTCAGAATCCAGCCCAGTCTTGTCTTGTCTAGTTCAGAATCCAGCCCAGTCTTGTCGTGTCTAGTTCAGAATCCAGCCTAGTCTTGTCTTGTCTAGTTCAGAATCAGCCCAGTCTTGTCTTGTCTAGTTCAGAATCAGCCCAGTCTTGTCTTGTCTAGTTTGAAATCCTCCTATGCCTACTATGCAAGCCCTGCAGGTGTCTCTCTCAGCCCTGAACTTTGCTTTCAGTGCTTTGAAACCTGAGCGGCTGGAAGTTTTTCAGCAATCCTTAAAGCAACTGCAAAACTTTCTGACCAAAATTTTGCTTATCCTGCCTGAATTTGTTGAGAGTTCATCTATCTCTAAAGAGACTCTTGCTCACAATGTTGTGACAAGAGAATCCTCAGGTTTGGTTGGAGAGAAAAGGTTTAAAAGTTTTCTGAGGCCCAGGCTCTCAGAAGAGGAGCGTCTGCATCGCAGAAACTGAAATATATTGTGGGGGTTTAGGCCACTATCTGCAGACCTGTGAGTTGCGTAAGCCAAAGTGTGGCGACAAGTCATGCCCTCTGGCCAAGTTGAGTCAGTATTCAAGACCTACTCCTGTCTCTACTGTGGCAGAGGTACTTGCCACAAAACCCACACTAAAAAGCACTCTGTCCTATAATTGTGGTCCTTGGGCTAGGGAGCCCCATTATAGATTCAGGAACCAAAGGAGAATGTTTCTCTCCTCTCTTGACTTTCCTGTTGAATCAGAGTTGCAAACCCTGGTAGTCGATGCCCAGGGTCCTGAAGCAATGCCCGATGCCCAGGGTCCTGAAGCGGTGCCCGATGCCCGGGGTCCTGGTGTGGTGCCCAATGCCCACGGTCCTGAAGCGGTGCCCAATGCCCGGGTCCTGATGCGGTGCCCGATGCCCAGGGTCCTGAAGCAGTGCCCGATGACCGGGGTCCTGAAGCGGTGCCCGATGCCCGGGGTCCTGGAGTGGTGCCTGATGCTCGAGGTCCTGGAGTGGTGCCTGATGCTCGAGGTCCTGGAGTGGTGCCTGATGCTCGGGGTCCTGGAGTGGTGCCTGATGCTTGGGGTCCTGGAGTGGTGCCTGATGCTTGGGGTCCTGGAGTGGTGCCCGATGCTAGGAGTCCTGGAGTGGTGCCGATGCTAGGAGTCCTGGAGTGGTGCCGATGCTAGGAGTCCTGGAGTGGTGCCCGATGCTAGGAGTCCTGGAGTGGTGTCCGATGCTCTGGGCCTAGGAGCGGTGCCCGATGCTCTGGGCCTAGGAGCAGTGCCCGATGCTCTGGGCCTAGGAGCGGTGCCCGATGCTCTGGGCCTAGGAGCGGTGCCCGATGCTCTGAGTCGAAGAGGGGCATCGAATATAATAGCTCAGGTGTCAATCCTAGAGGGGGTCTTTGAGGCTGTGTCCCCAGGTGGGGTCTCAAGAGGCACAGCCCCAGAGAAAGGTCTAGAGGTCGCTTCCCCAGAAAGGGACTCAAAAGGCATAGCTTTAGTGGAGGTTCTGAAGGTCATAGCTTCAGCAAAAGTCCCAGAGGTTATAATCCCGGGAGAAGTCTCGATAATTATCGACTCAGAGAGGGAGTCCGATGGTCCGGTCCCAGAGAGGGAGTCCGATGGTCCGGTCCCAGAGAGGGAGTCCGATGGTCCGGTCCCAGAGAGGGAGTCCGATGGTCCGGTCCCAGAGAGGGAGTCCGATGGTCCGGTCCCAGAGAGGGAGTCCGATGCTCCGGTCCCAGAGAGGGAGTCCGATGCTCCGGTCCCAGAGAGGGAGTCCGATGCTCCGGTCCCAGAGAGGGAGTCCGATGCTCCGGTCCCAGAGAGGGAGTCCGATATCTGTCTGGCTTTCCTGTTATGTGAGCTTGTGTCTGCAGCTTTGGGGGTTCATGTCCATCCGCCTGTATTCACACCGGGGTCGTGAGTAGCGACTTTGCCGCACCTTACGGCCTTGGCCGTATCCGTCCGTTATATTTGCTTTGGATTTTCTGCAGAGGGTTTTGCGTATGCTGTCATCGCCGGTACACAGTAGTATTGTGTCGGCATGTGGACAGCATTTCATTTGTTGTAGTTTGTTCTGGTGGCTGTGCCGCACATACTGTTGTTTGAGTTCTGTGGTTGCCCCTAACTCGAGTTTCTGTTTAGTTAGAGGTTCCCCTTGTTATTGCCCCGTCTCAGTTTACGCCTTGTCTCCAACTAAGACCGGGGGGCATCGGAGTTGGGCAGACATAATCCGCCCTTCAAACGCGGCTGCCGTGGGCCCAAGCAAACATAGTCTCGCAGGGGTAGACTGACCACGCGGGTGAAACAACGGAGTCAGGGTTCTGTAGGGGTTTGCTGCTGAACTCAATTCCCACTCCAGCATTACGTTCCTGTACTTGGGGCTCATCCGCCCAGTTCCAGGAGTACCAAGTACAGTGAACGTAACACATACCACTCCACTACCAAAATCTATTTAAGCTCTTCATCATCACATACAAGGCCCTCTCAAACTCCACCACTCCTTACATCTCCAGACATACTCCATATCACCCTCTTTGGTCAGGCCACTGACCACTGCCCTTCCTCAGCTCTAGTAACCACATGCACTCCCCTTACTCTGGCGCACCCTCCACATATCAACCATCTGTCTGCCCCCTTCATTGTAGATTGTAAGTTCTACTGAGCAGGGCCTTTCTTCTCTCCTGTCTCATTACCTATAACTCCTTCTCACCAACTACACCTACACCTCCTGCTTGGGCTCTCTGCCCCTTGACTCCATTCACTCTTTCCACATCTTTTAATTGCTCTAAACCTGTTAGTTGCACTTACACTAAGGGGCACAGGTTTCAGTTTGTAAGCAGGACTGGGTGCCCTGTGCTAGCCTGGAGATCAGGTATTAATTGGATGCTGCTGTGGAGTTAGAGGACACTCCCTTCCCCATGCAAACTTGGTAATAAAAATACTGCAGGTCTTCAAGAGTAAAAACCTATTACAAGTAATTTTACTTATAATTGTTACTATAAAACAATACAAATCCATGTAAAACTGAAAAGGTATCTATTCAATAGATATACTATGTGTAGTAGAGAGATGGTAAAAACAAAACCTGTAGAGGATAAGTGGAAAAAATCTATAATTCCAAATATATTGCACTAATCTTCATGAGGTTCACTGATTCACTGATATACACCATTTAAAATGATATCCACATAAAACGCATATGTTTTCAAAATGGATCATCGATTGTGTCTTGCTACTGTACAGTATGTATCCTTTATCAGTAGCAATATCAGTATTGTGGTATTGTGCACCCATGTGGGTTTATTATTCAGCCTACTTATTGGTAGTTTCTTCTTTTGTTGCAAATGCAGCTTGAAAGTATAGCCGTATAACAAAGAAAATGCAAATAACAACTGTAGGGTAAGCCACCAAATGGCATATTACCAGGGCTGTTTCTAGCCAATTTGGCTCCCAGTGCGAGATTTAAAAATGCGCCCCCACATGACATAAAAAAATGTGCCCCCCCCCCCACACACACACACACACCTGGATAAAAAAAACTTGCGCGCGCCCGTTAAGGGGGCATGGCCCCACCTAAATGGGTGTGGCCTCATTTAAATGGGCGTGGCCTCGTCTGAAAAGACTACCTCACAATCCAGTTTTTGACCCTGCTCCAACAGATCACGACCACCACAGGAAAAAAAAATTCTACCATATTAAGCCCCACACAGTAATGCCCCCTGCACCATATTATGCCACACACCGCAATGCCCTTGATACATTAAATCCCCACACTACGGCAGGCAAGAGTCCCCATTTCACACATTACGGCAGGTGTCCCCATTTTACACATTGAGAGAGAGAGAGAATACTTACAGAGGCGATTACCGCTCTTCGGCCCGCCTTACCAGTCGCTCCTCGCGCTGGCCTTTCCCTCTTCCTAACTTGGATCCCCCTCTGTACTCCGCTCGGGGAGGGGGAGTTTCGCGGAGTGACGGGGCTGCGTCGTGATGTACTGACGCAACTGCGTCATTCCGTGAAACTCCGCCCCCCGAGCGGGTTACTCTGGGAGAAATAGGAGAGGGAAGCAGGGAGCCACAGTTAGTGAGCGGCGGGCACCCAGTGCGGTTGCACTGCTTGCCTGCCCCAAGAAACGTCCCTGCGTATTACTCACCCTATTGATTCTTTTGCAGTGTTTCTCCATTCCTTCTTAATCTGCCTTTAGATAGAGGTGAAGGAAGATAAAACAACTGGAATCCTGCTGAGCACACACCTACATTTACTCCTCTGCTGCTTTCACTGAAAAGGCAGGAAATACAGGGCCTAATTCAGACCTGATCGCTAGGCTGCATTTTCGTACAGCCTGCAATCAGGTCTAAACTGCGCATGCATATGCAATGCAATGCACAAGCACGTCGCATGGAAACAAAGCTGATTGCCGCTTAGCGTTGGGTTTGTGCGAAGAATCCATTCTCACGGGTCGTTCGCAAGGAGAATGACAGGAAGAAACCATTTGTGGGTGTCAATTGACAGTTTTCTGGAAGTGGTAGGAAAAATGCATGTGTGTCTATGCATTTGCAGGGAGGGTTCCTGACGTCAATTCCGGTCCCGGACAGGCTGAAGTCTTCGCAGAGGCTGAGTAAGTCCTGGGCTACTCAGAGACTGCACAACATGTGTATGCACAGCTCTGCTACACATACGTTCGCACACTTACAAAGTGAAAATACACTCCCCTATGGGCGGCGACTATGCGTACGCAGGACTGCAAAAAAAACCCTAGCGAGCGATCAGGTCTGAATTACCCCCACAGTCCTTAACAGCAATTCACCCCAGTGTAGCCAGTCTGGTTGGTTTGCCGGCTGACGATCCACCCTGACGTAGCTCCCAGATACAGAGGGTAACATCTATACAGATTTCACCTTGCACTGAATGCTCCACCCTTACCCACCCAGGCTATCAGGTGCTGTGTTGATAGTTGTAGTTATTATTTACTGTTATTTGTTTACCGCCTTGTACTATTATACAGGTTAAGTCTCCCATATCCAAAATTACAAAATACAGATTATTATGAAAGACAGAATTTTTGGAGCAAGACTGAGATATTGACACCTTTGCTTTCTGATTGACACAAACTTTGTATAATTAAAAATATTGTATAAAAGTATCTTCAGACTATGGGCCTTAGTCAGCTTCAGTTGCAATTTAGCAAAATCGTGAATCGGAAATTTTTGGACTACTGCATGCGCTGCGTATGTATTGTGCATGCATCAAAGCAGCAATGCAATCGCAGGCCCAGCAAGCTGCGATCACATAGCGATTGCCAGGAAGTGTCGGTTTGTGGGAGGTTACATGGCATTTGTGTGGAGTGGTTGGAAAAGCACACCAAGGGAGGCGGAGCCTTTGGCTTAACTACTGGGACCTGAGTCCTGGGTTTAGGAGTTGGCCCGTATCCTGACCTGGATTTATTCAGCTTACCCAGCGTCAGGTGCCGCTCAATCACCACCGCAAACTCCTCAAATGTCTGGGGGTCAGCCTGAAGGGCCCACTGCTGCACAGAATGGTCTAACACTTGCATAGCCTGGTCCAGTGCGACTACTTCCACAATCTGTACTGCAGAGTTTTTATCCGGCTGCAACCAGGCCCTGGTCAGTCAGGCTAGTCTGGACAGCTGAATCCTGGGAGGCTCAGAGCCCTCCAGCGGTCAGTCATGGAATTCTTGAGTTTTGCTGGGCCCCATCACTCCAATCCTATCCAGTATAGCCTTTTTCAGGCCAGGATAGTAGCGTGCCTCAGCCACAGTCATGTCCACATACACCCGCTGTGCCTCCCCTGTTAAACAGGGAGCCAGCCTGTCAGACCATTCCTCTGCAGGCCATCCCAACCGCGTGGCCGTGCGCTCAAACGTGCAAAGGAATTCCTCTATATCATCCACTGGGATGAGCTTCAGCAGCCTTTCCCGCTCTGGCTCAGATTTCATCACTACTCATCACACAACATTTTAATTTGAGTTTGCTGTCTTTCAGCCTGGGTTTGTTGGCCCTCATGTAACACTTGAATCTGAGTTTGTTGCCAAGCTATCTGGGCTTGTTGCCCCTCATGTAACATTTGAATCTGGGTTTGTTGCCCAGCTGCAAGTTCAGCAAATTGTTTTAGCAATTCCTCCATATTGCCCTGCGTGGCCCCTTTAAGGACAAATCTAGGAGGTTTAATATAATGTGCCAGGATAATCAAACAGCCCAAGCCGACACCCGCCTGCTTTGCTGGCTTATTTAACACATAAACCATCTGCCTATAATGCTATGGGCCTTTAAGACTGCCACAAGCACTGCATAACCAGAGAGAAAAAAAAGGAAAACTTGCAGTTTAAACACAGGTAGGCTTACCAACCGTTTCTGCTGTACACCGTTGTCCTTGCTCGACACTTGTGAACACACACGGGGACTTAGATGAACACTTTCAGTGTTTATTTTGCACAGCATGTCACCACATAGCAAGTTGATTCCATACAGTCGGTATTACAGGCAGTAGCATACAGGTACTCACAGCATAGCAGACTCTTGATAGGCTCCAGTGGTCCCTAGTCTAACCCACATAACACGGCCTATCACTCTGGTAGCTATTCCACCGTCGAGAGCAAGGTGACTCTGCCCTGGAAACCCTTATATCAGGAAATCCCTGGTGCTGCTGATCACACACCTGGGATTCTGTTACTGCTTCCAAAACCTGGTCTGGATCCTCCACATTACTTTCACATGGAACAATGCTGTCTCTGCCACAATACATTGGCAAATACATTGGTGGGTGTCTTTTTCCTTTCTGGGTGGCTCTTCACATGCGTTTTTTAGCAGAAGCAGGATTGAGAATATTGAGGGATTGGCAGGGGGTAGGGAGTCCCCTTTGCATGCCTTTACAGACTCCGCTCACTGCTGTAGCTGGAAATACAATTATTACAATTACTATACGCTCGTGAACTACAGATGTAACCATGCAGGTTGACTCTCTCTCCAGGGAAATATTCTCCTATGTACTTCCATTCCCACCTGGGAAAATGATTCCTCGTGGTAGAGTTCCCACTGTCGCTACCAGGAACCCAGGCCGTGACTGAATATATCAAGGAGAACCTTGAATGTGTGTTCATTAGAGAGTACAAGTCACCAGCAGGAGCTGGTCTTTTCTTTGTTAAGAAGTCCTTGTATTGATTACCTTAGTCGGAACGCCATCGCTATTAAGGATCGTTACCCTATACCCCTGATCTTAGAACTTTTCAATTGATTAAAAGGGGTAAATATTTTTACCAAGCTTGATCTTTGTGAGGTCTACAATCTAATTAGGATCCAGTCTGGAGACAAGTGGAAGACGGCCTTCAACACTCATGTTTGCCATTATGAGTATTTGGTCATGCCTTTTGGATTAAGCAATAAACTTACTGTTTTCAGTCAAGTATAAAATATAAAAATATTGTGGTCTATTTTGATGAAATCCAGATATTTCCTGAGGATCTAGAGAGTCATCACAAACATGTATGCAAATTGCTGTCTAGACTCCGAGCAAACCAGCTCTTCTGCAAATTAGAAAAATACTACTTCGAGCAAAGAGAACTTGCATTGATGAGATACATTATTTCTTGGTCTAACCTCCAGATATACCCAACTGGCCTCATCCGACTGGATTGAAAGCAATACAATGCTTCCTAGGATTCTGCAGCTTCTACGACAATTTATCAGGAAATACTCATCTATAACAGCTCCCAGAACCGTGCTCACCAAGAAAGGTCAAGATACTAGTGTGCGGCCTTTTGAGGCTGAAAAGGCGTTCTTTTGAATAAATAGTTTTTCTTTTCACCATAAACTTTAAGGCTACCCAACTGTGACCTGCCTTTTTTCCTGGAGGTGGATGCCTCTATTGTTGGGGTTGGAGGCAGTGCTTTCACAAAGAAATGAGGTAGGAAAATTATCTTCTTTTCCTGCAATTTTTTGGCTCCAGAGAAAAATTATGCTGTCTAGGATAAGGAATTATTAGCCATCTAGCTGGACATACAGGAGTGACGATATTTGTTGGAGGGGGCAAAATTCTCAGTGACAGTCTACACTGACGATAACACCCAAATATACCTCAAAACAGGTCACTGTTTTAACTTCCATCCGTCCATTATAATTTGGTTGTTTCAACCTGGTCATCACTTACTGCCAAGGACAGCAAAAATACGCTTTGTCTCAGGCATTCTATTTCACTGAGGAAGATAAAGGCAGGAAGCAGTGCCGTAACTAGGCATTTTAGCGCTGTGTGCAAGAAATGACATTGCCCCCCCCCACATGTAAGATAGGGGCAGTGCGCGCCATAGGCGTGCAAAAAATATATAGGGGTGTGGCTTTATGGGGAAGGGGCGTGGCCACAAAATAATAGCAATTCATACTACGGTGCACAGTAGTCTCCATTATTCAAATTACACTGCACAGTAGCGCCACTACACCAGGTATAGCCCCTTTTATACATTACAGCAGACAGCGTCCCCCTTTTTACACATTACAGCAGACATCCCCCTTTTTACACATTACGGCAGACAGCGTCCCCCCTTTTACACATTACGGCAGATGGTGTCCCCCTTTATACACATTGCAGCAGCCAGCGTCCCCCTTTTTACACATTGCAGCAGCCAGTCCCCCTTTTTACACATTGCGGCAGCCAGTCCCCCTTTTTACACATTGCGGCAGCCAGTCCCCCTCTTTACACATTGCGGCCACCAGGCCCCCCTTTTTACACATTATGGCAGACGGTGTCCCCCTTTATACACATTGCAGCAGCCAGCGTCCCCCTTTTTACACATTGCAGCAGCCAGTCCCCCTTTTTACACATTGCGGCAGCCAGGCCCCCTTTTTACACATTGCGGCAGCCAGGCCCCCTTTTTACACATTGCGGCAGCCAGGCCCCCTTTTTACACATTGCGGCAGCCAGTCCCCCTTTTTACACATTGCGGCCGCCAGGCCCCCCTTTTTACACATTATGGCAGACGGTGTTTGAGAGAGAGAGAGAGAGAGAGAGAGAGACATACTTACCATCTCCCCGCTGACAAGCTCCTCGTGCAGCTCCCTCGGTGCAGGCAGGTGAGAAGGAGGAGGAGGGAGGGGGACTGGAGCCGCAGCAGCGCTATTTCATTGGTAGTAAGCGCCGCTGCAGCACTCCCCTCTTCTTCCGTATTGGCTGCCTGGCGCTGCTGTGGATGCTGGGATGGAGGAACCACATCCCAGCATCCATAGCAGCGCCATGCAGCCAATACGGAAGGAGAGGGGGCTGCTGCAGCGGCGCTTACTACCAATGAAATAGCGCTGCTGCGGCTCCAGTCCCCCTCCCTCCTCCTCCATCTCCCCTACCCGGCTCTGCTCTCTTCTCCCTCCACAGCGCGGTGCACAGCACAGAACAGGCGGCATGTAATGAGTCAATTTGACTCATTACATGCCGCTGGTCGTGCGCCCTCAGGACAACTGCGCTGTGTGCCAAGCCCACTTGGCACACACGTAGTTACGGCCCTGGCAGGAGGATAAGCAGATTCTGAATCCTGCTTGCTTTGTTGCAGTAGCCAGCAAAGTTAAGATTTCTCAAGGAAACATATTTGTAGCACCTAAACGTTGGACCTTATTCAGCATCAGTTGTAGTTTTGCTAAATTAGCAAAACTGCAACTGCTTACGATTGCATGCTGGGGGCCACCCAGCATGTTAATGGTGGCCAGCAATGCGATCACAAATCAATTGAGATCGCATTGCTGATTAAGGGAAGCACCCTGCCTTCACAGCCTAGCTGCGAAGACTGTTAGGTTGCTACCATTTTCCCTGTAGCAGCAGCAAAGTTTGATGTCACATGGGCATCCTGAACCCACCTCTATTTCTTACACCAGGCCCCCACAATGCTGCATTGCCATCCCCGCAAGGTTGTGTTGCCACCCCTTACTGCCATGCGAAAACATCTGCTTGTCAATCAGGCAGGTGCGATCGCATTACTGATATACAAATGCATCTGCCTGCATGCTCTGAGCAGGCTGTGCACATGTGCACTGCAGCGGAACTTGGGGAGGTGCGATCGCATCTCAGTAGCATTGGCTACTGAATAAGTTCTTTCATGTGATGCTACTCCAGGCACATTCATCACACTTCACCAGTTATGTAGGGGTTAAGAGGACTTTGGAACTAATTATCAGGGTTTATTGGTGGTTGACTATTCATCTACATGTCATTGACTTTGTGGCAGCTTTTCCTATTTGCGCTCAACATGAGGTTCCAACTCACTCTCCCATGGGTTCCCTGCATCCACTACAAGTGCCCGATCATCCGTGAACCCACATGTCCATGGACTTTGTTACAGATTTGCTCTCCTGTCAAGGCGTCAATACAGTCTGGGCAGTGGTGGATAGATTCTCCAAGGTTGCTCACTTTTTTCCATTAAAGGGTTTATCTTCAGCCCCAAAACTGTGTTCATAAGGGAAATCTAAAGATTGCACGGGATCCGCAAAGACTTGGGCCCTCATTCCGAGTTGTTCGTTCGCAAGCTGCTTTTAGCAGCATTGCACACGCTAAGCCACCGCCTACTGGGAGTGAATCTTAGCTTATCAAAATTGCGAACGAAAGATTCGCAATATTGCGAAAAAAGACTTCTCTGTGCAGTTTCTGAGTAGCTCGAGACTTACTCTTCCAGTGCGATCAGTTCAGTGCTTGTCGTTCCTGGTTTGACGTCACAAACACAACCAGCGTTCGCCCAGACACTCCTCCATTTCTCCAGCCACTCCCGCGTTTTTCCCAGAAACGGTAGCGTTTTTTCACACACTCCCATAAAACGGCCAGTTTCCTCCCAGAAACACCCACTTCCTGTCAATCACATTCCGATCACCAGAACGAAGAAAAAAACCTTGTAATGCCGTGAGTAAAATGCCAATCTTCATAGCAAATTTACTTGGCGCAGTCGCAGTGCGAACATTGCGCATGCGCAATTAGCGGAAAATCGCTGCGATGCGAAGAAAATTACCGAGCGAACAACTCGGAATGACCACCATTGCTTCTGACCGAGCAGTATATTTTACTATGTAAGTACTTTAATGTCAAGTTGAGCTTCTCTTAAGCCTATCACTTTCAGAGTAATGGACATACTTAGTGAGATTTGGAGTTTATCCTAATTTACATTTCTGCCAGACAGGATTGTAGGGTCTCCTTATTACCATGGGCTGAGTTTGCCAACAATAATCTTTTCCACAAGACTTCTTGTCACTCTCTGTTCTTCATCCAGTATGGTCTGATCTTGTTATACCAGAATTGTCAGCCTACCGGTTGGTATCACTTCCAGCAGTTCGTGCTACTGTAAACAGTTTCCTCAGCATCTGTAAAGAGGTTAAGAAGAATATAAGCAAAGCCTCTGTCACAACTGAGGGTTTTGGCTGACAGGAGAAAGCCTCAGTTGTAGGGGCTGAGAGGAACTTAAACCGGGGAGGTTTAATCAGACCCCTGGACATGTAAGTGTTAAAAGGAAACCCGAAGGTGTGACCATGACAACCAGGTAAAAGTCAAAATAAAAGTTTATTAACAGACTCCGTGTAAACAAACAGCATTCAAGGTAAATAATGGCAATGATAAATAATATGATTCCTGGAGCACTCTGACCATGAAATGGTTACACAGGACACTGGTAGGTAAGAACAGCTGTTACAGTCCTTAGATGGAATAACCTTACCAGGCCTGGCTGTAGTAGTGAAGATATCCCAGGAACATGCCAGTAGATGGAACAGATGAAGTTGGTAACTTGAATCAGCTGTTGTAATTGCTGGATGGAACCAGCCAGGTGGTAAGACACGGAGTGGATGTGGAATGGAATCAGCCAGATGATAAAGTCACTGAATGAATGCTGGGTGGAACCAGCCAGGTGATGAAACACGGAGTAAATATAGTAAGATGCTAGGGAGCGTGGAAACAGAGGAATTGAAGGATGATTACCGGTGGTGATGGATACTGCTGGAAGCAGATGAAATAGCTGGAAGCTGGAAACTGGATCAGCCACGGAGGACTGCAGAGTCAGGCTGCACCGCAGGATGGTAAGCAGGTGCGGGTCTCTTTGGTGGATGCTGGAGACAGGAGCTGGAACATGGAAACACAACCACAGGAGAGAGACTGGAACAAGGTATGACAAACAAAGCACTGACGATTTCCTGGCCCAGGCACAGGATACTTATACCTGCAGCAATGCAGGCATTGGCTGGGCAATTATGCAGATTTCCAGAGGCAGTGGATTGGAGGAACTGAGACGTGATTGGATCCAACATGGCTGCGCCCATGTTAGAACTTGGAGGGAAAGCTAGTTTGGAAACCATGTGGAAACATAGCAGTAATGGCGGCGCCGGCCGCAGAGGACAGGGGACGCCAGATTGACAAGTGTATGCTGAGACTCGTGGATGACAGCGGAGGCCGCGGCAGACATGAAGCACCACTCTGACAACCTGCAACTATAAAACAGGAGCGGCGGCGGAGGCCGCGGAGGACAGGAGACGCCATGCAGGATTCAAACATGGCGGCGCTGTAACAGCGTCTCAGCGTGACAGGAGGGATATGCAGCATGTAGAGACAGATGGGATCCGGCCTTGGAACGCTGAGCCAGCCTCAGGAGACATCTGAAAGGCAAGTAATGGCGTCCAGATACCCGGATCGTGACAGCACCCCCCCCTTTAGGAGTGGCCCCAGGACACTTCTTAGGTTTTAAAGGAAACTTTGAGTGGAAATTCCGGACCAAGGCAGGAGCATGGACATCAGACGCATTGGTCCAAGAGCGTTCTTCAGGACCATAGTCCTTCCAGTCAATCAGATACTGCAACTGACCGTAACAGAAACGTGAGTCCAGAATCTTGGCCACCTCATACTCGACTCCCCGTTGAGTCTGAACTTTAGGAGCTGGAGGAAGTGCAGAATGAAACCGATTCAGGATCAGCGGTTTCAACAAGGAAACATGGAATGTCCTGGGTATTTTTAAGAAGGGAGGTAACTGGAGTCTGTAAGCAACAGGATTGATGACTTGTTCAATTTTAAAAGGACCGATGTAACGAGGAGCAAATTTCATGCTGGGAGCTCTCAACCTCAAATTCTTCGTAGACAACCATACTCGATCACCCACCTTGAGAGCAGGAACCGCTCTACGCTTCCTATCGGCAAACTTCTTGTACCTAAATGAGGCTTTAAGCAGGGCTGCGCGGACATTCTTCCAGTTGTTTGAAAACTGACGCAAAGTGACATCCACTGCTGGAACAGAAGTTGCTGGAAGCGGTTGGAATTCTGGAACCTTAGGGTGAAATCCATAGTTGATGAAGAATGGTGTTGAGGAGGATGAGGAATGGTATTGATTGTTGTGGCTAAACTCGGCCCAAGGAAGGAGTTGAACCCAGTCATCTTGGGAGGAAGACACATAAATGCGGAGGAAGGCCTCCAAGTCCTGATTCACCCTCTCGGTTTGACCATTGGTCTGAGGATGGTAAGCTGTAGAAAACTTTAACTTGACTTGGAGGGCTTGACACAAACTTCGCCAAAATTTGGCTACAAATTGTACTCCACGATCGGAGATGATCTCTTCAGGAAGACCGTGAAGTCGGAAGATCTCTTGGACAAACACTTGGGCCAACTTGGAAGCTGACGGGAGACCGGTGAGGGGTATGAAATGTGCCATCTTGGTGAACCGGTCAACTACCACCCAGATGGTATTAAACTTATTGCATATAGGCAGATCTATAACAAACTCCATCGACAAATGGGTCCACGGTTGACTGGGAACAGATAATGGAACCAGTTGCCCCGCAGGAGACTGGCGGAGAACTTTGTGTTGGGCACACTTTGGGCAAGAGGCAATAAACTCCTTGACGTCCTTCTTCAGAGTTGGCCACCAGTAGGACCTAGAGATAAACTCGAGGGTTTTCTGAATGCCTGTATGTCCGGCAAAATGGGAAGCATGGGCCCAATGCATGAGCTTCTTCCTTAACACCGGCTTCACAAAACTTTTCCCTGGTGGGGGCGTAGAGTCCATCCCTACCGTGGAGAATGCCAACGGATTAGTAATAGGATGCTTGTCTGAAGACTCTGACTCATTTTCTTGCTCCCAAGAGCGGGAAAGGGCATCGGCCTTGCGATTCTGAGAGCCCGAACAGAACTGGAGTTTAAAGTCGAACCTGGAAAAGAAAAGTGCCCATCTGGCCTGACGGGGGTTAAGACATTGTGCGCCTTTCAGGTATAAAAGATTCTTGTGGTCGGTAAGTATCGTGATTGAATGAGAAGCTCCCTCCAACAGATATCTCCACTCCTCAAGAGCGAGCTTGATGGCTAGCAACTCCTGGTCGCCGATGGCATAGTTGCGCTCAGCTGGGGAGAACTTCCGGGAGAAGAAACTGCAGGGATGTAGATATCCATCTTTAGCCCTCTGGGATAACACCGCTCCTACTCCAATGGAGGAGGCATCCACCTCTAAGATGAAAGGAGAGTCGGTGTCGGGCTGTTTCAGAACTGGTGCAGAGATGAAACGTTGTTTTAGAAGATGAAAAGCTTGCGTAGCTTCTTCAGACCACTTGGACGGGTTAGCACCCTTCTTGGTTAATGCAGTGATAGGCGCCACAATGGTGGAAAAGTCTCGTATGAACTTTCTGTAATAATTGGCGAACCCTAAGAACCTCTGGACCCCTTTGAGGGTTAAGGGTATCGGCCAATTCTGGATTGCTTGTAGTTTCTCAGGATCCATCTCTAGTCCGGAACCGGACACAATGTAACCTAGGAACGGAATGGATTTAACTTCAAAGACACATTTCTCCAATTTGCAATAGAGATGATTGACACGGAGACGGGACAGAACCTCCTTTACCCAGAAACGATGTTCCTCTAGATTATTGGCAAAGATGAGGATATCATCTAGATAAACCACGACATGGCGGTATAAGATGTCTCTGAAGATCTCATTCACGAAATGCTGGAAGACAGCTGGAGCGTTGCTCAATCCGAAGGGCATGACGAGGTACTCATAATGTCCATTACGGGTGTTAAAAGCGGTCTTCCACTCATCACCCTCACGGATCCGGATGAGATTGTAGGCCTCAAATCCAACTTTGTAAAGATGGTTGCTCCGCTGACTCTATCGAAGAGCTCTGTAATCAAAGGTAAAGGATACCGGTTCTTGACGGTAATGTCGTTCAGACCTCTGTAATCGATGCACGGTCGCAGACCACCGTCCTTCTTCTTAACGAAGAAGAAGCCTGCGCCAGCTGGAGAAGAAGAAGGTCGGATAAAACCTTTCGCCAGGTTCTCTTTGATGTACTCCTCCATGGAGTGCGTCTCAGGCAGAGACAACGGGTAAGTTCGGCCTCGAGGTGGAACCTTCCCTGGAATGAGATCAATTGGGCAGTCCCATTCTCTATGAGGAGGAAGGATATCAGCAGAAGCCTTACTGAACACGTCCGTTTAGTCTTGCTATGGAGGAGGTGGAACATCAGACGACCTGGGGAAAGAAGAACAAACAGGAAGCACTTTGGACAAACAAGTCTTAGCACAGGAGGGACCCCATGCTAGTATTTACGTAGTCGTCCAGTCAATCGACAGATTGTGGAGACGGAGCCATGGAAGGCCCAAAACCACTGGATGTGTGGCTCTTGGAATCACTAGGAAGGAAATAAATTCTGCATGAAGAACTCCCACTCTCAAACGAACTGGTAGAGTCCTTAGAAAAATAACTGCGTTGAAAATCTTGATGCCATCTACTGCAGTTAAGGAGATGGACGAAGGAAGTCTCTCGGTGGGTAGGGACCACCGTTTAACATAAGCTTCGGTTATGAAATTCCCAGCTGCTCCGGAATCAAGGAGGGCAATGACGTTCCTGTAACGTTGAGCAATTTGGAGCGAGACTGGGAGATTACAATCATGAGGAGATGGAGAGGAGATCATTACTCCTAGCCGGCCCTCTCCTTGGCTAGCTAGGATTTGGAGTTTCCCGGACGTTTGGACAGGCATTGATAATGTGAGACGGAGCTGCACAAAAGAGACAGAGAGACTCAGAGAGACGTCTTCGGCGCTCAGCGGGAGATAGACGGGAACGGCCAATTTGCATGGGCTCATCCTTGGATGGAGACGGTTGACGAAGAGGAGGAGCAGAAGATTTTGGAGCAGACGATCTTCCTCGCTCGGTTGCTCTCTCTCTGAAACGTAGATCAACCTTCGTGCAAAGATAAATTAGCTCATCCAACTTAGAGGGCAAGTCTCTGGTAGCTAACTCATCCTTGATGCGTTCTGATAAGCCATGCCAGAATGCAGCATACAGGGCCTCGTCATTCCATGCCAGTTCGGATGCCAGGATTTTGAACTGTATGAGATACTGTCCCACAGTACGTGTTCCCTGGCGTAATCGGAGAATCTCAGATGAAGCAGAGGTTACCTGGCCTGGCTCGTCGAAGATGCGCCTAAATGTTGCCACAAAGTCCGTATAGGAGGACAGCAGGGGATCAGACTTCTCCCATAAAGGTGATGCCCAGTCAAGGGCTGAGCCGCTGAGAAGGGAAATGATATAGGCAATTTTAGTACGGTCGCTGGGGAAATTGCCAGGCTGAAGCTCAAAGTGGATTTCCGTCAAATTTTGCTGGCGTTGGGAGATGAAGACGTGGAATGGAAATGGGGAAGGTGGGTGGGGTTACAGCTGGTGTCATTGTTGTGGACGCACCGGACGTGCCAGGTCCACGGAGGGTCGTTTGAATCCCGTCCAGCCGCGTAGAGAGATCCTGGAGACAGCGGATGATGTGGCCTTGTGCAGTCTCCTGATGTTCAAGTCGGGCTGCCAGTTCTTGCATCGGCCTGCCGCTTGATCCTGGTCTCTGGCTGGATTCATATGGTCAGTGCTTACTGTCACAACTGAGGGTTTTGGCTGACAGGAGAAAGCCTCAGTTGTAGGGGCTGAGAGGAACTTAAACCGGGGAGGTTTAATCAGACCCCTGGACATGTAAGTGTTAAAAGGAAACCCGAAGGTGTGACCATGACAACCAGGTAAAAGTCAAAATAAAAGTTTATTAACAGACTTCGTGTAAACAAACAGCATTCAAGGTAAATAATGGCAATGATAAATAATATGATTCCTGGAGCACTCTGACCATGAAATGGTTACACAGGACACTGGTAGGTAAGAACAGCTGTTACAGTCCTTAGATGGAATAACCTTACCAGGCCTGGCTGTAGTAGTGAAGATATCCCAGGAACATGCCAGTAGATGGAACAGATGAAGTTGGTAACTTGAATCAGCTGTTGTAATTGCTGGATGGAACCAGCCAGGTGGTAAGACACGGAGTGGATGTGGAATGGAATCAGCCAGATGATAAAGTCACTGAATGAATGCTGGGTGGAACCAGCCAGGTGATGAAACACGGAGTAAATATAGTAAGATGCTAGGGAGCGTGGAAACAGAGGAATTGAAGGATGATTACCGGTGGTGATGGATACTGCTGGAAGCAGATGAAATAGCTGGAAGCTGGAAACTGTATCAGCCATGGAGGACTGCAGAGTCAGGCTGCACCGCAGGATGGTAGGCAGGTGTGGGTCTCTTTGGTGGATGCTGGAGACAGGAGCTGGAACCTGGAAACACAACCACAGGAGAGAGACTGGAACAAGGTATGACAAACAAAGTAGAGATGAGCGCCTGAAATTTTTCGGGTTTTGTGTTTTGGTTTTGGGTTCGGTTCCGCGGCCGTGTTTTGGGTTCGAACGCGTTTTGGCAAAACCTCACCGAATTATTTTTGTCGGATTCGGGTGTGTTTTGGATTCGGGTGTTTTTTTCCAAAAACACTAAAAAACAGCTTAAATCATAGAATTTGGGGGTCATTTTGATCCCAAAGTATTATTAACCTCAAAAACCATAATTTACACTCATTTTCAGTCTATTCTGAATACCTCACACCTCACAATATTATTTTTAGTCCTAAAATTTGCACCGAGGTCGCTGTGTGAGTAAGATAAGCGACCCTAGTGGCCGACACAAACACCGGGCCCATCTAGGAGTGGCACTGCAGTGTCACGCAGGATGTCCCTTCCAAAAAACCCTCCCCAAACAGCACATGACGCAAAGAAAAAAAGAGGCGCAATGAGGTAGCTGTGTGAGTAAGATTAGCGACCCTAGTGGCCGACACAAACACCGGGCCCATCTAGGAGTGGCACTGCAGTGTCACGCAGGATGGCCCTTCCAAAAAACCCTCCCCAAACAGCACATGACGCAAAGAAAAAAAGAGGCGCAATGAGGTAGCTGTGTGAGTAAGATTAGCGACCCTAGTGGCCGACACAAACACCGGGCCCATCTAGGAGTGGCACTGCAGTGTCACGCAGGATGGCCCTTCCAAAAAACCCTCCCCAAACAGCACATGACGCAAAGAAAAAAAGAGGCGCAATGAGGTAGCTGACTGTGTGAGTAAGATTAGCGACCCTAGTGGCCGACACAAACACCGGGCCCATCTAGGAGTGGCACTGCAGTGTCACGCAGGATGTCCCTTCCAAAAAACCCTCCCCAAACAGCACATGACGCAAAGAAAAAAAGAGGCGCAATGAGGTAGCTGTGTGAGTAAGATTAGCGACCCTAGTGGCCGACACAAACACCGGGCCCATCTAGGAGTGGCACTGCAGTGTCACGCAGGATGTCCCTTCCAAAAAACCCTCCCCAATCAGCACATGATGCAAAGAAAAAGAAAAGAAAAAAGAGGTGCAAGATGGAATTATCCTTGGGCCCTCCCACCCACCCTTATGTTGTATAAACAAAACAGGACATGCACACTTTAACCAACCCATCATTTCAGTGACAGGGTCTGCCACACGACTGTGACTGATATGACGGGTTGGTTTGGACCCCCCCCAAAAAAGAAGCAATTAATCTCTCCTTGCACAAACTGGCTCTACAGAGGCAAGATGTCCACCTCATCTTCACCCTCCGATATATCACCGTGTACATCCCCCTCCTCACAGATTATCAATTCGTCCCCACTGGAATCCACCATCTCAGCTCCCTGTGTACTTTGTGGAGGCAATTGCTGCTGGTCAATGTCTCCGCGGAGGAATTGATTATAATTCATTTTAATGAACATCATCTTCTCCACATTTTCTGGATGTAACCTCGTACGCCGATTGCTGACAAGGTGAGCGGCGGCACTAAACACTCTTTCGGAGTACACACTTGTGGGAGGGCAACTTAGGTAGAATAAAGCCAGTTTGTGCAAGGGCCTCCAAATTGCCTCTTTTTCCTGCCAGTATAAGTACGGACTGTGTGACGTGCCTACTTGGATGCGGTCACTCATATAATCCTCCACCATTCTATCAATGTTGAGAGAATCATATGCAGTGACAGTAGACGACATGTCCGTAATCGTTGTCAGGTCCTTCAGTCCGGACCAGATGTCAGCATCAGCAGTCGCTCCAGACTGCCCTGCATCACCGCCAGCGGGTGGGCTCGGAATTCTGAGCCTTTTCCTCGCACCCCCAGTTGCGGGAGAATGTGAAGGAGGAGATGTTGACAGGTCGCGTTCCGCTTGACTTGACAATTTTGTCACCAGCAGGTCTTTCAACCCCAGCAGACCTGTGTCTGCCGGAAAGAGAGATCCAAGGTAGGCTTTAAATCTAGGATCGAGCACGGTGGCCAAAATGTAGTGCTCTGATTTCAACAGATTGACCACCCGTGAATCCTTGTTAAGCGAATTAAGGGCTGCATCCACAAGTCCCACATGCCTAGCGGAATCGCTCCGTGTTAGCTCCTTCTTCAATGCCTCCAGCTTCTTCTGCAAAAGCCTGATGAGGGGAATGACCTGACTCAGGCTGGCAGTGTCTGAACTGACTTCACGTGTGGCAAGTTCAAAGGGCATCAGAACCTTGCACAACGTTGAAATCATTCTCCACTGCACTTGAGACAGGTGCATTCCATCTCCTATATCGTGCTCAATTGTATAGGCTTGAATGGCCTTTTGCTGCTCCTCCAACCTCTGAAGCATATAGAGGGTTGAATTCCACCTCGTTACCACTTCTTGCTTCAGATGATGGCAGGGCAGGTTCAGTAGTTTTTGGTGGTGCTCCAGTCTTCTGTACGTGGTGCCTGTACGCCGAAAGTGTCCCGCAATTTTTCTGGCCACCGACAGCATCTCTTGCACGCCCCTGTCGTTTTTTAAAAAATTCTGCACCACCAAATTCAAGGTATGTGCAAAACATGGGACGTGCTGGAATTTGCCCATATTTAATGCACACACAATATTGCTGGCGTTGTCCGATGCCACAAATCCACAGGAGAGTCCAATTGGGGTAAGCCATTCCGCGATGATCTTCCTCAGTTGCCGTAAGAGGTTTTCAGCTGTGTGCGTATTCTGGAAAGCGGTGATACAAAGCGTAGCCTGCCTAGGAAAGAGTTGGCGTTTGCGAGATGCTGCTACTGGTGCCGCCGCTGCTGTTCTTGCGGCGGGAGTCCATACATCTACCCAGTGGGCTGTCACAGTCATATAGTCCTGACCCTGCCCTGCTCCACTTGTCCACATGTCCGTGGTTAAGTGGACATTGGGTACAACTGCATTTTTTAGGACACTGGTGAGTCTTTTTCTGACGTCCGTGTACATTCTCGGTATCGCCTGCCTAGAGAAGTGGAACCTAGATGGTATTTGGTAACGGGGGCACACTGCCTCAATAAATTGTCTAGTTCCCTGTGAACTAACGGCGGATACCGGACGCACGTCTAACACCAACATAGTTGTCAAGGACTCAGTTATCCGCTTTGCAGTAGGATGACTGCTGTGATATTTCATCTTCCTCGCAAAGGACTGTTGAACAGTCAATTGCTTACTGGAAGTAGTACAAGTGGGCTTACGACTTCCCCTCTGGGATGACCATCGACTCCCAGCGGCAACAACAGCAGCGCCAGCAGCAGTAGGCGTTACACGCAAGGATGCATCGGAGTAATCCCAGGCAGGAGAGGACTCGTCAGACTTGCCAGTGACATGGCCTGCAGGACTATTGGCATTCCTGGGGAAGGAGGAAATTGACACTGAGGGAGTTGGTGGGGTGGTTTGCGTGAGCTTGGTTACAAGAGGAAGGGATTTACTGGTCAGTGGACTGCTTCCGCTGTCACCCAAAGTTTTTGAACTTGTCACTGACTTATTATGAATGCGCTGCAGGTGACGTATAAGGGAGGATGTTCCGAGGTGGTTAACGTCCTTACCCCTACTTATTACAGCTTGACAAAGGGAACACACGGCTTGACACCTGTTGTCCGCATTTCTGGTGAAATACCTCCACACCGAAGAGCTGATTTTTTTGGTATTTTCACCTGGCATGTCAACGGCCATATTCCTCCCACGGACAACAGGTGTCTCCCCGGGTGCCTGACTTAAACAAACCACCTCACCATCAGAATCCTTCTGGTCAATTTCCTCCCCAGCGCCAGCAACACCCATATCCTCCTCATCCTGGTGTACTTCAACACTGACATCTTCAATCTGACTATCAGGAACTGGACTGCGGGTGCTCCTTCCAGCACTTGCAGGGGGCATGCAAATAGTGGAAGGCGCATGCTCTTCACGTCCAGTGTTGGGAAGGTCAGGCATCGCAACCGACACAATTGGACTCTCCTTGTGGATTTGGGATTTCAAAGAACGCACAGTTCTTTGCGGTGCTTTTGCCAGCTTGAGTCTTTTCAGTTTTCTAGCGAGAGGCTGAGTGCTTCCATCCTCATGTGAAGCTGAACCACTAGCCATGAACATAGGCCAGGGCCTCAGCCGTTCCTTGCCACTCCGTGTGGTAAATGGCATATTGGCAAGTTTACGCTTCTCCTCCGACAATTTTATTTTAGGTTTTGGAGTCCTTTTTTTTCTGATATTTGGTGTTTTGGATTTGACATGCTCTGTACTATGACATTGGGCATCGGCCTTGGCAGACGACGTTGCTGGCATTTCATCGTCTCGGCCATGACTAGTGGCAGCAGCTTCAGCACGAGGTGGAAGTGGATCTTGATCTTTCCCTAATTTTGGAACCTCAACTTTTTTGTTCTCCATATTTTATAGGCAGAACTAAAAGGCACCTCAGGTAAACAATGGAGATGGATGGATTGGATACTAGTATACAATTATGGACGGACTGCCACGGTTAGGTGGTATAAAAAAACCACGGTTAGGTGGTATATATTGTAATACAATTATGGATGGACTGACTGCCTGCCGAGTGCCGACACAGAGGTAGCCACAGCCGTGAACTACCGCACTGTACACTGGTTGATAAAGAGATAGTAGTATACTCGTAACAACTAGTATGACTGACTATGACGGTATAAAGAATGAAAAAAAAACCACGGTTAGGTGGTATATATTGTAATACAATTATGGATGGACGGACTGCCTGCCGACTGCCGACACAGAGGTAGCCACAGCCGTGAACTACCGCACTGTACACTGGTTGATAAAGAGATAGTAGTATACTCGTAACAACTAGTATGACTGACTATGACGGTATAAAGAATGAAAAAAAAACCACGGTTAGGTGGTATATATTATAATACAATTATGGATGGACGGACTGCCTGCCGACTGCCGACACAGAGGTAGCCACAGCCGTGAACTACCGCACTGTACACTGGTTGATAAAGAGATAGTAGTATACTCGTAACAACTAGTATGACACTATGACGGTATAAAGAATGAAAAAAAAACCACGGTTAGGTGGTATATATTATAATAATACAATTATGGATGGACGGACTGCCTGCCGAGTTCCGACACAGAGGTAGCCACAGCCGTGAACTACCGCACTGTACACTGGTTGATAAAGAGATAGTAGTATACTCGTAACAACTAGTATGACTGACTATGACGGTATAAAGAATGAAAAAAAAACCACGGTTAGGTGGTATATATTGTAATACAATTATGGATGGACGGACTGCCTGCCGAGTTCCGACACAGAGGTAGCCACAGCCGTGAACTACCGCACTGTACACTGGTTGATAAAGAGATAGTAGTATACTCGTAACAACTAGTATGACTGACTATGACGGTATAAAGAATGAAAAAAAAACCACGGTTAGGTGGTATATATTATAATACAATTATGGATGGACGGACTGCCTGCCGACTGCCGACACAGAGGTAGCCACAGCCGTGAACTACCGCACTGTACACTGGTTGATAAAGAGATAGTAGTATACTCGTAACAACTAGTATGACACTATGACGGTATAAAGAATGAAAAAAAAACCACGGTTAGGTGGTATATATTATAATACAATTATGGATGGACGGACTGCCTGCCGACTACCGACACAGAGGTAGCCACAGCCGTGAACTACCGCACTGTACACTGGTTGATAAAGAGATAGTAGTATACTCGTAACAACTAGTATGACACTATGACGGTATAAAGAATGAAAAAAAAACCACGGTTAGGTGGTATATATTATAATACAATTATGGATGGACGGACTGCCTGCCGAGTGCCGACACAGAGGTAGCCACAGCCGTGAACTACCGCACTGTACACTGGTTGATAAAGAGATAGTAGTATACTCTTAACAACTAGTATGACTGACTATGACGGTATAAAGAATGAAAAAAAAACCACGGTTAGGTGGTATATATTATAATACAATTATGGATGGACGGACTGCCTGCCGACTGCCGACACAGAGGTAGCCACAGCCGTGAACTACCGCACTGTACACTGGTTGATAAAGAGATAGTAGTATACTCGTAACAACTAGTATGACACTATGACGGTATAAAGAATGAAAAAAAAACCACGGTTAGGTGGTATATATTATAATACAATTATGGATGGACGGACTGCCTGCCGACTGCCGACACAGAGGTAGCCACAGCCGTGAACTACCGCACTGTACACTGGTTGATAAAGAGATAGTAGTATACTCGTAACAACTAGTATGACACTATGACGGTATAAAGAATGAAAAAAAAACCACGGTTAGGTGGTATATATTATAATAATACAATTATGGATGGACGGACTGCCTGCCGACTGCCGACACAGAGGTAGCCACAGCCGTGAACTACCGCACTGTACACTGGTTGATAAAGAGATAGTAGTATACTCGTAACAACTAGTATGACTATGACGACGGTATAAAGAAAGAAAAAAAAATACCACGGTTAGGTGGTATATAATTATACAATTATGGATGGACGGACTGCCTGCCGAGTGCCGACTGCCGACACAGAGGTAGCCACAGCCGTGAACTACCGCACTGTACTGTGTCTGCTGCTAATATAGACTGGTTGATAAAGAGATAGTATACAACAATATACTACTATACTGGTGGTCAGGCACTGGTCACCACTAGTCACACTGGCAGTGGCACTCCTGCAGCAAAAGTGTGCACTGTTTAATTTTAAATTAATATAATATTATGTACTCCTGGCTCCTGCTATAACAACCTGCAGTGCTCCCCAGTCTCCCCCACAATTATTATAAGCTTTTATACATTGATGTGCAGCACACTGGGCTGAGCTGAGTGCACACAGACTGAGTCACACTGTGTGACTGCTGTGTATCGTTTTTTTCAGGCAGAGAACGGATATAGCAGAGAACGGATATATTAAATAAAAGTTAACTTAACAACAACTGCACTGGTCACTGTGGTAAACTCTGTCTGCACAATCTCTCTCTCTTCTAATCTATTCTAATGGAGAGGACGCCAGCCACGTCCTCTCCCTATCAATCTCAATGCACGTGTGAAAATGGCGGCGACGCGCGGCTCCTTATATAGAATCCGAGTCTCGCGAGAATCCGACAGCGTCATGATGACGTTCGGGCGCGCTCGGGTTAACCGAGCAAGGCGGGAAGATCCGAGTCGCTCGGACCCGTGAAAAAAAAAGTGAAGTTCGTGCGGGTTCGGATTCAAAGAAACCGAACCCGCTCATCTCTAAAACAAAGCACTGACGATTTCCTGGCCCAGGCACAGGATACTTATACCTGCAGCAATGCAGGCATTGGCTGGGCAATTATGCAGATTTCCAGAGGCAGTGGATTGGAGGAACTGAGACATGTGATTGGATCCAACATGGCTGCGCCCATGTTAGAACTTGGAGGGAAAGCTAGTTTGGAAACCATGTGGAAACATAGCAGTAATGGCTGCGCCGGCCGCAGAGGACAGGAGACGCCAGATTGAGAAGTGTATGCTGAGACTCGTGGATGACAGCGGAGGCCGCGGCAGACATGAAGCACCACTCTGACAACCTGCAACTATAAAACAGGAGCGGCGGCGGAGGCCGCGGAGGACGGGAGACGCCATGCAGGATTCAAACATGGCGGCGCTGTGACAGCGTCTCAGCGTGACAGGAGGGATATGCAGCATGTAGAGACAGATGGGATCCGGCCTTGGAACGCTGAGCCAGCCTCAGGAGACATCTGAAAGGCAAGTAATGGCGTCCAGATACCCGGATCGTGACAGCCTCTTCTCATTGCAAGCTCATTTCTAACAAGTAGATAAAGAGAACTCTTCTATTTAAACCAGATACAGAGTGTTGTTGTCAACTCGGCATCTACAGTTAAAGGTCCCTACCATGATATTGGCTACAAGATATTTCATTCCTTTTCAAATTATTCCTGTGGCAATCCAATTAAAACTTCCGGGCACACTTAGGAAACCTAACGTGTTCCATGTTTCCCTCCTAAAACCCATGGTTCTCAATTGATTCTCAACACCTAGCAGACCTCCTTCTGTTATTTCAGTGGATTAAAGGGGGAGTGTGAGGTGAAACAAATCTGGACTACAGAATTTCTCAATGCTCAGTTCAGGATCAGCAGCGGGGCAGCAAGCAGGGTGTCCTTGGTGTACGCTGCCATAGTTTCTCCAGACAGCTTTCTCCTCTGGCCGCAGTTCTCTGTACAGGTGGCTGTAGCTCCCATAGGGACAGGTTCACTGCTCTGTATAATATTTAAGGACATGCACGCCAAACATGCTGTAATGTTTGGCATAAAATCTCGTCTCATTGATTGGACATCAGGGGGATTATTTACTAAAGTCCCGTTTTTGTCCGAGTTTGTTTTTTGTTTTTCAAAGTGTCAACACGGGAATTTACTCAACACAAATCTCGGCAGTGTTGGGGCTATTCGTATTGTTTTTCACGGCAGAGGACAGAAATATGAATGAATAGACCATCGGTCAAATGCGGCTGTTTGTTCATACAACACAGTAATTTACTATTCAGTCATATTTTGTTTTTTATTATTATTTATTTTTTCCGTGAATGATCAATTGCGGTCATATTTTTTTGCGACTCATAAAAAAAAAGCAGCAAAAAAATAGACCGTTTTCCTGGCGTGTTTGGATAGTCATGCACAGATCAGTGAGATCCATGCATGCTTATCTGTGGGAAAGGGTCTGTTTAGCTTAACACTGTTTTAAAAACATTGCGTGGGGTCCCCCCTCCTAAGCATAACCAGCCTCGGGCTCTTTGAGCTATCCCTGGTTGTAAAAATACAGGGGGAAAATGCATAGGGTCCCCCATATTTATACAACCAGCACTGGGCTCTGCATCCGGTCCTGGTTCAAAAAATACGGGGGACAAAAGATGTAGGGGGTCCCCCGTATTTTTTAAAGCAGCACCGGTCTCCCCTAGCCAGAGAGATAATGCCACAGCCGGGGGATACTTTTATATAGGTCCCTGCGGCCGTGGCATTACCACCACCCCCAAGTCACCCACAAGAGAGACCACAAATGTTTCATCATTGGGTAGAATGGAGGAGCGCTCTTCTCCATTCTAGCCAGTGCGCTCCTCCTGATTGACAGGCTAGGAGTGCCCAGCCAATCAGGAGAGCGCCATGACGTGGCGCTCCCTGATTGGCTGGTGGGACCTTCAATGGCAGAAGTCACGAGGGGGTCCTGGCATTCTGGGAAAGGGGTTCCATGTGTAAACATGGAACCCCTTTAGTGGCGTGGATCGGGTTTCCGGTTTGTTATTTTATTCAAGTCCCTGGATTACGTCGGATAAGAAGATGACAGATCTACACAGGATTGGTTGTAAGTATAATTTTTATTTGACAGGTACCCCGTGGATTCTACTTGACAAGGGGACCGAAGGGCTCCGTGGGACAATAGGTAAGTATGCGAGTGCGTAAGTGTGCATGTATATAAAATAAAGCTTTACTTTCACAATGTGTGTGTGTTGTGTTTTTTGGGGAGTATTTTTTTGTTGTAGAACTACAGGTACCAGCGGGCCCGTTATTTCCCCACATGCTGGTATTTGTGGTTCTCCAAGTACCAGCTTGCGGGGAGGCTTGCACGCAATTTTTTTTACCAACTTTTAATTCTTTAAACACTTCTCATAATGTATACAATGAAGTCCTGCACGGATCACACTGATCCGGACGGCCTTTATTGTGTTATATTCGGCAGTGTTTTACTAATCACTCCCGTAAAACACTGCCCGACAATACGAATCACAGCGCCATCGGAAAATACGAAGCAAGAAAACTCTGCAGCTTAGTAAATTACCGTAGATGTATTCAAAAAGTTGCAGTAAAAAAAGTCCGATAAAATTCGAGCTCAAACTCCCTACAAATCGCCACAAACACGAATATTAGTAAATAAACCCCCAGGTTGGCTAACTCCTGACTTAAATTAGCTCTTGGAGAAGTCATTAGCCTAGGGGTTCACATACTTTGTCCACCCTACACTGTGAATGTTTACATGGTGTGTTCAATAAAAACATGGGAACATATAATTGTTTGTGTGGTATTAGTTTCAGCAGACTGTGTTTGTCTACTGTTGTGACTTAGATGAAGATCAGAACACATTTTATGACCAATTTATGCACAAATCCAGGAAATTCCAAAGGGTTCACATACTTTTTCATGCAACTGTGGAACATTTACAATTGGGGCCCCATGTAACCACTGAAAGTTATATATGTAGATACAGTCTCCAGTGCACTCGGCCTGCATGTTAAAGTATGTGGGGAACAAATGAAAGTTTATAATATGGAGTATAGCTGATTCTGTTTGGATTGTTGCAATATTTGTCCCCTCTGTGAGTGATAAACAGCACAGTTTAGCAATCTTTCCTGGTCTCAGTAACAACTACACTTTTGGTGTCCTTGTATCTTTCCGTCAAACCCGGTCTAGCGTAAGAGCTTAGGGTGTCTGCAAATAACTGCCAGCTGAGAGTTATACCATACCTCACAACTGTCCCGATTACAGCAGGACAGTCCCGCTATTCGGACACTGTTCCGCTGTTCCTCCCTCTGTAAAGCAGCGAGTGATCTCTGAATAGATGCTGTGCGCACCCGCACGGCATCTATTCAGTGCTGGGAGGAGAGCAGGGGGCTGCCCAGCGGCTCGGGGAGCGCTGGGCACGCCCCCAAAATCCCGAAAACGGGTAAGTGACATGCAGCCACACCCACTCCGTCTAGGCCAGATCCATCTCACAACATGCCACGCCCCTTCTCACAACATGCTACGCCGTGCGATCGTCCCGACCCTGGACCTTTGGGAGGTATGGTTATACTGTTGCTTTAAGTCTCCGTCTCTCTCATGTATGCTATCTACCACATACGCATAACTGTGTCACTTTCCTAGTGAATAGTCCTCTGCAATTGATCCACTTGATCTGGCTATGCTCCTTTATTACTGTTCTATGAGCTGTAGCTGTCAGTTACGGGTACTATGCTGCATTTCCCTGGACGAACTATCTCAGGTCACGGGCTGCTAACTCAAACTGCAGTCAATTAGTACTTAGGCATCTCACAGTGTTAAGCTGTTCCTGTCTAGAGCATCCAATTGCTAATACCAGCAGAAGTCTCTGTAATATTTAACTATATCACGCCATGTACTTGGAGAGCAAAGGGTTAATTGATGCTGCAGCTTTGGTGTGTGCTGTTCACGTACCACAGACCTCCACAGTGAATTACTTAGATGTCCTGTTGGGATAGTTGCTCATGAAAGCACTGCTGCCTCACTATATACTGTGGAGGCTGATGGATACCTGCTTATTGTGGAGTGCAGAGCCTGCTTCTCCATGGCCTGCTCACTGCACGTCTCTAAGGGAGGAGCTGTGTCCCCACTACCCTCTCCATTCTCTCACCTAAGATGGCTGCTCCAACTCCTGCTCACTTTCAACTATCACACTGTACCACCTGACCCAGCTCATGTGATGTGCATCTGTCCTCCTCAGCAGCTGCAGAGGCTGCTGGGAATTGTCTGTCTTAATGCTGCAGCGAGATGAACAGCATCAGCACAACCCACATAGGGGGCTATTACACTGGCAACACCTCCACTTTTCTATTTTAGAAGCTTTAGTTAATCTACCCCTAAGAATCCTGGAAATTCAGAGAGGCCTTATCTATTGTACATTGTATACTCCATATACAGGGAGTAGATGTCCTTTGCGCCTGTGGACCTTATCATAGGCAAACGCAGGGGGAGTTCCGGTTGCATGGAAACCCCCATCCTCTTGGCAAGTGGATCAAATTGTAACAACAATAGCAAGCTGCCATGACATCATGAAGCTTCTTCTACCAAGTTTGCTGTGCGTGTGGATCTGAGTCCTAAATCAGTGGACTGGACCAGAGAGTAGCTACCAGGAAGAAGAGACAGGAGCCTTACCATGAGGTGGCAGAATGAGTGCAATTATATATTTTTTCTTTGCTTTATTGGTGGAGTGTGGGGTGACACTATTACACCTGTGGGCCCATTTTGGCATCTTTAGAGCGCACTTCTCTGTTACCACATTATAATATTTCACAATGAGTCTTTCAAACAAGTAATGTAACATAGGTATAATGTTTAGTAGATGTTAATTACTTTAGTAAGGAAATTGTGTAGTATTTTATCCTAAACATAGGTGTTACACTATATGCATCTGTAGGTGTTCTATGTAACCAAAGTACTTAATATGGATTCTGGCATGCCTTCCATTTATATAGAATATTAAGTTATACATTGTTAATTTCATGAAATATAGTTTTGTATTTGGTAGAAAATTGCCTGATGTGGTTAATTATAGCCAATTGACTGTAGAAATGTTGGATGGCTATTAGTGGTTTTGTATCTACAGAGTGAACAGATTTGATTGGGTCATCTGAAGAAGTGAGGAGAGCCAATAACACTCAGGTGGGACACGCTGCTCACATATGCTTTTTCTTCCATTTCATACAAGAATGTTCGGAAAGCCTACAGTGTATTATTGCATCACAGGTCTGTTGTACTGTACTAAGGGTCCCTCACTAGGCACTCTATGGGGGTGATTCAGACCTGATCGTAGATGTGCTAAAATTAGTACATCAATAATCAGCTTCCCTGACATGCCGGGGGACACCCAGAACAGGGCTAGTCCGGCCCTCATGTCAGGCCCTACCCCGTCATACAAGTACAAAAGCGCGCTGGCAGGGAGCTACTTGTCGCTGCCCGGGTCGCAGCGGATGCATGTGATGTCACGCAGTCGCCATGGCCCGCCGTCCCAACGGCATGCGTTGCCCGTTCCGTGACCCTAAACGACGGCCAAATGCCTCTGGCCCGCCCCCTCCCTCCCAGCAACCGCCTCTGCCTGTCAATCAGGCAGAGGCGATTGCGGGGCTAAGATAGCCATGGGTTGTCTGCATGCGCACTTCAGACCCGATCGCTGCTGTGCGAACACGCACAGCAGCGATCAGGTCTACATTAGCCCCTATACCTTTACATTAATGTAGTTCACACTATGACCTTATTAATCTAAGTTCCATCCTAATTGTATCTAGACAAGTTTATTACATGCATTAGACACATAGGCCGCTCTCTTCGTTATATATGAATTTATTGCTTTGTAACTTATTAAGAGTATTCAATCTCTGCACTGTGAATGCCTGATTATTCTTCATTTTATGTCTTTAATAGAGGTGCTGACTCTGGATTTCACTGCCCCCGCTGTTCACACAAGGTCTCTTCATTTTACTAATATGAAATTTCTTTAATTTTTAACGTCCTCGATGCAGCTTACTGCTGCGGCTATCTTCAAATTAGCTGTGTTGGCAATTTTTCAGCACAGTTTAGTTTGCATATTTCAAACTTCTCCAGGCTTTTATAGCTGTGCATGCACACAAACAGAAAATCTGTCTTTTGAGAACAAATCTGGAAGTGGAGCTGTTCCAAAATATGTTTGTAATAATGCAGAAAAGAGTTTATTGTTTATCTTAAATGCCAAAACAGGTCTAGTTTATCAAATTATAAGTATTACTATTATTATTATTATTATTATTATTATGTGACATGTATGCTGCCATACTGCATCTGTCATGGTTTACTAGAAATTCCCTGTTGTGTGTGGAGTTACCAGAATGATAGAACTCCATTTATAAGTGAAATAGGGCCTAATTCAGACCTGATCGTAGATGTGCAAAAAAACGCACATCTATGAGCAAAATCTTAGGCATGTGGGGGGACGCCCAGCACAGAGCTTGTCCGCCCCGTATGCCAGGCCCTATGCTCCCCACCCCCCACCCCACCGGTGTGCTTTAGCTACCCGCCATGTTGTTGACCGCAGCGGCTGCATGTGATGTCAGACAGCCGCTGTGGCCTGCCACGCAAATGGTCCAGACATACCTGCATTGTCTGGACCGCACCCCCCAACATTGCCGCAACACCGTCCTAAGGCGGCCAACATGCCACCGACCGCCCCGCGACCACCTCTGTCTGTCAGTCAGGAAGAGGTTATCGCACAAGTGAGATGCCTTAGCATCTCATTGTGTGCACACGTCCAGTGCAGCTCCTGTGCATGCGCACACGGCAAAGGGCTTCAGCCTGCAAGGTCTGAATTAGGCCCTTAGTCAGGTCTATTGCATAACACAAAATACAGTGCAAAACAAGTTAATAGTAACAGGCTGATGATACTGGTAAATGAATCATGGTAAAATGTAAATGTGAAGGATAACAATGTCCAAATAGGCACTAATTGATATTAGAGATGTGCAGCGGGCATTTTTCGGGATTTGTGTTTTGGTTTTGGATTCGGACGCGTTTTGGCAAAACCTCCCTTAAGAATTTTTGTCGGATTCGGGTGCATTTTGGATGCAGGTGTTTTTTTTTTTTTTAAACCCTCAAAAACAGCTTAAATCATATAATTTGGGGGTAATTTTGATCCTATAGTATTATTAACCTCAATAACCAGAATTTCCACTCATTTCCAGTCTATTCTGAACACCTCACAATATTATTTTTAGTCCTAAAATTTGCACCGAGGTTGCTGGATGACTAAGCTGAGCGACACAAGTGGGTGGCACAAACACCTGGCCCATCTAGGAGTGGCACTGCAGTGTCAGACAGGATGGCACTTAAAAAAATAGTCCCCAAACAGCACATAATGCAGAGATCAATAAAAAAAAAGAGGTGCAAGATGGAATTGTCCATGGGCCCTCCCACCCGCCCTTATGTTTATAAACAGGACATGCACACTATAACAAACCAATTATTTCAGCAACAGGGTCTGCCACACGACTGTGGCTAAAATGACTGGTTGGTTTGGGCCCCCACCAAAGAAGAAGCAAGCAATCTCTCCTTGCACAAACTGGCTCTACAGAGGCAGGATGTCCACCTCCTCCTCATCGTCCGATTCCTCACCCCTTTCACTGTGTACATCCCCCTCCTCACAGAGTATTAATTCGTCCCCACTGGAATCCACCATCTCAGGTCCCAGTGTACTTTCTGGAGGCAATTGCTGGTAAATGTCTCCACAGAGGAATTGATTATAATTCATTTTGATGAACATCATCTTCTCCACATTTTCTGGAAGTAACCTCCTACGCCGATCGCTGACAAGGTTACCAGCTGCACTAAACACTCTTTCGGAGTATACACTGGAGGTGGGGGAGGGGGTGGGGCTTACTTAGGTAAAATAAAGCCAGTTTGTGCAAGTGCCTCCAAATTGCCTCTTTTTCCTGCCAGTATACGTACGGACTGTCTGATATGCCTACAGTGATGCTGTCACTCATATAATCATCCAGCATTCTTTCAATGGTGACAGAATCATATGCAATGACAGTAGACGACATGTCAGTAATCGTTGGCAGGTCCTTCAGTCTGGACCAGATGTCAGCACTTGCTCCTGACTGCCATGCAAGACCAACAGTGGCTGGTTTTGGAAATTTTATCCTTTTCCTGGCAGCTCCAGTGGCGGTAGAAAATGAAGGAGGAGCTGTTGGTGGGTCACGTTCCGCTTGACTTGACAAGTGTCTCACCAGCAGGTCTTTGAACATCTGCACACTTGTGTCTGCCGGAAAGAGAGATACAACGTAGGCTTTAAACCTAGGATTGAGCACGGTGGCCAAAATGTAGCGCTCTGATTTCAACAGATTGACCACCCGTGAATCCTGGTTAAGCGAATGAAGGGCTCCATCCACAAGTCCCACATGCCTAGAGGAATCGATCCGTTTTAGCTCCTCCTTCAATCTCTCCAGCTGCTACTGCAAAAGCCTGATGAGGGGAATGACCTGAATTAGGCTGGCAGTAACTTCACGTGTGGCAAGGTCAAAGGGTTGCAGAACCTTGCACAACGTAGAAATCATTCTCCACTGCGCTTGAGTCAGGTGCATTCCCCCTCCTTTGCCTATATCGTAGGCAGATATATAGGCTTGAATGGCCTTTTGCTGCTCCTCCATCCTTGGAAGCACATAGAGTGTTGAATTCCACTTCGTTACCACCTCTTGCTTCAGATGATGGCAGGGCATGTTCAGGAGTGTTTGGTGGTGCTCCAGTCTTCGGCACGCGGTGGCTGAATGCCGAAAGTGGCCCGCAATTCTTCGTGCCACCGACAGCATCTCTTGCACGCCCCTGTCATTTTTAAAAAAATTCTGCACCACCAAATTCATTGTATGTGCAAAACATGGGACGTGCTGGAATTTGCCCACATGTAATGCACGCACAATATTGGTGGCATTGTCCAATGTTACAAATCCCCAGGAGAGTCCAATTGGGGTAAGCCATTCTGCGATGATGTTTCTAAGTTTCCCTAAGAGGTTGTCAGCTGTGTGCCTCTTATGGAAAGTGGTGATACAAAGCATAGCCTGCCTAGGAACGAGTTGGCATTTGCGAGATGCTGCTACTGGTGCCTCTGCTGCTGTTGTTGCTGTGGGAGGCAATACATCTACGCAGTGGTCTGTCACAGTCATATAGTCCTTAGTCTGCCCTGCTCCACTTGTCCACATGTCCGTGGTTAAGTGGACAGTGGGTACAACTGCATTTTTTAGGACAATGGTGACTCTTTTTCTGACGTCTGTGTACATTCTCTGTATCGGCTGCCTAGAGAAGTGGAACTTAGATGGTATTTGGTACCAGGGACACACTACCTCAAGCAATTCTCTAAGTCCCCGTGAACTAACAGTGGATACCAGATGCACGTTAACACCAACATAGTTGTCAAGGCCTGAGTTATCCGCTTTGTAACATGATGACTGCTGTGATATTTCATCTTCCTCGCAAAGGACTGTTGGACAGTCAGTTGCTTACTGGAAGTAGTACAAGTGGTCTTCCAACTTCCTCTCTGGGATGGCGATCGACTCCCAGCAACAACAACAGCAGCGCCAGAAGCAGTAGGCATTACAGTCAAGGATCCATCAGAGAAATTCCAGTTAGGAGTGGACTTGTCAGACTTGCCAGTGACATGGCCTGCAGGACTATTGGCATTCTTGTCTAAGGAGGAAATTGACATTGAGGGAGTTGGTGGTGTGGTTTGCAGGAGCTTGGGTACAAGAGGAAGAAGGGATTTAGTTGTCAGTGGACTGCTTCCACTGTCACCCAAAGTTTTTGAACTTGTCAAGGACTTCTGATGAATTCGCTCCAGGTGACGTATAAGGGAGGATGTTCCTAGGAGGTTAACATCCTTACCCCTACTTATTGCAGCTTGACAAAGGCAACATACGGCTTGACACCTGTTGACCACATTTCTGTTAAAATTATTACACACCGAAATGGTGATTTTTTTTTTTTTGTATTTTGACCAGGCATGTCAATGGCCTTATTCATCCTATGGACAACAGGTGTCTCCCCGTGTGCCTGACTTAAACAAACCACCTCACCATCAGAATCCATCTTGTCAATTTCCTCCTCAGCGCCAGCAACACCCATATCCTCATCCTGGTGTACTTCAACAGTGACATCTTCAATTTGAATATCAGGAACTGGACTGTGGGTGCTCTTTCCAGCACTTGCAGGGGGCGTGCAAATGGTGTAAGGAGCCACCTCTTCCCGTCCAGTGTTGGGAAGGTCAGGCATCGCAACCGACACAGTTGGACTCTCCTTGGGGATTTGTGATTTAGAAGAACGCACAGTTCTTTGCTGTGCTTTTGCCAGCTTAACTCTTTTAATTTTTCTAGCGGGAGGATGAGTGCTGCCATCCTCATGTGAAGCTGAACCACTAGCCATGAACATAGGCCAGGGCCTCAGCTGTTCCTTGCCACTCCGTGTCGTAAATGGCATATTGGCAAGTTTACGCTTCTCCTCAGATGCTTTTAATTTAGATTTTTGGGTCATTTTACTGAACTTTTGTTTTTTGGATTTTACATGCTCTCTACTATGACATTGGGCATCATCCTTGGCAGACGACGTTGATGGCATTGAATCGTCTCTGCCATGACTAGTGGCAGCAGCTTCAGCACTAGGTGGAAGTGGATCTTGATCTTTACCTATTCTACCCTCCAAATTTTTGTTCACCATTTTTTAATGTGTGGAATTATATGCCAGTAATATATCTGGAAATAGATGGCAGTAATGTCTGGAATTTGATACCACTAGATAGATACCAGATACCACTGTGACTGGAATGATGATGACCTATGCATAGTGACAGGACACTACCACAGCACCCTACAGCAGCAAAATGCTGCACAAGACACTGGACTTTTAGTAATGTACTGTAGTATACTGGTCACCACAATGCAGCACAAGACAATGAGCAGTGACACTGAGCACTGATGAGGATACTAGAACTGACACTGGGCAGAGAGATGCAGCACTGGACTATTGTACTGTAGTATACTGGTCACCACAATGCAGCACAAGACAATGAGCAGTGATCCTGAGCATGGATGAGGATACTAGAACTGACACAGGGCAGCGAGATGCAGCACTGGACTATTGTACTGTAGTATACTGGTCACCACAATGCAGCACAAGACAATGAGCAGTGATCCTGAGCACTGATGAGGATACTAGAACTGACACTGAGCAGCGAGATGCAGCACTGGACTATTGTACTGTAGTATACTGGTCACCACAATACAGCACAGGACAATGAGCAGTGATCCTGAGCATGGATGAGGATACTAGAACTGACACTGGGCAGCGAGATGCAGCACTGGACTATTGTACTGTAGTATACTGGTCACCACAATGCAGCACAAGACAATGAGCAGTGATCCTGAGCACTGATGAGGATACTAGAACTGACACTGAGCAGCGAGATGCAGCACTGGACTATTGTACTGTAGTATACTGGTCACCACAATGCAGCACAAGACAATGAGCAGTGATTCTGAGCATGGATGAGGATACTAGGCAGCGAGATGCAGCACTGGACTATTGTACTGTAGTATACTGGTCACCACAATGCATCACAAGACAATGAGCACTGATCCTGAGCACTGATGAGGATACTAGAACTGACACTGAGCAGCGAGATGCAGCACTGGACTATTGTACTGTAGTATAATGGTCACCACAATGCATCACAAGACAATGAGCACTGATGAGGATACTAGAACTGACACTGAGCAGCGAGATGCAGCAGTGGACTATTGTACTGTAGTATACTGGTCACCACAATGCAGCACAGATACTGATCACTGATATTGAGCTGATATTGAACTTTCCACTCAGAGAACGTAGCCACGTCCTTTCGCTCTCTCAACAATGCACGAGTGAAAATGGTGGTGACGCGCGGCTTTTTATATGGAATCCGAATCTCGCGAGAATCCAACAGCAGGATGATGATGTTTTACCTCGTTCGGGTTTTCCCGAGTCAGGCAAAAAAACCGAGGCTGCCTCGGACCCGTGTAAACCACGTGGAGTTCGGTTCTCTGAGAACCGAACCCGCTCATCTCTAATAGATATAGATGGTTAGAATGCAGTAATACAGTAATTGTGCAGTCCTGGATAATACTGGTGATAACAAATGAACAGGAATTGAATAATGGCGTAGCCCTGGATAATACTGGAGATAGCAGTGTACAGGAACAAGACATATGCTGGGTGAGATATATGAAACTGGAGCTGAAGATCAGAAAACCAGTATGCAGCAGGTGTGATTTCCAAGCAGCGAGGTACGGTCCAGACAAATAAGTATAAGCTTATATGAATCTAGCAGGATATGAGGCATACAAGCTCAGGGTACTTGTATGCAGATCATACCTTCCAACTATGTAAATTTAGGAGGTGGGACACATATGCATACCGAAGGTGTGGGAGCATGCTCAGCAATCTGTGAGCTGCTGTCCATGTCCCTGTCCCACTCTCCCAGTGAATAGACGCTGTGGGCATGCGCACAGTGGCTATTCACTACTGCTCTGCTAAGGTGAGCAACGGGTGACAGATGGTCTCCCATCTGCCCACCCACTGTTGGACTATGCAGTCTGTGGGTGGGACAGCGGGACAGCCCCAGAAAACTGAACTGTCCTGCCAAAATTGGGACAGTTGTGAGCTATGCATTAATTACTGACGGAAATACAGCACATAACTGGATTCAGAAACTTGCAGCCTGAATACTATGTGGCAGATGCAGGCAAACAAGGATCTGCAATGTACACAGCAGGTTTAGCCAGAGTCAGTAATCTGTGATCTGACGGAACTTGGATCAACAATGCAAAAATACCAGGATCAGAAGACCAGACTTGAGCAAGGAAAAACAACCTGTTGATCAGACATGGCAAGCAGTCTTAGAGAGTGTGACTTGATGATTTGACAAGAAGGCTCTAAGGAAATGGATTATATTAGCAAGTCTCAGGTGCAGCCATAGTTGATTAATCAGGCAATCACAGATGGGGTAGCATGGATGGTGTAATGGTACGCAGCTCCTCCCGTAATCACAGCAGGATTCGCACCATAGCCCTGTGTGGAGTTTGTATATTATTCACCCCATGCTTTTGTGGGTTTCCTTCAGGTACTCTAGTTTCATCCCACAATCCAAAAATATACTGGTGGGTTAGTTGGCTCATGACACTAAATTAGCCCTAGTGGGCAGACTAGATAGGCCAAGTGTTTCTTATCTGCTGTCAAATTCTATGTTTCTACAGATGTGTCTTCTTACATCATTGCTGCAGTCACACTAAACAGTCTCTCTTGGCATGTCAAGTCCCATGAGACTTTGCAGACATCGGTTGTCTTTTTTGGTCTTTTTGCCAAAAATGTGTCTTAGATGCAACACAATGCTACTAGGATGCACCAGGAGACTGTGCTGATTATTTTGATGTGTGACATCAAAATAACATCATGTGCAGAAAAGTGTTTTTGTTTTTTTCATTTTGTTAACGACTGCAGCACTTGTCAGTATGGAAAGATAATCTACAGTTTCTCAAACCAACCGGTATATGAATCCACTAATACAAGGTGCTCAAAGAGATCTGCAGCAACAATGGACCAAGGGAGGTCAGGAACCTCATGGAGAGTGAACATTTCCTTGAAATGATTAGTCCATAAAGCATTGCAGGTGGCACAGGAACAGACAACTGAATCAATGATAGCAGCCATAGAGAGACAAAAATAGGATTTTTATTATATACCAGTAACTCCTTTTCTCATAGTCCGTAGAGGATGCTGCGGTTCCATTTAGTACCATGGGGTATAGACGGGTCCACTAGGAGCCATGGGCACTTTAACAGTTTAATAGTGTGGCATGGCTCCTCCCTCTATGCCCCTCCTACTCAATTTAGAAACTGTGCCCGATGAGACGGACATACTTCGAGAGAAGGAAATACACAGATAGTGGTGAGATTCACACCAGCTCACACATAACAAAAGGAAAGCCAAGCTAACCAAACTGAAACAATTCAGAGATGACTGAACCAACAATACATAACCAAGTAATAATGCAGGAAAACAAAGCACTGGGTGGGCGCCCAGCATCCTCTATGGACTACGAGAAAAGGATTTACCGGAAGGTAATTAAAATCCTATTTTCTCTTAATGTCCTAGAGGCTGCTGGGGTTCCATTTAGTACCATGGGGATACCAGAGCTCCCAGTACGGGAGAGAGAGTGCTGAGGTTTCTGCATAACTGATTGACCAAACTGTAGGTCCTCAGAGGCAAAAGTATCGAACTTGTGGAACTTACAAAATGTGTTTGACCCTGACCAAGTAGCTGCTCGGCAAAGCTGTAAAGCTGAAACACCCCGGGCAGCCACCCAGGAAGAACCCACTTTACGAGTAGAGTGGGCCTGAACAGATTTTGGACACGGCAAGCCTGCAGTAGAATAAGCATGCTGGATAGTAACCCTGATCTAGCGAGAAATCGTCTGCTTTGAAGAAGGACACCCAACCTTGTTAGGATCATAAAGGACAAACAGAGCGTCCGACTTCCTGTGACGAGAAGTTCACTTCACATATATTTTCAAAGCCCTCACAACATCCAAGGACTTTGAGGCAATTGAGGAGTCAGTAGCCACTGGCACTGTTATGAGCCACGGCAGTGGCTCATTCCTGTTTTGCATTTTGGTTTTGTATTTTATGTTATTCTTCTGTTTCTGTTCCCCTTGGCTTTTATGGGGTGTCCGGAGTTTCGCCCTTAAGAAGAGGGTACTGTTATGAACCACAAGCAGTGGTTCATTCCTGTTACTTTCTGTTCATGTATTTTGTATTATAGTTCTGTTTACATGCCAGGATTTCCTCTGTACCTGTTTAGAAGACTATTGTTGGCCGCCGGTGGTGAGTCTGTGTAATTGCAGCCTGTTTTCTATGGGTTCATTCTCACCTGCAGGTGTTTGTGCAATTACCTTGTGCCTGGCTTCCAGCCATCCTGATTGGGGCGTGTTCCATTATTACCTAGCTAACTTTGCAGTTCTGAGCTGGTGATAAACGTTTGTAAAAGATACCTGAATGTTCCTGGCTTGTTTCATGTCCTATATTGTATCGGTGTCCAGACCCTGTTTAATAGTGGAATCCTGCATATTCAGTTCTGGCAGAATCTGGAGTTTACTACAGTCCACCTGCATTCCTACCCTTAGTGAGAACCTGTCAGCTTCTGGTGAACTGCTTCCTGCCCTGGAGCGTTCCTGTCCTGGAATCCTGTAGTTTGCCTATCCTTGATCCAGTAATCCTGTGTCTCGGTGACCAGTGGTCTGTTGTTGGAATCCTGCCAGCCTTCCAGTCCTGTGAGCCTGTGTCTGCGGCTTTGGGGTTCCCGTCCATCTGCCTGTATTCACACTGGTGTCGTGAGTAGCGGCTTGGCCGAAGCTTTCCGTTATATTTGTTTTGGAGTTTCTGCAGAGGATTCTGCATTGGCTGTCCTCGCTGGTATACGACAGTGTCGTATAGGCGTGTGGACAGCACTTCCTTTGTTGTTGTTTATCTTCGCGGCAGAGCCGCACATACTTTCCTTTAGTTCTGTAGCGCCCCTAACTTTGTATTTCTGTCTTTAGTTAGAGGTTCCCCTTGTCATCGCCTTGTCTCCAACTAAGACCGAGGGGCATCGGAGTTGGGCAGACATAATACGCCCTTCAAACGCAGCTGCCATGGGCCCAAGAAACCATAGTCTCGCAGGCGTAAGCTGATCACGAGAGTGAGACAACGGAGTCAGGGCTCCTTAGGGGTTGCTGCTGAACTCCGTTCCTAGCCGCAGCATTACGTTCCTGTACTTGGGGCTCATCTGCCCAGTTTCAGGAGTACCAAGTACAGTGAACGTAGCATTATCACTAGCCATAGAACAAAAAAGAAACCAGGCTAAATAGTAGTTTTTTTCTTTTTTGGCCCAGCCCGGTGTTTTGAATCCAGTCCGGTGTTTAGAATCCAGTCCGGTGTTTAGAAGCCAGTCCGGTGTTCAGAATCCAGCCCAGTCTTGTCTTGTCTAGTTTGAAATCCTCCTTTGCCTACTATGCAAGCCATGCAGGCGTCTCTGTCAGCCCAGTACTCTGCTTTCAGTGCTTTGAAACCTGAGTGGCTGGAAGTTTTGCAGCAATCTTTAAAGTAACTGCAAAACCTTCTGACCAAAATTTTGCTTATCTTGCCAGAAGTTGTTGAGAGTTCATCTATCTCTAAAGAAACTCTTGCTCACAATATGGTGACAAGAGAATCCTCAGGTTTGGTTGGAGAGAAAAAGTTTAAAAGTTTTCTGCTGCCCAGGCTCTCAGAAGAGGAGCGTCTGCATCGCAGAAACTTAAATTTATGCCTATATTGTGGGGGTTTAGGCCATTATCTGCAGACCTGTGAGTTGCGCAAGCCAAAACGTGGCGACAAGTCCTGCCCTCTGGCCAAGTTGAGTCAGGATTCAAGACCTACTCCTGTCTCTACCTACTCCTGTCTCTACTGTGGCAGAGGTACTTGCCACAAAACTCACACTAAAAAGCACTTTGTCCTACAATTGGGGTCCTTGGGCTAGGGAGCCCCATTGTAGATTCAGGAACCAAAGGAGAATGTTTCTTTCCCCTCTTGACTTTCCTGTTGAATCAGAGTTCCCGGTAGTGGAAGCATTGCCTGATGCCCGGGGTCCTGAAGCAGTGCCCGATGCCCAGGGTCCTGGTGTGGTGCCCGATGCTCAGGGTCAAAGAGGGGCATCAAATATCTTAGCTCAGGTGTCAATACTAGAAGGGAACTCGAGAAGCAAAACCTCAGAAGGGATCTACACCATTATGCTGTCTAGACCATTTCTGGGCATCACTTCAGAGAACCTTGTGCTCCATCTGATATATTCCTTCAGGGGGGAGCCTTTAGAATGGGCGTCCAGCTTGATGAAAGCTGAAGATCCCATTCTTCAGGATGTCTGGGCATTCAGTGATGCAGTTGTTAGGAAATATGGTTCCAAACAAATTGGTTCAGGTTCCTCTAAGTCATCTGTTTTATCTGCTGAGAGTCCACCAAATGGCAGGAACTCAGCACAAAGATCTCAGCATATTGTTTTGATTACGGGGTGTGCTTCTCTATCTTTTTATAGCAGTACTTCTCCTGAAAGTTCAGTCCCCAAGGTTAAAAAACCAATCTCTGGATTGAACCCAGCCTTGCTGAAAGGTACAATCACTTCAGACAATGTTTGGGGAATTACCTTGGTCGGACCTCAGGAACCATGTAAAAGAAGAGGAAATAGAAATAATTGCTGACTCTTGCCTTGTTTGAAAAAAAAATAACAAAATTTTTTTTGTCTTGTGTCCAATGGCCACCCTCAAGGGGGGGCACTGTTACAAGCTGTTGCCTCAGCTTGTTTCTGTTTTCTGGTCATTGTCTGTTATACCAGTGTGTCAGGGTTTTATGTGTCCCTTGTTTGTAAAATCTGAATTTTGGGGTCCGTTGACCCCTCCTCAAGGGGGGGGGGGGGTACTGTTATGAGCCACGGCAGTGGCTCATTCCTGTTTTGCATTTTGGTTATGTATTTTATGTTATTCTTCTGTTTCTGTTCCCCTTGGCTTTTAATGGGTGTCCGGAGTTTCACCCTTAAGGAGAGGGTACTGTGGTGAACCACAAGCATTGGTTCATTCCTGTTACTTTCTGTTCATGTATTTTGTATTATAGTTCTGTTTACATGCCAGGATTTCCCCTGTACCTGTTTAGAAGACTCTTGTTGGCCTGAATGTTCCTGGCTTGTTTCATGTCCTATATTGTATCGGTGTCCAGACCTTGTTTAATAGTGGAATCCTGCATATTCAGTTCTGGCAGAATCTGGAGTTTACTACAGTCCAGCTGCATTCCTACCCTTAGTGAGAACCTGTCAGCTTCTGGTGAACTGCTTCCTGCCCTGGAGCGTTCCTGACCTGGAATCCTGTAGTTTGCCTATCCTTGATCCAGTAATCCTGTGTCTCGGTGTCCAGTGGTCTGTTGTTGGAATCCTGCCAGCCTTCCGGTCCTGTGAGCCTGTGTCTGCGGCTTTGGGGTTCCCGTCCATCTGCCTGTATTCACACCGGTGTCGTGAGTAGCGGCTTGGCCGCACCTTACGGCTTTGGCCGTATTTTTCCATTATATTTGTTTTGGAGTTTCTGCAGAGGATTCTGCGTTGGCTGTCCTCGCTGGTATACGACAGTGTCGTATAGGCGTGTGGACAGCACTGCCTTTGTTGTTGTTTATCTTGGTGGCAGATCCGCACATACTTTCATTTAGTTCTGTAGTGCCCCTAACTTTGTATTTCTGTCTTTAGTTAGAGGTTGCCCTTGTCATCGCCCTGTCTCAGTTTACGCCTTGTCTCCAACTAAGACCGGGGGGCATCGGAGTTGGGCAGACATAATACGCCCTTCAAACGCGTCTGCCGTGGGCCCAAGAAACCATAGTCTCGCAGGCGTAAGCTGATCACGAGAGTGAGACAACGGAGTCAGGGCTTCTTAGGAGTTGCTGCTGAACTCCGTTCCTAGCTGCAGCATTACATTACTGTACTTGGGGCTCATCCACCCAGTTTCAGGAGTACCAAGTACAGTTAACGAAACAGGCACCATAATAGGTTGGTTGACATGAAAAGCCGACACAACCTTTGGAAGAAATTGCTGACGCGTTCTGAGCTCAGCTTTATCTTCATGAAAAATCAAGTAGGGGCTCTTGCATGACAATGCCCCCAATTCTGACACATGTCTAGCAGATGCCAATGCCAACAGTGTGACCGCCTTTCACGTAAGAAACTTGACGTCCATCTCCCGTAAAGGCTCGAACCAATCCGATTTCAGGAACTGCAGCACCACATTAATATCCCAAGGTGCCGTAGGAGGCACAAAGCGTGGTTGGATGTGCAGAACCCCTTTCAAGAATGTCTGAACCTCAGGAAGAGCAGCCAATTGTTTCTGGAAGAACATGGACAAGGCTGAAATCTGGACTTTTATGGAGCCCAAGCGTACGCCCACATCCACACCTGCTTGCAGAAAGAGGAGAAACCATCCTAGTTGAAACTCCACCGTAGGAAACTTCTTAGATTCACACCAAGACACATACTTTTTCCAAATCCGATGGTAATGTTTAGACATTACTCCCTTCTTAGCATGGATCAGAGTAGGAATGACCTTGTTCAGAATCACCTTCCGAGCTAAGATTTGGCGTTCAACCTCCATGCCATCAAACGTAGCCGTGGTAAGTCTTGATAGGTGAACGGCCCCTGTTGTAGAAGATCTTTGCGAAGAGGAAGAGGCCTCGGATCATCCAGCAGTAAATCCAGAAGATCTGCATACCAAGCCCTTCTTGGCCAATTCGGAGCAATGAGGATCGTCTGAACTCTTTTTCCTTTTATTAGTTTGAGAATCCTTGGGATGAGTGGAAATGGAAGGAACACATACACTGACTGGAACACCCACGGAGTTACTAGGGCGTCCACCGCCACTGCATGTGAGTCTCTCGACCTGGAACAGTGCCTCCGAAGCTTCTTGTTGAGGTGGGAGGCTATCATGTCTATTTGAGGTACACCCCATCGACTTGTTACCTCTGCAAACACCTCCGGGTGGAGGCCTCATTCTCCTGGATGGAGATCGTGTCTGCTTAGGAAGTCCACTTCCCAGTTGTCCACTCCCTGAATGAAGATTGCTGACAGCACCACCTCGTGCTTTTCTGCCCAGAGGAGTATTCTTGTTACTTCTGACATCGTCGCTCTGCTCTTCGTTCCACCCTGTCGGTTTATGTAGGGCACTGCTGTTACATTGTCCGACTGAACCTGAATGGCCTGATCTTGCAGAAGATGTGCCGCTTGTAGAAGGCCGTTGTATCAGGGACGTGCAGTCAGGGGAGGCAGGGGAGGCAGTGCCTCCCCTGACTTTAATGATTACATTAATACAAAGAATATACTTATGACACATTATGTGTCATAAGTATATGCTTTATATTATTGTAATCATTTGTACATTGTAAAAATAGGTTTAAATTAGTTTTGGAGGCACCGAGAGCGGTGCCTCCCGCGGCCAATTGTAAAGGTCCGGAAGCGGGGGGCGTGGCTAAATGATGTGCAGTAAAAAGCCCATTTAAAAAAGCTGTATAAGTGGCACTAGTATGAGTGCCTCAATGACAGGGGCGTGCTTGCAGCCCATATGAAAGCACGCCCCTGCCTCTGAGGCAGATATGATTGGCCATCAGATTTGGAGCATCCCATATTCAGCCCACCTTCACTGTGCCTGAGACTGGAGACTCCATCCCAACAGAGGTCCCTGCATCGCGTCTCCTCCTCTCCTCTCACTCAGCTGGGGGTAGCTGCAATCACTGACGCCAGGGCTGGCCCTACGATTATTCCAGGTAAAGTGTCACACTAAAGGACTGGGCATCACAACGCAGCCTGACATACCCAAATTCGGCGGTCACTCAGTCTCCACCTGCGTCGGACACAGTCAGTGTCTCCAGTGACTGCTGGCGCACAGCCCCGTGTGTTACAACTTCCAGGCTGCTTCCCTGGACACCAACCCCTTCGGAGCCCGCGCTGCTGTCTGAATAGGAGCGGAGAAGGCGGCGGCGGCTCTGTTACTGCTGTGTGCGGAAGGGACGGGCTTGGGGATGCCGGGACGCAGCCTCCCTGGACGGAGACACCGGGGAGCAGCAGGGGCAGCAGAGAGTGGAGACAGTGGTGATCAGCAGCGTGAATACGGAGATCAGGTCACTCCTCCCCGCTCACCTCCATGTTAACCCTGCGCCTCTGCCTGCCGCGGTGCACATCGCCAGTAAGGGAAGAAAGACCAGTGGTTAGAGTGCGGTAGCTCTGTCTGTGTGATCTGTGCATGTCTATATATGTGCATGCTGTGTGTGTGACCTTATTTTGTATATATATGCATCGTGTGTGTGTGTGTGTGTGTGTGTGTGTGTGTGTGTGTGTGTGTGTGTGTGTGTGTGACACCTGTGTATGTATATGTATATATGTGTGTGTGTGTGTGTGTGTGTGTGACCTGCGTGTGTATATATGTGCACCGTGTGTGTGTGTGTGTGTGTGTGTGTGTGTGTGTGTGTGACCTGTGTGTGTATATATGTGCATGCTGTGTGTGATCTGTGTGTGTATATGTGTAAACTGTGTGTATATATTAGAGATGAGCGGGTTCGGTTTCTTTGAATCCGAACCCGCACGAACTTCACTTTTTTTTTCACGGGTCCGAGCGACTCGGATCTTCCCGCCTTGCTCGGTTAACCCGAGCGCGCCCGAACGTCATCATGACGCTGTCGGATTCTCGCGAGACTCGGATTCTATATAAGGAGCCGCGCGTCGCCGCCATTTTCACACGTGCATTGAGATTGATAGGGAGAGGACGTGGCTGGCGTCCTCTCCATTAGAATAGATTAGAAGAGAGAGAGAGAGAGAGAGATTGTGCAGACAGAGTTTACCACAGTGACCAGTGCAGTTGTTGTTAAGTTAACTTTTATTTAATATATCCGTTCTCTGCTATATCCGTTCTCTGCCTGAAAAAAACGATACACAGCAGTCACACAGTGTGACTCAGTCTGTGTGCACTCAGCTCAGCCCAGTGTGCTGCACATCAATGTATAAAAGCTTATAATAATTGTGGGGGAGACTGGGGAGCACTGCAGGTTGTTATAGCAGGAGCCAGGAGTACATAATATTATATTAATTTAAAATTAAACAGTGCACACTTTTGCTGCAGGAGTGCCACTGCCAGTGTGACTAGTGGTGACCAGTGCCTGACCACCAGTATAGTAGTATATTGTTGTATACTATCTCTTTATCAACCAGTCTATATTAGCAGCAGACACAGTACAGTGCGGTAGTTCACGGCTGTGGCTACCTCTGTGTCGGCAGTCGGCACTCGGCAGGCAGTCCGTCCATCCATAATTGTATAATTATATACCACCTAACCGTGGTATTTTTTTTTCTTTCTTTATACCGTCGTCATAGTCATACTAGTTGTTACGAGTATACTACTATCTCTTTATCAACCAGTGTACAGTGCGGTAGTTCACGGCTGTGGCTACCTCTGTGTCGGAACTCGGCAGGCAGTCCGTCCATCCATAATTGTATTATTATAATATATACCACCTAACCGTGGTTTTTTTTTCATTCTTTATACCGTCATAGTCAGTCATACTAGTTGTTACGAGTATACTACTATCTCTTTATCAACCAGTGTACAGTGCGGTAGTTCACGGCTGTGGCTACCTCTGTGTCGGCAGTCGGCAGGCAGTCCGTCCATCCATAATTGTATTATAATATATACCACCTAACCGTGGTTTTTTTTTCATTCTTTATACCGTCATAGTGTCATACTAGTTGTTACGAGTATACTACTATCTCTTTATCAACCAGTGTACAGTGCGGTAGTTCACGGCTGTGGCTACCTCTGTGTCGGCAGTCGGCAGGCAGTCCGTCCATCCATAATTGTATTATAATATATACCACCTAACCGTGTTTTTTTTTTCATTCTTTATACCGTCATAGTCAGTCATACTAGTTGTTACGAGTATACTACTATCTCTTTATCAACCAGTGTACAGTGCGGTAGTTCACGGCTGTGGCTACCTCTGTGTCGGAACTCGGCAGGCAGTCCGTCCATCCATAATTGTATTATTATAATATATACCACCTAACCGTGGTTTTTTTTTCATTCTTTATACCGTCATAGTCAGTCATACTAGTTGTTACGAGTATACTACTATCTCTTTATCAACCAGTGTACAGTGCGGTAGTTCACGGCTGTGGCTACCTCTGTGTCGGAACTCGGCAGGCAGTCCGTCCATCCATAATTGTATTATTATAATATATACCACCTAACCGTGGTTTTTTTTTCATTCTTTATACCGTCATAGTCAGTCATACTAGTTGTTACGAGTATACTACTATCTCTTTATCAACCAGTGTACAGTGCGGTAGTTCACGGCTGTGGCTACCTCTGTGTCGGAACTCGGCAGGCAGTCCGTCCATCCATAATTGTATTATAATATATACCACCTAACCGTGGTTTTTTTTTCGTTCTTTATACCGTCGTCATACTAGTTGTTACGAGTATACTACTATCTCTTTATCAACCAGTGTACAGTGCGGTAGTTCACGGCTGTGGCTACCTCTGTGTCGGCACTCGGCAGCCCGTCCATAATTGTATATACCAGTGACCTAACCGTGGTTTTTTTTTCTTTCTTTATACATACATACTAGTTACGAGTATACTATCTCTTTATCAACCAGTCTATATATTAGCAGCAGACACAGTACAGTGCGGTAGTTCACGGCTGTGGCTACCTCTGTGTCGGCACTCGGCAGCCCGTCCATAATTGTATATACCACCTAACCGTGGTTTTTTTTTCTTTCTTTATACATACATACTGCAGTGCCACTCCTAGATGGGCCCGGTGTTTGTGTCGGCCACTAGGGTCGCTAATCTTACTCACACAGTCAGCTACCTCATTGCGCCTCTTTTTTTCTTTGCGTCATGTGCTGTTTGGGGAGGGTTTTTTGGAAGGGCCATCCTGCGTGACACTGCAGTGCCACTCCTAGATGGGCCCGGTGTTTGTGTCGGCCACTAGGGTCGCTAATCTTACTCACACAGCTACCTCATTGCGCCTCTTTTTTTCTTTGCGTCATGTGCTGTTTGGGGAGGGTTTTTTGGAAGGGCCATCCTGCGTGACACTGCAGTGCCACTCCTAGATGGGCCCGGTGTTTGTGTCGGCCACTAGGGTCGCTAATCTTACTCACACAGCTACCTCATTGCGCCTCTTTTTTTCTTTGCGTCATGTGCTGTTTGGGGAGGGTTTTTTGGAAGGGACATCCTGCGTGACACTGCAGTGCCACTCCTAGATGGGCCCGGTGTTTGTGTCGGCCACTAGGGTCGCTTATCTTACTCACACAGCGACCTCGGTGCAAATTTTAGGACTAAAAATAATATTGTGAGGTGTGAGGTATTCAGAATAGACTGAAAATGAGTGTAAATTATGGTTTTTGAGGTTAATAATACTATGGGATCAAAATGACCCCCAAATTCTATGATTTAAGCTGTTTTTTAGTGTTTTTGGAAAAAAACACCCGAATCCAAAACACACCCGAATCCGACAAAAATAATTCGGTGAGGTTTTGCCAAAACGCGTTCGAACCCAAAACACGGCCGCGGAACCGAACCCAAAACCAAAACACAAAACCCGAAAAATTTCAGGCGCTCATCTCTAGTATATATGTGCATGCTGTATGTGTGTGTGATATGTGGTTGTATATATGCATGCAGTATGTGTGTATATATGTGCATGCTATGTATCCCCCATCACAGACACATTGCTCTCAGTTTCTGCACCCTATGAAGACCCCTAGTTGCAGGCTTTGCAGACCCATAGTTTTATTAATAAAGAGATATATTATCTAGCTATACCTTTTCTGGGTTCACTTTAACATGTCATTTAAGTAATATTGTATGGGGGGGTATCCAATGATCCATGGTCAATGACCACGGGTAATTGTATCATTGGGAGCTATCCAATTAGCTCCTCCTCCACTTATCTGGAATTATGTTTAAGCATTATGTTTAAGCATTATGTTTAAGCATAATCCGCAATAAGTGGCCTGCCGGAGCCGCGATAACTCATGGGAATTGGGGATTTATCCCCAATTCCCATGTGTTTGCGCGATCGTGGGTCCAATTTCGGCAGCTCAAAAACGGCCTCTAATTGGATACTGCGATAATGACCTTCTGTCATTAATCGCGCTTTGCCTAGGGTGTTGAGAAACCTTGCACTGGCCCTGATGCTGAGGGCTGCTGTATACTGACCACAGGCTACCCTGCTCTCTTTGTTTCATAACTGCCATATGGGCTCTGCCAGCAAGATGTTCGCACTGTGCCGCTCTTCTTAACCCTGCGCATCTCTGCTGCCCAGACGCTGGCTGCTGCTGCTCCCCAGACTTCGCAGGCATTAGCGGCAGCATCAGACTGGGAATTAGCAGTGGGGGTGCTAGCTGGTGGCAACTTTAGCAGGCATTGGTAGCTGGCAGGGGTGACACTACAGTAGCGGGCACTGGTAGTGGCGGTAGTGGGCATGCCTCACCAGACACTGACCTCACCGCACGCCATTGCGTTGTATACGGCCCTTAGTTCCAGAATGTTTATCGGAAGGATGGATTCCAGATTTGACCACTTTCCTTGGAAGTTTTCCCCTTGGGTGACTGCTCCCCAGCCTCTGAGACTTGCATCCATGGTTAGAAGTATCCAATTCTGAATCCCAAACCTGCAGCCCTCGAGAAGGTGAGAAGCTTGTAGCTACCAGAGGAGTGAAATTCTGGCTTTCAGCGACAAACATATCCGCTGGTGCATGTGAAGATGAGATCCCTACCATTTGTCCATGAGATCCACTTGGAAGGACCTTGCATGAAATCTTCCGTACTGTAGAGCCTTGTAGGAGGCTACCATCTTCCCCAGAAGGCAAATGCACTGATGAATCGATACCCGGGGTGGCTTCAGGACATTCTGGACCATTGATTGGATCACCAACGCTTTCTCCACCAGTAGAAAGACCTTCTGCACTTCCGTGTCGAGTATCATCCCCAGGAAGGGCAGTCTCCTTGTCGGCTCCAAATGTGACTTTGGAAGGTTCAGGATCCACCCATGATCCTGTAGTAGTCGAGTTGAGAGAGCAATACTCTGTAACAGACTCTCCTTGGAAGATGCTTTTATCAGATCATCCAGATAGGGAATTATGTTCACTCGCTGCTTGCAGAGGAGTAGCATCATCTCTGCCATGACCTTGGTGAACACCCTCGGTGCTGTGGAGAGGCCAAATGGCAGAGCCTGGAACTGATAGTGACAGTCCAGCAATGCAAATCTGAGATAAGCCTAGTGAGGCGGCCAGATCGGAATGTGAAGGTACGCATCCTTGATATCCAGGGATACTAGGAATTCTCCCTCCTCCAGACCTCAGATCACCGCTCTCAGAGACTCCATCTTGAATTTGAACTCCCTCAAGTAGGGGTTCAATGACTTTAGGTTTAATATCGGCCTTACAGAACCGTCCGGTTTTGTTGCCACAAACAGGTTTGAGTAATAACCCTTGTGTTGTAGGTGAAGTGGAACAGGAACAATGACATTTGTTTGAACCAATTTTTAAATGGCTTCCCGTAGGATAGCACTTTCTGTCAGCGAAGCTGGTAAGCCTGATTTGAAGAGCCTGTGAGGTGGGAGCACTTGAAACTCCAGTTTGTACCCCTGGGTAACAATATCTTTTACCCAGGGGTCTAGGCATGATGATGCCCAGACGTGACTGAAATTCATTAGTCTCGCTCCCACCTGCCCGATCTCCAGGCTGGGAGGTCCACCATCATGCTGAAGACTTTGAGGAAGCAGAACCTGGTTTCTGTTCATGAGAACCTGTTGGTGCAGGTTTTCTGGATTTTCCCCGACCACCTCTAAAGAAAGTGGAAGGGGTTTTGAATTTTCTAACTTTCGCGGTCCGAAAGGACTTCAGTGTAGACATAGGATAAGATTTCCTAGGTGGTGGCGCTGCTGAGGGAAGAAAGGTTGACTTACCCGCAGTTGCCGTGGAGATCCACACATCCAGTGCGTCCTCAAGCAGAGCCTGACCTGTGAAGGGTAGGTTCTCCACACTTTTCTTGGATTTTGCATCCGCAGTCCATTGGCATAGCCAGAGTCCTCTACGTGCCGAGACTCCCATGGAAGTAGCCCTTGCATTCAGCATGCCAAGGCCCTTCATGACCTCCACCATGAAACCCGCAGAATCCTGTATGTGACGCAAAAACAATTCAATGTCACTCCTATCCATAGTATCTAAGTCTTCTAGCAACATGCCTGACCAGTTTACTATGGCTTTAGAAATCCACTATAGTGGCTCTTAAAGCTATGCCAATAGCTGTGTAGAGTGATTTGAGCGTAGTCTCAATCTTGCGGTCAGCCGGCTCTTTTAAAGCAGTTGAACCAGGGACAGGTAAAACCACCTTTTTTGACAATCTAGATACAGAAGCATCTACAATAGGGGGGTTTTCCCACTTTTTTCTGTCCCCTTCATGGAAAGGGAAAGCTAAAAGAACCCTTTTTGGGATCTGGAATTTTTTCTCTGGGTTTTCCCAGGATTTTTCAATCAAAGAGTTTAACTCCTTAGAAGCTGGGAAGGTAAGCGAGGATTTCTTACTTTCTGCAAAATAAGATTCCTCTACCTCCTCAGGCACCTTCTCAGTAATATGTAAAATGTTCCTAATGGCTTCAATCATTAGTTGCACCCCCTTTGCAAGTGATGCATCCCCCCTTGCATATCCCCATCACCGTTCCCTGTATCAGAGTCGGTGTCAGCTTGCATTATCTGGGCAAGTGTTAGTTTATGTGGGTATGTAGGGGAGGTCTTAGACTAAGCAGCTGGGGCTGAGTATGTCAAACTCTCCACAGATTTTCTCAAAAACTGCGTTTCTTCTCATTATGTGACATCCTTGTTAAAATCTGGGATATCATTCCCCTTAAAGAATCCACCCATGGGGGTTCAGATTCAAAAGGCTGGGAAAGCACATTGCGGTCCTGAGTACATGGAATAGACTCTTCAGGAGAAGATAAACACTCTGCAGCACAGGACAGAGTCACACACACACACACACACACACACAGGAAAATGTCAGACACAGTTTCACCCAGAGTACCTTCAGAGAATCAGAGTATAAGGAGCCAGCCACACAGCGCCCCAGTAGGCAGTTATTATGATACAAGCCCGGTGCTGAACAACTTACCTTAATAGGGTAGTTAGTACTGTTACCACACTCCTCCCCTGCCTATAGTGCCCTGATAGCACAGAGGTATAGCTGGAGTTATCTGGAGGGCAGCACTCCCTGTCAGCATCTCTGTACTGTGATCTGCACTGAGAAAATGGCGCTGGTGAGTGCTGGATCTGCTCTGAGAGGAAGCCCCGCCCCTTGCAATGGTGCGTGGCTTCCAGCACTAAGTTGTTTATACGGGCCTGAGGTGTTTGTTGCTAACACCAGGGATTAGCCCCTGTTAGCCAACTGACCAGTTTAGGGTGAATTGCGCTGGCCCAGGACGCCCCTCAAGCGCAAACCTAGTGTGTTGTTGAGCCTGCCGGAGCGCAGCCTGTCAGAGCTGTGCTCCCACCCTTGTGCCGCCATTCCCGATGGCGTCCCGCTAACTGGGTCGCCGGCGCTTTACGTACCACTCTTCTTTCTTCTGTCTCTGTTAGGGGGTGGCGGCCGTGCTGCGGGTGTGAGTGGTCGCCTTGTGGGCTTGCGATCAGCAACCTCAGGAGCTCAGTGTCCTGTCAGCGGAGCCATTAACTTCAAGAGTTGGTTTCTATCCCCCCCCCCTAAGTCCCACGAAGCAGGGAGGCTGTTGCCAGCAGCCTTCCTGTAACCTAACAAAAACTCCTAAGAGCTCCCCTAGCTGTGACCGGCTCCTCAGGCACATTTTCTAAACTGAGTCTGGTAGGAGGGGCATAGAGGGAGGAGCCAGCCTACACTATTAAACTCTTAAAGTGCCCATGGCTCCTAGTGGAGCCGTCTATACCCCATGGTACTAAATGGAACCCCAGCATCCTCTAGGACATAAGAGAAATAGGGAATCCTTAGACTGCCATATGGTGGACTCGTGCATGGGGTGCCTCTAGTGGGCCTGCTGAGCATAGAAACTGTGAAAGGCATAAGGTATCATAAACCCTGAGCACGCAGGATGATGCTATCTGAGATGGTTAATTCATTGTGGAAGGCGAAGAAAGATCATGAGACAGTCGCCTAAAGGAGGAGAAGAAATCAAACTCCATGACATTCACTTAATTATCAGCAACACCTGATTCTGTGAGGAGAGCACGTGATAAGGTGTCAGCAACATGGAGGTCTTTTCCATGTTTGTATACTACATCCATATGGTACCTTTGGAGCTTGAGCATGAAACATTGAATTGTACCACCACAAGTAATTAGATTCAAAGGTTTCTATTTACTACTGAAGTGAGTTTTTTAGAAGTGGAAATGTTGCCCATAGCAACCAATAAGATTCTACTTATCATTCATCTTGCACCTTCTAGAAGATTTTTTTTGCGCAAATGTATGAATGAGCCCCCAAGCCGTGTCAAGGCCTCTCTGTATATTGGGGGTCCCTAGCGCTATATCTAGGTACAGTGTGCACCTTCTAGAAGATAATAGCTAGAGTCTGATTGGTTGCTATGGGCAACATCTCCACTTATAACAAAAACTCACACTTTTGTAAATTTATCCCACAGTGTGAGAACAGTCAATAGGTGTTTTAGGGTTTGTGGATTAGATGAGTTCACGTGACATGACTTAGTTGGCACCAGTGTAAATTTTTTATTTGATGGAATTATCCAATTTATTTTGGTGGTCAGTAATGCCCACCCCCTGCATCTGGTTTCTCTTGCGGGACTGTGCAGTCCTGCAAGAAGAAGTTTTATATAGTTAAAGAAAGAGAATGTTTTTGTTTTTTTTAACTTTATAAAATAATTTTTCCACATACAGATGGAGCCTAATCGTGGCTCCGTCTGTGCCAGGGCGTGCCCCCCTGGTGCGCCTACCGCCGCATCTGGAGCACGCGAGCATCTGTGACACACACACGCCCCATTCCCTAGAATGGGACCGACTCTGTGCGCTCCCAGCGTGACTAGGCGGATGGATCGCCTAGTCACGCCGGGAGCGCTCCTGTGCGATGGAGCCGCACTAGATGAGTGCAGCTCCATCTGTATTTCCCCAAAATTTACATTTCCTTCCTATAAACATATGCAAATAATAGCTATTTAAATTTGATTCAGTATAATTTGTTAACAAATCTCATATTTGTTAAATTAAATGTACTGAATCCTTTTTAAATAGCTATTATTTATATAATTTGATCATTTAAAAAAAAATCAACAATTTTGGATAAATATTTGGAAATAAGAAATATATTAGCCAGTTACTGTAAGTGGTTAAAAAGCAGAAAGCCAATTGGAAGGTTCTAGATGAACAGAGCTCTCACTGTGGTAATTTGTTGCAAAATGATACTGTGATTGAACTACATTGATCTCACCGCTGTCTGAGTATTGCTTTAGCAACTGATCAGATGTGCGAACTTCCAGGGATCCTGGCAGTGAGCACAGAGCCAAAATACAGTATGATGGGTGACAAAAATAAGATCAAGACAGTGGCCATCATAATAAGTGAAAGAGTCAGTACATTGGTAGAAGGCAAGAAAATAGTTTAGAATTAATAGTTTAATGACACAACACAAGGAAAATACTGTATGGATAATCACAAAAGACAATGATGGCGAAAAACAAAGAAAAGAGATGGGTGACGTGACAGAAAATTGTTTGAGAAATTGTTCTTGTGATAGATCACTGCAACCTACAGTACATAGAGAAGAAATTGAAAATCCAAAATACTGTAGTACTGACAATTCTAAATTCCTTTGTCGTATAAACAACCCTTATGAAGCTAAGAACACTGTACGCTGTTTACTTAAGAAATACCGTAATGATACGCTATTTGCGTAACGATCGCTCAGCCGTAGGCGAGACGCTCAAGCGTCACGTTCGCTCACGGCCCAGTGATCACAGGACACGTTATTGGTTATGTCTAGGGGAAAGATTCGCTGTAACGTAGCATACGCTAGAGACCACGAGGAGGTCACCAGCGGTGCAGACGCTCACAACACTATACCTTGATATTAAACCTTATACCGATGAAACACACAGAATACCTTAATGTGAGTACAGGGTGTAAATGCAACCTTGTGTAACCTGACTACCTACAAAGCTGTTTGAGCGTCACCGACGCTCAAGTGAACACTTAACACTATAGTAAATACACTGATACTGGTTTTAGGTTTCCAAAGCCTATTAACTGTATTATGTCTAATATACTTGTAAAAGGGGATAACAGTACATATGATACACTACAATATAACAGAGACTTCCTAACCACAGAACTAAACAATAAATACAAAAAGACAATACTACACTGACCTAAATGCAATACGATACAATACTATAATACTATAAGGTATTTAAGAGAAAAAGAGGAGAGAGAGAGATAGAGAGAGAGAGAGAGAGATTGGCTCGCAGAAAGACAATGATTATGGAGAGAACTTACGCACAAAGGGTATGATCGCCAGCGCCTCGATATCCAGCTCCCGATTATCAGCAGATAACCGTTGATGAGAGAGTGAGCTGGATGTGGTCGGCCTGCCTATTTATGCCCCACACACAATGCAATCTCCTGGTCCTACAATCCCATTGTCCATTGGCCGAAGGAATTCGGCCCTGTATCATAACAAAAGGTCATAGGGTGATTCATACAGGTGGGCTGTGACGATTTCCAACAGCTCAGGTGGGTGGGAAACTGGGTTTCCCGCCGCATACCTGAGTATGTGTAAATAATAGAAATGGACATAAACTTCTTATGTCCATAACTATTCGCACGAGCGATTAATACGCTCCAAACCAACACCGGAATATTGCTAATTAAATACTCTTCCGATGGGTACCAAACACTGCTGTATAATTCCTGTTAGACCCTTCGTACGATATAAGGAGGGATTCCTCAGCTCTGGGACATTGTACTTTAACCAAACTTACAGAATCTATCAAAGGGACCATGATCTATAAACTACATTAATTGTGAACATCTGTAACGAATGAGTCGCACGCTACGATCACATAAACTCTACCGTAAATGCGCATACTGCGCGTGCGAGTGCACGCTATTGCGAGTATGCGCTTCCACGGGAGAGCGTACGCACGCGCAGCACGGACCGGTGTGCGGTGCAAATATGGCAGTGTGCATTAAGACATTTTTCTGACTTTGACAGTCCACCCTTTGGCAGTCAATAATAACTGCCACAAAATATTTAAGGAGAAAAATGTAAGTCAGGGGTTAATTGATTTCCATGGTGGGGAAAGGAAGAAGAATGGAGTAGGTGTGAAGAGGGTATGACCTAGTGAGAAAGTAGAAGCATGTGTGTATGAGTCCATGTTTGGAGGGTCATGTATCATCGTGCCGTACGTGTGGTAAATCAAGCTTCGAGGTATTGCGAAGTATACATTTGAATTCCTTCTTATCCTGTGGTACAGGTCTGTGGATGGGCTGTCAAACTCTACCGAGCTCATTTCGGCTGTGGTTGTAACACAATGGGGATGCACATTTTAGTTGATGATACATGAATTGGGGGGGTATGTGGTTGCTGCTATCTGTGCCTGTATTCCCTATCGACTATGTGTGTTATTACCTGAGGGTTGCAGAGATGAAGATAAAGAACACTTATGGAAAATGCAATGATGTTCTATGTCAGGTTAATGTACGTTCGTCGATTGAGGTCTTGATTGGTGTCGGTTGATCGGAGTCTTCTTCTTTGTGCTTTTGCTCATAAATCGTGAGTAAAGCAAACAACGTCCATGGATTTACAAAAAATGTTGGGCTATCGTGATTTTAAAGTTCCTAGGGAAACTGGGGTACCCATGGCATTGTCCATCAAAATCTTGTATATCAGGTCGTCTGCTCTTCTTCTTTCCATCTTTCCGTTGTCGGCCCCTTGGCTCATCAAATCCTTCGTCTACGTGGGTCTTTGTACCTCGGAGGAAAACATAGAAATGGGTGAAAGACGGACCGTATACTCATTACATCATTACGTCATGGTTTCTAGCATTGGGTCATAAATCAAATCCAGGTTAATTACAGTTTCCTCACTCCTTAAGCTCATCACTTTCGTACTTTGCTTGCACCTCATCAAAGCCTGCCCGCATCTAAATATCAATCCAATAGATATAACGACACCCAAAATACATAGGAGAAACTTTCCAACATCCATTATGACTCCTTGAGCCCAGTCTCCTAAACCGGAGAACCAATTTCGCGGGTTCAACCATGACACCCAACTAGTCAGCTCATTACCTACAGCAGCAAGGGTGAGATTGTGTTTTCGACGAAATTCCCACTTTAATTGCAGAATATCGTCCATCTTTTGGTCTATGACCTCTACCGGATCCTCGGTGCTATTTGTGATATACGTGCAACACTTTATGCCGTACTGTGTTGCCAATGTAACACAATATCCGCCTGTTACTGCTGTAAGATAATTAAGAACCATCCTATGCTGAACTAGTTCTGTTTTGTAAGCTTGAAGTTCTCTTCCAGTGTATCTAAACGTGTCATCATACATTTCAGTGATATTATCTAATAAATTGGCGAGTGCGGAAATGTATCTATAATTCATCACACCTCGAGCGGTGCGAGTGAAATCTAACGCTACCAGAACCTGAATCCCGGTGGATTCATGGATAAGATCAGAGGCCGGATGCTCTAACCTTTCTGACAGTTGTCTTTTAACAAGGTGCTCGTAGTGAGTGTGAGTATAAGGAGCTTGGGCACCACGGTGTATGTCCTTCATTTTGTCATGTGTAACAGTCATCACTTCAGGCAATACTTTTCCAATATAACACAATCCTTCAGAGTTTGGGGCAAGCCACTTGTACGCCTTTCTCCCGCATATGAAATATGCATCATCGGGGAGAACATAAGGGACGGAGAAGGACATGACCATGTTACAAACCTTCCAGGTGAAATCTCCTGACCCTAATTCTTCCATCTGTCTAATGCACGTATCAGTTTGTACGATATGTGCACAGTATCCTGGTGATACCTCTCCAACTCTAGTAATCCTATTTCCTAAGGTATATCGATACCGGAAAGATTTTCCTCTACTGGCTATGTGGCGTACGAGCTCTGTATCTGTAGGCATTCTATCTGCTCTGTGTGAAAAGGTCATGGTAAGGTTGCTCCATGACACTTCCCAATTTCCCGGTTTTCTGGGATTGGAGATGTTAAAACATATGAGGGACCTATCCACATGGTATTGGTGGAGCTTCAAACTAGGAGGGCTGGAGATGTTAAACCTCCGGTCCACCGGTCTCCCACCACTTAGCTCAAGTACCTCCCCTAACGTTAAAGGAAATGGTACTAGCCCTGATTTGCTGTGACCCTGAGGTACTTGAGAGCATACCCAACAATCTGTTTGGTTCAACACGTTACCCACTAGAGAGTGATAGTCACTCAATGGATGCCGGTCCATATGGATATTAAAACTAGATTGGCATTTCTTTATGCATCCATCTTCAACCAGATTATCACAGAGCCTACAGATACAATTTTCCTCAGCTAACAATCCATCACAATTTCTTCTATCGGATCGTTTTCTGATACTCGCCTTTGCTTGTTGGCTTGGTTGATCTTGGAAAACTACGCCTCCATCATCATAATCGGAACCCATTCCAGAACCTCTCTCGACCTCTATGGTACTCTCGCCGGAACAGACTGCTCTGGTCAACATCATGGTTAACATCAAAATCCGGATTACAGTCTCTTGGGGCAAGTCCATCTTTGAGGAGGAAATAGAGAAGAATGAGAAGGGGGAAAAAGAAATTTTAAGGGAGAGGGGATGGGAAGTGGAGAAAACAATAAAAGGGAGAGGGGAGTCGACAACTGCTTCCGGTCTTCAAGGCTCAGGTGCCGCCTCAGTCCTCCTGGAACAGACACTCCAGTGATACAACCTCTACCGTCTGTTCCTTATCACGGGACTTCTCTGGATCAGCAACCTTCTTGCAGTGGGACGAATGGACCCAAGTCTCTCTCTCAGCAACCTTCAATGCTGTGGTGCTAGTCAATAAGACCTGGTATGGTCCTTCCCATCTATCAATAAGACAACCTGAGCGTAGAAAATTTCGTATCATTACATAATCCCCAGGTTCGATGTCATGACAATTACTATCTGGTAAATCAGGAATCACCAACTTCAGATTATCATTTTGATTCTTCAACTGCTTACTCATATTAATTAAGTACTTTACAGTTACTTCATTGTTACATTTCAAATCATCCTGAGGGTTAATCATGACATGCGGTTGTCGACCAAACAGAATTTCAAAAGGAGACAGATTAAGAGGGGACCTGGGAGTGGTTCTGATGCTATACAAAACAATGGGTAAAGCTTCTGGCCACGTCAATCCTGTCTCTGCCATTACTTTACTCAATTTATTTTTAATAGTGCTGTTCACTCTTTCGACCTTCGCACTCGCCTGTGGACGGTACGGAGTGTGCAGCTTGCTATCAATTCCCATCAACTTACACATTCCTTGAAAGACATCACCTGTAAAATGGGTACCCCTATCACTTTCAATGATTCTAGGGATACCATATCTACATACAAATTCCTGCACAATTTTCTTAGCTGTAAACATAGCGGTATTTGTAGCTGCTGGAAAAGCCTCGACCCAATTCGAGAAAACATCTATGCAAACAAGTACATATTTCAAATTTCTACATGGGGGTAATTGAATGAAGTCAATTTGTATTACTTGGAAAGGGCCGCCGGCAGGTGGGATATGGGATGGTTCTGTTGGTATTGCTTTTCCAATATTCTTTCTCAGACAGGTAAGGCATGACATTGCTCTTTTACCAGCATGAGAGGAGAATCCTGGGGCGCACCAGTATGCTCTTACCAATTTGCACATCCCCTCCTTGCCTAGATGAGTCAGCCCGTGAGCTGCTTCAGCCAGACACGGAAGGTATGCCCTGGGGGCCACTGGTTTACCATGTCCATCCGTCCAGAGCCCTGAGGACTCCTGGCCATATCCCTTTGCCTTCCAGACTGCTCTCTCCTGAGTGGAACACAAATTCTGCATTTCACACAACTTTTGTGTGTTGATGGTATTAAATACCATCAGTTGTGTGGTGTCTGTCCGTATGGGGGTAGCAGCTGCAAGCTTTGCAGCTTCGTCTGCTCGGCTGTTACCAAGGGATACTGGGTCTTGACTATATGTATGTGCTTTACATTTGATAACAGCCACTCTGTCGGGTTCCTGTATCGCTGTTAGAAGCCTTTTTATGTGAGCTGCATGCGCTATCGGTGTACCAGCTGCCGTCATGAAATTTCTGAGACGCCATAGCGCTCCGAAATCATGTACTACCCCGAACGCGTATCTAGAATCGGTGTAGATATTGGCAGACTTACCCTTAGCCAATTCACATGCTCTGGTTAGGGCGACCAGTTCAGCAACCTGGGCTGAGTGAGGTGGGCCTAGCGGTTCCGCTTCTATGGTGTCTTGGTCATCTACGACTGCGTATCCAGTACACAAGTCTCCCGAGTCTGACTGTCTGTGACAACTACCGTCCGTGTAGAACGTGAGTTCTGCATCTTCTAGTGGATTGTCACTGATGTCAGGCCTTGCGGAAAAATTTTGGGTCAAATATTCCATACAATCATGTGTATCTTCCTTTGCATTAAATCCTCCTTCCCCATCACTCTCACCTCCCACCCTTTGTGCCTGTCCAGGCACACCTGGGAGAAATGTTGCAGGGTTTAATGCGCTGCATCTCCTTATGGTGATGTTTACTGGGGCCATTAATGCCAATTCCCATCTCGTAAACCTTGCTGATGAGACATGTCTGGTTTGGGCAGAATTCAATAAGGCCGATACCGCATGTGGTGTATGGATTGTGAGGTTGTGGCCTAGCACGACATCTTCGCTTTTCGTCACTAGCAATGCTATCGCCGCAACGCTACGCAAGCATGTGGGGAGGGATCGCGCCACCGTGTCTAGCTGAGCGCTGTAGTATGCAATTGGCCTGCTGGCATCACCGTGTTTTTGTGTTAGTACACCTGCTGCGCACCCAGCACTTTCTGTTCCATATAGTTCAAAGGGTTTCCCATAGTCTGGCATACCTAGTGCTGGTGCCTGCGTTAGGCACTGTTTGAGTCTCTCTCTCAAATGCTGTTTCAGATTCGTCTGTATGCGAAATCCGATCAGGTTTGTTTGAAGAGACCATTTCCTGCAAAGGTAGCGCCAATATGGAAAACCCTGGGATCCAATTACGGCAATACCCACACATTCCTAAAAACGTCCTGATCTGTTGCTGGGTTTGTGGCAGTGTCATGTCTCTAATGGCTTGGATTCTATCAGCGGTCAGGTGTCTCAGTCCTTGTGTTAGACAGTGTCCCAAGTATTTTACCTTAGCTTGGCATAATTGCAACTTGTCTTTGGAGACCTTGTGACCTGTGTCTGAAAGATGAAACAGGAGCTGTTTCGTATCCTTCAGGGATGCCTCCAATGAATCAGAACACAGTAGTAGATCATCCACGTACTGTATCAACACTGATCCACTTTCCGGTTGGAAAGACTGTAAACAATCATGCAAAGCCTGAGAAAATATACTTGGACTATCTATGAAACCTTGGGGTAACCGAGTCCACGTGTATTGGACTCCTCTGTATGTGAATGCAAACAAATATTGGCTGTCAGGGTGCAGAGGTACCGAAAAGAAAGCGGAGCAGAGGTCAATAACAGTGAAAAATTTGGCAGTGGGAGGAATTTGCATTAGGATGACAGCTGGATTAGGCACTACGGGGAACTGACTCTCGACTATTTTGTTAATCCCCCTTAGATCCTGCACTAGCCTGTAACCCCTCCCCCCACTCTTTTTAACAGGGAAGATGGGACTATTTGCTGTGCTGGACGTTCTTACTAGAATGCCCTGTTGTAGCAAGCGCTCTATTACCGGGAAAACTCCTAACTCCACCTCTGGCTTCAGAGGATACTGTGGGATTTTTGGAGCTATCCTACCATCTTTTACTTGTACTACTACTGGAGCTACATTTGCCATTAATCCAGTGTCCTGTCCATCTTTTGTCCAAAGCGACTCTGGTATCTGAGATGTCATCTCTTCTATTTGGGATGGATTCCTATTTGTCATAATGGAATGTGACATTAATTTTGATGGGGAGTCTAACATGTCTCGTACTTCCTGAGCGTGATTCTCAGGGATGTCCAAGAATACACCTTCAGGAGTACAATAAATGACGCAACCCATTTTACATAGTAAGTCTCTACCCAGGAGATTAGTTGGTGCAGATGCAGCCAGCAAAAAGGAATGCTTGGTATGCAAAGGCCCTATTGTAATCTCGGCTGGTTTGCTAACAGGGTAGTGCTGGACTACTCCTGTTACTCCTATGGCTGGAACTGTCCTACCAGTGGTTCTCATGCCCACTGTCGAATTGATCACTGACTTGGCCGCCCCTGTGTCTACAAGAAAGTTTAAAGTTTTACCGGCTACATTGATTGCAATTTCTGGTTCGTTTCCAAGACTAGCAATCAACTTAACTGGCTGCAGATTACAGGTATGGCCACACCCCTATTGGGTATGCTGACCTCCCTGAATCCCGCTGGCAGCAACTACTTGTGAGGGAGTTAGCTGGGAGCTACCAGAGGCATGCCAGTCTCTGTTTGGGGGATATCTTTTTGTTTCCCCTGTATGTGGCTCAAAACTCCGCCTCCGTGGACCCTGCTCCCAATGTCGTGTGTTGTGTTGTTGTCTAGGGGGTTGAAAAGATCTTTGTACATTTCTTACTCTACAGTCTCGTGCAAAGTGTCCTGGTTTGTTACAAGAAAAACATGTTATTACACTTGCCTTACCCACAGGATTCGGTGGTACATACGCAGGCTGCCTTGTGGTCAGCGCCTGTATACTTACGGACATCAACTTATCACTTTGCGCCTCCCTGTGCCTAGTGATATTTCTGTCGTGATCAATAGCAGCTTCTCTCAATGTGGATACTGACAGACCTCGCCAACATGGCTGCGTGGTCTGTACCCTAGCTTTTAATGTTTCTTTCAAACCATCCATCAGTACAGATACTGCTACTTCTCGATGGTTTGGGTTGGTCTTAATGTCTTCTATACCAGTGTACTTTGCCATTTCTAATAGTGCCCGGTGAAAATATTCTGTTGCCGTTTCGGACTCCTTTTGCTTAATGGAAAATATTTTATTCCATTTAACAACGGCAGGGAAATACTCCTTTAGCTGTAAATTTATCCTTTTTACATTATCCTTGTTGTACACGTCTGTAAGCGGTACATCTTTATCCAATGCACAATCAGCTAAAAACTGAGTTGCATCGACATTGGAAGGTAAACAAGCTCTTAGCAGTATCTGCCAATCCTTGTTGTTGGGTTCTACCGTGTTACCTAAATCCCTGATGTATTTTTGGCTAGCAACTAAATCCTTCCTGGGGTCAGGAAATTCGGACACTATTGTTCTTAATTCCATTCTGGAAAATGGAGTGTACATGGCAATGTTCCTTATGGGAGTGGCTCCAGACACATCTGTTTTTCCATTGGGAACTGCTATTACCCTTACAGGAGCAATTCTAACAGCCTCTTCCTGTGTAGATTCTACAGCTTGTTGTGGTACAATTGTTTCAGTGTAGTGCATGGTGCCGTACTTACCCGTTGACACGACCTCACCTATCCCTCCGCTAGGGGCTTTCACTAATCTCGTGGGTGTCGCTGTGCCTACTGTGGTCTCTGCTATGGTGGCTGCAAGAGAGAGAGCTGAAATTGTTGCTGAATCGTCTTCTTGATCACACTCCTGAGGAAGGTTCAAAACAGGGTACATCTTGCACGGGTTAATACTTGCATGAGTTATTTGGTTAACATCATTAACATTTACAGTGTTACTAAGAGTTTGTGTTTTACAACCCTGTGCGTTTCTCTCCGCAATCAACTTCTCTCCTGCAATGTATGGTGGGGGAGGAGCTGTGGCAATCAACTTCCTGACTGCCCCAGATCCCGCCGCCAGAGCCAAACCTCTCTGTATCTCACCTTCCTGGTGCCATAACTGTAAATAATCATGATGCTGAATTCGTCTCTTTGCTGATTTTACGAGACATATCCTCCTCCTTAAATTTTGTAACACCTCTGGACTGAAGCTACCTATTCTTGGGAACTTGTCCCTGTCTTGTACAGTCATTCTCTCCCATTCATCACATAAAGATTCGGTGTGAATTCCATATTTTTCACACATTACATATCGTGCCGACCCAACTGGTCGGTTCACAGAATCAACCTGAACCAGGGTTGATCGCCCCCTACCTGAGCAACTGGCCCCCATAGTCTGTAGGTGTTGCTTAGTCCTCCTTGGATTTTCTGTATCAAGGTTTTCAGCAAGCCTTTTCAGACAACCAAATTACTCCACAGTAGGCCGGCGGTGGCGGTTTACCGAGTACCCCACTCACTCGCCCACCTCGACCAATACGACCTGATCACACCGACGTGGTGCTGGCGTACTCGATACAGGGCCCCTATGGAACCTTCAGTTTACTGGAACATATGAGGGTTACCCGCAGGACACTTACTCTTTCCAGTAAAGGTGGGGTTGTTAGATAGTTCCTGAGTGACCAGCGAACTTCCCTTCCAAAAATAAAAAATTACACAAATCACGTCAGAATGTACAAATAGCGTTTGTGACCACTTTACTCTAATGGTATTAGGTCAGATCACTAACTACTGCACACAATTACGTGCGGTCCAATCGTTCAGTACACGAGCACTACTTGTCATGTACTGAAAGATCAATGGAATCGATGTTTCCGGCCGCGATTCCTTCAGCAAGAGCTTATGGCCTATATGGGTTCTGCACCAACACCCCAGGCGTTGTGCCACTGGACTTTTATAGCGGACCTTTTTACCTTATGACCTCCTGGTCTTGTTACCTTATGACCTCCTGGTCTTGTTACCTTACCTTATGGTCCGCTATACTCTAATGCTCAAATATTATTTAACCAGGGATGCCTCCCTGGCCACCGTATATGTCACTTACACGTATGTCCCTTGACGAGTACCCGGCTTTCCTTTTGGTTCCACCTTAAAGTTATATAAACTTTTGTATACAAAACACACTCACTCAACACATGTACACTTTGTTTCTATATCTATTTCTGCGCAGAAATTGTCTTCAGGCCAAGAGTGTTACCAATTAGGAGCAGGATCTGTTAAACTAAATTTCAGATTTTCCAAAAATAGATTTGCGTTATTTACCGCGTCGCGTTATCTACCGCTGTGCGTTACTTATCGCTTTTGCGCTAATTATCGCTTTGCGCTAATTATCGCTTTGCGCTAATTCAACTTTTCGTGACTTGGGCTACGTGGGCGTAACCAGACGCTACGTTGCGTAATGAACGCTGCGTGCGTCTGCCTTTTGGATTGCGTACGCTAGTCTTTGTTAGCGACACGTGTACGCAATGCAAAGGATCCACCGTAACACAATATATTTATTTATCAATGTAGGTGATCCCTGATCATCTACCGCAATCCACACTGACTGCCTTGTATCTCAGACAAACCGTGTGTTTGTTCTATACTTTAACTATTACCTTTACTATGAAATAACAGCAAATCTCTTCTTAGCACTTTCTATCAACTATAAAAATTGGCAAACAGGAATAGTGATATACGAAATTTGAAAAAGAAATGCAGATAAATGTATGCGTACGCAAGACAAAAGAAAAATAAACAGTTTTAAAAGACACAAGCGTTTTGTTCTTACTTCCGGTTACCGGGTTCCTTCAGCACTCTTTGTCTAAGCGAAGCAGACGCTTATCCCGTCAGCAACTGCGAGACAACCTCCCACCCTTTGCTGGAGGGATAATGTCTGCTGATCTACCTAGTGCAGATGTGAAAAGGACCGGACGAGCCCGCAATTGACAATTCTAAATTCCTTTGTCGTATAAACAACCCTTATGAAGCTAAGAACACTGTACGCTGTTTACTTAAGAAATACCGTAATGATACGCTATTTGCGTAACGATCGCTCAGCCGTAGGCGAGACGCTCAAGCGTCACGTTCGCTCACGGCCCAGTGATCACAGGACACGTTATTGGTTATGTCTAGGGGAAAGATTCGCTGTAACGTAGCATACGCTAGAGACCACGAGGAGGTCACCAGCGGTGCAGACGCTCACAACACTATACCTTGATATTAAACCTTATACCGATGAAACACACAGAATACCTTAATGTGAGTACAGGGTGTAAATGCAACCTTGTGTAACCTGACTACCTACAAAGCTGTTTGAGCGTCACCGACGCTCAAGTGAACACTTAACACTATAGTAAATACACTGATACTGGTTTTAGGTTTCCAAAGCCTATTAACTGTATTATGTCTAATATACTTGTAAAAGGGGATAACAGTACATATGATACACTACAATATAACAGAGACTTCCTAACCACAGAACTAAACAATAAATACAAAAAGACAATACTACACTGACCTAAATGCAATACGATACAATACTATAATACTATAAGGTATTTAAGAGAAAAAGAGGAGAGAGAGAGATAGAGAGAGAGAGAGAGAGATTGGCTCGCAGAAAGACAATGATTATGGAGAGAACTTACGCACAAAGGGTATGATCGCCAGCGCCTCGATATCCAGCTCCCGATTATCAGCAGATAACCGTTGATGAGAGAGTGAGCTGGATGTGGTCGGCCTGCCTATTTATGCCCCACACACAATGCAATCTCCTGGTCCTACAATCCCATTGTCCATTGGCCGAAGGAATTCGGCCCTGTATCATAACAAAAGGTCATAGGGTGATTCATACAGGTGGGCTGTGACGATTTCCAACAGCTCAGGTGGGTGGGAAACTGGGTTTCCCGCCGCATACCTGAGTATGTGTAAATAATAGAAATGGACATAAACTTCTTATGTCCATAACTATTCGCACGAGCGATTAATACGCTCCAAACCAACACCGGAATATTGCTAATTAAATACTCTTCCGATGGGTACCAAACACTGCTGTATAATTCCTGTTAGACCCTTCGTACGATATAAGGAGGGATTCCTCAGCTCTGGGACATTGTACTTTAACCAAACTTACAGAATCTATCAAAGGGACCATGATCTATAAACTACATTAATTGTGAACATCTGTAACGAATGAGTCGCACGCTACGATCACATAAACTCTACCGTAAATGCGCATACTGCGCGTGCGAGTGCACGCTATTGCGAGTATGCGCTTCCACGGGAGAGCGTACGCACGCGCAGCACGGACCGGTGTGCGGTGCAAATATGGCAGTGTGCATTAAGACATTTTTCTGACTTTGACAGTACATATATAAACTTTTAAAGATGGGAATGGAAGTGATGGGCCAGTTAGAACTGGGAATACAGTATGCAACTTCTCATTGATCAGTGCTGGCTTCATGTACAGGAGTGTTTGGCTGCCAGCAGTCAAACATGACCACAAACATCATAAGTAAACACGATTCAGTAAAACGCAGGAACTTAGTCAATTCCTGGGTAGTACTTGTCAAAAACACCAGTATTTGATCAATATCACCCATGTTTGATCTCAGACCAACACGGGTGAAATAAGTTTCTTAATAAATTTACCCTGAAGTGTCCAGAGTTTTCAAGTGACTGTTTAAGCTATCCAGCTGCTTCTCTAGATACACATACAAATAGTTAACAATACTATTTCACTCAGTACTCACCAAGCACTTACGTGTACTAGGTTCTAGGTATGGCTATCATTGTCATATAACATCCATTTTGATTACCTTAAGAGGAGAAATGTCATTCAGCCACCTTGCTTCATTTATTGTAGCCCATCCTGTCCTGCTGTCCCAGGTCAGCATACGATAAATACTCAGAAGCTGACAGAATTATGTATATATAGATTGGTAAATGCTCAATTAGCTTAGTGATATCATTCAGGTGCTCGAAAGGAAGGGGTATTTCTGAGCAAGAAAAAAAGCAATTGGTTTCCCCAGAACCCTGAATGATAACAGTAACCAGATATAAATCCCACATGATAATAGAATTCAGAGATCTTCGTTACACATATTTGCGCAAATGTGTGGTTAAGCCCCAAAGCAGCATCAAGGCCTCTCTGTATATTTGGGGTCCCTAGCGCTATATCTAGGTGCAGGGTGTGGCACCCCAAAACACCAGAATGAGCCAGAAAGCCCAGCGTGGCATACCAGTGTAAAAAACTATAGTGTTAATAAATTAGTATTTAGGAAGCCGAAGCTATAGAGAGGGTGATACAAACATGAAATGTAATTAAAAAAGAGAAATAGTGTTAGAAAATTAATAAGTGAAAAGTGTTAATAGAATGTAAAGGTATGCCACACTAAAGCCATCCAGCCCAGCCAGTCCAGAGGCACCACACCTCACACCTCCATTACCACAATCTGGGTCTAATATTAACCAGCAAGGAGCCACATGATAATGGCTCCTTACTAAAATATGTCTAAGCTAAGAGCTACCTACCTTGGAGCAACCCCATAATGCTCCATGTGGCATGTCAGGGCCTGCACCTCCTCCTAATGCAGGAACCTCTCTGCCTCTCACAACAGACATATAGATTGGTAAATGCTCAATTAGCTTAGTGATATCATTCAGGTGCTCGAAAGGAAGGGGTATTTCTGAGCAAGAAAAAAAGCAATTGGTTTCTCCAGCACCCTGAATGATAACAGTAACCAGATATAAATCCCACATGATAATAGAATTCAGAGATCTTCGTTACACATATTTGCGCAAATGTGTGGTTAAGCCCCAAAGCCGCATCAAGGCCTCTCTGTATATTTGGGGTCCCTAGCGCTATATCTAGGTGCAGGGTGTGGCACCCCAAAACACCAGAATGAGCCAGAAAGCCCAGCGTGGCATACCAGTGTAAAAAACTATAGTGTTAATAAATTAGTATTTAGGAAGCCGAAGCTATAGAGAGGGTGATACAAACATGAAATGTAATTAAAATAGAGAAATAGTGTTAGAAAATTAATAAGTGAAAAGTGTTAATAGAATGTAAAGGTATGCCACACTAAAGCCATCCAGCCCAGCCAGTCCAGAGGCACCACACCTCACACCTCCATTACCCCAATCTGGGTCTAATATTAACCAGCAAGGAGCCACATGATAATGGCTCCTTACTAAAATATGTCTAAGCTAAGAGCTACCTACCTTGGAGCAACCCCATAATGCTCCATGTGGCATGTCAGGGCCTGCACCTCTTCCTAATGCAGGAACCTCTCTGCCTTGCTGGACTGGCTGGGCTGGATGGCTTTAGTGTGGCATACCTTTACATTCTATTAACACTTTTCACTTATTAATTTTCTAACACTATTTCTCTATTTTAATTACATTTCATGTTTGTATCACCCTCTCTATAGCTTCGGCTTCCTAAATACTAATTTATTAACACTATAGTTTTTTACACTGGTATGCCACGCTGGGCTTTCTGGCTCATTCTGGTGTTTTGGGGAGCCACACCCTGCACCTAGATATAGCGCTAGGGACCCCAAATATACAGAGAGGCCTTGATGCGGCTTTGGGGCTTAACCACACATTTGCGCAAATATGTGTAATGAAGATCTCTGAATTCTATTATCATGTGGGATTTATGTCTGGTTACTGTTATCATTCAGGGTGCTGGGGAAACCAATTGCTTTTTTTCTTGCTCAGAATTATGTATATAACAGAATATTTTTACTTTGTTGTTTTTAACACATTTTCCCAATTACAATGACTGAATTGTTGGGAGTAAAACCATTCAGCAAATTTATAATAATCAGTGTATAATTTTGTATAGCCTGTTGCTAATATAACCAAGGCTCACCCTCACGATGAATACTCTTAGCCAAGGGTTATAATCACTGACTGACCTGCTTCTGACAGTGCCTCAACCCAGAACTATCCACCAGGGATTGGCCTGGGAAAGGCCTGATTTTCCCTTGGACTGAGGGGCAATGAATTGGTTTTATTGAATAGACATTACAAAAAACAAATAAATATAGGCCAAAGGAAGGGTTGTAGTAGTGTCGCTTATACACAAAATGCCCCCATTTGTGGTGCCACTTATACACATAGGACCAGATGTACTAAGCTTGAAAAGTGATAAATATCACTGTGATAAAGCACCAGCCAATCGCCTCCTAACTGTCATTTTTCAAACACAGCCTGTGACATGGCAGTTAGGAGCCGATTGGCTGGTGCTTTATCACAGTGATATTTATCACTTTTCAGGCTTAGTACATCTCCCCCATAATGCCTCCAGTATTAGTGCCACTTATACATAAAACCCACAGTAGTACAGCCACATATTCACATATTGTCCACAGTACTAGCGCCACTTATGCACATAATGCCATTAGTAGCACTGCTTATACAGATAATGCCCCCAGTAGTAGTGCCGCTTATAGATAATTCCCATAGTAGAAGTGATGCTTATACAAAAGCCTGTAGTAGTGCCCCTTTTCAAAAAATGGTGCTCATATAAACTAAGATTTTTTTTTCAATTTCCTATATGATCAACATTGGTATCAAATAATATGTTTCTGAAGTCACAGAGGTAAGCATCTACCTATAATTTTACAGAGTGTTCTTGATAAATGTTTCCTCAAAGCTGGTTGATATGGGTAACTGCGCCACTGGTCCTCTTCTCCACTCTTTTCACTGCTTGATACAGCAACCCCTTATTGTTATTTTTGTACACTGTTTTGCCTTTGTTAACCTAGGCAAGAAGTTGGTGTATGCCAGATTACAGAATATGCCTGGCTTTTGCAATAGGCCTTCTAGAGCACTAAAGAGCAGTAGCAGGACCACAACTCACAAATAATGGCCATGGTCTGAGCCATTCTTTGTCACTTTGTGTGGTGAATGACATGTTGGCAACTTTGATTTTAGCCGTATACTGTAACTTTTCCCTTCATAGTTAGAGGGGATTTTTTCTTAAAGGTTGTCAAACATTGTTTAGATTTGGGAGTGCCCTTTCTTACACCTTTTTCTTACTGCTTGACCTTTTCAAAAGTATATGTTGAAGTATTATGACTGTCAGCACTAGTACTGGGATGAACATGTTCTTCTATAGACTGATTCATGATTGATTTACACCAGGACAGAAGAAAAGGGGTGTGGTATGCAAGGTCGACCACACTTAGGTCGCTAGTGTCTAGGTTGACCACTATTGGTCGACAGTAAGTAGGTCGAAAAGGTTTCTAGGTCTACAGGGACACTAGGTCGACATCACAGAAGGTAGACATGAGTTTTTGCACCTTTTTTGGTGTCATTTTCTCCTTACAGTGACTGGGATACCCAATTAGTGCACCGTATCCCCTTGCATGGCTCGCTTCGCTCACCATGCTTCAGGCAAGGTGCCTCGCTCTGCTACCACTGCGCTCGGCACAGGTTACCATTCCCAATTGTAGTCCACGTGGATCGTAAAGTATGAAAAATTCCAATGAAAAAAAATTGTGAAAAATTCATGTCGACTTTATGTCATGTCCACCTAGAACATGTCGACCTAGAGGTGCCTGTCGACCTAGAAACAATGTTGACATACTGTCGACCAATAGTGATCGACCTAGACAGTGTCAACCTAAGTGTGGTCGACCTAGAGACCGGATACCAAAGAAAAACCACTGTACTTCAACTTGTAGTTTCCACCACACCAAGCAAAAATTCAATAAGATGACAGTTCGTTTTCCATGCAGTTTTATGAAAAGATCTGTGAATTGTTTTTAACCAGAAAAAAAAAATCTTCTTTCAGTTTTAGTTATTATGAGGAGTGGCTGATGGAGTGTAAAAGTTACCAATTGCTGGCAAACTACACCATGAGCGCTTCCTTGGATTTTTTTCTTTTGTACAGTATGTCTTTTTTAGCTCCTCTTCTGGCTTGGATCATCTAGGAGAACAGCTGTGTTATAAACGACCCATAGCATAGGGGCACAACATAATGTGAGATTACACTTTAGAATGTAAGCTCTCACGAATAGGGCCCTCTTCCCTCATGTGCTTATCTCTTTTCTTACTTTAATAATCATCAACCGCACTAAGGCCCTCATTCCAAGTTGATCGCTAGCTGCCGTTGTTCGCAGCACAGCGATCAGGCTAAAAATCGTAATTTCTGCGCATGTGTATGGTGCGCAATGTGCACGCACATCGTACTTTCACAAAAGCCGACGTAGTTTCACACAAGGTCTAGCGACGCTTTTCAGTCGCACTGCTGACCGCAGAGTGATTGACAAGAAATAGGTGTTTCTGGGTGGTAACTGACCGTTTTCGGGGAGTGTGTGTAAAAACTCAGGCATGTCAGATACAAACGCGGGCGTGCTTGGAAAAACGCAGGTGTGGCTGGCCGAACGCAGGGCATGTTTGTGACGTCAAAACAGGAACTTAACAGTCTGAAGTGATCGCAAGCTAGGAGTAAGTCTCGAGCTACTCTGAAACTGAACAATCTTTTTTTGTTGCAGCGCTGCGATCCTTTCGTTTGCACTTCTGCTAAGCTAAGATACACTCCCTGAGGGCGGCGGCTTAGCGTTTGCACTGCTGCTAAAAGCAGCTAGCGAGCAAACAACTCAGAATGAGGGCCTAAATCCAGCAGTCTTCTGCCACCTGATACTTATTTCAGTGTCCACTGCTGATGTAACTATGTTTATTTACCCTGTACTTGTCCTATATTGTCATCAACTGTAAATTGCTGTTTTTTTCTGTTTTGATAATTTGTTTATGTATTCTGTAATTGGGCTCTGCGGAACCCTTGTGGCGCCATATAAATAAAGGATACTAATAATAATACTGTACATGGAGAGAGAGAGAGAGAGAGAGAGAGAGAGAGAGAGAGAGATAGATAGATAGATAGATAGATAGATAGATAGATAGATAAGATAACAGCTGCTGCACTCAGCGGACTTCACAAATCACATAAAGTTACTCTGTGTCCACACCAGTACTGCAAAGATGGTATACTATCACAGTACCACGCTTGAAGTCACTGAGCTCTTCAGAATGACCCATTTTGTATCATAAATGTTTGCAAATGTAGACTGCATGGCTAGGTGCTTGATTTTATACATCTGTGGCATTGGGTCTGATTTAAACAAATGAATACGGTGAATAATAGGTGTGGCCAAATACTTTTGTCCATATAGTGAATATGTACTGTGACTTTTAGACACCTGTGCATTCTCCAGTATAAACTAAAGATGACCAATATCAGCTGTGAATACTGTTGGGAGATGCTGGACAGGCATCACATTCCAGACTTGGATCTTGCATTTCACTTAGGGGCAGATTTATTTAAAATAAATGTTACCAAAATAATATGAAAAAGGGAGTTTTCAAGACAATTCACACTGGTGAATTTGCAGCTCTGCTGCTGCCGACACCGGGCTCCAGAGAAGTAAGTATTGAAGAAATGAGTGTAGCATGTGACCCAGGGGCTTGTGTGTACACCACAGACACTGCAGTGCACCCATTATAGGTATGACACTGATGTGGTAGTGTTAATCCTGCCTGACAGTTTAGGATTAACATTCTCAGAGCACTGGCGTATCTACACATGCTGCACCCACTTTTTAAATACTTACCCTTCCGGAGTCCCACGCCGACATCAGCAGCGCTGTGGAATCACTGTGAAAATGGTGCAGCAGCCATTTTCACGGTGTTGTGCACATGCGCAGTAGAGAAATCACTGGGAAAATGGCTGCCATGCCATTTCCCCAGTGATTTGCGCATGCGAAATAGAGTCTGAGCCCTCTAGTGCTCAGACTCTCCAGCGCTGTTGGCAGAGAGGAGGGGGATTGAACACAGGAGGCAGCACACGGGCTTCCTCCTCTCTTAAAGCGCCTCTGTCTCAGAGCAAGAATGAAGACAGGTAATTGTTCTTTACGGACTCAGTGGATCTGATACTGTATACTGTTTAAGATATTTGACTTAATTTTTTTACTACTAAATTACTATAAGGGCAGATTAAGGGGTCTATTTACTAAGCTTTGGATGGAGATAAAGTGGACAGAGATAAAGTACCAGCCAACTAGCTGATAACTGTCATTTTTCAAAACCTGCCTGTGACATGTTGTTTAGGAGCGGAGTGGTTGGTACTTTATCTCCGTTGACTTTATCTCCATCCAAGGCTTAATAAATAGACCCCTAAATATTTTATGTTTAAGAAGTTTTGTATATGCAATTGTTAGACCTCTTCTTAAAAAATCTAATTTAGATCCCGACTGCATGACCAACTATAGACCGGTATCAAACCTTCCTTTTCTAGGAAAGGTTATTGAGAAAGTGGTTGCAAATCAACTAGAAACCCGCCTGACAACCCATGATATCTATGATCCATTCCAATCAGGATTCAGGAGAAGACATAGCACTGAAATATCCCTGGTGTGTGTGTTTTAAATGATCTTCTGATGGCAAGAGACAGAGGCGACTGTTCAATATTAATCCTTCTGGATCTCTCTGCAGCATTTGATACCGTGGACCATGGGCTTCTGATTGAGCGTCTGATACATTTTTGTGGACTGAATGGCACAGTCCTAAATTGGTTCAAATCATTTCCCACAGGCAGGTCACAGAGAGTATCGTCTGGATTATACTCATCACCACCAGTGCCATTGCCATGTGGTGTCCCACAAGGTTCTATACTATCCCCCATGCTTTTTGCAGTATACATGCTCCCGCTGGGTGAAATAATCAGGCGCCATGGGCTAGTCTACCACTGCTCTGCAGATGATACACAACTGTACTTGTCCTTTGCTCCGGGCACTGATAACCCAATAGCAACCCTAAATGGCTGTCTAGCTGAACTCCAGGAGTGGATGAGTGCTAGTTGGCTGCGACTGAACCCAGATAAAACAGAGGTCCTTATGATAGGACCGCAACATCAAAGGACAAGACTGCAGCATAGCCAACCACTGGACTCACACTCAGGGATTCAGAATTACAAACCAATGATCGTATGCGGAATCTTGGCGTTGTCCTGGATGGTGGCTTGACACTTAAACATCAGATATCAGCAACAATCAAATCCTCATTCTTTCACCTGAGGAACATAGCCAGAATCAAGCACGTAATTCCCTCAGATGATCTGCCAAAAGTCATCCACGCATTTGTATCATCTCGATTAGACTACTGTAATGCCCTCTACCTTGGTCTCCCAGCAAAATAATTGCACCGCTTACAGCTGGTGCAAAACACAGCTGCCAGGCTGTTAACCAACCAGCCCCGTTCTAGTCACATAACACCCATACTCTACTCCCTTCACTGGCTGCCTATAAGATGGCGAATCATCTTCAAGATTGGCTTACTGAGTTTCAAAGCACTACATGATCAGGGCCCAAGGTACCTGAAGCAGCTACTGACCCCATACTGCCCCACTCGATTACTGCGATCTGTAGATGAAGGACTTTTAGCAGTACCTAGAATCTCCCATAATTCATCTGGGGGTCGAGCTTTTAGTCATGCGGCTCCAACTCTATGGAACTCACTTCCCCGCACAGTGCGAGAGGCCCCAACTATAGAATCCTTCAAAAGTAGACTCAAGACTTTCCTTTTTACTCAAGCATTCCCACAATTGTCCCTTTAGTATCTCCATGCTTCTGTATTTTATGAAAATCTGTTCTGTACTTCATTATTTTCTGTACTATATTATGCTATGTATCTGTTAAGCGCCTTGAGTCCTATTGGAGAAAGAGCGCTATATAAATAAAATTATTATTATTATTATTATTATTATTATTACAATTATGCTAGTGTATATACACATTAATTAACATTTACATGTGTTTGCTGCAAATGACTTTTCAGCAGTCTATAGCTTGTCAATAATTTGTCCTCAAGAAATAAAGCCAATGTGCTTTGCTTCCTAGTATAACAAGATTATGCTTTTCAACTTTAAGCAAAATGGCACTATTTATTTTAATTCACTTCAGCCAATGGCCAGAAGCACACCTGATTCATGATCCTTATATTCTGCAGTACGACTAGGCAATCTGCTGTCCTTCTTTTCCATTTGTTCATCGCCGGTTTGTATTTTTATTTTTTAATACTTAATTATCAAGTACACTGTAATGCAATAACATATTTGAATGAAATGAGATATGGATATGATTAAAATAACTGTTTATACACAATGAATATGGTAATCTAAAGAAGAAATATAATACAGTACATCGATTATGTAACTACATTCTGTGGTGACCTCTTACTAAGCTATTCTATTTCACTGCTCGTTGCTGCTAATTGCTGGGCAATGGGCCTAATTCTGAGTTGATCGCAGCATCAAATTTGTTAGCAGTTGGGCAAAACCATGTGCACTGCAGGGGGGCAGATATAACATGTGCAGAGAGAGTTAGATTTGGGTGTGGCGTGTTCAAATTGAAATCTAAATTGCAGTGTAAATATAAAGCAGCCAGTATTTACCCTGCACAGAATCAAAATAACCCACTCAAATCTAACTCTCTCTGCAAATGTTATATCTGCCCCCCCATGCAGTGCATATGGTTTTGCCCAATTGCTAAAAAACTTGCTGCTGCGATCAACTCAGAATTACCCCCAATATACTACCAATATACAATATTATTAATTACAAGAAGTCAGCAGCAATGTGCAGTTACTTTTGCACTAGCAGAACTCAGCGATTGCTAGATGTGATACATTTTATTTTTTATTAATAATAATAATCAACAATAAGTTGTGGTTGAATCTGTTCAACAATAACTTGTGGTTGGAATATAAGCATTAGGTGGCCGGAATTAAAACGGTGGACCGCAGGTGGAACGCAGCCGGAAGCCGGGAGTTCTGAACCCGGAAGTCGCGCCACGCGACCGCCAACAGCGTCCCCTGCAGCTCTGGACTTTGTGACACAGCCTCTAGCCTTGGTACACGGCCGCATATAGTGCCCACCAGCCCATCACATTGCTGCCCGGCATCAAGGTACTGTCACGCTGTGGAAGCCGCTGCAGTGCGGCAAAACAAATTATACCGGTGAGAGTGTGGGAACTTTAAACCATAGGTCTGCAAACTCGGTCCTAATTACCCCACACGGTGCATGTTTTGCAGGTCTCCTCAAAGAATCACAAGTAAAATAATTAACATCTGCAGACCTTTTAAAATGTGTCTGTGAGTAATTAATACACCTGTGCACCTGCTGGGTTACCTGCAAAACATGCACTGTGTGGGGTAATGAGGACCGAGTTTTCAGACCTATGCTTTAAATACTCAGGCACATGGCTACTAAGCCTAGGGTGGAATCCTTTTAATACTAATCAAAATCTGCACTGCCATTCTACCAGCAGGACACCCAATACCAGCATTCCTAAAATTGGGGAAGTATTAAATCTAATTACTAAGGAGAAACTGCCTTACTAACACTACTAATGAACTCTGCTGCTGCTGCTGCTGCTGCTGCTGACTCTATATTTGTGGCCAGAGGTGTCAGAATATTTTTTGGTTGGGAGGGGGGGGGTTAAGATAAAATCTCAGTTTGGCGCCCCTAACTGGCCACCTTAGACAGGTCACTTGTACCTGTATGTCCTTTACTTACATTTCTACCGCACAGTGACGTCCGTTACATTACACCGCACAGTAGTGCCCGTTAGTCACATTACACCGCACAGTAGCATCCTTTAAACACACTACACTACACCATCCGTTACTCACATTACACCGCACAGTAGCATCCGTTACTCACATTATAGCACACAGTGGCGTCCGTTACAAACATTACACAGCACAGTAGCGTCCGTTAGTCACATTACACTGCACAGTAGCGTCCGTTAGTCACATTCCATTGCACAGTAGCGTCCGTTAGTCTCATTACACCGTAAGTAGCGTCCTTTAAACACACTACACCACACAACAGCATCCATTAGTCACATTACACCGCACAGTAGTGTCCGTTACTCACATTACAGCACACTACACCACACCACAGCATCCGTTACTCACATTACACCGCACAGTAGCATCCGTTACTCACATTATAGCAAACAGTGGCATCCGTTACATACATTACACAGCACAGTAGCGTCCGTTAGTCACATTTCACAGCACAGTAGCATCCGTTAGTCACATAACACTACACAGTAGCGTCCGTTAGTCACATTAATTTGCACAGTAGAGTCCATTAGTCACATTACATTGCACGGTAGCGTCCGTTAGTCACATTACAGTGCACAATAGCATCCATTAGTCACAATACACTGCACAGTAGCGTCCGTTAGTCACATTACACCGCACAGTAGCATCCTTTAAACACACTACACCACACAACAGCATCCGTTAGTCAGATTACACCGCACAGTAGTGTCCGTTAGTCACATTACACAGCACAGTAGCATCCTTTAAACACACTACACCACACAGCAGCATCCGTTACTCACATTACACCGCACAGTAGCATCTGTTGGTCACATTACACCGCACAGTAGCATCCGTTACTCACATTACAGCACACAGTAGTGTCCGTTAGTCACATTTCACCGCACAGTAGCATTCGTTAGTCACATTACAGTGCACAGTAGTACCCTTATACACGTCACACCACACAGAAGAGCCGCTTATACACATTACACAACAGCAGAGCCCCTTATACATGTTACGCTACAGTAGAGGACCTTATACATGTAATGCCAGGTAGAGCTGCACCCTAGACACAAGGGTGGTCATTCTGAGTTGATCACTTGCTAGCAGTTTTTAGCAGCCGTGCAAATGCTATGCCACCTCCCACTGGGAGTGTATTTTAGCTTAGCAGAAGTGCGAACGAAAGGATCACAGAGCGGCGGCAGCGTTTTTTTGTGCAGTTATATAGTAGCTCAATACCTACTCAGCGCTTGCGATGACTTCAGACTGTTCATTTCCTGTTTTGACGTCACAAACATGCCCTGCGTTCGCCCAGCCACGCCTGCGTTTTTCCTGGCACGCCTGCGTTTTTTCGAACACTCCCTGAAAATGGTCAGTTGCCACCCAGAAACGCTCTCTTCCTGTCAATCACTCTGCGGCCAGCAGTGCACCTATAAAGCTTCGCTAGACCTTGTGTGAAACTACATCATTCGTTGTAATAGTACAACACGCGTACACATTGCGAGGCATGCGCAGAAGTGCCTTTTTTTGCCTAATCGCTGCACAGTGAACGAATGCAGCTAGCGATCAACTTGGAATGACCACCAATATTTCTAGGCACTGTCACTGCACCCATGGGCACTTACCCCAGGGCAGGTTGGTGGTCTTGGACTTAACCCTCCTTCTACTGCCTGTGTCCTTCTTGGTCCTGTGTCCCTTATTGTCTCCTCTTCAATCACTGGCTACTGGAGGCAGAACTGTGAGGAGCGACCAGAGACATCAAAGGAAGGGACAGGCCCAGGTCCAGAGGCGCGTGGCCCAGTTGAGAGGTTTGGCAATGCCCGCTCACATCCAAAAAGTTCAGTAATACTATGCACAGTGACAAAAACTGGTGCCATGTGTTCCAAAGGGGGGACATTTGTATGGGGGTGAGGGAATCAGTACACGGACAGGGGCTTTCTCCAACAGGGCAGGGGCACAGTAGCTGGTGACATGGAGCAGGAGGTATTCTCTGTGACTAATAGACACCTGTCAGGGGACACCCATATATCACAAACACACACACACACACACACACACACACACACACAGATACCACTACATGTGAGGGACAACACTCTTACTTCTTTAATGTTGTCCTCCATCACTCCTGTGGGCTCTTTAAACTGCCATGGAGAGAGTCTGTTCCCGGGTGCCACCCTGTCCTGTGCAGCCAGCCTTTCCATGTTCCTGTGGATGTTCTCAGGCAGCCAGTTAACCATATCTTCCGCATAGTCTTGATCTGGCCAGGAACCTCCTGTCATCCTTATACAGTGTTGCCAACCTCTGTGAATAAGGGCTGCTGGAATAAGATACCGCTCAGCAGCTTTGGGGAAGCCGAAGTAGGGACTTGATATAGGCATGCTGGATGTTGAGGGGGCGGGACATGAGGAGGGGAAGGGAGTTATTGCTGCTTACAGCTAGGAGGGGGAGGAGACTCTAACTGCTGCCGAGTGCCGATCGTAGCTCCCTTCTCCGAAGCAAGCCCAACAGAGTGCAGTCTGTACCCACACTGTCCCACTGGTAGTTGTACCGGCACCCACTCCGGCGCTACTGCTAGCGGCTCACCTCAGATGTGCAAGAGCAGAGCTGCCGGCGGTGCCGACCATCGGGTCACCCATAGACCACCACGGCATAGGCAATTTCCTAGTTCAGCTCTGCCCAAGTGACGGTGACAGTCACTGAGTGCAGTGCAACCTCATCAGGCCGACGTTCTACGCAGCCGCGAAGGCAGGGGATTGATCCGGGTGGATGGCGTCTCCCTCATGTTTGGGGGGAGCGAGCTGCCCCCTTTCCCCCCCCCCCATTCCGACGCCCCTGTTTGTGGCCACTAACAGCCGGCTTATGCATGCATTTTAATGTACTTTCTTTTATTGTGCACTAAAACCAGTAAGTCTGAGTTTATAAAGACAGTCGTGTCTAGCATTGTAATATTCCTATGTTGTATTATATGTATTGTTTTTAAAGTGATATCACACTTATATTGAATATTTTATGAATAAACTACATATTTATAAAACCAGCAGCTGTTTTTATACCTGTATCTATTGAGCGCCCACATTGTTTTATCCTATTTCTATGCAAATTTATTGGTGGATATCCAGATCCTCCTTGTGTGGGCTGCCATAAGACGAATTTTATAATATGTCTGCCAATTATAAACTAGTCCCACTTTTTTTTTTTGTTTTGGTATATAAGAAGCTCATCAATTTTCTTACTAAACTGCCATATTTTATGCAGCGTGGTATCTGCTGAAGATGGGCAAGATGGTAAAGCATAGACTAACCGTAAAAAACCTATTGACCTCAGTACTGGTCCTGATGTTTTGGAGTTTTAAAAGCAAAAAGCATAACAAAAGCAGGATACATAGGTCCTCCTGAAAATCATATTGTCAACCGCAGTACTATCCAGGGTTATATAATGTGTGGCAGATGCTCAATTAGCTTAGTGATACCCTTCCCTTTCAAGCACCTGAATGATATTTCTAAGCAAGAAAAAAAGGTATTTTGTTTCCCCCAGCACCCTGAATGATAACGGTAACCAGATTTAAATCCCACACAATATTAGAATTCAGAGATCTCGGTTACATATATTTACGCAAATGTATGAATAAGCCCCAAAGCCACATCAAGGCGTCTCTGTATATTTGGGCTCCCTAGCGCTATATCTAGGTGCAGGGTGTGGCACCCCAAAACACCAGCATAAGCCAGAAAGCCCAGGGCAGCATACCAGTGAAAAAACTATAGTGTTAATAAATTAATGTTAGGAAGCCGAAGCTATAAAGAAGGTGATACAAAAATGAGATGTAATTAAAATGGAAAAATAGTGTTAAAGAAAGTGTGTGAAAAGTGTTAATAGAATATAAAGGTATGCCATACATAAGCCATCCAGCTCAGCCAGTCCAGAGGCACTACACCCCACACCTCCATTACCCCAATCTGGATCTATGATTAACCAGCAAGGAGCCACATGATAATGGCTCCTTATGACAATATGTCTAAGCTAAGAGCTACCTACCTTGGAGCAACCCCTTAATGCTCCATATGGCATGTCAGGGCCTGCACCTCCTCCTAATGCAGGATCCTCTCTGCCCCTCACAATAGACATATATATAGTATGGCAGATGCTCAATTAGCTTAGTGATATCATTCAGGTGCTTGAAAGGGAGGGGTATTTCTAAGCAAGAAAAAAAAAGGCATTTTGTTTCCCCCAGCACCCTGAATGATAACAGTAACCAGATTTCAATCCCACACAATATTAGAATTCAGAAATCTCGGTTACATATATTTGTGCAAATGTATGAATAAGCCCCAAAGCCGCATCAAGGCGTCTCTGTATATTTGGGGTGCAGGGTGTGTCACCCCAAAATGCCAGCATAAGCCAGAAAGCCCAGGGCAGCATACCAGTGAAAAAACTATAGTGTTTATAAATTAGTGTTCGGAAGCCTAAGCTATAAAGAAGGTGATACAAAAATGAGATGTAATTAAAATGGAGAAATAGTGTTAAAAAAATTAGTGTGTGAAAAGTGTTAATAGAATTAAAAGGTATGCCACACTTAAGCCATCCAGCTCAGCCAGTCCAGAGGCACCACACCCCACACCTCCATTACCCCAATCTGGGTCTATGATTAACCAGCAAGGAGCAACTTGATAATGGCTCCTTACTTAAATATATCTAAGCTAAGAGCTACCTACCTTGGAGCAACCCCATAATGCTCCATATGGTATGTCAGGGCCTGCACCTCCTCCTAATGCAGGAACCTCTCTGTGGCTCCTTGCTGGTTAATCATAGACCCAGATTGGGGTAATGGAGGTATGGGGTGTGGTGCCTCTGGACTGGCTGAGCTGGATGGCTTAAGTGTGGCATACCTTTACGTTCTATTAACACTTTTCACACACTTTCTTTAACACTATTTCTCCATTTTAATTACATCTCATTTTTGTATCACCTTCTTTATAGCTTCGGCTTCCTAACACTAATTTATTAACACTATAGTTTTTTCACTGGTATGCTGCCCTGGGCTTTCTGGCTTATGCTGGTGTTTTGGGGTGCCACACCCTGCACCTATATATAGCGCTAGGGACCCCAAATATACAGAGACGCCTTGATGTGGCTTTGGGGCTTATTCATACATTTGCACAAAAATATGTAACCAAGATCTCTGAATTCTACTATCCAGGGTTTACCTATTATCACTATAATGGTCAAACCAGTGGTATCAGGTACCAAATTGAAAAAACAGCTTGGGGCAGATGACATAGTTGGTAGAAGAGTAAAAATGTTGTGCCCTCCCTCCTAGAAGACAGTAATAAAAAATTATTTTTCCTTATCAAACCTCTTGGATGGACGAGATGTGGGTAACAAGTACTGTAGTTGGAATTTTATGAATGGCATATTGGCCAATGCTTGGTTGCTGACATAATGGACAAGAGGTACTTGTTGAAGCACTGCTCATTATTTATGTAAAATAGACCTTAATTGAAAAATATACACCCTTCCCCTTTTCCTTGTAAAAAATAAATATAATAATTTTATTCTTGATTTATCTTCTCTTTCTAAGACATACTGTACCATCAACAGCATTCTCAGCTTTTTTTGTTTTATAACAGATTGATACAGATGGGTCCTCACTGATCTTACATGCTAAGAGGATGCCCTAAAATTCACATTATCTCAGCATGCTGATCACATTTCTCATATTTCTGATGGAAAATGTGATCAGCTCATATTTAACAAACAAACTAAAATTATTATCTTGTCGGGCCAAGCATTTTTCAAATAGTGCTACTGTATCTTCAGATGATGTTATTAGAGTGATCCATTTCTCATACTTCTGCTCTGGCCTTGACAGTAGAGATGAGCGGGTTCGGTTTCTCTGAATCCGAACCCGCACGAACTTCATGTTTTTTTTCACGGGTCCGAGCGACTCGGATCTTCCCGCCTTGCTCGGTTAACCCGAGCGCGCCCGAACGTCATCATGACGCTGTCGGATTTTCGCGAGACTCGGATTCTATATAAGGAGCCGCGCGTCGCCGCCATTTTCACACGTGCATTGAGATTGATAGGGAGAGGACGTGGCTGGCGTCCTCTCCATTTAGATTAGAAGAGAGAGAGAGAGATTGACCTGATTTACTGGAGCTTAGGAGTACTGTAGAAGTGTAGAGAGTGCAGAGTTTACTAGTGACTGACCACAGTGACCACCAGACAGTGCAGTTTTATTTAATATATCCGTTCTCTGCCTGAAAAAAACGATACACACAGTGACTCAGTCACATACCATATCTGTGTGCACTGCTCAGCCCAGTGTGCTGCATCATCTATGTATATATATCTGACTGTGCTCAGCTCACACAGCTTATAATTGTGGGGGAGACTGGGGAGCACTGCAGTGCCAGTTATAGGTTATAGCAGGAGCCAGGAGTACATATTATATTAAAATTAAACAGTGCACACTTTTGCTGCAGGAGTGCCACTGCCAGTGTGACTGACCAGTGACCTGACCACACTGACCACCAGTATAGTTAGTAGTATACTATATTGTGTGATTGCCTGAAAAAGTTAAACACTCGTCGTGTGACTTCACTTGTGTGGTGTTTTTTTTTTTATTCTATAAAAAACTCATTCTGCTGACAGACAGTGTCCAGCAGGTCCGTCATTATATAATATATATACCTGTCCGGCTGCAGTAGTGATATATATATATTTTTTATATCATTATTTATCATCCAGTCGCAGCAGACACAGTACGGTAGTTCACGGCTGTAGCTACCTCTGTGTCGGCACTCGGCAGTCCGTCCATAATTGTATACCACCTACCCGAGGTTTTTTTTCTTTCTTCTTTATACATACATACTACTACATCTCTTTATCAACCAGTCTATATTAGCAGCAGACACAGTACGGTAGTTCACGGCTGTAGCTACCTCTGTGTCGGCACTCGGCAGTCCGTCCATAATTGTATACCACCTACCCGTGGTTTTTTTTTCTTTCTTCTTTATACATACATACTACTACATCTCTTTATCAACCAGTCTATATTAGCAGCAGACACAGTACAGTACGGTAGTTCACGGCTGTAGCTACCTCTGTGTCGGCACTCGGCAGTCCGTCCATAATTGTATACCACCTACCCGTGGTTTTTTTTTCTTTCTTCTTTATACATACTACATCTCATTATCATCCAGTCTATATTAGCAGCAGACACAGTACAGTACGGTAGTCCACGGCTGTAGCTACCTCTGTGTCGGCACTCGGCAGTCCATCCATAATTGTATACCACCTACCCGTGGTTTTTTTTTCTTTCTTCTTTATACATACTACATCTCATTATCATCCAGTCTATATTAGCAGTAGACACAGTACAGTACGGTAGTCCACGGCTGTAGCTACCTCTGTGTCGGCACTCGGCAGTCCATCCATAATTGTATACCACCTAACCGTGGTTTTTTTTTCTTTCTTCTTTATACATACTACATCTCATTATCATCCAGTCTATATTAGCAGCAGACACAGTACAGTACGGTAGTCCACGGCTGTAGCTACCTCTGTGTCGGCACTCGGCAGTCCATCCATAATTGTATACCACCTACCCGTGGTTTTTTTTTCTTTCTTCTTTATACATACTACATCTCATTATCATCCAGTCTATATTAGCAGCAGACACAGTACAGTACGGTAGTCCACGGCTGTAGCTACCTCTGTGTCGGCACTCGGCAGTCCATCCATAATTGTATACCACCTACCCGTGGCTTTTTTTTCTTTCTTCTTTATACATACTACATCTCATTATCATCCAGTCTATATTAGCAGCAGACACAGTACAGTACGGTAGTCCACGGCTGTAGCTACCTCTGTGTCGGCACTCGGCAGTCCATCCATAATTGTATACTAGTATCCATCCATCTCCATTGTTTACCTGAGGTGCCTTTTAGTTGTGCCTATTAAAATATGGAGAACAAAAATGTTGAGGTTCCAAAATTAGGGAAAGATCAAGATCCACTTCCACCTCGTGCTGAAGCTGCTGCCACTAGTCGTGGCCGAGACGATGAAATGCCAGCAACGTCGTCTGCCAAGGCCGATGCCCAATGTCATAGTACAGAGCATGTCAAATCCAAAACACCAAATATCAGTAAAAAAAGGACTCCAAAACCTAAAATAAAATTGTCGGAGGAGAAGCGTAAACTTGCCAATATGCCATTTACCACACGGAGTGGCAAGGAACGGCTGAGGCCCTGGCCTATGTTCATGGCTAGTGGTTCAGCTTCACATGAGGATGGAAGCACTCAGCCTCTCGCTAGAAAACTGAAAAGACTCAAGCTGGCAAAAGCACCGCAAAGAACTGTGCGTTCTTCGAAATCCCAAATCCACAAGGAGAGTCCAATTGTGTCGGTTGCGATGCCTGACCTTCCCAACACTGGACGTGAAGAGCATGCGCCTTCCACCATTTGCACGCCCCCTGCAAGTGCTGGAAGGAGCACCCGCAGTCCAGTTCCTGATAGTCAGATTGAAGATGTCAGTGTTGAAGTACACCAGGATGAGGAGGATATGGGTGTTGCTGGCGCTGGGGAGGAAATTGACCAGGAGGATTCTGATGGTGAGGTGGTTTGTTTAAGTCAGGCACCCGGGGAGACACCTGTTGTCCGTGGGAGGAATATGGCCGTTGACATGCCTGGTGAAAATACCAAAAAAATCAGCTCTTCGGTGTGGAGGTATTTCACCAGAAATGCGGACAACATTTGTCAAGCCGTGTGTTCCCTTTGTCAAGCTGTAATAAGTAGGGGTAAGGACGTTAACCACCTCGGAACATCCTCCCTTATACGTCACCTGCAGCGCATTCATAATAAGTCAGTGACAAGTTCAAAAACTTTGGGCGACAGCGGAAGCAGTCCACTGACCAGTAAATCCCTTCCTCTTGTAACCAAGCTCACGCAAACCACCCCACCAACTCCCTCAGTGTCAATTTCCTCCTTCCCCAGGAATGCCAATAGTCCTGCAGGCCATGTCACTGGCAATTCTGACGAGTCCTCTCCTGCCTGGGATTCCTCCGATGCATCCTTGCGTGTAACGCCTACTGCTGCTGGCGCTGCTGTTGTTGCTGCTGGGAGTCGATGGTCATCCCAGAGGGGAAGTCGTAAGCCCACTTGTACTACTTCCAGTAAGCAATTGACTGTCCAACAGTCCTTTGCGAGGAAGATGAAATATCACAGCAGTCATCCTGCTGCAAAGCGGATAACTGAGGCCTTGACAACTATGTTGGTGTTAGACGTGCGTCCGGTATCCGCCGTTAGTTCACAGGGAACTAGACAATTTATTGAGGCAGTGTGCCCCCGTTACCAAATACCATCTAGGTTCCACTTCTGTAGGCAGGCGATACCGAGAATGTACACGGATGTCAGAAAAAGACTCACCAGTGTCCTAAAAAATGCAGTTGTACCCAATGTCCACTTAACCACGGACATGTGGACAAGTGGAGCAGGGCAGGGTCAGGACTATATGACTGTGACAGCCCACTGGGTAGATGTATGGACTCCCGCCGCAAGAACAGCAGCGGCGGCACCAGTAGCAGCATCTCGCAAACGCCAACTCTTTCCTAGGCAGGCTACGCTTTGTATCACCGCTTTCCAGAATACGCACACAGCTAAAAACCTCTTACGGCAACTGAGGAAGATCATCGCAGAATGGCTTACCCCAATTGGACTCTCCTGTGGATTTGTGGCATCGGACAACGCCAGCAATATTGTGTGTGCATTAAATATGGGCAAATTCCAGCACGTCCCATGTTTTGCACATACCTTGAATTTGGTGGTGCAGAATTTTTTAAAAAACGACAGGGGCGTGCAAGAGATGCTGTCGGTGGCCAGAAGAATTGCGGGACACTTTCGGCGTACAGGCACCACGTACAGAAGGCTGGAGCACCAACAAAAACTACTGAACCTGCCCTGCCATCATCTGAAGCAAGAAGTGGTAACGAGGTGGAATTCAACCCTCTATATGCTTCAGAGGTTGGAGGAGCAGCAAAAGGCCATTCAAGCCTACACAATTGAGCACGATATAGGAGGTGGAATGCACCTGTCTCAAGTGCAGTGGAGAATGATTTCAACGTTGTGCAAGGTTCTGATGCCCTTTGAACTTGCCACACGTGAAGTCAGTTCAGACACTGCCAGCCTGAGTCAGGTCATTCCCCTCATCAGGCTTTTGCAGAAGAAGCTGGAGACATTGAAGGAGGAGCTAACACGGAGCGATTCCGCTAGGCATGTGGGACTTGTGGATGGAGCCCTTAATTCGCTTAACAAGGATTCACGGGTGGTCAATCTGTTGAAATCAGAGCACTACATTTTGGCCACCGTGCTCGATCCTAGATTTAAAGCCTACCTTGGATCTCTCTTTCCGGCAGACACAAGTCTGCTGGGGTTGAAAGACCTGCTGGTGAGAAAATTGTCAAGTCAAGCGGAACGCGACCTGTCAACATCTCCTCCTTCACATTCTCCCGCAACTGGGGGTGCGAGGAAAAGGCTCAGAATTCCGAGCCCACCCGCTGGCGGTGATGCAGGGCAGTCTGGAGCGACTGCTGATGCTGACATCTGGTCCGGACTGAAGGACCTGACAACGATTACGGACATGTCGTCTACTGTCACTGCATATGATTCTCTCAACATTGAAAGAATGGTGGAGGATTATATGAGTGACCGCATCCAAGTAGGCACGTCACACAGTCCGTACTTATACTGGCAGGAAAAAGAGGCAATTTGGAGGCCCTTGCACAAACTGGCTTTATTCTACCTAAGTTGCCCTCCCACAAGTGTGTACTCCGAAAGAGTGTTTAGTGCCGCCGCTCACCTTGTCAGCAATCGGCGTACGAGGTTACATCCAGAAAATGTGGAGAAGATGATGTTCATTAAAATGAATTATAATCAATTCCTCCGCGGAGACATTGACCAGCAGCAATTGCCTCCACAAAGTACACAGGGAGCTGAGATGGTGGATTCCAGTGGGGACGAATTGATAATCTGTGAGGAGGGGGATGTACACGGTGATATATCGGAGGATGATGATGAGGTGGACATCTTGCCTCTGTAGAGCCAGTTTGTGCAAGGAGAGATTAATTGCTTCTTTTTTGGGGGGGGTCCAAACCAACCCGTCATATCAGTCACAGTCGTGTGGCAGACCCTGTCACTGAAATGATGGGTTGGTTAAAGTGTGCATGTCCTGTTTATACAACATAAGGGTGGGTGGGAGGGCCCAAGGACAATTCCATCTTGCACCTCTTTTTTCTTTTATTTTTCTTTGCGTCATGTGCTGTTTGGGGAGGGTTTTTTGGAAGGGCCATCCTGCGTGACACTGCAGTGCCACTCCTAGATGGGCCCGGTGTTTGTGTCGGCCACTAGGGTCGCTTATCTTGCTCACACAGTCAGCTACCTCATTGCGCCTCTTTTTTTCTTTGCGTCATGTGCTGTTTGGGGAGGGTTTTTTGGAAGGGACATCCTGCGTGACACTGCAGTGCCACTCCTAGATGGGCCCGGTGTTTGTGTCGGCCACTAGGGTCGCTTATCTTACTCACACAGTCAGCTACCTCATTGCGCCTCTTTTTTTCTTTGCGTCATGTGCTGTTTGGGGAGGGTTTTTTGGAAGGGACATCCTGCGTGACACTGCAGTGCCACTCCTAGATGGGCCCGGTGTTTGTGTCGGCCACTAGGGTCGCTTATCTTGCTCACACAGTCAGCTACCTCATTGCGCCTCTTTTTTTCTTTGCGTCATGTGCTGTTTGGGGAGGGTTTTTTGGAAGGGACATCCTGCGTGACACTGCAGTGCCACTCCTAGATGGGCCCGGTGTTTGTGTCGGCCACTAGGGTCGCTTATCTTACTCACACAGCGACCTCGGTGCAAATTTTAGGACTAAAAATAATATTGTGAGGTGTGAGGTATTCAGAATAGACTGAGTGGAAATTATGGTTTTTGAGGTTAATAATACCTTGGGATCAAAATGACCCCCAAATTCTATGATTTAAGCTGTTTTTTAGGGTTTTTTGAAAAAAACACCCGAATCCAAAACACACCCGAATCCGACAAAAAAAATTCGGTGAGGTTTTGCCAAAACGCGGTCGAACCCAAAACACGGCCACGGAACCGAACCCAAAACCAAAACACAAAACCCGAAAAATTTCCGGCGCTCATCTCTACTTGACAGGCAGTGCAGAGCCTGTGATCAGCCTGAGTGTCTAATAGGACAGATCCGGTATGTAAAACTGACAGACAGGATGCCGGCTGTCAGCATCCAGCATTCCATCTGCCGTAGTACCGGCAGTGAGGTAGCGAGTCCGCTCGCCATGCATCAGGCCCGGTGTCGAGCTTCACTCACCACAGGTTCTATAATTACGGGCGGGTGTCAGTATTCCGACCGTCGGTAAAATGCCAGCTGTCGAGATTCCGGCGTCAGTCTAATGAAAGCATCCTGACAGCCGGCTTTGTGACTACATTCCGATAGGACACATGTTGCATGCAAAAGGAAAATAATAGAAAATAAACTAAAACTTACCTCTATTCAGGGATCACTGATCAGTGGGATGCTATTGTAACCCATTCAGTTGATGCTGTTAGATAGATAGATAGATAGATAGATAGATAGATAGATAGATAGATAGATAGATAGATAGATAGATAGATAGATGCAGACAGATATATATTATATATACTGTATATATATCTATATACATTTTTATATCAGAACTTGCAAGCGTTTGAAAATGGCAAACTTTTTGTTAGTATCTAATATGTTGACTTCACATCTAAATAAAGAGCAATTTGTTTGTGGCTAATGATAAGCTCAGTCATTTTTTTTTTGTAGAGAATATGTGACTCAACTAAAAGGTTTCCAAACCCAGTAACAATTACTAATATTCATCTCAATTTAATATGTGTTAATGGCGCTCTTGCTTCTTAATCAAATTTATTTCAGATTAATGGACTGTGCTATTGAAAGATATAATTAAAAATGAATTTCAAATTTTTTTTGTGACGGCTATGGACACCATTTGTATGTAATGTCCAATTAAAAGATTTTATTATGTCACATTTTATATAATGATTTTTGTTTTAGCAGAATAATATATATATATATATATATATATATATATATATGTTAGGCGCCGGGGTCCGCTCGTCGCTGCGGCCCGGCGCCTAGCAACCAGGGACGCCGTGCGCGTACAGCTGCCGGCTCCCTGGCAACGCTAGACGCCGGGCGCACGGAGCCGCACGGACCCTAGCAACGGGGACGCCACTTACGGACTGCGTTCCCCGTTGCTGGGTTCAATTTAAATAATGAGATGTCTGTTTTCCTGGCCATGCAGCTTGGCAGCTGTATGGCATTTAATCCAATCAGCCTCCAAACAGCTGATTGGAGGACTCCCTGTTAAATACACTTCCTGGGCTTCTCACAGACGCCGGTAATAGCTTCCTGAATGCTGAATCTGTTTGCTGAAAGTGTTTCCAGTCCTGCTGTATCCGGTCGTTCCTGTTCTCAGTTGTCCTGTACTCGGAAGTCGTCATCTGTTCCTGGAGTCCTGACTGAGCACCTTTGAACATCCAGTGGTGTTCGTGAGTCACGGCGTAGCCGTGTGTTGCGGCTTGGGCCGCTTAATTATTTATCTTTTATTATTTGTGTTCCGGAGCTTTTGCGGAGGATTCCGCTCCCACAGATCCACTCTGGTATCCAGCGGTGCTGGGTAGGAGTACGGACTAGTGGATTTTGGTTGTTCTTTTCCCTGGCGGGTTACCGCACATACCTCAGGTTTAGTCAGTTAGCTTGTAGCCCCTGGCCTGGTTGTTTAGTCAGAGGGCCCCTTGTTATCACCCTGTCTCGGATTTCCCTTTGTCTCCCATTAAGACCTGAGGGGGCATCGGAGTTGGGCAGACATAATCCGCCCTTCAAACGCGGCTGCCATGGGCTCAAGCAACCATAGTCTCGCAGGGGATTTCTGACCACACGGGCGAGACAACGGAGTTAGGGCGCCAGGGGCTACTTTCTATTCCCGCTCCCTTCCCCAGCATTCCGTTCCAGTGCTCCGGTCCTTGCAATAGGACCACCTCAGACCAGAGTGCTGGAATCATAACATTATTACCGGCCACATCAAAACTTAAAATTAAACAGGGTTTGATTTTTTCCCTTATTCAGTTTTGTAAGGTTTGTCGGCCTCATGAATCCCACTGGTTTAGGGCCAAATCCTGGCCAGCTTCTAGTTAGCCAGATTCAAGAACTTACTCAAATGGTTCAGGATCTTTCCCTTCGGGTGAAGTCGCAGGAAGATCTTTTACGAACTTCCCCGAGGGTAGTTCCTGAACCGAAAATGCACTTGCCTGACCGTTTTTCTGGTGATAGGAAGCAGTTTTTTAATTTTAAAGAGTCCTGTAAACTTTATTTTCGTTTAAGACCTATCTCCTCAGGTACTGAATCTCAGCGGGTCGGAATTATTATTTCTTTGCTCCAGGGGGATCCCCAGACCTGGGCTTTTGGTTTAAAAACAGAGGATCCGGCATTGTTGTCTGTAGACGCCTTTCTGGGGTCTTTAGGGCTTTTGTATGATGACCCTGATAGAGAGGCATCCGCCGAGAGTCAGTTACGCGCTCTCAGACAAGGTAGAAATCCTGCAGAGGTTTATTGTACAGAGTTTCGCCGTTGGTCGAACGACTGTGGCTGGAATGACCCAGCCCTGCGCAGTCAGTTTCGCCTCGGCTTATCTGAGTCTATAAAAGACAGTCTCCTTCAGTATCCCGCTCCTGAGACTCTCGATAAACTCATGGAGCTTTCTATTAAGATTGATCGTCGTCTCAGAGAGCGGAGGGCTGAAAAAGGAGCACCTGTCAGATCTACTCCGTGTGTATTTTCCATTCCTGAGGACATAGAGGAGCCCATGCAGATGGGTCTCTCCAGGCTGTCTCCAGAAGAAAGAGCCAGAAGGCAAAACTCTGGTCTTTGTTTGTACTGTGGGGGTAAGGGACATTTTGCCCGTAATTGTCCGAACAAGTCGGGAAACGCCTCGACCAAGTGAATTGTGAGGGGGTTCACTTTGGTCTGCAGCTTATCTCCTCGAATAACTCCCTGTTAGTCCCAGCTAAAGTTTCCTTTGGCAGCCTCAGTTCTTCAGTGTCGGCTTTTGTTGACAGTGGAGCTGCAGGGAACTTTATGGACTTAACGTGGGCCAAGGCCTTAGGTATTCCTCAGTTAAACTTGGGTAGGTGTGTCACCATGCATGGTTTAGACGGGAGTCCCTTGTCCAATGGGGTTATTTCCCTCTGTACACCCCCTGTACTACTTACGGTAGGAGCTCTTCATTCCGAAAAGATTGAGTTTTTCCTTACCCATTGCCCAGCAGTTCCAGTGGTTCTGGGTCACCCTTGGCTGGCCTTTCATAATCCCATCATTGATTGGCAGTCGGGGGAGATCTCATAATGGGGTACCATCTGTAATAAGGAATGTATTACGTTTCCTGTCAGAATAGCTGCTGCCATTCCCGAACCCATTCCCGTGGAATACCAGGACTTTGTTGATGTATTTTCCAAGGGCAATGCGGACATTCTGCCTCCCCATCGGCCTTATGATTGTGCTATTGTGCTAATTCCTGGTGCCACATTGCCAAAGGGAAGGTTATATGCATTGTCCAGACCAGAAACTGCGGCCATGAATGAGTATGTTAAGGAGAGCCTAGGGAAAGGATTTATTAGGCCATCTAAATCCCCTTTAAGTGCAGGCTTCTTCTTTGTGGAGAAGAAAGATGGATCACTCAGACCTTGCATCGACTTTAGAGCCCTGAATAAGATCTCAGTTAAAAATACTTACCCTCTGCCGCTGATTTCTGTCCTCTTTGATCAGCTGCGTTCGGCTGTGATTTTTTCTAAGATTGACCTGAGGGGAGCGTATAACCTCATCCGAATCAAGTCGGGAGATGAGTGGAAAACGGCGTTCAGTACTCAGTCGGGTCACTACGAGTATCTGGTGATGCCGTTCGGCTTGTCTAACGCTCCGGCAGTTTTCCAGGATCTCATTAACGATGTGCTCCGTGATTTTCTTGGAAGATTCGTGGTCGTTTACTTAGACGATATCCTGATCTATTCTGACTCTATTGAACAACATGTTACCCAGGTGCGTCAGGTTCTTCAAAAATTACGTGAAAATCACCTATATGCCAAGCTGGAGAAGTGTGAGTTTCATGTCACGGAGGTATCCTTTTTAGGGTACATTATTTCCCCTCGGGGATTCTGTATGGAACCAAAGAAGCTCCAAGCCATCCTTAGTTGGGCGCAACCCACCAACTTAAAAGCAATTCAGCGCTTTTTAGGGTTTGCGAATTATTATAGAAGATTTATTCATTCTTTTTCCGACCTGGTTGCTCCCATTGTGGCACTGACTAAGAAGGGAGCGGATCCTACCAACTGGTCACGTGAAGCTGAGTTATCCTTTCAGGCCTTGAAACAAGCTTTCGTCTCAGCCCCAGTCCTCAGACATCCCAACCCAGAATTGCCCTTCATTGTTGAGGTTGATGCCTCGGAGGTTGGAGTGGGGGCTATCCTATCCCAGAAGGATCCGGACTCTCTAGAATTACATCCTTGTGCCTTTATGTCCAGGAAATTCTCATCCGCTGAATCCAACTACGATGTTGGTAACCGGGAGTTACTGGCTATTAAATGGGCTTTCGAGGAGTGGAAGCATTGGCTTGAGGGAGCAACACATACCATTTCAGTATTGACTAACCACAAAAATCTTCAGTACATCGAATCAGCTAAGCGGCTGAATGCCCGGCAGGCTCGTTGGGCTTTATTTTTTACTCGTTTCAAGTTTATTATCACCTTCAGGCCAGGTTCCAAGAATACCAAGGCGGATGCCCTGTCACGCAGTTTTCTTCCAGTTCATAATAACAGTCCTGTTACTCCCATACATCCATCTTCAGCCATTTGGGCAGGCCTCACACAAGATTTATTTACCCAGTTAAAGCAGCTTCAACATCAAGCTCCTGGGAATACTCCTGCTGGTCGTCTTTATGTCCCTGAGTTTTTGAGAGCTACTGTTTTGACTGAGTTTCACGATAGCAAAGTTGCCGGGCATCCAGGGATCTCTAAGACTTTGGAATTAGTCTCCCGCTCAGTATGGTGGCCGGGTCTTTCTAAAGACATTAAGGAGTTTGTTTTTTCTTGTCAGGTCTGTGCACAGCATAAAGTTCCCCGTTCCTTGCCTATCGGGCAACTTATGCCCTTAAATGTTCCTCTCAGGCCATGGTCTCATATTTCCATGGATTTTGTGGTAGACCTCCCTCTGTCAGCCGGATTCCGAGTCATATGGGTGGTAGTGGACCGTTTTAGCAAGATGGCCCATTTCATTGCTCTTCCCCGACTGCCATCTGCCCAGGGATTGGCAGTTTTGTTTCTCCGCCATGTTTTCAGACTTCATGGGTTACCCACTGATATTGTTTCTGATCGGGGTCCACAATTCATTGCACAATTTTGGAAGTCTTTTTGTGCCTCATTAAAGATGAAATTGTCTTTAACGTCCGGCTACCATCCCCAATCCAACGGGCAGACCGAGCGAGTTAATCAATCATTAAAACAGTATTTGCGTTTGTACTCAGCCAAACTCCAGAATGATTGGTCCGAGTTTCTTCCTTTGGCGGAGTTTGCGTACAACAATTCTTGTCATTCCTCCACTAATGTGTCTCCATTCTTTTCAGTTTTTGGTTTTCACCCTAGAGCTAATTCTTTTTTTCAACATTCCTCTGTCTCCTCGCTAACCTTAACCTCTCATCTCAGACTCATTTGGAGAAAAGTGCACCTTGCTCTCAGAAAAGCGGCATTTCGAGAGAAAAAAATTTCTGACAGGCTCCGGCGGCCTTGCACTTTTAAGGTGGGAGATAGGGTATGGTTGTCGACTCGTAACATTAAACTTCGACAAACCTCAGCTAGATTGGGCCCCAAATTTATTGGACCATTTCATATTATTAAAAAAATCAATCCAGTTGCTTTCCGGTTACGTTTACCAAGAGCTCTCCGGATCGGAAATACGTTCCATTGCTCCTTGTTGAAACCATAATTTTCTTCCAGTAGATTTCCTCGGAAGATCTCTCAGGGGAAATCACCAGTAGATGTACAGGGTCATCGGGAGTTCTTGGTAGAGAAGGTTCTCGATTCCAAATTGTCCCGGGGTCGGCTTTATTTTCTGGTGCACTGGAGAGGATATGGTCCAGAAGAAAGGTCTTGGGTCCTGGATAAGGATCTCCATGCCCCGAGGCTCAAGAGGGCATTTTTTCGTGAATTTCCTCGGAAACCTGGCTTTAGGGGTTCCTTGACCCCTCCTCAAGGGGGGGGTACTGTTAGGCGCCGGGGTCCGCTCGTCGCTGCGGCCCGGCGCCTAGCAACCAGGGACGCCGTGCGCGTACAGCCGCCGGCTCCCTGGCAACGCTAGACGCCGGGCGCACGGAGCCGCACGGACCCTAGCAACGGGGACGCCACTTACGGACTGCGTTCCCCGTTGCTGGGTTCAATTTAAATAATGAGATGTCTGTTTTCCTGGCCATGCAGCTTGGCAGCTGTATGGCATTTAATCCAATCAGCCTCCAAACAGCTGATTGGAGGACTCCCTGTTAAATACACTTCCTGGGCTTCTCACAGACGCCGGTAATAGCTTCCTGAATGCTGAATCTGTTTGCTGAAAGTGTTTCCAGTCCTGCTGTATCCGGTCGTTCCTGTTCTCAGTTGTCCTGTACTCGGAAGTCGTCATCTGTTCCTGGAGTCCTGACTGAGCACCTTTGAACATCCAGTGGTGTTCGTGAGTCACGGCGTAGCCGTGTGTTGCGGCTTGGGCCGCTTAATTATTTATCTTTTATTATTTGTGTTCCGGAGCTTTTGCGGAGGATTCCGCTCCCACAGATCCACTCTGGTATCCAGCGGTGCTGGGTAGGAGTACGGACTAGTGGATTTTGGTTGTTCTTTTCCCTGGCGGGTTACCGCACATACCTCAGGTTTAGTCAGTTAGCTTGTAGCCCCTGGCCTGGTTGTTTAGTCAGAGGGCCCCTTGTTATCACCCTGACTCGGATTTCCCTTTGTCTCCCATTAAGACCTGAGGGGGCATCGGAGTTGGGCAGACATAATCCGCCCTTCAAACGCGGCTGCCATGGGCTCAAGCAACCATAGTCTCGCAGGGGATTTCTGACCACACGGGCGAGACAACGGAGTTAGGGCGCCAGGGGCTACTTTCTATTCCCGCTCCCTTTCCCAGCATTCCGTTCCAGTGCTCCGGTCCTTGCAATAGGACCACCTCAGACCAGAGTGCTGGAATCATAACAATATATATAAACAAACAGTATATGTGTATATATATATATATATATATATATATAATATCGCTGAGCCCGGCACTCTCCGCACACAATATGGATACCTTTTCCGTTGCCTCCTTTGTAGAGACCTCTGCATCTCCCCAATGTAGAGTAAATGTGTACGGTGGCAGTCAGGTGAATAAAGACATAAGACAGCCTGTTTTGCCACCGTTTCAAAGCATCTGCTTTTTGCCCTGACATGTTGGCAAAACAGGCTGTCTTGTGTCATTATTCATCTGAGTGCCACCGTACACGTTTACTATATATATATATATATATATATATATATTACACACAAATGTACCCAAATCTGCGCTACCAGGGGGGCTGCACTTTAGAATAACCCTTTTGCCAGTTAAGCGTTCACAATAAACATGTACAACAAAATTCCAAGTGCGTACAACAGACTTTTTAAAAATAAAAATGACTGATTGTCAATTAATATACAACCAACAATTATAAAAATTCACAATAATTTATTAAAAGCAATTCATTGGACATATATAACCTCTAGCAGAATATCACCAAGGTTTTAGTGTCCTTGCTATAAAGTTCAGATTCCGACGCGTTTCATCCTTGTTATGACTTCATTGGGGGATATCAACAGAAAGCATGACTCCTCAAAGACCACAAGATGAATAACGTGATCAAATTTTAGTTAAATCTGATGACTTATAGGCGACAATGGTTTATGTATGGTGTAAAAATACTGTAATGAGGAATCTTCACATTTGTGGAAGAGACCTATTCACATCTCTGGGAAATCTGGACTTTGGATCATCACTTAATGACACGTATCAGTGGATATTGATTCACTATTAGTTTCCCATATACGAGGGTTTATATCCACTTATGGAGGTCATGGTATGACCGCCTTCTGATATTTGAAGTTACCAATTGAAAGAAATATATTCTATGGTCACAATATTGCATTAAGGATTAAGACTCCTCATTAGAGTATTTTTACACCATACATAAACCATTCTTGCCTATAAGTCATCAGATTTAACTACAATTTGATCACGTTATTCATCTTGTGGTCTTTGAGGAGTCATGCTTTCTGTTGATATCCCCTGATGAAGTCCTAACAAGGACGAAACGCGTCGGGATCTGAACTTTATAGCAAGGACACTAAAACCTTGGTGATATTCTGCTAGAGGTTATATATGTCCAATGAATTGCTTTTATTAAATTATTGTGAATTTTTATAGTTGTTGGTTGTATATTAATTGACAATCAGTCATTTTTATTTTTAAAAAGTCTGTTGTGCGCACTTGGAATTTTGTTGTACATATATATATATATATATATATATATCCAAAAAAAGATACAGGCACTCACCACTTCCTTGATGATGAAAACTTTATTGGTGTGTCTCACATAGAGACAGTTAACAGCATGTCAGCAAAAGGTGTCAACGTTTCGGCTCCATCTGAGCCTTTTTCAAGACTAACAAGATTACAGCAGGTTCTCACCCAGCAGCCCATAAGAACCTGCTGTAATCTTGTTAGTCTTGAAAAAGGCTCAGATGGAGCCGAAACGTCGACACCTTTTGCTGACATGCTGTTAACTGTCTCTATGTGAGACACACCAATAAAGTTTTCATCATCAAGGAAGTGGTGAGTGCCTGTATCTTTTTTCGGATATATTTTTGGATCTCTTGTGAATCTCTTATGGAGCACCGCCCAGGTTGCATATTGGAGCAGTGAGTGTGGACTTTCTGGATAGATAGATATATATATATATATATATATATATATATATATATAGGAGATTGTATAGCTGATTATGTGTATAGTATATCCCAGATTTTATTCATCTCTCCCATAGGACACATTGACTGAAGTGGTTGTTCACTTTATCACTGTTGTATATTTTGGAGCTGTCTGATTTCCATTAGTGAGTATGATGTCTATTCAGCCGGGTGTCAGTGGTAATTGGTCCATCCTTGGTGGTTGCTTCTATGACCTTGATTTCAGTATTTTGACACATTGTATATTCGGTGTCCCTATGTCCTTTATTACTCTTTTACCCTAAGGTGGTGGTATCCTGCATTTGGGCCCGTGAGACTGATTGTATTTTGTTTATTTTCTTTCTGTTTTTTCGTTTTGAGCAGTTAATGTCTGCTGAATTGGATTCTACCTTATGAAAAATTGTGTGGCTTGTCTTGAGAAAGGCTTTTGTTGTAGAGCCGAAACGTCGACCTAATAAAGCCAACTATGAAGCCCTGAAACAGTGATTGGATTCATTTATTAAGGAGAGTGCCCCCCAGGACACTGGAGCTCTGTATATGATTGTGGACCTACCGACTGAGGTGGGTTTCACTGGGTGCACCCTATTGTTGACCCAGCATGGATGTGAGTGCAGGACTACCAAGGATATTTATATATATATATATATATATATATATATATGTATATATAATTCTGCTAAAACAAAAATCATTATATAATTTTTTTATTTTATATATATATATATATATATATATATATATACACACATATAAATTATTATTTTTTTATAAATGTTTGATCTTAGCAAAATATGTTACTGTTCTTTACATAAAACAAAAATACTTTTTTAGATCAGTGAGGGGCTCGAGTAAGTTTGACAGAATCTGCATCTATTTCCAAATGTATTTCAGTAAAGGCCCAGTTTGTTAGGCTTGTCACCAGGGCCAAATTAACTCATGGCCGGGCCCCTAGGCTTTCTGGTATTTCAGGCCCCCACCGGCACTTCAATCGTTCACCCTATTACATCTGACATATGGGATGCAGAGCTTTCAATATTCCCACTGGCAGAGATACCTAGTTGAAATAGTCTGCTGACTTCTTTTCTTACATCGCCATTGTTCTTCCTTTTATTTTCTCTTATCACACTGGTCATAGAGGAGATATGTGCAAATCAGCAAGGCTGGCATATGTGTCTCCTTTACCCCTGCAGACAACAGGAGCAAATGCACATGGGATGCCACAGGAGGTGGATTCACAGCGATAGTATACAAAATGCTAAAGAAAACAGTAAACCATACATACTGTACATATTTCAGAACAGGCAGTGCTATTAGTACATAATATTACCAATTAAAACGTAATAAAGGGAGAGATGTATGAAGCAATGAAAAAAGTGGATAAGTGAGCCAGTGGAGAAATTGTCATAGCAACCAATCAGGTGTTACCTAGAATTTTGCACTTGATAAATGCTACCTCAGAGCTGATTGGTTGCCATGGACAATTTCTCCACTGGCTCAGTACTCCACTCTTTTCACTGCTTCATACATCTGCCTGAAAGTACTGTAACTGTGAAATGCTTCTCAGTTGCCATGCCTAAGGAACAGTAAGAATGTGCATGCGCCATAGAAAATATTGAAAGTTGCAGCTAAAAAAGGGCAGACTGGTCTATGCTCCTGGATAGAATAGACAACCCTCCTAATATTCACCCAATTCTCCAGTGATGTGTGCTGGGACAGGTTTGGTAGAATCTGGCAACTTGCCAGAGTCTACTGCACATGCACAGAATACAAGGATTACAGTAGTATCAGCAGACGGGGGGGCCCTGAACCCAGGACCCTGTGTGCACAGGTAACCCTGCACCCATTATAGATATGCCCATAGGGTGTGTCTTAATGATGCACTTTGCTGTGAATTGCATCATCATGACCTCACCCCATGACACAATGTCATTACATTTTAAAGAGTGGAGCCATGATCACACAACTTGTGGCACCACTCACAGAATGTATTTGCATCCAACTCGTGATTATGAATGAATCTACTAATAAAAACGTATTTACCGATTGGGGGTGAATACATGTCTGTGTCTGCAACCATCAGTATGTGGAGTGGAAGCATTGTTGGGGCTGTATGCAGAGTGAGAGTAATATTGGGTCAGTATTTGGATGGGAGTGCACTGTTTGGGCACTATTTGTATGGGGAACATTGTTAGGGCAGCATGTGGAGTGGGAGTAGTGTTGGGAAAGTCAGTGGACTGGGAGAAGTATTGAACAGCATGTACAGTGGGAAGCTACTAGATGCACAAATATAATATTATAAAACAGAGGAGACACTACACAGGGGATATCGTAGTCGGTATATCAATCTACTGTGATGGTGTAAAGTAGAGAGTTCAGTAGGAGAGGGTGATGGGGACTGTCCAAACCTAGAGTTGGGATATAGAAATGTTATATGCAAATTAAGGATGCAAAAAAGAGAACATCGCTTTACTTGTTTGCTGGCTGCATGCAGCCCTATGATGGCTTGGGAGTGCTACTAGTAGAAAACCCAAATCAAGATGACTACAATCCTCATGGGAGGGGAGCGGGATTACAGCAGATCTAAAGACCTAACAGCTTACTTCAATAGCATAGTTCAATGGGTACAGGTTGGGCACACTGCAATATTGCAACAGTCTAGAGTAGGCAGTTTACTAGGACAGATGAAGGTCACAGACACAGAAGGCCTACCAAGTAGCAGGATAGGAAAGCAGGCCATCCCAACTGAGCAGGTGGCAAAGAGTTGATGCCCGAGTGCCCTGTGGAGGTAAGAGTAGTTGTGGTCTGAGGTGCAAGATAGAGACAATAAGCCATTGGTGCCACCCGGGCCTTATAGATGAAGATCTTGCTAAGAGCTAATCATTATGCCTTCCACTTTCACAGAAAGGAATAAGTGTAGAGCTAAAGTGGTAGGCTCAACAGGAAGGCCATGAGGCAGAAGACTAGTACCAGTCAAGGTCAATGAATGTGGCACAGCAAAATCTCAGTAACAGGAGATTTCTGCTAGTAACACGTGAAGTATCACCTCACTGCATCTACAGGATTCCAGTCATGTACACCCAGCCAATCTAAATCAGGGTCAATCTGTATTCAGCAGAGAAGGAGAGGTGCACACTGCTCTCCATGCTTTTAGTTACAGGACAGGAGGACCGAGGTCAGGGGTCACAGTCTGTGTACAGAGCTTCTTATGGTAAGAAAGTGGGTCCATAGGTTTTTGTGCCATTGCACCAAGGAACAATCCAAGCGGTCTTTTTAAAACTTAAAAAAATGACATTCGCTGTATGACAGTTGGCGAACAGAGCCAGTGTCTGGTGCACACATACCTCCTGCTCCACCCACACTTTAACCCTGTCTGTGACTATTAGACACATGAAAGTTCTCAATGATGCATACATATAGATGCATAAGCAATGTTTTCTCCAGCAGGGTCCACAGGTTATCCACAGGATGCAACGGGCCCATCCATATATCCCCGCATCCTCGCTCAGGCAAATCAGTTTTTTGTGTTGTACGGCAGGAGCTGGACTATGGTCAGAGGGCTGCTGGTTTTTAGCAAACTAAGCTTTCTTATTTTATTTTTATAGTCTTACTATTTTTTCTTCAGTGATGTTTCCAAAAAGCGTCTTATATGTACCTTAGAAAGAGTCGTTCCAACAACTCTCCTCCGGGTCGCGACAACGCTTACCCATGAATACAGTGCTGTTTCTGCGGACGTCTGTGTCGGATATACTAGCAGGTCCAGCAGACGTTACCAGGCTGTGGCCGGAGCATGGGGAGAAGGTAAGGCATCGGTTCCGCTTAGAAGAGTAATATGGATACAGCCACACTGTTTTGGGAGGAGACTACCAAACAGTCGCTGATGTGGCTGTGACCTCGGATGCACCAGAGCTAGACCTTAAGGATCAGAGGCTCCAGGTAAAGTATGAGGCCGCGATCCCTAGGGTTGATGTCAGCAGTGAGGAGTCAGACACTCTCCAGGTCGCCCCTCCCCCCGGTTCATGACCAGTTTCCTTTGAGTCTCCCACCATGGACTGTTTTCCCGCTTACGTCTCAGATGCTGTACATGAAGGGGACCCAGTCGCAGCATAAATGGCTGTGTGACTGGTGCGTCTGTGTTCACTGAGCATCTATGTTTAATATAGGTTCAAGGAGCGGCAGTGTACACTAGTAGCATCTGGATCCACTCAGCTTTCGCAAACGGATTTATCGGCCCTGGAAGCTGGGTGAGTCTCCCTGTATCCCACTCTACTGAGTACGAGTAATACAGCACTAAGTCTCTATCTACCTTTTGAGTATGAATAGTTAGATTAGTGCCTATTGCATATGAGTCTGTATACTATTACTGTTGTTTCTCTCACTATGCGTCTAAATACGGTAGATCTGTTTAAACATGATTCAGTAATATGTTCTCCTACATACTTGAAATGTAGTTGAAGTTGATGATGTGCTCATATTGCTTATTATACTAATGTATAACATGTGACTGACTGCTAGTGTGATTGCTGACTTTACTATAATTATGTCAGTTTTTTTCTATTCAGATCCTCAATGCTGGTGCATGGGTAGGGTTGGATTGTATGTCACTTTAAAAAGCTTAAAGTGATTACAGTCACAAATTGTTTTGTACACTGTGGAAGTTTTTATTATTTATCATGTTTAAGAGCGGCAAAGGTGAGGAAGAAATACTCACAGCAACACCAACACTCATATCATGTTTGTCTTGCAAAGCTGTGTTAAGCTCTCAGGATCTGGTTCAGGATGGTTTGTGTGCAAACTGTTTTAGCTTTCACCAGGGTCTCTTGAAAAATACAAGGCAGATTCAGGTGCAGATAATTCAGTAAAACAGATAATCCACCTTGGGCTATGTTTGCACAGACATTATCCAGTATTGCTGAACGGATAATTCCTCCAACTCCTGTACCAGTGATATGTTACATGATTAACCCTTACATGCAGCTTCCCACCTGCGGTTTATCACTTCCAGCAGCAGCCTCTCAAAAGAAACGGGCTGATAAGCCAGTGGTAAGTAAATCTTCATTTTCACAGGCTACACATGTTTCAGATGAGGATTCATCAGAGGATAAAAGCTTCTACTTCTGCATACGAAGAGGAGTAGGAAGGTCTCAGCTCAGTGGGTATAACTGAGTTAATTAAAGCAATGAAAGCCATTCTATCCCTGTGTTTAAACGTCCCAAAACAGTTAAGACTGAGTTTCCAGGGTCAGATCCGCTGACGGAAATCATAGAAGAGGCTTGAATTACGCCCAATAAGAAGTTTAGAATTCCTAAGAAATGGAATTCCAATTATCCTTTTCCAGCTGGGGATTGTTTAAAAAGGAAGGTGACTCCTAAAGTAGATACGCATGTGATTTGATTAGTGCAAAAATCTACATTACCTTTGCCTTCAACATCATTAAATGATGTCACAAAAAGGAGAGTGGATGGTTTTTAAAAAAACATTTTTTCCCTCTCTGGGGCAGTCATAAGGCCAGACATGGCTTCAGCTTGGATGGAAAAGGCAGTGGCTGCCTGAGCTGATGCATTGGAGGGGGATTTTTCAATAGCATCTAGAGAGCAAAAATCCCATATAACACATATGAAACAGGCTGCAATGGTCTTGGAAGAAGCAGCATTGGATATGGGTACTATTGCCTCCAGGGCATCAGCTTCAACAATAGCTGCTCACAGAGCAGTTTGGCTATGTAAGTGGAAAGCTGATTCAGAATCTAAGAAGGTTTTGAAATCTTTGCCTTTTTCTGGAGATATTCTTTTTGGTAAAGAATTGACAGATATTTTGGAGTCAGAAGCAGACTCCAAGAAGGTAAAGTTTCCTTCCACATACAATTTCAAACCAAAAGTACCAGCTTTTCAGCCCTTTCGGTCCCAAAGAAAAGCTAAAGGAAAAAGTGATGGTAGGCAGTCCCAATACAACAAGTCTGGTAAGACTAAAAAGCATTGGGCTACCAGAAGACCAGTTGGTAAAACAGATAATAAGCCATCAGTCTGATGGTGCGGGCATCCACCTGGGGGATCCCAGTGTGGGGGGCAGACTTCTTCAGTTTGCAAAGATCTGGCAGCAGTCTACAACAGATGCCTGGGTGCAGGAAGCAGTATCTCTAGGTTATGCATTTGCCTTCAAAAAGCATCCTCCTCAAAGGTTTTTTAGTACCAGCCCATTTTGGGTAGAGTCGAAGGCCAGGGCTTTGCAAGAGGCAGTTCAGAAATTGCTTCAGTCAGGAGTAGTCATTCCAGTTCCTCCTACACAACGAGGACAGGGTTTTTACTCTAACCTGTTTCTAGTTCAGAAACCAAATGGGTCATTCCAGCCCATTCTCAATCTCAAAATGCTGAACAAATACATTTGGGTACCTCGGTTTCATATGGAGACTTTACGTTCCATCATTTTGTCCATGGAGCCAAGGGATTATATGGTATCCCTGGATATACAGGATGCTTAACTACATGTTCCTATAGCACTGTCCCATCAGTGTAATCTCAGGTTCGCTATCCTCCAACAGCATTTTCAGTTCCAGGCCATACCTTTTGGGTTAGCCACAGCCCCCAGAGTATTTACCAAGATTATGGTGGTAATGGCAGCTTATCTCAGCCAGCAGGGGTTAAGAATTTTTCCATACCTCGACAATCTTTTAAACCTGGCACAGTCGCAGGAATTGCTCCTATGTCATCTGCAGCAGACAATAACATGTATGCAAAGGCACGGGTGGCTCATCAATTTGGCAAAATTGTCTTTGGTTCCGTCACAGCGGATGACTCACTTGGGGGCTGTACTGGATTCAAGTCTTCAGAGAGTAATTTTACCTCTGAACAAGATATCCAAGGTTCAAACAAGGATTCAGGACTTGCTACACAGTCAAAAGGTATCCATTCATGCAGCAATGCATGTGATGGAATTGATGGTGTCAACATTCGACATGGTGGAGTATGCACAGTTCCACTCCAGGCCTCTGCAGCATCTGATTCTTGCCAAATGGAATGGGTTGCATCAGATGATGAAAATGCAGACTATGGTTCTTACGATAGAAGTAAGAAGGTCATTAGCCTGGTGGCTACAGACATCCCATCTGGACAAGGGGAGATCCTTTTGGATATCAGATTGGGATATTCTGACAACAGATGTCAGTCTCCAGGGCTGGGGGGCAGTGTCAGGAAGCTTGTGTTTTCAGGGGCAATGGACCCAGGAAGAAGCTTGCCTGCCAATAAATACTTGGAAACATATATATTGGAACTTCAGGCCATATACATGGCACTAATTCAGGCAAAGGACATTCTTCTTCAGGAGAAAACCAGTTCAGATCTGCTCGGACAATGTGAGGGCAGTAGCGTACCTCAACCATCAGGGAGTAACTCGCAGCCGAAAAGTGATGAAGGAGGTAAGTCACATACTAAGTGGGCAGAACTTCATCATCCAGCCTTGTTTGCCGTGTTCGTTCCTGGAGTCCTAAACTGGGAAGCAGATTATCTCAGTCGACGCGCCATTCAAGCAAGCGAATGGGCTCTACATCCGGAGGTCTTCCAGACTCTAGTCGACAAGTGAGGGTTGCCAGAGATGCAGACCTGCTGTAATGACTTAATCCCCTGATGTATTGTTCTCTGTATTGTATTGCAGCTGAGAACAATAGATGTAGGGCTTATGTTAATAAACCATGGTGTGCCTAGGCGCAGCAAAGAAGTCAAGATGAGCGTGGACCCATCTGTAGATCTCATGGCGTCCCGTTCGCATACGGGTCAAGAACAAAGGATCCCAGAGCGATCTTTGTGGATGCCCTGTTGGTCAGATGGGACTTTCATCTGGCTTATGTGTTTACTCCAATCACCCTATTACCCAGGGTGGTGAGAAAAATAAAGCAAGGAAAGGGTGCCGTGATACTAATAGCTCCGGCTTGGCCCAGGAGACATTGGTACACAGATCTGCAGAGGATGTCGATGGATGCTCCACTCCTGCTCCCTCAATGTCCAGATCTACTGATGCAGGGTCCTTGTTATCACAGACATATGGATCGACTGTCTTTGACGTTGTGGCTCTTGAAACCTCTATCCTGAAGTCAAGAGGATTATCACAACAGGTAATTCAAACAATGCTCAGAGCAAGAAAACCTTCCTCTGCTCGCATTTATCACGAATATGGCAAACCTATATTCATTGGTGCAGTGAACGGAAATTAGACCCTAGGTCTTTCAGAGTTTCCAGGGTTTTAGCATTCCTTCAGGCAGGAATGGATAAAGGTTTGAAGGTGGCTTCCTTGAGAGTGCAAGTGTCAGCATTGACTGTATTGTTGCAAAAGAAAATTGCCAACTTACAGGATGTGTGTACTTTTTTCCAGGGAATGCTGCGCATTCAACCTCCTTTTGTTCCTCCTACAGTGCCTTGGGACTTAAATTTAGTCATAAAAGCTCTTTAAGTTTCCCCAATTGAAACACTTCAAAAAGTGGATCTTAAATGGTTGACAGCTAAAGTTCTCTTTCTACTGGCCATGGCGTCAGCTAGAAGAGTGTCAGATTTAGGGGCTTTGTCCTGTTTTGTCCCCATTTCTGATTTTTTTATCCAGATAAAGCAGTTCTCAGAACTAAATCTGGGCATCTTCCTAAGGTGGTGTCTAAATTCCACCTTAACGAAGAAATTGTAGTCCCGGCTTTCCAGGTACCGGGCCTTTCTGCGAGAGATGCATCGCTGGACGTGGTCCGTGCCTTAAGGATCTACGTGGATCGTACCAGTGCCGTCAGAAGACAGATTCACTCTTCATTCTCTACGGATTTCACAAGAGAGGATGGCCTGCTGATAAGTAGACACTGGCAAGGTGGCGTCGGATGATGATTTTAGAAGCATATTCTCAAGCTGATCTCCCTGTTCCGGCTAATGTCTCTGCTCACTCTACTCGTAAGGTAGGTCCATCATGGGCATCACAACGTGGTGCTTCAGCAGAACAGATATGTAAGGCAGCCACATGGTCTTCCATTAACACATTCATTAGACATTATGCCATGGATACCTTTGCCTCTCATGACGCTGAATTCGGGCGAAGGATTCTCCTGTCCAATCAGGAGCGTCCCCACCACTAAATTGCTTTGGGAAATCCCAATATTATCCTGTGGATAACCTGTGGACCATGCCGGAGAAATATACGTTATGGTAAGAACTTACCATTGATAACGGTATTTCTCCTAAGTCCACAGGTTCCATAGGGATCCCACCCTGACGCACCTGATTTGAGGATCCTTTGACTCACTAACCTCTTCCTTCTTGTACGGAAGGGTGTGTATGTGTGTTCTTCTCACCCGATTAGGGCTATCTATGATGCTCCTGCCTTGAGCTTTGGGAATACAACTGATTTGCCTGAGTCAGGAGGCGGGTATATATGGACGGGCCCGTTGCATGCTGGGAGGCCGAAAAGCTTTGACCGATTGGTGCAAATCCCCTGTCGCTTCGCCATATGCCAGTGTTATCCTTTGGAACCTGTGGACTTAGGAGAAATACCGTTATCAACTGTAAGTTCTTATCATAACGTATATTTCTTTGTAAGATTAACATTATTTTACAGAAAAATAGCAAAAGCTGTAATAGCTATATCGGAAAAAAGTAAGATAAGTGAATATTACAATTAATCTCAGTAGAATTGAAATATTCTCATTGTATTCATTTATAAAATATTAAAGTTACTTTGCTTTAGGGAAATACAGTAGGATGTTGATGCTTTGCATTTGTGCAGTGCCTCATTGGTCTTTTTTTAAAAAGGAACCAGCAGTAGTCCCCCATCAAGCAGAGTCTCAGCATCCTTGGTAGCAATGCTCCATTGTCAGAATGTCTTGGTGAAAACATTCCCCCGGTTCATCATTTACGCTACCCAGGTTGGGAAAAAGATGGGTATGTAAAAAGTTTCCATCAATTTAGCATGAAATATTTCATCTGTAAGCAGTTTGTTTATTTGGGGACCAACAAATATGCCATCTTTTATCTTTACGTTACTTAACTTCAAAAATGTGCCTTCAAATAACCGAAAGCCTGGGCTTCTTTACCCAGAGCTTTCTTGAAATTCTTATTTAGGCCCAACTTAATGTGAAGAGGAGGTAAAATGATTTTATGTGGCTCAACCAATGGAGTGTACATGACATATAGTGACTTTTAGTGTCTCTGTTGTCCCATAAACACAAAAAACAGCAAGCAACACAGTATCCACTGCTAAGAGGAGGGTTCTACCACAGGACCAGCATGTGGAGGATAATGAGGAGGATGAGGAGGGGTATACTGAAGACATAGAGGGGGTCATTCCAACCCGATCGCATGCTGCACTTCTTCGCAGCTGTGCAATCGGGTCAGAACTGTGCATGCGCGGTGTGCGCATTGCGCCCATGCGCTGTCGCTGGGCAATAATGCCGGGAATGAGAAAAGTGGTCACAGCAGCAACTGCAAGAAGATTGACAGGAGGAAGGCATGTCAGGGCGTCAACTGACCGTTTTCCGGGAGTGGTCCAGCAAACGCAAACGTGTCCAGGCGTTTCGAGGGCGGATGTCTGACGTCAAATCCGGGACCTGCATCGCTGGATCCATCACAAATGGAAAGTAGATCTAGGGCTGGTCTTGTTTTACGTGAAACTTTTTTAGCATAGCAGGGCTGCACAAGCGTTCGCAGCCCTGCTATACTAAAATACACTCCCCCATAGGCGGCATCAGGTTGATCGCACGAGCATCAAAAAGTTGCTACGTGCGATCAACTCGGAGTGACCCCCAGAGAACGAGGAGTCTGGACAGGATGGGTGCCCGATACAGTAGCACAGGCAGAAGGGAGTCTTCCAGAGCACTTTCTGTGATTAAATACTATAATTTTATAATTTACATTTTTACTAAATATCTCAAAAACCTTACATGATATAACATTTCTGATGGTATATTTAGATTATATGCACAAAATTACATGGGCATTGATATACAGTTTATATACATGCAAAATGGTTTTGAGCAGTGTAATAAATTACTCCTGGTGAGTTCAAATATAAGAACACATGAGGTGGCTTTCAAAATACATACATTTTTCTATTCATATTGTCAGGAATCGGCGTTCAGTGGCATCTCACTTACCAGCGCGCTGGTGTGCAGGCCTCCGGAGGTCACGGCCCCAGTCTGCGGCTGCATGAATGCTCTGTCCGCGGGCACGGTGCCTATTGTCATTGTGTACCCCTGAAGTCCATCTAGTGTGTACCCACCGTCTGTGCAGCATGGGCGCTGCCATGACACTTGCGGTCAGCTGACCTGCAAACACCCAATCCTGCACTGTGTCTGCACACATGAAGCATCCAATGCCTGCTGACCAGGGGGTATAAATCCAGAACATCGGCTCAGTTTCATCACCTTGAACAATGCGTCATATCCAGTGTACAGTGTACAGCGTCTCCTGTCTCCAGTGATTTCCTTGCTCCAGTGTTTCCGTGGAACTACAGTCTCCAGCCATCTTGCTCTGCTACAACTCATTCCACAGTCAGCATTCCACCCCTGCATGCAGTAAGAGACTCTCTCCAGGTGCTACTTACCATTCTCACCTGTGTGTTGTTTATCTGCGTTCAGCTATTCCATCTGGCACTTAAAACAACTGTCTCCTGCTTTGGCCTTGCTTGGCTTTGTGGACTAGTGCATATATACAGACTGTGAATCTATTGCTGTTGGTTTCCAGACCAATCTCTGGAGTTACCATTGCCTGTGTTCACTGTAATCAGCTGCATTACTATCATCTGCATATTGGATCCTGTTATCATCGACTTCCAAGTCGACCATCGATGTTTGCCATCGGCTTCCAGGCCAGACATCACTGTTATTAATTTCACTGATTTACAGATCATCACCTATTACTGTTGTTATACCTCTGTCAGCTTCTTTGCTCAAACCATCAGTATTGTTATTGTGCTTCAGTGACTGTTCATACCTCGTGTGCTAAATAAATATAATTGCGCACATGCACAGGAATCTTCTACAGCCTCCTTGTTTCCTCCACCGCACCACCACTTACCCACTAGTGCCCCTTCCGGGTACAGACACAGTTACAGACCTGACAGTTTGTTCAAGGCCCATGGACCCGGACGGCGGTCAGAGTGTGTGGGCAGGGGCCCTTCAAAGTTTAGTGTCATGACTCGAAGTTCAAGAGGCTGCACAACAGCAGATTATACAGTTCCTGCGAGGGATGTCTTCCCGACTAAACACTTTACAACAGTCTCTTCCAAGTTCAGTTACTCCAGCTCCAGTTCCCAGTCCCACAGCTTCAGGTCCTCCAGTTGCTACCTCTCCTGGGTCTCGTCTCCATCTTCCTACACCTAGTAAGTTTGATGGCAATCCCAAAATGTGTCATGGATTCCTGAATCAGTGTGAAGTCCACTTTGAATTGCTGCCGCACAACTTCCCGACACCTAGGACAAAGGTCGCATACATTGTGTCCCTCCTGACTGGTCCTGCCTTGAATTGGGTCTCCCTGTTTTGGGAGCAAGCAGATTCTCTCCTAAACAACTATACAGAATTTGTTGCTGCATTCCGATGCATCTTTGATTAACCTGGGTGTACAACATCTGCTTCTTCAGACATCCTCCAGATTCGCCAGGGAACACGCACTGTGGGACAATATGTCATCCAGTCCCAGACAATAGCATCAGAAGTTAAATGGAATAATGAAGCGTTGGTTGCCTCATTCTGGCATGGACTGTATGATCGTATAAAAGATGAGTTGGCAACCCGAGATCGCCCAGAGCAACTGGAAGCTTTATCTCCCTTTGTGTGAAATTGGACCTGCGTTTATGCAAAAGAACCAGAGAACGTTCTCGAAGTGACCCTCGCAAGCATCGGGCTATGCATCAAGTACAGTCCCTACCCACTACTTCTGATGAGCCTATACAAGCGAATAGGTCCCGTTTAACCCCTGAGAAGCGGTCAAGAAGGTTACGGGAGAGACTGTGTCTATATTGTGCTGCTGCTGGTCACATGATTGGTTCCTGTCCTTCTTGTTCGGGAAATGCCAGATCCTAACTTGCAAAGGAGGAGTCAAGTTAGGAATTTCAGACAAAGCTCCTTCTTCGCGATGCCTCATTCTCCCTGTAACATTGGAAACACAGAGTGGATTACATACCTTTACTGCTTTAGTAGATTGTGCTTCAGTGATTGTTCATACCTCTGTGTGCTAAATATATATAATTGCGCACATGCGCAGGAATCTTCTACAGCCTCCTCGTTTCCTCCACCACACCACCTCCGGGTACAGACACAGTTACAGACCTGACACATATATTTTTCTAACTGATAATAACATACATGAAACCCAAATAATAATTTCAGTACATGCAGTGAAATAACTGTTAATTAGTATTGCTTGTGCAAAAACAGTATTAGTTTAGTTCAACTGACCAGATAGCCAGTCACCAATTTTGTATTGATACTCCAAATCCATATAGCATCAGTCTGTGTGAACTGGGTAATATGATACATCGACACATGCAATCACAATATTTCTGAGTGATGCTGTTTCATGTCATGCATGTGATGTAGCAATAGCAACCGGCTCTGGTGCCGAGGAGGGTGGGGAAAAACTGTTGGGTGGCACTTAAAGATATCTGTCATATTTAGAATCAATGTTTCAGAAACATTGGGAATTATTTAATAGGGTTACACCTTAAAGCAGTGGTCTCCAAACTTTTTTGAATCACGGCGCCCTAGAGTATCAGAATTTTTTTCACTGCACCCCTAGGCCAAAAATTTCTTATTGAGAAATTTAGAAAGAAATATTAAATTAAGTAGATTGTGTTTGTGTTTATATGTCATCCTTAGGCTCAACTGTGTGGTGAGGGACAAGATTTGCTTCTGTTTGTCCCCATATTTTATGACTGACAGCTACTAGCACTAGTTTTTCCTATTATATTGACCATAAATAATTTGAATTGGTCCTGAACCACCAATCCAAGGCACCCCTGCAAGTGTCCCGAGGCACCCCAGGGAGCCACGGCACACAGTTTGGGAACCACTGCCTTAAAGTATTATATATTGTCGTGCACTGTGAAAAGGTAATGCAAGTGAAGTTGTAACTTTATTTGAATTTACAAGATCTTATTATAATTCAGTTTTCAGTTTACCGCTATCTCCAGGTATTTGGGGTTTACATTTTTAACTGATGTGTTGAAAGCATTTGATTAAGACACATCAAGTGGGGACTATAAGTATGGCATAGACACACAGATGACCTTGAAAAATATAATATTTGGAAAAATCCACAATAAAGTAACGTTGAAGTATAGTATGTATTTAAATATACATATCATCTTAACTTCTACATGTTGTTGGCCATTGGGATTTGCAAGGCTGTGTTCTCTATTCAGAAAAGTTACTGTAGAAAATAACGTGCTGAAAGGCATCGCCCACAGGTATTAATTAGATCCACTTCTCATGGTAATTTCTTGCTGGCAACAACAATATTGTATGGTTGAAGGAAGCTAGGGTCGTGAATGATATTGGAGTCCAAGAGCAAGGAAATTGTTTAATTCAAAACTTAAAATGAAAATGTATATGAGATTCAATGAATAATAAATTATTATAGGGACTCAACAAAAGTGAACACAAACATTAGCACCAAATGCACAAAAATAGGAGTAGGTTACATCATATAATTACAGGCACATGGAAATAGAAAAGAATATTAAAAGTTAGTGTTGTCACAAAATGATGAGCAAATTCAAAAATGTATAATGACACATGCATAAATCATCTTTAGACAGGTGGAAATTTGTATTGATTCTTTAACAAGAAGCATCTATATAAAGATATAATATTTTCCACACTGCAGAGTGGTTGGGATATATAAAAGTGGTGAATGTGTGTATTGTGCAAACATCAGCATTTCTATAATACTAGAAGCAAAACATATAGAACAGTGCATTACTGTATGAAAATGGAGAGACCTCAAAAATTATATATTTATTAACTTGCCATTGTGGTCATAAAATGTAGGAAAAACAAAATACCTTTTGAAATGATTCAGCAAATATATTCATAATATAACAACATATAATCATATGCTCAATAGATGCTGTTATAATCTACAAGGTCTATAAGGTGAATATAAATTTTAAGTACTTACAGAAAGCTTTTATATTCTACAATATGTTTTGTCTTTTGTAGTGACTAAAGAGAGAGAATTTCAGATAGCTAAACGTTATATGATTGATATTTGCATATTCCTAATTGTGCATAAACACATACAGTAACTGGCTAATATTTTTTCCAAAACTGTCCCCAAAATAGTAAATTATTTTTCTTATGAAATTATGTAAATAATAGCAATTTAAGTCTGATTCAATATAATTCTATTAACAAATAGATTTGTAATAAAATTATGCTGATTCAGGGTTAAATAGATCTTATTTACATAATTTGATCATTTAAAAAATAATCAGTAATTTTTGGGACATGTTTGTAAAAAAAATAATTTGATACATTCATTTATGAACATGTTGTAGCAGCCCGTTCACAGGTCTTCATGATTGTATGGTTTACTTTATTCTAGAGATGAGTGGGTTCGGTTTTACTCCATTAAAGTTCGGTTTTCTGGATTTTTCTTATTGGCTATCCAAAACATGTAACATCCGTGAGCCAATAAGATGCCGTTTTGAGAGCTGAGTAAATCCGAGTAAAACCGAACCCGCTCATCTCTACTTTATTCCCTATTTTGCTCATGACAAGACTATCAACAAGATTGCATGGACATACAGTACATCCACACAATTTCCATATAAAAGATCCTATTTTCTCTCAAGACCTCAGCCCACAAAGGCATCATAACAAAATCAAGAGATTTACACTTTTCCTCAGGACTTTGAGGAGCAGCTATTAAATTTCTCTGCCCTCCCCATCACTCTACAACTGGGTCCAGGATTCCCTAGATACAGAAGCAGATTGAGTCACCGGGAGCACAGGCATGCCCCATGCTCCAGTCAGTGTCTTGACACAGCCCCTGGCCCCTGATCCCCTAGTCCAATTTGTAACTACAGCGATCTGCACTCAGCTCCAATTGGACAGCGTTCTGAGCTTCTGCACAAAAACTCATTGTGTAGCAGGAGTGAGTTGACCGTGGGGGGCCTGCTGCACATACCCAGCTGCAGCACCTCCTCCCATGGGCCTTTGTGGAGCTCAATGCATCAGCCCTCATGGCTCCAGTATTACATACAGTAGGCAATATTATGCCTTATGTGCACATAATTCAATAATTAACTTTTTTACACAAGTTCAGAGAGTGCCGTCTGTTCCTTATATGTTGGGGGGTTTGATTAAGGCCATACCTAGGTGTGTGCCAAAGATGTGCGGTGAGGTAAATGACTGAGGAGGCACTGGCTAGTACCAGAGCCAGATTTACACACAATATACTGTATGAGCTAAAGGGTTCATGTGGGCATTATACAAAGGTGCAGAGGTAGATACTTCTGGAAATTTGGTGAGTTTTGATTAGAGATGGGCAGAAAAGACAGACAGGGGAGGTACTGCCTCACCTGTCAAAGACTTTTTAGTCCAGAGGTTTGACTATAAAAATGAATTAGAACAATACAAAGAAGATATTTCTAATATATTCTTTCTATTTTTCATATACTTTATGGGGTCTGGGACTCCAGGTCGACAACAAAAAGGTCGACACACCTTAGGTCGATGCCAATTGGTCGACGCACCTTAGGTCGACATGGACAAAAGGTCGACAGGAACAAGGTCGACATGGAAAAAGGTCGACGTGAGTTTTTTATGTTTTTTTGGTGTCGTTTTCTTCGTAAAGTGACCGGGAACCCTAATTAGTGCACTGCATCCCCTCGCATGGCTCGCTTCGCTCGCCATGCTTCGGGCATGGTGCCTTCGCTCCGCTCCGCTTCGCTCGGCACAGATAACCGTTCCAATCGTAGTCCACATGGATCGTTAAGTATGAAAAAGTTCCAAAAAAGAAAAAAAATGTGAAAAACTCATGTCGACCTTTTTCCATGTCGACCTTGTTCCTGTCGACCTTTTGTCCATGTCGACCTTTTGTCCATGTCGACCTAAGGTGTGTCGACCAATTGGCGTCGACCTAAGGTGTGTCGACCTTTTTGTTGTCGACCTGGAGTCCGGATACCGTTTTCTATACCTGTCCTATATTGTCTTGTACTGTAAGTGCTGTTTTCTTGTTTGCTCATTTGATTATGTACTATGTAATGGGCGCTGCGGATCCCTTGTGGCGCCATATAAATAAAGGATAATAATAATAATAATAATAATAATTGGCTGTCGCTTTGCAGTCAGAACCTCAATTCATTGACTCTATTCTACCATTGCATAGAAAGCCAGAGAATTCTAAGCTGGATCATTCTAACTATTTGAAGTCTACCTTGCACTTTGTGGAAAAAATGTCCAGCGTTGCAGCTTAGCAGATATATGTAGTGTGTGCCTGAAAGGGATTGTATGTGTTGCTGCACACTACATAGATCTGCTCAATTGCAATGCTGATTTTTTTTTTTTTTACAAAGTACAAGTAGCTTCATATTGTTAGAAATCTCATAGTTTTTATGCAGGATCAAATAGATCAATGAGTATGGTGTTTGACTGGTGTGCAGCAGGTTATAGATTTGAATCCTGGGTATAGCAGTATATTGAAATGTGTTATTTAATAAAGGGTATTGTAACTTAAAACTGGGTGAGCTCTTAAGTTAAGTGCATGAGTGTGGTATAAAGAGGATTTGTGTTCAAATCCATTTTCTTGCAGTTTTCTATAAATGTGTGCGTATAATCTATGGGTTGCTTTCTAGACGTTCATATCCATACACAAAAAAAAAAAACGCTTCTGCCAATGCAGTAATCTCTTCTATGAACTACTGTAAACATTATCAAGCATTGGAACTTTCCTCTTTATTATTGTCAGATTATTAATGTGAATAAATTTATGTTAATTTTTAATATTAGCCATTATTGTTAGCCCGAACAGGCAAGATCTCTGAGTATTAAACTTTTTATCTATGTAACTCACTATTATCCTCTGCAAATCAATTGTAAATTAACTGTTAGCAGCGGGTCGTGCCGGCTCCCACAGCCGCACCTTACGGCTGTGGCCGTATTTATTCTTACTTTCTGGCTTTTGTGTTTCTCTGTGGAGATTTCCGCTATTGCTGTCCTCACCGAATTACGACGGTGTCGTGTTTGGTGTTCGGGCAGCATTACCTTGGTTACAGTTTTGCTGGCGACCGCGCCGCACATATACTAGTTTATTGTTTTTTAGTGGTTTCCCCCTATTTTCTTGTGTGTCTGTCTTAGTTAGTTTTCCCCTTGTTCTCTCTCTGTCTCGGTTAACGTCTTGTCACCTACTAAGAACGGGGGGGCATCGGGGTCGGGCAGACCTAATCCGCCCGTCATACGCGGCTGCCATGGGCCCAAGAAACCATAGTCTCGCAGGCACTGACCGACCACTTGGGAGAGACAACGGAGTCAGGATTCCCATTAGGTATTGCTGCGTATCCCAGTTCTGTCACAGCTTCACGCATCTGTACTTGGAGCTCTTCTGCTGCCACCCTATCTCCTGGGTTCCAAGAACAGAGATCGTAACATTATCACCGGCCCAAAAAAACCAATCAGGGTGGCCTTGAAATTCTGTCCTCATGAATCCGTCAGGGCAAGGACAGAATCCCAGCCAGGTATTGGCCAGTCAGATTCAGAATCTCACTCAGGTGGTGCAGGACCTTACCCTTCGGGTGAGGTCTCAGGAGGACCTTTTACGAGCTTCCCCAAGTGTGACTCCTGAACCTAAAATTTATCTTCCTGACCGCTTTTTGGATAACCGAAAATATTTTTTTAATTTTTGGGAGAGCTGTAAACTTTACTTTTGCTTAAGGCCCCGGTCTTCAGCTACAGAGTCCAAGCGGGTGGGCATAGTTATGTCGTTACTTCGGGGGGACCCACAAACTTGGGCCTTTGGGCTAAAACCCGATAATGCAGCATTACTCACGGTGGATGCCTTTTTTAAGTCATTAGGCCTGTTGTATGATGATCCAGATAGGGAAGCATCTGCAGAGAGCTATTTACATGCAATAAAACAGGGTAAAAATCCCGCTGAGGCGTATTGTACTGAGTTTCGCCGTTGGTTGAACGACTGTGGCTGGAATGACCCTGCTCTGCGCAGTCAGTTTTGCCTCGGCTTGTCAGAAGTGATCAAGGATAGTCTCATTCAGTAGCCAGCTCCGGAGAATTTGGATAAGCTCTTGGAGCTCGCTATTAAGATCGATCGCCGTCTCCGAGAGCGGAGGACTGAAAGAGGGGCTAGTTTTAGGCCTAGTCCATGTATGTATGCTCTCCCCGAGGACGTTGAAGAACCCATGCAAGTGGGTCTGTTTCGACTCTCCTCTGAGGAGAGAACCAGAAGGTTAAATTTAGGCCTCTGCTTATACTGTAGCGGCAAGGGACATGTTGCGCGCAGCTGCCCAAATAAGCAGGGAAACATTCTGAACAAGTGAAAAGTGAGGGGGTTCAATTTGGTCTTCAATTAGACTCCTCACATGATTCCTTGTTAGTTCCTGCAGAAATATCTTCAGGAAGTCAGAGTTCTTTTGTTTCAGCATTTATTGATAGCGGAGCTGCTGGGAACTTTATGAATCTTTCTTGGGCTCAAGCTCTGGGAGTTCCGTAGCTCCAGCTTGATAGACCGATTACTATGCGCGGTCTGGATGGTGGCCCTCTCTCTAACGGGGTAATTACCCATCAGACCCCACCATTACAGTTGACTGTGGGTGCATTACATTCTGAGAGGATTGAATTCCTTCTCACCCATTGTCCGGCCGTGCCTCTAGTCTTAGGTCACCCCTGGCTTGCCATCCATAATCCAACCATTGATTGGCAATCTGGGGAAATTTCACAGTGGGGTTCCAACTGCTCTAAGAGATGTATTTCTCATCCGGTACGGGTAGCGGTCATTGTTTCAGAACTCATTCCATCGGTATACCAGGACTACGCAGATGTGTTTTCCAAGGGTAATGCAGACGTCCTTCCACCCCACTGTTCTTATGACTGCACCATTGACCTCGTTCCTGGTGCTACTTTGCCCAAAGGGAGACTCTATGCACTGTCTGGCCCAGAGACTAAGGCCATGGATGAGTATGTGCAGGAAAGTCTAAAAAAGGGGTTTATTAGGCCCTCGAAATCTCCTTTGAGTGCAGGGGGGTTTATTGTTGAAAAAAAGATGGGTCTCTTAGGCTGTGCATTGATTACCGGGCCCTGAATAAGATTTCTGTAAAAAAAACACTTATCCGTTACCTTTAATTTCTGTGTTGTTCGATCAACTCCGCACCGCGGTCATTTTTTCAAAATTTTATCTCAGAGGAGCGTACAACCTCATCCGGATAAGATCCGGGGATGAGTGGAAGATGGCTTTTAGTACACAGTCCGGACATCATGAGTATCTCTTGATGCTGTTCGGCCTGTCTAACGCTCCTGCAGTGTTTCAGGATCTTATAAATGATGTCCTCCGTGACTTCCTGGGGAAATTCGTGGTTGTCTATTTGGATTACATTAATTTATTCTGAGTCTCCGGAACAGCATTATCTCCATGTTCAGCAAGTACTTCAGAAATTGCGGGAGAATAACTTGTATGCCAAGTTGGAGAAATGTGATTTTCATATTATGGAAGTGGCCTTTTTAGGATATATTATTTCTCCAGAGGGGTTTTTTATGGAACCTAAAAAACTTCAGGCAGTCCTGAATTGGGCCCAACCCACTAATTTGAAGGCAATTCAGAGGATTTGTGGTTTTGCCAATCACTATAGGTGTTTTATTCATGCTTTTTCGGAGTTGGTTGCTCCTATTGTGGCATTGACAAAAAAGGGCTCTGATCCTTCTAAGTGGTCGCCTCAAGCCGAGCATGCCTTCCAGGTTCTGAAACAGGACTTTGTCTCGGCTCCTGTCCTCAGACACCCCAACCCCGATCTTCCTTTAATCGTTGAGGTGGATGCCTCTGAGGTTGTGGAGGGAGCTATTTTGTCTCAAGAAGACCCCGAGTCTCTGGTGTTACATCCTTGTGCCTTCATGTCCAAGAAATTCTCCTCTGCAGAGACTAACTATGATGTTGGTAATAGAGAATTGTTAGCGGTCAAGTGGGCTTTTGAGGAGTGGAGGCACTGGCTTGAGGGAGCAAAGCATACCGTCACTGTGTTTACGGATCAGAAGAATTTACAGTACATTGAGTCTACTAAACGGCTTAATTCCTGGCAGGCTCGCTGGGCGCTGTTCTTTACCCGGTTCAAGTTTATCATCACTTACAGGCCCGGTTCTAAAAACACCAAGGCCGATGCCCTGTCACGCTGTTTTCTTCCTGTTCACAATAACCATTCTCCTGCTACTCCCATTATCCCAGCATCCTCTATCCAGACCGGCCTCACACAGGATTTACACACACAACTGGTTCAGCTTCAGCAGCAGGCCCCTGTCAGGCGCAGCGTTCCGTAGCCGGCCGCTGCACCTTCTCCCCTTTCTGCACGGCGCCTGGCAATGCTAGGGATGCCGTGCGTGCTGAGCCGCCGGGTACCTAGCAACGCTAGGACGCCGTGCGCGCTGAGCCGCCGGGTCCCTAGCAACGCCAGGACGCATGCGTGTCGAGCCGCTGGGTCCATAGCAACGGGGACGCCACAGGCGGAAAACGCTCTGACCAAGTGAATTGTGAGGGGGTTCACTTGGGTCTGCAGCTTATCTCCTCAAATGACTCTCTATTAGTTCCTGTTAAAATTTCCTTTGGCAGCCTCGGTTCATTAGTGTCGGCCTTCGTCGACAGTGGAGCTGCAGGAAATTTTATGGACTTAGCTTGGGCTAAGGCCTTAGGCATTCCACAGATTCCCTTGGATAGACGTATCACCATGCACGGGTTAGATGGGGGTCCGCTTTCCAATGGGATAATTACTCACCGCACACATCCAGTATTACTTACAGTAGGGGCCTTACATTCAGAAGATATAGAATTCTACCTTACACATTGTCCGGCAGTCCCTGTAGTTTTGGGTCACCCTTGGCTTGCCTTTCATAATCCCACCATTGATTGGCGGTCTGGGGAGATTTCCCAATGGAGTCCTTTTTGTGTTAAGGAATGTATTTTTCATCCAGTCCGGGTTGCGGCAGTCGTCCCAGAACTTATTCCTGTGGAATATCAGGATTTTGCCGATGTGTTCTCCAAAGGCAATGCGGACATTCTGCCTCCCCATCGGTCCTATGACTGTGCAATCGAGTTAGTACCAGGTGCCACTTTACCTAAGGGGAGATTATATGCCCTGTCCGGACCAGAAACCACGGCCATGAATAATTACATTCAGGAAAGCCTTAAGAAAGGCTTTATTAGGCCTTCAAAATCTCCGTTGAGTGCAGGGTTTTTCTTTGTTGAGAAAAAAGATGGGTCGCTTAGACCATGCATTGACTTTATGGCTCTGAATAAAATCTCTGTGAAGAACACCTATCCTTTGCAATTGATTTCAGTGCTTTTTGATCAGTTACGCTCCGCCGTGATCTTTTCAAAAATCGATCTGAGGGGAGCTTACAACCTCATCCGAATAAAATCTGGGGATGAGTGGAAGACGGCATTCAGCACTCAGTCGGGTCACTATGAATACCTGGTGATGCCGTTTGGCCTGTCAAATGCTCCGGCGGTTTTTCAAGACCTCATCAGCGATGTTCTCTGTGACTTCCTTGGGAAGTTCGTGGTCGTTTATTTAGACGACATTTTGATATACTCTGAGTCTATAGAACAACATGTTACCCAGGTGCGTCTGGTTCTTCAAAAGCTACGAGAGAATCATTTATATGCTAAGCTTGAGAAGTGTGATTTTCACATCACAGAAGTGTCTTTCTTGGGGTACGTTATTTCTCCCCAGGGATTTTGCATGGAACCAAAAAAACTCCAGGCCATTCTTAATTGGGCGCAACCCACTAATTTAAAAGCAATTCAGTGCTTTTTAGGGTTTGCAAATTATTATAGGCGGTTCATTCATACTTTTTCTGACCTGGTCGCTCCCATAGTAGCTTTGACTAAAAAAGGAGCGGATCCTTCCAATTGGTCGCCTGAAGCTGAGTTTGCCTTCCGGGCCTTGAAGCAGGCCTTTGTCTCGGCTCCTGTCCTCAGACATCCTAATCCGGAGCTTCCCTTTATTGTGGAGGTTGATGCCTTAGAGGTTGGAGTGGGGGCTATCCTTTCTCAGGAAGATCCGGAGTCTCAGGAACTACATCCTTGTGCCTTCATGTCCAGGAAATTCTCCTCCGCAGAATCCAACTATGACGTTGGTAATCGGGAATTACTGGCAGTAAAATGGGCTTTCGAGGAGTGGAGGCATTGGCTGGAGGGAGCTAGGCATACTATTACTGTATTTACTGACCATAAGAACCTGCAATATATTGAGTCAGCTAAACGGCTTAATGCTCGGCAGGCATGTTGGACATTGTTCTTTACTCGTTTCAGGTTTATTATCACCTTCAGGCCTGGTTCCAAGAATTCGAAAGCTGATACCCTGTCACGTTGCTTTCTTCCGGTTCACAATAGCAAACCTGTTACTACCCCCATAGTTCAATCTTCAGTCATCCGGGCAGGCCTCACACAGGATTTATTTACTCAGTTAAACCAGCTTCAACTCCAAGCTCCTAGGCTAACTCCTGCTGGTCGTCTTTTTGTCCCTGAATTTTTGAGAGGCACTGTTTTAACTGAGTTTCATGACAACAAAGTCTCGGGGCACCCAGGTATCACTAAGACCTTGGAGTTAGTCTCTCGCTCAGTGTGGTGGCCTAGTCTTTCTAAAGACGTTAAGCAATTTGTCCATTCCTGTCAGGTTTGTGCACAGCATAAGGTCCCTCGTTCGTTGCCTATTGGGCAACTCATGCCTTTAGCCGTTCCTCTCAGGCCATGGTCTCATATTTCCATGGATTTCGTGGTAGATCTTCCCCTTTCAGCCGGATTTTGAGTCATTTGGGTGGTGGTGGACTGTTTTAGTAAAATGGCTCATTTCATTGCTCTTCCCCGATTACCATGGTTTGCCCACTGATATTGTCTCTGATCGGGGTCCGCAATACATCGCACGATTCTGGAAACGTTTTTGTGCATCATTGAAGATGAGACTGTCTTTAACATCTGGTTGCCATCCACAGTCTAATGGGCAAACCGAACGAGTCAACCAGTCATTAAAACAATACTTACGCTTGTATTCGGCCAAACTCCAGAATGATTGGTCCGAGTTTCTTCCTGTGGCCGAATTTGCTCATAATAACTCTTGTCATTCCTCCACCAAGGAGTCCCCATTCTTTTCAGTCTTTGGTTTTCATCCTAGAGCCAACTCTTTTTTCCATCATTCTCCAGTTTCCTCGTTGACCTTAACCTCCCACCTCAGAGCAATTTGGAGAAAAGTGCACCTTGCCCTCAGAAAAGCTGCCTTCCGAGAAAAGAAATTTTCTGATAGGCTCCGACGTCCTTCCACTTTTAAGGTGGGAGATAAGGTATGGTTGTCAACTCGCAACATCAAGCTCCGACAATCCTCGGCTAGACTGGGACCCAAATTTATTGGACCGTTTCTTATCATTAAGAAGGTCAACCCAGTTGCTTTTCGGCTACGCTTGCCAAGATCTCTCAGAATTGGAAATACTTTCCACTGTTCCCTGTTGAAACAATATGTTTCTTCCAGGAGATTTCCTCGGAAGACCTCCCAGGGTAGATCTCCAGTGGATGTTCAGGGGCAACAGGAGTTCTTGGTTGAGAAGGTTTTAGATTCAAAAGTTTCTCGGGGCCAACTTTATTTTTTGGTTCACTGGAAGGACTATGGTCCGGAGGAAAGGTCTTGGGTCCTGGATGGGGATCTACATGCCCCTAGACTCAAGAGATTATTTTTTCAGGAATTTCCTCGGAAACCTGGCTTTAGGGGTTCTTTAACCCCTCCTCAAGGGGGGGGTACTGTTAGGCGCAGCGGTCCGTAGCCGGCCGCTGCACCTTCTCCCCTTTCTGCACGGCGCCTGGCAACGCTAGGGACGCCGTGCGCACTGAGCCGCCGGGTCCCTAGCAACGCCAGGACGCGTGCGTGTCGAGCCGCCGGGTCCATAGCAATGGGGATGCCACAGGCGGACCGCGTTCCCCGTTGCTGGTGTTTAATTAATATGCACTCACACATGTTCTCTGGTCGTGCTGCAAGGCAGCTGCACGACATTTCGGGTAATTAGGCTCTGAACTCTGATTGGAGGGTTCCCTGTTTTAAGCCTCCTCAGTGCCTCACACAGACGCCGGTGATAGCTTCCTGCATGCTGCTCATGTTTGGTGAACGTCTGTTCCTGGTCTGCTGTGCCCGGTCTTTCCAGTTCTCTGAGTTCCTGAATCTTGGAGTAGCCGTCCTATCCTAAGGAGTTCTTCTGGTCCTCGTTTACCTGTGGCAGTCGATAGAGGATCTTGCTTGGTGTCGTGAGTGGCGGCTCCGCCGCGAGTTGCGGCCTAAACCGCTTTATATTGTTTTCTGTTATTGGAGCATTTGCGGAGGTATCCGCTTCCACAGTCCTCTCCGGTACTCGGCGGTGCCGTGTAGGAGAGTGGACAAGAGGAGTATTTTCAAAAAAAGGGGGTGAGTTACCAGCGCTGACTGATCAAAGTTATAAGTTATAAAAAACAATCTATGTTCCAAAAGGCTTATAATTATAAAATCATATTTATTTCACATATATATCCTACAAATGAGGAATAAAATTAAATAAAATACTCAATAAATTTTGCCACAATATCTTAATTGCTTATAAATCCACATTTGGCTATGGTAGTACTCAGGGGGACTGGAATCACTTGGAGATGTCCATCACTAATCGGTTATTTTTGCATAAAGCCGATAATTTTGCAGATGTGAGGTATTTACCAGTGTCCTGAAAGCAGATAAAGTCCACCTGATGTATGGCTGGATCGATTGTCCTCTTTAGCATGGAGGATTGGGTCCAGAAGGTGGATTCTGCTGATAAAGACGTCCCAAATGGTATGCACCAGAGTATCCGTAAAGCCAGTGGAGATGGTGGTATTGAGTGTCCAGGTAAGTATAAAGCTCAACGCGTTTCGCTGGTTTGGATAGTCCAGCTTCCTCAGGAGCAAGTGAGATAGTGGCTGTAGTGGAGCCTTTTTATACCGGATATGAGTGAATAATTAATTACACATGAAAGAATTACAAAAAATCATATATAAGCCTTTTGGAAAATTCATATAGTATTATACATATTGGAATATCCACTGGTCCCATATGCTTATTATCACTAGAAACAATAAAAACGATTATTTATTAAATAGTTATATACTTTTAAAATGCATGTATGCTTGTATAATATCCCGATCATGTGATAATTTGTATCACGTGATCGGCGTTTGTATCCAATGGAGGTATGTATTCAGGTCATGTGGTATAACACGTGACCATGATAGAGTCAGTTGCTTAGCAACTAGTCCGGAAGAGTTTGAGATTAGATTCATAACGTTAAGGAGTTACGTAGCGTCCCGATCATGTGACCATCTATGTCACATGATCGGGATGTCAGCCAATAGAGGGATATTGTGTCAGTCACATGTATATGACGGATTTAGTTGCTAAGTGACAGATCTCTAATAGAGAGAGAGGAAACGTCCTGTCCGATATTATGACAGAACGATCCTACAAACGGGCTGACGTCCTGATATTTGGCTACTTCCTATCAACGTAAAAGTTGTCTAATCATATAGTTTGTCTGGCCTCCTATATATATCATCATATGACTGGATACAAATAGTGCATCTATATTTTTTTTTTTTTTTATTTAAAAAATATCATTTAGTCCCATACGTATAGGTACTAAAGACCTTTCATTGTTAAACAGATATACATATCTCGATCATATAATTCGTAGTCACATATAATAAAAATAAATTATTCAAAACATTGTATATAGCCCATGACCATGTAAAAATGGATTATTAGTAACGAGTTAAAAATAAATGATGTAAGAATTATGACATAAGAGATTATATAATTACCCGATCATGTGACTATTTTAGGTCACATGATCGACATTTTCCTCCATATAGAGAAATTTTGTAAACATCTATAAGGAGGAGAGTTAATTGAGAATTGCAGTTATCTTAGTAACTTATCTATCTATATGAGATATTATTTATAGAAGAGAGACAGAAAGAGCTAAATATAGTTGACACATGCTTAGATATAATTTTTCATATGAGAATCAATTTAAGATCTTAAGAGGTTTCTCCAAGGTTAGGAAAAGATTTATATGATGATGAAAGAGGCATGTAATTTATTTCTATAACATCCTTATGAAAGATAGGGCATGTCCAAAAAAGGAAAATAAATAGGAGGTCTATATAGTTAGATGACAGAATTTAATTCCATGGTTTCATTTAGACCAGCCGGATGTAAGGAGTTAAATTTCAGCATCCAAAATACTTCACGACTACAAAGTCTCTTGAATCTGTCGCCTCCCCTAGAGGTTGGGGTGATCTGTTCAAGGCATGTAACTGATAGACAAGAAGGGTTGGACATATGTTTTATAAAATAATGTCGTGAGACGCTATGGGTTTGACATTTATTTATAATATTTCTTCTGTGTTCCATAAAGCGAACCCGTAATTTTCTTGTTGTGCGTCCTATATAATTGAGTCCGCAGCTACAGGTTAACAGATAAATTGCGTAAGTCGTCTCACAGTTCATAAAGGTTCTAAATTCATATGTCTCATTAAAGAATGGAATGTTAATTGAGACGGTCTTACGTTGTATATGAGAACACATCGTACATCTTGTCAAGCCACATTTATGGAAGCCCAATGGTTTTGTACTAAGCCATTCTGTACCCTTCTGGGTCCTGGGTTCTCTAACACTTTTTAAGTGACTAGGGGCCAGAATGGTCTTTAACGACCTGTTTTTCCTATAAATAATTTGTGGTTGGGGGGGTAGGATAGTGCTGAGTATATTGTCTTGTTTTAATATTTTATAGTTTCGTGACACTATTGATTTTATTTCTTGGGCACATCTATTATATTTACAGATAAAAGAGAAATCCCGATTATTCTGTTTTTCTATTTTATGTTTAAATTGTTTGGGATGAAGAAGTTGCTGTCTATCCATATTGTAGACCTCTGTGTAGGCCTGTTGTAGTAATGTCTCAGGATAATCTCTAATCCTAAAAGAGTCTATCAGTTCTCTAGCCTGAGATGCAAATGTATCAACATTAGAACAGTTGCGGCGTAACCTCATAAGTTGACCTTTAGGAATATTGGTTTTCCAAGGTCTATAGTGTGAACTTCTATAGTGTAAGTATGAATGCGTATTGACTGATTTGATATAATTAGATGTGACAATTTTATTGTTAATTATTTCTAATGTCAAGTCAAGGAAGTCCACACGGGTCTTATTAAACGTGAATGTGAAGGATAAATTAAAAGGGTTTGTGTTAAGAGTGGAAACAAACTGATTAGCAGATAACTCATCCCCATCCCAAATTATAAATAGATCATCGATATAACGGCCATAGAGGACCAGGTGCGCCCCCCATGGGCCATTCCATATATACTGTTCCTCAAAGTCGCCCATGTATAAGTTTGCATAACTGGGGGCGAACCTGGTCCCCATGGCCGTTCCCATCACCTGTAAATAATAACGATCTAAAAACGTGAAATAATTGTGTGTGAGGATAAAAATGATACATTGTAAAAGAAAAGATCTGTGATCCACACTGAGATCACTATCTTGATCTAGACGTCTAGAAATACTATCACAACCCTTTATGTGAGGTTTATGGGTGTATAGTGATTTGACGTCAAGAGTCAGGAAGGCAAAAGAATCTTTCCATTGTAAATCTTGTATTTTAGTAAGAAAATCGGTTGTGTCTTTAAGATGTGATCTCAGTGTGGAAACCCGTGGTTGAAGAAAAGTGTCAACATAATAGGATAAATTAGATGTGAGGGAATCAATGCCCGAAACAATAGGTCTACCAGGGGGTGACGTGAGGGATTTGTGAATTTTAGGTAAAAAATAAAAAGTGGGGGTAACAGGGTGATACGGTAATAGGAACCGGTGTTCCTCCTTAGACAAGACATTTGATTCTAATGCAGAATCAAGAAGATTTTTTAATTCCATTAAAAAGATGGATGTGGGGTTATTGTCAAGAGTTTTATAGAAATTTTTGTCTTCCAATTGGTTTAAAGCCTCCTTGACATAGTCCACACGATCCATAATAACAAGGCCGCCACCCTTATCCGCTTCTTTGAAAATTAGGGAATTATCCTTAGTTAATGCCTGAAGTGCCCTCTGTTCTTGTCTAGTTAAATTGGATGGTGGTTGTAGTTTATTACAGTTATGTTCCACCATTTCTTTAAAGTCATCTAGCGTGATTTTATAAAATGCCTCTATACTACTACTCTTGGCTGATATAGGGAAGAATTCAGATCTGCATTTGAAAGAACCGGCTTCTCTCTTTATATCAAATATTTTTTCTGTTTTTAACGGTAAAGTATTATTTTCTTCCCATAATTGTTCCAACATTGATAACATAATGTCATCTGTACTATTCAGAACAATGGGTATGGACTCGTCTTTTTTTATACTTAGACTTTTCCTAGCAAAATACCTCTTACGGCATAGTGTGCGTACAAATCTGTTGAGATCAACATACAGTTCAAAAAGGTTTGGATCATTAGTAGGGGAAAATTTTAAACCTTTTTCTAGTAATGACAACTCTGAACTAGTAAGAGTTTTACTGGAAAGGTTAAATACACTGGATTTTTTGTTTTTGTTTTTATCTTGTAAGGTTCTTGTAACAGATGTTAGAATCTTCTTGGATTTTTTCTTTCGGTTTCTACCTCCTCTGACTCCTCTATACTGGAATCTCTTCTTCTTTTGGGGGTTTCCCTTTGATTCCTGAAATTTGATCGCCACTGGGATGTTTTGGGGCGTGCCCCTAAAAAATCCCCCCTCTTTTCCTGATCAACTACATCGTTGGGATGTGGTCTTTTTTCTCTATTAGATAAGTATCTGTCCTTTCTACTCGGATAGTGGGAGGAGGGTGATTGGAAGGTCCTATCTTCATATTCGGTTAAAGCTTCATATCTATTCGGATGGATATAATTCCTGTGGTTGGTTTTCTGTACTGTGTTTCTATTATATTTGGGGTAGTCCCTGTGGGGGGATTCAAAATTGTCTCTCCTTAGATTAGGGTCACGCTCTTTCTTCTCTCGTTGTCTAAAGGTGCGAACTGCATTATTCTCATAGTCTGCCATATCTCGTCTCATTTTTTTCTGTTTCATACTCATAATATTCTGTTCATATTTTACTACTTTGTCATTAATGACTTTATCCCTGTTGTTAAACTCTTCATCTTTATCATATACCTCCATATGTTTCTTTAGTGTATCAATTTCTTTTTCTAAGGAATCAACCTTGGATACTCTATATCTGACAACCAATTTCATTAGTGCAATAGAGCACTCATCTAGAAGTTGGTCCCATTGTTTCTGGTACTCCTCATTCTCTTGGAAGATAGATGGTTTATGTAACCTGAGACCTCGTGGTATTATTTTTTTATTTATATATTGTTGTAAATTGGTGCTGCCCAACCAATTTCTGGACTCAGCTTTTAATAGATTTTCTAATTTAAAGAAATCTTTATACATATCAGGTTTGTCAGAAAGAGGGTCATCCAAGGTTGATTTATCAATATGGGACCAGTAAGATTCTCTCCTATTCATACGTTCATTAAAATTCATAAAACAGCTCATGATTGCTGCACCCGTATACCAAAAATATAAATATTATGAAAAAGAGAGGGAAGGGTGGGTGCGCTATCAATAGCGGCTGGTAGAGGGATGGTAAATCCCCTGATAATACAAATAGCAGAACAAAAAAAGGGGGTGAGTTACCAGCGCTGACTGATCAAAGTTATAAGTTATAAAAAACAATCTATGTTCCAAAAGGCTTATAATTATAAAATCATATTTATTTCACATATATATCCTACAAATGAGGAATAAAATTAAATAAAATACTCAATAAATTTTGCCACAATATCTTAATTGCTTATAAATCCACATTTGGCTATGGTAGTACTCAAGGGGACTGGAATCACTTGGAGATGTCCATCACTAATCGGTTATTTTTGCATAAAGCCGATCATTTTGCAGATGTGAGGTATTTACCAGTGTCCTGAAAGCAGATAAAGTCCACCTGATGTATGGCTGGATCGATTGTCCTCTTTAGCATGGAGGATTGGGTCCAGAAGGTGGATTCTGCTGATAAAGACGTCCCAAATGGTATGCACCAGAGTATCCGTAAAGCCAGTGGAGATGGTGGTATTGAGTGTCCAGGTAAGTATAAAGCTCAACGCGTTTCGCTGGTTTGGATAGTCCAGCTTCCTCAGGAGCAAGTGAGATAGTGGCTGTAGTGGAGCCTTTTTATACCGGATATGAGTGAATAATTAATTACACATGAAAGAATTACAAAAAATCATATATAAGCCTTTTGGAAAATTCATATAGTATTATACATATTGGAATATCCACTGGTCCCATATGCTTATTATCACTAGAAACAATAAAAACGATTATTTATTAAATAGTTATATACTTTTAAAATGCATGTATGCTTGTATAATATCCCGATCATGTGATAATTTGTATCACGTGATCGGCGTTTGTATCCAATGGAGGTATGTATTCAGGTCATGTGGTATAACACGTGACCATGATAGAGTCAGTTGCTTAGCAACTAGTCCGGAAGAGTTTGAGATTAGATTCATAACGTTAAGGAGTTACGTAGCGTCCCGATCATGTGACCATCTATGTCACATGATCGGGATGTCAGCCAATAGAGGGATATTGTGTCAGTCACATGTATATGACGGATTTAGTTGCTAAGTGACAGATCTCTAATAGAGAGAGAGTATTTTGTTGTTCTTTTCCCTGGCGGAAATCCACGCATACTTTAGTTTCAGCTTTGTTAGTAGCCCCTGGCTTTGTTGTTCAGTTAGAGGGCCCCTTGTCATCACCCTGTCTCGGTTCACTCTTTGTCTCTCATTAAGACCTGAGGGGGCATCGGAGTTGGGCAGACGTAATCCGCCCTTCAAACGCGGCTGCCATGGGCCCAAGCAACCATTGTCTCGCAAGAGTGTACTGACAGCACGGGCGAGACAACGGAGATAGGGTGCCAGGGGCTATTCCCTTTCCATTCCCCTTTCCCAGCATTACGTTCTGGTATTCAGGTCCTACCGTATAAGATCACCCCTGACCTGAGTATCAGAATCATAACAGCCCCCAGGAACACTCCCGTTGGCCGCCTCTTTGTCCCAGAGTTCTTGAGAGGCAGTGTCCTTGTCGAGTTTCAAAATAGCAAGGTTGCGGGCCATCCTGGTGTTACTAAAACGTTGGAGTTACTCTCTCTCTTTGGTGTGGTGGCCTAATCTTTTTAAGGATGTTAAGGAGTTTGTTCTCTCTTGTCACGGTTGTGCTAGGCACAAGGTGTCCCAGTCTTTGCCCGTTGGGCAGCTCATGCCTTTAGCTATTCCAGTCAGGCCATGGTCACACATTTCCATGGATTTTGTGGTGGATCTCCCACTCTCTTCTGGTTTTCAGGTGATCTGGGTGGTCGTAGATCGTTTTAACAAGATGGCCCATTTCATTGCTTTACCCCGATTACCGTCCGCTCAGGTTTTGGCAGTCTTGTTCCTCCGCCATGTTTTCAGGCTCCATGGTTTACCCGTGGATATTGTCTCGGACCGGGGACCGCAGTTTATTTCCAGTTTCTGGAAGCTATTCTGTGCTTTGTTAAACATGAAACTCAGTTTAACGTCAGGATACCATCCACAGTCCAATGGGCAGATGGAGCGTGTTAATCAATCGCTGAAGCAATATCTGCATCTTTATACTGCCAAGCTTCAGAACGAGTGGTCGGATTATCTTCCCCTGGCCTAGTTTGCTTACAATAACGCCTGTCATCCATCCACTAAGGTGTCTCCATTCTTTTCAGTCCTGGGCTTCCACCCTAGAGCCAGTTCCTTTACTCCTAATAGTCCATCTTCTTCCCTGGCCCTAACTTCTCGCCTCAGAGATATTTGGAAGAAGGTACACCTTGCTCTTAAGAAAGCTGCCTTCCGGGAGAAAATTTTTTCGGATAGGTTCCGACGTCCATACACCTTTAAGGTAGGAGACAAGGTGTGGTTGTAAACCTGTAACATCAAACTCCGACAACCTTCAGCTAAATTGGGACCCAGATTCATTGGGCCATTTCTTGTGATCAAAAAGGTCAATTTGGTTGCTTTTCGGCTGCAATTGCCAAAATCACTTAGAATTTCCAACACCTTCCATTGTTCTCTGCTCAAGCTATATGTCCTTTCCAGGAAATTTCCCTGAAAAATTTTCCGGGGTAGACCTCCTGTGGATGTTCAGGGCCAACCGGAATTCCTGGTAGAAAAGGTGTTGTACTCTAAAGTTTCCCGTGGTCTGCCGTATTTTCTGGTCCATTGGAAGGGGTACAGCCCAGGGAAAGATCTTGGGTCTGGGACAAGGATTTGCATGCCCCTAGGGGGGGTACTGTTAGTGGCGGGTCAGGCCGGCTCTCAGCCATTGCTAGGCAATGGGGCTGGCGTGTCACTTCTGCCACTAACTCCCTGCTCCCGGCAGGTTGCCTAGCAACCGAAGACGCCGGGCGGCCGCCCGGCACTGCGGTCCTGGATGTTACTAAGCAGTCGGGATGCCGCACGCTGCGTGCAAGCTAACACCTAGTTAATTAGGATCTGGGGTTGGGCTGCCTGCTGATTGGGCTACAGGGGTTTTTTACGGGAGCCAGATTAGGACAGCCCCGCCGGTGATAGCTTCCTGTGGAGCTGTGTCCTGCCCCTGGATTGTTCCTGTGCAGCCAGTTAATCCTGTATCTTGAGTCCTGGAGTCTGGAGCCTGATCATTGGAATTCTATCCAGCCTTCCAGTCCTGTTTTCCTGTATCTGCAACCTTGGAGTTCTTGTTCCTTCTGTGTGCACCTTTACCGGTGTCGTGAGTAGCACCTTATGGCTGGGGACGTATTTATTCTTACTTTCTGGCTTTTGTGTTTCTCTGTGGAGGTTTCCGCTATTGCTGTCCTCGCCGAATTATGATGGTGTCGTGTTTGGTGTTCGGGCAGCATTACCTTGGTTACAGTTTTGTTGGCGACCGCGCCGCACATATACTAGTTTATTGTTTTTTAGTGGTTTCCCCCTATTTTCTTGTGTGTCTGTCTTAGTTAGCTTTCCCCTTGTACTCTCTCTGTCTCGGTTAACGTCTTGTCACCTACTAAGTCAGGGGGGATCGGAGTCGGGCAGACCTAATCCGCCCATCAAACGCGGCTCCCGTGGGCCCAAGAAACCATAGTCTCGCAGGCGTTGACCGACCACTTAGGAGAGACAATGGAGTCAGGATTCCCGTTAGGTATTGCTAATATCCCAGTTCTGCCGCAGCTTCACGCATCTGTACTTGGAGCTCTTCTGCTGCCACCCTGTCTCCTGGGTTCCAAGAACAGAGATCGTAACATTAGCACCCTCTAATATTATATTATATATATATAGATAGATAGATAGATAGATTGATAGAATGTGGGAAGGGGCATCGTAGCATGCACTTTCTCTGGGATCAATTTTGTCATGCCCCTTCCTCATGAGGCATACATTTTATGTCCCTATTAGAGTGTGGCTGGAGGGATCTGTCAAAACAGAAGAGAAAAGGGATGTGTTACCACACCTAAGGGCTGCCCTTTGCACAGAGCCCACGTGGGGCTGGAGCAGACAGTCCAGGTGGGGCTGCAGTGGAGAGTCAGTGTGGAAGCAGTTTCAGACAGGACAGGCTGGGCCTATATGTTTTGTCAAAGTGGGACTGTGAAAGCCAGTCAGAGCTCAGTATGCGGAGAAGCTGATAAGGGTCAGGAGGCCTGTGGAGACGACTAATCTCAAGAACTGAGCTTTGTGTTGCTGAATGTGGTAGGCCAGAGTCCATATGACCTGCAGAAAGCAGGACTGAGGCTGTATATCTGAGAAGCAAGCAAGATTGTGAGGTTGTACATGTGAGCAGCTAAGCAGCCAAAGTCAAGCAGGATAGGTGGCCAGGATTCTACCTGTCAAAAACAGGACTGAAACTTTGTTTGAGAAGCCAGAGGTCAAGCCAGGCCAGGCTAAAAAACTAGGAGACTTTGAACTTTATGTTTGCAGATTAGCTGCCCAAGGTTAGTCAGGGGCGAAGAAGTGACTAAGTGCCCTGGATGGGGGCTAGGCGTTTGTTATTTTCTTTTCATCTATGTTGTACCTTTTGCTAAAAGTAAAGCACCATTCTGTTTATTTTCCTAAAAAGCTGTGTTGGATCCTGTTTGAACACCTAGACACTGCACAAATTAACCCCTCTACTGAGTTAATGACTCCAAGTCATCATAATATTTATATAATATATATATATTAATATACACTGTATAATGTAGATTTTTCTTTTTGTATAGATAGTCTATCTAAATTTTTATAAGACAATTATAAATATATTTACCGAACAAAATATAGTACACTTATCATACAATGGACTGGTAAATCCCATTTCTGCACTAGGTACTGTCGCTTCATGGCAGTGCATCACTCACCTCAACTGTCAGAACATGTTCCAAGTCATAATAATAATTTTACTACTGTTTGTTTTCCTCTTGTGGAGCTGCAGCTGGGACATGAGTGCTGCCACCTTCCTTGAGATCAGTTGACCACTGATCAACCAACTCCAGAGACCTATCAGCAAACAGGGATCCCTAAATAAGTCTATCCCTGGCCATTACTCATTGCCAGAACAACTTCAGTCGACGGACTGATAAGTTACTTATTTACCTCTATAATGGAAGTATTCTGAATTAACTCTTGAGGCACTATGCGTGCTATTATGGATACATAATTTGCTGTTTTGATTTTCATGCTGAGCCGCCATCTTTGAGATTCTTTGGAGTGCCCATCCTGGGTGAAAATAAAATTTGTATGACTTTTTTTTATATAAGATTGGAGTGCCCTTTTCTACATAACTGTATATTTATATATTTTTCCTGGACTGCAGTAGAACACACTAAAGGGAGCACCACATAAATGGGATTGTGTGATAGTGCAGGTGCCTACAAAATATACATATATATAATCCAAACAGTAAGTCCACACTCACGTATCCATAAAATTAATGCTGGGGAGTCACTTCCAAAAAAGGAAATCCTTCCAATTGCAGAAAGAGAAACCAGGGGTGCAGTCGCCAGTCTTCATAATGTATATTTTATTGAATCCATGATAAAAAGAGTAGCAAAATACATCAACGTTTTCATTCTACATCTGGACCCTTGATGATGTTTTTGCTACTCTTTTTATCATGGATTGAATAAAAGATACATTATGAAGACTGGTGAGTGCACCCCTGGTATATATATATATATATATATATATATATATGTGTTTGTGTGTGTGTGTGTGTGTGTGTGTGTGTGTGTGTGTGTGTGTGTGTGTGTGTGTGTGTGTGTGTGTGTGTGTGCAAATGTGGTCATCCGGCACTTGGTAATTCAGAAGTTAATGCTGAGGTGCCATCCTTAAATGAATGTAAGAACAGTTTTTCTTACCTGCAACCAGGCTTTTTTGGAAAAAGCAGAGGCTGCACTCCACAGGCTTGGTGTATCCAAAAGTGTATTTAAACATGGTGTTAAAAAACAAACATCAAGTCAAAGCAAAACAAAGTGCATAACTGGAAGTTACATATCAACGACGTTTCAAGGCTCTCACGCCTTTTCATCAGGTAGGGTAACCATTGTGCAACAAAGTAATCCAAACGTGAACTGAAAAATCTCCAAGTGAAAAGCTTACCTGTTAAATGGGGCCAGCATACAGCATGCAGGAAGCTCCCGGCGACCGTGACCGGGACTTCCGGGTTGGTCACGTGGTCGGCTGCTGCTGACGTTTGCATTGCCTGGCTACCACGGAATAGAAAACACAGAGCCATCGCCGGGAAGTCCTCTGTGTGCCGATGTAGCTACTCATGTCATATGTGATCCAAGTGTCTGTAGCAAAAAGCTGTAAATACAAATTGAAACAAAAGTGTTACTTGTTAAGTGTGTCTGTGTAATTAATATTGTGATGACGACACTGTGGGAATAAAGGGGGAATAGACATTTAAAAACATGAAGCAGCTACAGTTTGTATAAAAGGTCAAAATGCTACAGCATTTATAACTCTGCGCTGTGGGTATATGGAAATAACTAAACCACATTTATCATGGCCAAAATTATTAGAGTATCAAAATGTAATAATAATCAATGCACCTGAAATGCTGTTCCATGGGATGAGCTACAAATGACTATGGTGTACTTTTATGGAGCTGTGTAAATATCTGTGTTATGGAAGACTATGCATCATCCAGATTTTTAACATGGGAAGCCAATGGCAACAATTTTAGAGTAGAGGGCATATGTGTGTCCCAATGTGTGAGAAAACACAATACTATGCTACAACATGTCACAAAATGTAAAGGTCATATAGGAACAAACATGATAGAAAAAAACTTTTTTGATGAGACTTTTTTACAAAAAAATGTTCCAAGTGAATTTCTCATTCAAACCCTTAGGGGACAAAGTGTCCAGAAGAAAGATCCATTTTGATTCACATTTTGACAGATGTTTGTGACGATATCGTCCTCTAGGAGGTGCCGGAATATGATAGATTATTGTGTAACGTAAACTGGATAATGGATGTCCTTGAATTTTAAATGTGTCGGGGGACAGTTTGGTCAACATTCTTTCCCTCTGATGATACCTTAATACCTGACCGGTGTAACGCCATCCGATCATGTAGGTTCCTGAAGGACTGTCCTACATATATGAGTCCGCAAGGGCAGATGATGATATACACTATAAATGGAGTAGTGCATGTCATCACCTGACTCATTTTGAAATTGTGTCCTGTGTGTGGATTCTTGAATTGGTGTCCGGGTTCCATATACTTGCAGGTTGTGCAAGATGCACATTTATAGCATCCTGTTTTTTTCATTTGTGTGGATGAAAACATCCGTTGTGCAGTTGTTTTAATGTTGTTTTTTACTAAGATGTCTCTAAGGCTTGGTCCCCGTTTATAGCTGGGCATTATTGTTGAATTTTTAAAGCAGGGCAGATCTTTATCTCCTGTAATGATGGGCCATAACCCTCTAGTGGCCCGTGGAAGAACTGCGCTGGTGGTAGTAAAGCGTGTGACAAAAGATATCCGAGCGGTTGACCGTGGTTTGGGTATAGAGTGTAGTAAAGAATCCCTCGGTATTTTTAACACTTTCGCTTTAGTAGACATGAGGTCTCGATATTTATATCCTCTGTTGGCAAACTTATGTACCCTGCTGTCCAATGCTTTCTCCAACTCTGTTGTGCCAGTTGAAATTCTAGCTGCCCTCAGCATTTGTGATCTAGGTAGTCCTTTTATGAGTGCTGGGGGGTGGCAGCTGCTGTGATGTAAGAGCGTGTTTCGAATCGATCCGAGGTTTTCGTAAAAAGTTTAGTGTGAATTTTGTTGTTTATGATTTGTATGGTCACATCCAAATAATCAATGCTTTCCTTACTCCAATGGTGACTGAATTTGATGGGAGTGTCCTGTTGGTTGATGTTATGAATTAATTGAAATAGCTGGTCCTCCATTCCTGTCCATAATATCAGTAGATCATCGATGTACAGTATCTAGTGTATAATAGATGATCTTGAATGGAAGAAGATGAAAAGAAAAACAACTGTTCATGCTCAAACATAAATACATTTGCAAATGATGGAGCCACCAATTATCCCATTGCACACCCTGTCATTTGTATGTAATATTGATCATTATGGAGGAAAAAGTTTTGTTTTAATGTCATTTCTAACAATTGTATGAATAATGTAATAAGTAATGCATTGAAATGGTTTTAATATAGAAATGTTGCCATGATGGCCAACCCACTGCCATAAGGTATCACGGTGTATAAATTCTTGACATCTAGGGTACAAAGTATTGCGTTGTCCGGTATCATTTTAATGTTTTCCAATTTGTTCAACAACTGCGTTGCATCTTTAAGAATCGTATTTTGTTCCATGATGTACTGTATGGTTGAATTAGATTGTCCAATAGTCGAGAAACTGTCTGTAAAAGTGACGCTCTGGCTGAGATGTTCGGGCGTGGTGATCGGTCATTCGGATTTTTATGTAATTTGGGTATTGCGTACAAAACCGGAGCCATGGGATGGTTGATGGGTATGGACACAAGAAGTTTTTTGTCAATCTGTCCAGTATTATATGCTTCGTTTAATACTGCATCTAGATCCTTTTTAAATTTATCCATTGGATTCTTTGATAGTTTTCGATATGTAGTGGTAACTTCGAGCAACAAGTCAATGTTGGTTATATACTTAGACGTATCTTGAATGACGATGCCACCACTTTTGTCCACTGGATGTATAGTTATGTCATGATAGTTTGATAATGCAGTGAGGGCCATTTGTTCCTTTCTGGACAGATTATGGTGTATTTTTGGTTGTACTGTATTGTGTTTTGTGACGGCAGTGTCGAGCAACCTGTTGAAAGTCTTCAAGGGAACGTTAGTAGATGCTGAATCAAACAATGATTTTTTCTGAATGATTCTTGATCTTGAAGAATGTTGAATATTTTCCTTATGATGTTGAAGATATTCCTTGGTTTTTAATGATCTATGTAGACCGTAAAGGTCTATTTTCCAATCCAAATCTCTATGATGATGTGTGGGTATGGAGGATAACCCCTTGTTAAGGACTGCAACTTCTGTAGTAGAGAAGGACCGAGACGATAGATTAAAGATTATTTCTTCTTTTTGTTGTTGATGGGTGGCTTGGAAGATTCTTTCGTTTTGGCCCCCGCGTCTGGTTCTGCTATGTGGCGGTTTTCTGCCTTTGAACGCGTGGCTCGTCTTAAAGGGACAGTCCGCAGAGTTGAAGTATCATCCGAGTCATTGATGAAAAAATCACTGTCGCTATTAGATTGGGAACTGTTTCTTCTATTTTGAGAAGATTTGTCTCGCCACGAAACTCTGGATCTGGAGCAATGTTGAAAAAAGCAGGGTTCAGTCCCATTGAGCCACCGGTAAACTCTGAGTTCCTCATAGTCCAGTTGTACCATGGACAATTTTTTGTTCTTGAATTTAAGCAAGTCCTGTCGGTATTGGCTGCATTGGATTTCTAGTTTATTCCACAGCCCTTGTTGTTTTCTGTTGTCTAATTGGGATTTAAAGTTTGTGATAGCAGTTGATAATTTGTGTATGGTGTCTGTTAAGCTTTTTCCTGACTCTTCGATAACTAGGAGCATCAAATCAAAACTGTATTTATTAAGAATTGAAACCCATCTTCAGCAGAATTCTATATTATTGCGTCCAACCATCAGTGTATTTTTGATACGGAATCCGCGTGGGATCATGTTTGCTTGAAAGTATTCTGATAAAGAGGTGCCATGTAATAGGTAATTTGTTTCTTTTTGCATAATTTGAGCAATATTTGAAAAATGTTTTCCATTCCGTGGTAGCCAGGCAACCCAAACGTAAGCAGCAGCCGCCCATGTGACCAACCCGGAAGTCACGGTCGCCGGGAGCTTCCTGCACGCTGTACCTATTTTACAGGTAAGCTTTTCACTTAGAGATTTATCAGTTCATGTTTGGATTACTTTGTTGCACTATGGTTACCCTACCTGATGAAAAGGCGTGAGAGCCTTGAAACGTCGTTGATATGTAACCTCCAGTTATGCACTTTGTTTTGCTTTGACCTGATGTTTGTTTTTAACACCATGTGTTAATATATTTTTGGATACACCAAGTATGTGGAGTGCCGTCTCTGCTTTTTCGAATGAATACACCATCGGTCAAATACGCCTGTTATTTGGTAGAACTCGGTAATTTACTAAAAAGTGTAATTCACAAACACTGCCGGCAATAGCCAAACACTGCCGTGAAAAAATACAAATCGTAAAAAAATGCTAAAATAAAACAGACCTGCTTTTTTTTACCGTGTTCTGATAGGCATGCACGGATCCATGAGATCCGTGCATGTTTATCAGTGGGAAGGGTTGGGAAAGTGTTACATTTGTTAGAAATTTGAGCCGGTCCTGGTTCACAAAATATGTGGAACAAAATGACCGGGGTTCCCCTCTATTTCATAAACCAGCACCGGGCTCTGCGCCTGGTCCTGGTTCCAAAAATACGGGGGACAAAAAGCGTAGGGGTCCCCCGTATTTTTTAAACCAGCACCGGGCTCCACTAGCCAGGTACATAATGCCACAGCCGGGGGACACTTTTATGTTGGTCCCTGCGGCCCTGGCATTACATACCCAACTAGTCACCCCTGGCCGGGGTACCCTGGAGGAGTGGGAACCCCTTACAGATCCAGCCGAGATTCATTGTGTTAATGTCGGCAGTGTTTTACAATTCACTCCCGTAAAACACTGCCAAAAAATACGAATAACATCGACATCGGTAAATACGAAAATGCAGAATACGACAGCTTAGTAAATTAGTCGTAATAAATTCAAAAAGTTGCAATTTTACACTTTCGATGTCATTCGTGTTTGAACTTTAACCTCATTCGGAAAAATACGAATTTTAGTAAATTTATCCCACTGTATCAAAATTGGATTTGATGATTTATGCATGGCCTTTCTTGAAAAAGATCCTGGTTTAGGATCGAAACGTCGATATCCATAAGGCTACAATAAAACTTTTGTTGTGAAGATACGTTTGGACTTTATATTTAGTGAGAGTGCACCCCCTACCACGTGGAAACCTTGTCTACATTCGCGGACCTTGTCTGTTGGGAGCACCCACCACTGGAACCTTGATGAGAGTGCAGAACTGTCTCGTGTATATATATATATATATATATATATATATATATATATATATTAGAATATGACAAATATATACATGGAACAGGAATTGTGATGGTCTTGGATGCAGTACGATGGAAAAAAAATAAAATTAAAATAAAAAACTTTTTCTGCAAATATTCTTAAAATGGAAACTTACTTTTCCAATTTCTGTGTATTAGCCTGCATAAAGATGTTTCAGGAAATTCTCCTTCATTTTCTACAATATATTTCATTAGTAAATCTTACCATGGTTTTAATTATACAGATGATTTTGCTTGTATGCATCACCAAGGAAGATAAATCTACTGTTAAATGCAAAGCTAATTGACTTCTGACAAAAATGGACTCCCAGGATGTGTGAATGTGGTAGGGAATTTAGAATGTAAGCTCCATTGGGGCAGGGACTGATGTGGATGATTTCCCATTCTGTGTGCAGCACTGCATAAAATGATTGGTGCAATGTAAATAAATGATAATAAATAATAGAAATGCCATCACAAAAATATGAAATAATTATATTTGCCAAATTTAAAAATGCATTTTTATTTGCTTTTAAACTTGTTAGACTTTTTAAATTATAAAAATGTTCAGAGCTAGTTATGGTAAATAAATATGAATGAATGTAAAATATTTTGAGGCAAGCTAATGAATATTACATTTAAGGTGTTTTTGTAATGTGACATCAACTCTCCTCTGGTTTTTTTTCTGTACTCACTTTTTTATGTGTGGGAATTTGGTTTATTTATTAATTTATTTACAAACTGCTAGAGATTTGCCACTGCTTCCCACCAACAGCTTTAATTGGTCCCATTGTTTCACAGGTTGTTTGCAGTATGGAGCACAAAGCAATAACTGTTGATTGACAGGTTTCCTAGCACACTAGTTGCGATTAAGTGAGCTAGAAAGTTTCTGTGTCACTTATAATACTTGAAACTTACAGCATGTTTCATGTTATTATTTGTAATGCAGACTTAATTTAAAAGTAATAGTAAAAATGCAGTAAAATATGCTGATGGTATTTAAATGAGTAAAACAACAAGGGCATAATATATACATTTGCGATCTGATGTCACCACAGTTGGGAATATCTGTAGCAAATCAGGCAAAGGAAAATGGGAGAATTATAATACTACTTTTATACCAAAATCCCGGATCCAACCCATGTCACTGAAATCGGGTTCCAAGTCACAGTGCCTTGAAACCTGTTCACATAGCAAGCTGAACCCGGGGTTGTTGCCGGGCTTCTCCTATGCCGGCACTTGGAGATGACATAATCTCCAATCCCCCATGAGCCAGCACTCCATAGGGTATTAAAGAGACCTGGGCCTTCCCAGGACCAACCCTGGTTGCTACCCAGGTTGGATTCCTGCATCACTAGACACAGGTTATTTTTTGGGGACCCTTTCATACCGAGCTGCGACCCATGTTAACTTGGAAATAACCCGGGTTTTTGAGGCGGTGGGAAAGGGGTAAAACAGACCTTTGTATTTAACTCGGAAAATGTAAAATATGTGTTACAAACCTTTTTACAGTGCATACGTTTTTATATATCCTCTGCTGTGTAATTTCTAAATTCATTTATTTGCATGAATTAAATAGCATACAGTCCAAGTCCTCAACGCTTCAGTATCCGGCTGACGTTATCTATACCGATATAACCAATCTGTATAAAGCCACAGAGTTTTATTTGTGCAGCATTTTTCAAACTCAGATAAGAATTTCTGAGCTGTAAATTTACATCATGAAAATGTCTCAATTGTCCTCTCTTCCTTCATCATTTTTATATTACATTTCAATTAAATGCTTAATTTTTTATATTTATAAAAAATTACATTTAAAATAATAGGATAATGGATCTGATTCAGAGATGTATATACAGTAAATGCATTCACAGCTGCTAATTTGTATGCAGTGGCTGTGTGAAAATGTGCATAATCTGTGCTTTGTATTGGGACTCCCACTGGAGGAATGAGATCTGCCACCTGCATACACAAACGTAATCATTGGACACATATCGGTCTAACAATCACCCATCGGAGTAACCCTATAGATATGCAGCATGGCTGCTGCAGTAAAATACTGGAGCCATTGTGACTATGGGGTCTATGTACTAAGCCTTGGAAAGAGATAAAGTGGACGGAGATAAAGTACCAGCCAATCAGCTCCTAACTTCCAGGTTACAGGCTGTGTTTGAAAAATGACAGTCAGGAGATGGTTGGTTGGAACATTTTCTCAATCCACTTTATCTCTCTCCAAAGCTTAGTACATAAACCCCTATTATGGGGTCATAATCGCAAGCTGTGACCCATCCCTGCAACAGTTGCGACATGCCTGTGATCAGTTGACACACCCCATTACCTCCCACAAATGGTCCAATACTCAGTCACTTTGCAAATAACTGTTCACTGTGACAACTGTTGACAGAACATTGCGGCACATACACTGTGCGACTTAGATGCATTCACGGTGGCAAAAAATCACTTTATTACATACAAATCAAATTGCATACTGTACATCTCTAAATCAGGTTTAGTATTTCCTTTTTGTTGAGGTCAAAGTATGCATTACACAGGAGAAGGTATTGATCTAAAAGTTATTTGGTGGAATGTAGTAGTAGGGAATGAGTGTATGAGTTTGTAAATAGCTATTTATTTTATTTATTTATTTATTTATTTTGCAGTTTTGCAGCTGAATATAAGCAGCAATATGTCTGAGAATAGAGAATAGTTTGGTTTACATCAATTGCAGAGAAATTGACCCATTATAAATATGTCAGTAACAACATGTAAGGTTTTGTTATATATATATATATGTAAGGTTTTGTTTTATATATATATATATATATATATATGTAAGGTTTTGTTTTAAATGACAATTTGATCACATTTAATAAAATGCCTATTAGCTGGTACCGTATTGATTTAGCAATTTTGTTTCCAATCAAATACTGTACTTCACGTGCTTAACAATGAGTATTGAGCAGGTGCAAAACAATCTTTAAGCATCACCCACATGTAGATGCCACTATGACACCCAGATATAATACGTGTGCGCCATTTGATTTTATGCTGGAAATAACAACCTGGTTTTAAACAAGCCTATTAATTAAAATAGGGGATGCCAAGGTTAGTACCAAAAATAAAATGATCATGTATTATGGATACATAGTGTACGAGAAAAGAGCGAGCACCATATGTAAGCTGCTTATCTGGAAATAATGAATATATTATTCACCTAAACCCTATTAAGCTGACATGGCCCAAACTCAAACATTAGTTGAAAATAAATGTTCAAGTCAAAGAGAAGAGCATCTGTTCGTCATCTGCATGCTAGCATAAGGATAAATAACATCCTTGCCAGGGATTGAAGCGCAACACTGAGACGAATGTTGCTTAAGCCTAGATAAGGATACAAATGTTGCAGCTTATATAGTCTGTTATCTGATTCTCATTTTGTAACTAGAACTTGTCATGTTTATTTATTCAGCATGTGGCCAGGCATTGGAATTAGACAGGCAACCTTTTCCTGGTTTAGTCTGTTCTGTATTGACTGAAACCTAAATTATATTTACAAAGCTACAAAGGGCCAACAGGCAGTGCAGTGGTGATAAAGTATTGTTACCAGGGAGGTAAATTCATCCCAGTTGCCCGCAGGCAAGTTGGAATTTGGTGCCACCCCTTAAAAAAGGCTGTGTGACAACGGCCGGTGGGTCAGGGCCAGACTCATGAGATTCAGCCGTCTGCAGTATGCAGAATCAGCATTTACCAGCGGGTCCAATCTCACAGTCTAGCAGCAGCAGTGTAGGCTGATCGGTACCAGGCGGGAGCTGACCTGTTTCATATTACAGGTGTTAGCAGAGCACCTGGGACAGAGCCAATTAACTCTGCAGCAGGTGCACTGCAGAGCTCCATTGGAAGTGCAGCAGTCACACTTGGATCCCGCTGTGAACCACACAGGAGCTTGGAGCCCAGAAACAGACATCTTCATTGCCTGGGTTCTGCCCATAATTGATACAGCATGTTTCTGTTTTTGCACTAATGTACCCGTTTGTACAGGAAGCTCCTAGATGTCCACTTGTCAACACAGCCAGGAGGTGCAAAGTTTTGCATTTTCTTATGGGAAGAATTGAGAAGAGAATTGAGAAGCTTGGTGTATCTGGGAGTTCTTTGCTGAATTTAATCAACATGAAATATGACATATGTAGATAAGCTGTAAGAAGTGAAGAGCACTTAGTAAGGTGTTCTCAGGTTAGTGCGGAAGGTCTTTTCCTAAACATTAGGACTCTGGGTTAGGTTTACTATCTGCCAGTTTTTCAAAGCCACTGATGATCAATGGATTTAAAGTGGCAACAGAAATAAATGCTGAATCAGACTGCTTTAGCATTTATTGTAAAGCTGTAGCAAATCTGACCCTTTGAATAAATCCTTGGAAATGAGACCAGATGTTATCCTGTACTTTGATTGGGTCACCTTCTACATTTGCAGGTGACCCATATACAGGAAAGCTTAGCTATACTCATGAATACCAATATAATCAAAATATTACAATTTTAAATTGTGACACAAGCAAAAGAAGTTGTGATGTGTATATCTTTCCTGATTAATTTAAAACATAAAGAATAATTACTCAAAAAGGATTTTAAGCAAATATTGTAGTTTAAATAGATGAGGGATTATTCAAAAGTGTAACTAGTCTGGATTTAAAGTAAACCTTTGATTCTCAGGTGGCTCTACCCATAGAGCATATGCACTGTGGTACGTCCCATATACAATATGAAATGTCCTGCACATCTTTACAGGGTTGAGAGTTTTCTCACTCTTGTGCTGCAGACATTTTTCACATTTGCGCGCGTCACATTCCAATATCAATTATTTTTTTATGCTGTATTTATACAAATGATTCCATGTTTTTTAGAAGACATTGTATTTTCATAAAATACCACTAGTTTTTTACTAATTGTAACACAGTAAATGGCCCCCCCAAAAAAAATTGTATTGAAGGGATCCAAAAGCAAATGTGATTTTTTTCCCTCCCACCTTATAAACAATACAAGGAAATACTTTGTGGTTCTTGTGTCGCAAGTAATCCATCTTTCCAATATAATAAGAAGCAGGAATCTAGGTGTAGGTATTGACAAACAAATCTTGAAATGAAAATACTTAAAAAAAATGTTTAAACACTTCCTGATCACCAGTCATACATTTCTATGGGGGCAAATAGTTTAAAAGAGGGGACTCACCTCTTCAAACAAGGGTGCCCCCATCTTATATGGTGGGGGAGACCAAGGGACTATCCCTTTCCCCACATTTTTTTCATTTTTTTTTTCCAATCAGAGCCATTGGCTCACGCATCAGCTGGAGTGTCTCTACCAGTTATCTAGACCTGTCGGGAGGATAAGTTTAGATTTGTGGATGAAGGGCTCCATTCATCATTTGAAGTTTTATTGTACATGCGGATGATGAGTGAGACTCATCATCCAAAATGAAGAGGTTAAATTGTGTGCATGCCTCCCTATATAAAAATTGCACTAAGAATAGTTTGCTAGATCCTCTAGATTATACACAAGAGTACAAAATTGTATACTTTTTGTTGAAAGGAATCCCATTTATTTAATCGGACTTCCTTTATTTAATAATATACCTTCCAAACATAATCTATTCTGTAAACATTCTGAACACATTTGTGAGAAATTTACTAAAAGATGGTTTGTTGAAACTATCATTTACCACTCTCTCGCACTATCCCAATTTTTCAATATTAAAGACTAGAAACTGCCATATTAATCAAGTGGCAGTTTTGAAAACCACTAAACCACTAAACTAACATGCCCCAAAAAATCATTATGAACTGATGAAAGAGAAAAATAACTTTACTAGTACTCTTATAGAGGAAATATTATTTTATTAATATTATTGGGATTAAAAAATAATGTTTCATTTATTTACAAAGCCAATATTATTTATTACATTGCTAATTGGTATTAACAGAAATGTATTAATAATGGGGGCAACAAGTATTCATTTATAACTATATATGGTGCCTGCATTATAAAATAGATATTGCTCCTTTCATGAATAACTTTTTTTCATACCAATTAACATTCAATTAATAGTGCATATTTAATACAATTAATATTTATGATTGCCCTCTTAAACAAACTAAACATTACAATTGCATCTAAATATATTAATAATATAATATAATGGCCCCTTCATCAATACATATTGATTACCCTCATTAAAAGTATGCTGAGAGTTCACACCTTATGACTGGCCACTTAGATGTGGATGTTTAGTAGTTGCTGTTTTTTTTTTGTTTGTTTTTTGTCAGTTTGGCCATTTGTATCCTGCTAAAAATTGCTGGTGATATCAATATCCTTTCCAAATCGCAGAATAGTAAATCCAGATGCCAATGGATGTCACTTTGAAAACACCACCAAATGCACCCTACATGTATATGGATGGCCAGGCTATTATACTGTTTACAGTGCTGTAAAGAGCTGGCCCGTTGATCATTAGAGTGAATTGACACAATGGGGGGAATTCAAATGTTTGCTCTTGCACACAATGGCGCAATTCAATTGTTTCTCCATTTGAGCACGAACAGCTGCCAGAAATGTACTAAAAAAGTGACCCATTTGGGCACCCAAATGGCACTTTTCGCATCGTACCCAGCACTTTATTCAGGTTTAGCTGTTTTGCACTACTAAACCCTGTACTGCAGGGTGTGATCAGCGCATCAAAAAAAATATAATTGAATAGCATCCTTCTGAAATCCTGTCACTTTAGATGGGAGATCGGATGCGCATAAATAATATTTACTCCCAATTACTTATTCCAGTGGTTCCCAAGCATTCTTGAATCAGCAATTTATTTTTTTATGGCACCCCTAGGATAAAAGTTCTTTACTGATAGATAAATAAATAAATAAATGAAATAAGTATATTGTGCCTATTGTCATCCTTAGGGTCAGTTACTGTATGTGGTGGTGTACAGTTGTGCTTCTGATTGTCCACATGTTTTATGATTGGGAGCCACTAGCCCTGCTTTGGACTATCAACCTTCCCATATATAATTTGGTTTTTTTTTGTCCAGGACCACTAACCCAAGGCACCCCTGCAAGAGCCTCATGACACTCCAGGGTGCCTAGGCACACAGTTTGGAAAACACTGACTTATTCTATTATATGTGATAAGTACAGTTTGTGCATGTGTGTGTTTGTGTTTGTACTTTTCCTTACATACGTAACTTGGAGTGCAAGTGAAAGGTGAATGCTAAACCTATAAACTGTTAACTTTGAGCAGGTATAAAAATTAACTCCTTTGGCCAAGTGGAAATGACATTGCCCACCTTTGCACAGCAAGTAATGTACCCTCTTTAATTATTTATCTAATTTCAGCACTTTCTTATTCTACTGGAACATCTGGGGATCTCTTGAAGTTATAGGAAGTCCCACAGACTCCCGGAAGAGTAGGTCACTCTCCATCCCACCCACTTACTAATATAATGGGAGGCACTGGGGGTGGGGGAGTGGTGCCATGACTCTCAGAGGCAGGGGCGGATTGGGAACAAAAAGCGGCCATGGAAAAATTTGTACTAGTGGCCCCACATGGGCAGCACCAGAGGTGTAAGGTCTAGCCATGGGCCATGGCAGCAGCACCCTCCCCCCAAGACTTTCCAGATAGTGGGCATGTCCAGCATCAATGGGAAAGTTAAAAATAAATATTCTTACATATTACACATTATATGATACACCTTCAGAATTTAGGAAACTATATCATTCTTTAGAAATATATATTTTCTTGTTTATTACACCAACCGTATCCCAATCACTATTCACTCAATCTTATATGTCAGCCAAGCAGGCAGAGAGAGCATACACTAGATCATCTGCAATCACAGGCTAAGTGGCAAAGTCATTTTCATATATGCAAATTATTTTGCATCATATTCATTATGTCTATAAAAAGGACCACATGTCCTCAAACTAAACAGACCCCACGGGTGCGTCGGCCCACCGGGAATCTTCCCTGTAGGCCCTATGGCCAATCCGCCTCTGCTCAGAGGCAAGATGTGCCTCGTTTCACAAACCAGAGTACTCTGTGCTCATATTCTGTACTGCAGATGGAATGCCTTTACTCCTCCACTCTGCATGTACAAACTATTGCCCCTCTGCATTCTCAACCATCTTGTTCTGTATCACAATGTGGGTTCAAAACTACTTTGACATTTTAAAGAGACCGTTTTTCATTTTCTAAATCACCATCTGTGAATTGGCTTCTATTTCAAAGTCAGTTTTAACCTACATACAGTATATATTCTTACAATATGTAATCATAAGTACTTTATCCCCACATATTGTACTGTACAGCACTTACATACAGTATAGTCAATAATAATGCATGAAGTGTTGCTAGATGTGGTATTATTGTGATCTGGATCAATTTTATTATATTGAGATTGTCAATATCCTTAGTCATCAGGAAAGTTTTATGACCAAATTACAAATTCTCTTACATTAGTAGATAATAATGACATTATGTGTGATGCTATAAAATGGCATAACCTTGTTGGTGCACTCTAGGGTGTTGGTGGGGCTCGAGTGTATTGTAAGAGCACAGCGTGGGCTTTTGTTAACAACATTTCATAAGTGACCTGAAAAAGGATTGCAAAGACTAATAGCATTGCTTTGAAAATAGCGGTTTCTCATGTTGATAAAAAAAAAAGTTTAAATTGTTATATACAGTTTAGAATCTTAAAGGGAAAGTTTCTTATACCAAAATGTATATGTAGTAGGCATATTGGTAAGCCATCTGATCTGATTACCATGCCGGCACCCAAATATTTATTGGCCATGGTTGGCCACTCTCTGTGAGGCCGTGTAGTGGACTAGCTTTGTTGGTACTGCCTTCTATGTTTCTATTTACTAATATATAAGAATTTATAAACTGCTGCCCTACACGTGGCAATCTGCATATTAGTATAAAGTAAAATCCAATGACATTGACAGTGTTGGACTGAAGTACATTGGACCCATAAGAAACAATAAAAGAGGACTCATGCTTGAGTAACCCAAAAAGTTGCTCACACAGTACCAAAATATATGAAGGAATAAGAGGGTTATTCAGTACGGATTGCAAATTCTGCTAAAAAGCAGAATTTGCAATCCGTTCTTTTGCATGCTGAGGGCAGCCCAGCATGCTAAATGGCCCACCCAGTGGCTGCAACCGCAATTTAATGGCGGTCGCAGAACTGTGGAAGATCCCCTGCGGCTGCAGTTACGCTGCGTATGCAGGTGGACCACTGCCATTTTCTTGATCAGAGCGGCTGCTAATGCAGCTGCCCCAAAAATGCTGCTGACAGGCCCCCGTTTCCCCGATACCGCCCTGCAAAGTTTTGGTAGCCGCCCCACCACCCGCTACGTGAACGCCTCTGCCTGATTCATTTGCAGTTATTGCGATCCAATCACATTAACAGCATGCACATGCGCAGGACGAGACCTGTGCGTGTGCAGTACTACCGCCACCGGGGTTATTGCAGTCGCATCGATTAGCCATGTGTCCTGAATAACCCCCTAAGTTCACCATAAAAGAAGCACTGCTCAACCAAGAGACACTTTAAAATACACAGTCTATTAAACATAAACCGAAAAATATACACAGTACACATTTGAAATTCCTACACACAGTAGCAGCGATTTCTATTAAATGGTCTATATATTTTACAGCACTGTTTCCATATGGCATTTAAATTGCACATGCTTCGTTTAATATCTTAAAAGACCATATATCATATAAACAATCGGGCCAAGCTTGTTGAGATTGTTAGGAGACGGAGGATGATTTATTAAAGCATAGAGAAGTCCTGCATAATTTATGCATACACTGTATACTCACTCGTTATCTATTCAGAAGGAGGACTGAGCACCACTGTTGATAAAACGGAAGCGCCCAGGAGAGAAACTATTAGTTACACGTCCGGTCAATGAACACCAACTCCATTAAGCTGCAAGTATCGGGAATACCAGCAGCAGAAGAGGAAACAGGGACTTGTTTGTTGGAAAACAACTACTGGTCTATTATTGTTGCACAGCCAAAAGACCAGCAGCAGAGGGTAAAGAAATCACTATTATCCCTAACAAGGAACTGTGAGTATGCAGTGTGTGCATATATGATGCAGGTCAGTCTCCTGACAATCTCAACAAACTTGGCCCGATTGTTTATATGATATATGATCTTTTAAGATATAAAATAAGACCTAAGGAGCGGTACATTCTAATATGAAGCACGTGCAATTTAAATGCCATATGGAAACGGTGCTGTAAAATATATAGACTATTCGATATAAATCGCTATTACTGTGTGTAGGAATTTCAAATGTGTACTGTGTATATTTTTTTTATATATTTATTATTTTTTGGTTTATGTGTAATAAACTGTGTATTTTGAGCAGTACTTCTTTTATGGTGGATTTAGGGACTAATTCAGACCCCGGCGCTGATGAGTGTAAAGCAATATGAAGCGATTTTTGCTCCTCTGCGCATGCCCGTATGCTAATACGCACATGTGCAAAGTCCTAAACTGCGTTCTCTGCAGAACGTAGTTTAAGACCTGGAGGAGGGCGGGGATGGGGCGTCGATGCCGTGTTTTGTGGGTGTCAACACTCCATTTAAGAGTCGCGGTCCAGACAATGCTGGGGCTGGTCGTGGCGGCTGCAAGATGTCACACGCAGCCACTGCGACCCAAAATATGGTGGGTAGCCACCTGCCTTCGCAGCTAGGCTGCATATGCAGAGGCCTACTCTGCGGGTGAGGGGGGGGGGGCAGGACCCCATATGTCAGAGAAAATGATTGTAGAAATGCATTTTTTCACACATCTACGACCAGGTCTGAATTACCCCCTTAGTCCCTCATATATTTTGGTACGTAGAAATAGGAGGTTTTGCAATTACGTCCAATTAAGGAGCAGCAGCCCAACTAAATAATATGTTTCTGACAATAATACTGAATAGACCAGCGCCCAGGTTAGTTTTGTTTTTCTGGTGCTCCAGTTTTTATATATTCCCTCGCTGTACAACACCCTGGCAGAGAGGTAAGGACAGTACCCAGAACACACACAAAGTGATATGATTGTGGTAGTAAGTAAAAGAAATGTGGTATTTATTCTGTAGCTAGTACTGTATGTCTGTAAAACCAGTGCAGATCAATTATTAAAGATACTATAAACAAATGTAATAAACCATGAAATAATATAAATTAACACTCTTCAAATGACTTTAGTTCAATAGGGATCAACACTCATAAAAGACATCATTTGACAGATGCATCCTGAAGTATTAAAATAAGTGTAATATCTATCAGTCTCCAATACACTATAAGACTAATAGCATATGTTATGTTGTTATCACTTACCGTATTAACAGTAAGCCTCACAGCACACACAAACTGTGACAGGAAAGTCTTTAGGAAACACTAAAGTCCAATATCTAATAACAGTGACATGGCCCTTGCAAGGCAATTTGGTTAATTATCAGTTCTTTATAAAGACGTTGTAGCCAGTCAATGTACAATGAGATATTTGTACATTGGCTAGCATAGAAATACAGTCCTCATTCATTACAAAATAATATTTCTAAGTAGATTGTTTACTTGTCCTATGAGTCTTACTAGGGTTGTCCTATTAGTCTATTCTTCTTGTCACTCATTACAAATGTTAAAAGGTGCTCCAACCAATCAGCTCCTGTCATTTTTCAAACACATGATAGTTAGGAGCTGATTGGCTGGAGAACAATGTAACATCTGCAATGAGTGATAACAAAAATATCACTCGTTAATAAATCTGCCCCTTGGTGTGTGATTAGCAGACAGTGTATTTAATAAGTAGTATGTTCTTACCCAAATTATCTGTTCCTCAGGGCCAGACTGTTTATACGAATGCAAGTACAGTAGTGAGGATGGGTGGAAGCTCCCAGTCTTCAAGCTGACCTCTCACAGGGCCCATCTCAGCTTGTGCATGCGCAGAAAAGCCATATATCTGGGGTATTACAAATGTACCCGCATATATTTACACAAAAATAACTTTACATGGGTTGGGTTCGGGTGACTGGTGGTTGGGAGACCGCCTATCACCATACCTACACCGGGATCCCGGCTGTTAGATGGCTGGTGGGGGGAAAAACAATGAATCTCCTTGCAGGCTCGCTGTGAGTGCCACGCAGCGGGCTCGGTGGCTCACTGCGCTCACCACTCTATGGGTGTCGTGGACACCCACGAGTGGAAATAGTCCCAGTTGGTAGCCAATTGTCGCTATGCAGCGGTCGGGATCCCGGGGTCGGAATTGTGACCGGTGGTCTTCCGACCGCCAGTCACATAACCGCATCCCATTTACACAACATGCTAAAGAAGTTTGCTCACAGTGAACATATGTATTATGCTTAACAAAGATGATCTCTATCAAGCAGCAAAAAAGTTGGCGATTAGTTTACAGAGAAGATGGCAGTATAGTGGCAAGAGTAAAAGCGTAGCCCAATCTGGTGCCTGGTACATATGCAGCTAAGGCAATTCTGAAGGTTTGTATCACATACTTGAGTAATATCGAGTGTCTAGTATATAGGGCTGAGCCCTGTCTGTTAGCAAGTATATATATAGTTACATAGTCAGTGAGGTTGAAAAGAGGCAAACTGCTCAACGGGTTCAACCTGTATTTTGTTAATCTATACATATTATTATGTGCCTGCTGAAGTAATGGCTTAGTTCCAAATGAAAACAATGATTCTTACCACTCACAGATAATGTAATGTCCATATGTTAAATGCTATAGCCCTGGATACATTTACCAGTTAGGAATTTGTCCAATCTGCTTTTAAATACATTTACAGAGTCTGCCATTATTACCCTCTCTGGCAGGGAGTTCCAAATCTTTATTGCCCTTACCGTGAAGAACCCTTTCCTATGTTGTGTATAGAAATTCCTCTCCTCTAACCTAAGCGAGTGCCCACGCATCATATATAGAGTTCTTTTAATAAACAAATCCCCTGCTAACTCCTTGTAATTGCCCTTTACATATTTGAAGAAATTAATAATGTCTCCTCTAAGATGCCTCTTTTCTAGTGTATACATATTTAACCTAGCAAGCCTTTCCTCATACTCCAGAGACTCTAACCCTTTTATCAGTTTAGTAGCTCTTCTTTGCACTCTTTCTCGTTCCCCGATATTGTTTTTATAATACGGTGCCCAGAACTTAACACAATATTCCAGGTGCGGACGTACCAATGATTTGTACATCCTCGTCCCTTGTCTCTATGCCCCGTTTAATGCACGTAAGCACTTTACATGCCTTCTTTTCTCCACTTTGACTTTGTGTACTGTTATTAAGCATATTATTTATAAGCACCCCCAAATCTTTTTCCACCACGGTTATCCCTAAATTTTCCCCATTTAGAGTGTAGGATGCAAGTGTGTTTTTTTTCTTCTAAATGTATAACTTTGCATTTGTCTATATTAAACCTCATTCCCCATTTAGACGCCCAGGTTTCCAGTTTAACTAAGCCATTCTGTAGAGACTCCACATCGCCTTCTGAATTAATTACCTTACACAGTTTAGTATCATCTGCAAAGACTGATACTGTGCTTTCCAGGCCTATTCCTAGATCATTGATAAATATAGTGAAGAGCAGTGGGCCAAGAACTGACCCTTGTGGTATTCCTCTGACTACTGGTGCCCAACTGGAGAACATCCTATTGACCACTATTCGTTGCACTCTGTTATCCAGCCACTCTCCATAGCGATTTTTTTTATTTTTTTCGTTTATAATTTTAGCTGCCCTTTTCACTTTTTTACATTTTTTATTGCATTCCTTGTAATACCGGAATGATTCCTCCCCTCCATTAGATTTAAATGTTTTGAAAGCACACCTCTTATTAGCCATTGCTTCCTTGACCTCCTTATTAAGCTACATTGGTTTTTGTTTAGTACTCCTGCGTTTACTGCTGATGGGAATGAATTTGTGAATATTGTCTTCAAGCAACCCTTTAAAAGCCTCCCACATTTCCGATGTGTCCTTGCCTTGAAACAAAGCTTTCCAGTCAATGTCGTTTAGTGCCTGTCTCAGCATATTGAAGTTAGCTTTTCTAAAGTTAAATGTTTTGGTCGCTCCCTTATAGCTATGTTTCTTAAAACTGATGTTGAATGTGATCGTGTAGTGATCACTGTTTCCCAGGGTCTCCCCAACTTTAGTGTTTGATATAATGTCCACATTATTGGTAATAACTAGGTCCAGAATAGTTTTAACTCTAGTTGGGTCCTCAACTAATTGAGTCAAGAATTGATCCCTCAATATATTTAAAAACCTGCTGCTCCTAGTTTTTACACATGAATCGTCACTCCAATTAATATCAGGATAGTTAAAGTCCCCTAACACTAGGATGTCCCCCATTCCTGATACTTTTTCAGTTTGGTGTAAGAGTTGTTCCTCATTGTGTATGCTAATATCCAGTTGCTTGTAGCACGTGCCATTGATTCGTTTCTTTGCCTCAGTGCCCCCACTTGTGATCTCAACCCATAGCGACTCCACGTTATCTCCTGCCCCCTCGAAAATACCCTCTATTAAGTTTGGTTTTAGAGATGGTTTAACAAAGAGACATTGCCCTCCTCCCCTTTTGGTAGCCCTGTCCCTCCTAAAAAGAGAATATCCCTCCAAATTCGCAACCCAGTCGTGAGAGTCGTCCCACCAAGTTTCCGTAATACCTATAATATCATACATAGACTTTGATGCAAGCCATTCCAATTCCCCCATTTTACCCGATCGCAAGCATACATCTTAGTTTAGCATCTCCCTTGCCCTTTTGATTTAATGGTACCTTATCTATATTTACAAGTTCATTTCTAGAATTTCTTTTACCAACTGTTAATCTCCTCCCTCCCTTTCCACCCCCTTCATACTTAATACAGCCTTCCTTACTGCTTTCTAAACCCCTCCTCCTGATGTTAGTATCTTCCCTTATGCTATGGACATCACTTTCTATATACCGTATTGTTGTACAATAACCCGTGTCAGTAATTCCTGTGTCAATACCCATACAGATACCCTTGGCCTTGCCGGCTAATCTTTCACTCCCCCCTCCTCCTCCCCCAATTTGCTCACTACCCCCATCTTTCCTGTTCTTACTGTCTGACCCGTAGCTTCTAACTAAACCTTCCCCCCAGGTACCTAGTTTAAAAGCTCCTCCAGCCTTCTAATCATCCTACCACCCAGCACCGCAGCCCCCTCCTCATTCAGGTGCAATCCATCGCGACAAAAAAGATGGCGCCTGACTGAGAAGTCTGCCCAGTGTTCCAAGAACACAAACCCCTCTTTCCTGCACTAATCCCTAAATCACACATTTACCTGCCTAATCTCCCTCTGCCTCCCTGGGCTAGAGCGTGGTACTGGTAATATTTCAGAGAATACTACCCTAGATGTCCTTGCCTTAATTTTCTTGCCTAATTCCCTATAGTCTTTCTTAAGAACATCCCATATAGTTGAGTCCTATGTTGTGATTAGTATACATAGATGAAATCAGTCAAGATGCTAATACAAAAAGACAAAAAGTTGAGTCCAGGTTAGTAGCTGCTATATAAAGTACAGCAGTGTGGGACTAGGGCATTTAGGGCCCACCAGGGAAAAGAAATGGCAGGGGCCAGCTACAGGGGTGTGACCAGCTATTGGCTAGATGTGGTCATCAATTTGAGGGGCATGGCCACCCCACACAGGACACAGCAGAGTACTATGTAGCCTCAGATTCCTGTACCCAAGTTAGAATAACACATTTTTTCTGTCCCGTTTAGTCACAAAAATAATAATAATCTGTGGCCAATTTTGAAGAATAATAATTTGTGTCCTCAGTCTAATAATATAGTCTGTACTTTCTTTTATTCTACAAATAATAACTGTAATATGTGCCTCTTTATTAGAATAGTAATCATATAAGGACACAAAATGTGTCCCCATCACTATGTTACAGTGTATAGTAAATATAATATCTCCTTTAGTACAGATGGGTCCACGGTTATCTTGGCTAGTTTGCTGCGCCTAGGCACAACATGGTTTATTAACATAAACCCTTCATCTATTGTTCTCAGCTACAATACAATACAGAGAACAATACAGCAGGGGATTAAGTCCGAATGCCCAGTCTCAGTTAATCCTGTTAAAGGTCAAGATAAACATGGACCCATCTGTACATCAAATATATTATCTCTGCCACTTTTATTTATTTAATATTGGCAACTTCATTATAATAATAATAATAATAATTCCTTTTTCCTGCTCTGTCCTTCTCCTCCCAACTCTGCTGCACCATCTGCTCTGAAGCTCAGGTATTACACTTTCTGATTCTCTGTCACTTGCTTTCTAATGCGACTGCTATTCTCAGAGAGTTGTCTCAGCTCTTCTCTGCCCTGCTTCTCACATGCTGCCTCCGATCACACTACACGTTCACATTACTATTACATTCTGCACTTCAGAATATGTTAACTCTACTTTATGACTTCCCAACTGTCTGGCCCAGGCACCTGCTGCTCACATCCATTCCCACTAGTGCCCAGGCACATTCTATCTGAGCTTTTGCTCAGCTTTCTGCCTTTCATACTGGTTTCTGCCTTCTGGGAAATGTAGTCTTGTGCAATTCAGGCTTCCTGCAATGTGGCCCCCACAGCTCTCTGCAACCAAGTAAGTGGTAACCGGCATTAGATGGATATCATACATGGCTGGCTGACTGGGTAGAAAGTATGGTGGCCAATCCCGTGATCGGGATAGGCAGGATCTCAGGATTTTGTCTGGGATTGAATCCCGGGACTGTAACTTCCAATCTTGGGATTTCGGGAGTGGCCACCACCTGTTTTTTTAATGCTGGGCAGCATTGAGCATCTTCAGCAGGCTCAGACAATCCCTGGCTCCCCCTGGCCCCAACTGTGGGCACTGCGCAGCATGACATGATGTCAGAGGTCAAGCTGTGCAGCCTGTCGCCAGCCATGCTCACCACTTGGACCACGCACATCTTACCTTGCAAGTGGATATGCCCACCTACCTTGCAGTTTTATTCTGGCCTTGCAGCTTCTTCTCGGTAGCTTTTCCAGAGCAGTATAGGTACGTGTAGTCCATACACATTTTAAGCTTGAATTGTTACATAAAGTAAATGTGTACATCTATATATGTAATAGAAACAGGGGCGTTCCTGCCGGAGACAACAGAGACAATTGCCGCCTGGCCCCAGCTTTGAAGGAGTCACCTCACCTCCATTGTCCCAGTCAGCTTTCAGCCCAGGTCACCTCCTGCGCGCTTGCTAGGCAGAAAATTCATCGTTTATTTAATGCCTGTAATGGCTGCAGGTCTTATTAGCTATAGACGACGCTCATCTGAACATTTCTTTCCTGCTCCCATTCCAAGTTGTGTTCTGTCCAGCTCAGTCAGCACAGCTCCTCCTCCTGAATCTCTCAACCAGGTACTCGGGTAGGCAGAAGCTCCACCCAGAGGCATGGACAAGGAGCAACCGGAGTAAGCTGAAGAGACCAAAAAAATAATACAGAAGGACGTGGCAGAGGGAGTTGGAACTGGGGACAGCAAAAACATGCGATCCATGCTATTCTCCAGGTTTGGATGGCTGTATAAGCTGCATGTGGCCCGGAAGGTGATGCCAGAGCTCCAGAAGGGAAAGCTGAAGATCAAGGGGAAAGTCTGGAGTGGTAGCTTTTATACCTTCCATTTTACCCAGTGCATAGCAGGTGCTCCTGTGCCAGTCACTCCAGGGCCGGATCTAGACCTTGTGGTGCCCAGGGCGAAAAAATAGGGACGTGGCTTCATAGAGAAGGGGCGTGGTCAGTTATGCCCCATGTAGCTGTGCCCACAGTAGTATTGCCCCCTGTAGAGTTGTGCCCAAGTAGTATTGCCCCCAGTACTGTGTCCCCTGTAGAGTTGTGCCCCCTAGTTGCACCGCTTACAAAAAAGAAAAAAAAAAGAAAAAAAAATTAACACTCACAATCCCCGCTCCTGCTTCCCGACCGCTGCTGCCCTCCGTCTCCGGCCACCGGCGCCACTCCTCGGATCTATGGGAGAGATGTCATGATGTCTCTCCTATAGCACCGTATAGGCACTAGAGGTCAATTATGACCTCTAACGTGTATGTGCCACTCCCACGATGCAGCGCGGTGTGCAATGACTTAATCGCGCACCGCACAGCACTGCATCTACACAGCACCGGGCGACACCAGTAGCGGATCTTGCCATGGCAGCGGCACCCTCCGGAAGGCGGCGCCCCGGGCAAAAATCCTGCTTGTCCGTAGCAAGATCCGCTACTGAGTCACTCCTCCTGCCATGGCTCACTCAGTGGGAGGGGGTACTGAATCTCAGCCAGCCATGGAGGGGTTAGTTTATGTAAAGCTGTGCAACTATGATGGGGTCACTGTATTGAAAGCTGGTACCTATGTATAAGGGGTCACTTTATGAATGTTGGACAACCATGGTGGGGGTCACTGTATTAAAAGCTGGGCAACTATTGTCAATGTATGCAATGCTGGGCACATATGGAAGGGTCACTCTAGAATTCTGTGCAACTATGGAAGAGTCAATTTATGGAATGCTGGGCACCTATGAAAAAGTCACTGTATGGTATGCTGGGCAATTATGGAATGATCATTGCGTGGAATGCTGGACACCTGTGAAACGGATAATGTATGAAATGCTGTGCAACTACAGTATGATCAGAATATGAAATCCTGGGCAACCATGGAAGAATTTGGAATAGTGCAACTAGCTATAAAAGGTTTAACCAAGCTAATATATGGGTTATATGCTGGGGCAGTACGGATGGTGTAATGGTTAGCATTACTGCTTCACAGCACTGAGGTCATGGGTTCGATTCACACCATGGCCCTAACTGTGTGGAGTTTGTATATTCTCTCTGTACTTGCGTAGGTTTCCTCCAGGTACACCGGTTTCCTCACACAATCCAAAAATATACTGGTAGGTTAATTGGATCCCAATAAAATTAACCCTAGAGTGAATGTGTGTGCATGTACATGTTGTCGGGAATATAGATTGTAAGCTCCACTGGGGCAGGAACTGATGTCAATGGCCAATTCTCTGTGACTGTGAAGGTGTTGGATATGTGAGGGACAATCAATGTGGAGCCGCTGAGCCCAGTGTGTGTTCCCGCTGCCTGCTGTAACTTCCCCCGCCTCCGTGACTCACCTTACTGCTGCCTCCATCAAGTACTGTGCTGTACTCTCCCTTCTACACATGTGTTCCAGAGCTCTGGAGCTCTTGAAAGCAGAGCTCCAGAACTCTTCATGTAACAAAGCTGCAAGGGAGAAAGGCCAATGTCAGTCCCTTGATCTGTGCACCCAGTGAATGTAGGGGAGGAAGCAGGAGCCGAAGTGAGCATAGAAACGCCAGCAGCAGCACACCAGGGCTTCAGATCTTGGGATCCGTGTATCAGAGTGCAGACCCTTCCTGCAGACTGGGTAGCCACGTGGCTGGTACTTCTCCCTGGTCCAGTGCTGGAAGGAGGCGTCATTTCAGTCTGTGCCTCTCCAGTCATTATAGCAGATGAGGCCATACAGAGTGTCCATGCACCCCCTTCCCCCTCATACCACGTTGATCATGTAACACCATCCTCATTAATGGGGCACCGGGAGAGCCAAAGATTCCCTCACCCCCAGCTACTTCAGGAGACGAGAAGATGTGGGAGGGTAGGGGAGGAGAGCACAAGGGGGAGAGACTGCTCAGCACTGCTCTCTGTAAAGTATATTAACAGCGGTGCATCCAGCAGAGAAGGTGCCAGGCCATGCTAGACATTACAGCGGGCAGATGCGCACACATACACTGGGCGGGTGATCGCAGGTGGATGCGGATGGTATGTCCACAGGGCAAATGCACTGTCTGCTAAACCCCATCCTCCCACACCTAGTTACAGCCCTAGTGCAGACTCATGATATATAAAAGAGCATCATACAGAAGATGTTTTCCCTTCAGACTCCTCCTTCCTCCGGGTTCAGTATGATTAGCCAATGGACGGGATGCCTGCTGTCAGTTTACTGACAGTGGCGTCCCTTCCATCATAATCCCGACAGCCCCCCATTTAGCCCCCTTCTGGGTACCTAACCCTCCCTGGTGGTGCCTATCCCTAACCCTTCCCAGCTTGGTGCCTAACCCTAACCCTCCCTTCCCCACTGCCTAAACTTAACACTCCCCGCTTAATGCCTAACCCTAACCTTCCTTTCTAAGTGCCTAACCCTAACCCCCTCTACCCTGTCCCTAACCTTCCCAACCCTGCTCCCTAATCCTTACCCCTCTTCTCCTGCCTAAACCTAACCTCCCCCCTCCCGCTGCAGGATGCCAGCGCATCCCACTGTGAGGACGATTGGGATGCCGGCTGTCGGTAATGTGACACCGGCATCCCGAGCGCATCGGTATGTGGACGCCGGCACTGTGTCCTCCTTTGGGATCCCGGCATCGGTATATTGACCCATCCGTCGAGAAGCTAACTGATGCTTCTTCCTCCCATGAAACTCATGTAGTACTGTGATGCTGGTGCTCTTACTAAGCTTACAGTTCCATCCTATGTGATCAGCAGCTGCAGCCTGGTTTGCTTCCCCTGTCTCCTCTACACTGACAATTGAGGGTTATGCTGAACGGAGCCAGGCGTCAATACTGTAACTGAATTAAACAGCTGGAACGGGTGTAGTACGGCTGACCGGCGGTCTCCTGACCGCGGTCAGCTTACCGACGCCGGGATCCCGGCAGCATACCGACGCCGGGATCCCGGCGGGGAGGGGCGAGTGCAGCAAGCCCCTTGCGGGCTCAGTGGCGACCTGCGGTCGCCACGGGTTCTATTCCCACTCTATGGGTGTCGTGGACACCCACGAGTGGAAATAGTCCCTGTTGGTCGGCATGCCGACCATCGGGACAGTGACCCGTTGGGCTGGTGGAGGAGGTCATGTGACTGTCGGTCAGCTGACCGGCGGTCACATGAATACCACCCGCTGGAACAATAGGAATCCAGATAAACACAGACAGCCAAGTTACTGAGGCAGGCCGTTCCATCCCTCATCCTGAGCCCATGAAAAGTGTAGGGTTGCAAAATTTAAAAGTCTAGGACACATTATTTCTTACATGTATGGGTTCATGTAATAGGGTGCAGAATGTACTGCGCTGGCAAGAATCCAGCGATTTCTGCTGTATTTTTAATATGGAAATAATTTTAAATTATTGTCATTTTAAAAAATATGGTAGAATTCTTACTGGCACAATCATCCTGTACCCTATTATATAAATTCCTTAATATGTTAAATAATTTGCCCTGAAGGCAGAATAAAGGCTGAACATGAAATTTTGTGATGTTTGACCATTTAAAGCACATTTAAAGAACACAAAAAAAAATATCTACTGAACAATAAAGAAATATATTTAAAAACACATAATGATGTAGATGATGATGTTCCCTTGCTTTCATTCTGAGTTTGAGAGTAGCAGTATTTGCATGAACCTTGGATTTATTGCAGCAAGTTTTTGTTCTTAAGAATCTTGTGGTAAAACTGCACACAGGTTTACAAATCAGTTTTAATGTATCAATTTCCTGTCTGTTTTTTTTCATATGGCCATTGTTAGCTCATTAGTGAAAATACACATTCACTGAGTTACTGTACCGTGTTTCCCCGATAATAAGACACCGTCTTATTTTATTTTTTTGGTCCAAAAAACACCATAGGGCTTATTTTCGGGGTAGGTCTTATTTTAATTAACATTGACAGCTTTTATCCCCATCATGCCCCTAAGTCCTGCTTTTATCCCCATCATGCCCCTCAGTTCTGCTTTTATCCCCATCATGCCCCCCAGTCCTGCTTTTATCCCCATCATGCCCCTCAGTCCTGCTTTTATCCCCATCATGCCCCTCGGTCCTGCTTTTATCCCCATCATGCCCCTCAGTCCTGCTTTTATCCCCATCATGCCCCTCAGTCCTGCTTTTATCCCCATCATGCCCCTCAGTCTTGCTTTACAATACTTTACTTACCGGGGTTTTTTTTTTTTTTTTTGTCTTCACTTTCCTCTTTTTCTGTACTCCCCTCCGCGGCGTTGCTGTAAATGGCGCTGGCACGTACGCGTTCACTGTGAGAGAGTGAGACGCTGCAGCTGTGATTGGATGCCACTGTTAAATCTTTAACAGCGGCATCCATCTCATGCGGGGGGGTGGAGCTGGGGGCATTGTAGTGTAGCGCAGGGACCGGACAAAATGGGGATTTAGCTAGGTCTTATTTTCGGGGTAGGGCTTATTTTGGACCGTTCTGCAGAAGTAAGGGCAGGTCTTATTATCGGGGTAGGTGTTATTATCGGGGAAACGCGGTAGTTGCTGAAAGTGAGAATGGATATTCCACCACAGATGTAAACACTGAAAGAATTATTCTTTCCTCATTTACTGTATCTTCTAAGGATAGCTTGGCTTCTGAATTAGATGTCCACTTCTCCCAACAATTGTATACTGTTCAAAATATTGTTTTTCATCAATAGTAATGGAATACATTTTCTGAACAACTGCTAAAGATGATTTAGCAGAAGACCAACTTATATTTTCCTTTGTGGTTAGGCCAAGCCATGAACAATTTCAATATAGTTCATGCAGGCATCATAAAACTTGTCACATTGGCCATGAAAACATTGTTCAGTTAAATCCCCATCATCGTGAAGTGCTTGTAGCAGTGAGTGGGTTTCTGTGGGCAGAAAATGTTCTTCCATTCTGTCATGAATTTGAGAATGTCTAATAGTTTTATAGCTGTCATTTTCTCATTCTCTATTTGTTTAATGCAATTGTAGAACATTTTGAGCTGGCACTGTAGGAATAGAAGTCACAAAAGGTAAGTGTTGAATGAAAATAAATATTTCAGAATTATGGGACAAGTTATTTGGGAAAGGAAATAAGATTTCGGAATAGTAAACATAGATACTATTAGATACTATCCTGTCAAATGCTGAAAAAAAAACCGACAACCACCTTATTTTTGAATGCTGTAAAATATGTTTTTACTGTACATTAGCAAAATCACACAATTCTTGGAGATTTGCCATGTGCCCCTGTCCCTGTCATTTAGGAGAATTTTTTTCATTATTATTATTATTATTATTATTATTATTATTATTTAAACATGTAGAGCAGCAGCTGACAGACTGAAGATGCTGTCTAACTGAGTGCAGTCCAGCCGGAGGGGGAGGAGGGGCCATGATCAGAGGTGTAGCTAGGCGCCATGGTGCCCGGAACAAGGGTATGTTTTGGCGCCCCCCTCCCCTGTACTGAATTGGGGGCCTAGCCAACATGTGGTGGCATGTTACATTTGAAAAGAAACAATATTTAAAAATCTTAAATTGGTGACAGGGCCGATTCTAGACCTTGTGTTGCTCAGAGCGAATGTTTCCTTTGGGTGCACCTCATGGTTAAAATAGGGTCAGTGAGTGCCAAAGACTTGCAACAACAATATAGGGGCATGGCTTCATTGGGAAGGTATGTGGCCATAGAATAGTACTAATTCACAGGCTGAGGGGCAGAGAGAGGTGCTGTAGCATCATGAGGGGCAGAGAGAGGTGCTGCAGCAGCCTGAGAGACAGAGTGAGGTGCTGCAGCTTCTAATACAGAGAGAGGTGCTGCTACAGCAGCAGCTGGGACATAGAGAGGTGCTGCAGAGCTAGGGCAGAAAATAAGAATTTACTCACCGGTAATTCTATTTCTCGTAGTCCGTAGTGGATGCTGGGGACTCCGTCAGGACCATGGGGAATAGCGGCTCCGCAGGAGACAGGGCACAAAATTTAAAAGTTTGACCACTAGGTGGTGTGTACTGGCTCCTCCCCCTATGACCCTCCTCCAAGCCTCAGTTAGGATACTGTGCCCGGACGAGCGTACACAATAAGGAAGGATTTTGAATCCCGGGTAAGACTCATACCAGCCACACCAATCACACCGTACAACTTGTGATCTGAATCCAGTTAACAGTATGATAACGTAGGAGCCTCTGAAAAGATGGCTCACAACAATAAACAACCCGATTTTTTTGTAACAATAACTATGTACAAGTATTGCAGACAATCCGCACTTGGGATGGGCGCCCAGCATCCACTACGGACTACGAGAAATAGAATTACCGGTGAGTAAATTCTTATTTTCTCTGACGTCCTAGTGGATGCTGGGGACTCCGTCAGGACCATGGGGATTATACCAAAGCTCCCAAACGGGCGGGAGAGTGCGGATGACTCTGCAGCACCGAATGAGAGAACTCCAGGTCCTCCTTAGCCAGGGTATCAAATTTGTAGAATTTTACAAACGTGTTCTCCCCTGACCACGTAGCTGCTCGGCAGAGTTGTAATGCCGAGACCCCTCGGGCAGCCGCCCAAGATGAGCCCACCTTTCTTGTGGAGTGGGCATTGACAGATTTAGGTTGTGGCAGGCCTGCCACAGAATGTGCCAGTTGAATTGTGCTACAAATCCAACGAGCAATCGTCTGCTTAGAAGCAGGAGCACCCAGCTTGTTGGGTGCATACAGTATAAACAGCGAGTCAGATTTTCTGACTCCAGCCGTCCTTGAAATATATATTTTCAATGCTCTGACAACGTCCAGCAACTTGGAATCCTCCAAATCGCTAGTAGCCGCAGGCACCACAATAGGCTGGTTCAGGTGAAACGCTGATACCACCTTAGGCAGAAAATGAGGACGCGTCCTCAATTCTGCCCTGTCCGAATGGAAAATCAGATATGGGCTTTTATACGATAAAGCCGCCAATTCCGACACTCTCCTGGCTGAAGCCAGGGCCAGTAGCATGGTTACTTTCCATGTAAGATATTTCAAATCTACCGATTTGAGTGGCTCAAACCAATGGGATTTGAGAAAATCCAAAACTACATTGAGATCCCACGGTGCCACTGGGGGCACAACCGGGGGCTGTATATGTAGTACTCCTTTTACAAAAGTCTGGACTTCAGGAACTGAAGCAAATTCTTTCTGGAAGAAAATCGACAGGGCCGAAATTTGAACCTTAATGGACCCTAATTTGAGGCCCATAGATAATCCTGTTTGCAGGAAATGTAGGAATCGACCCAGTTGAAATTCCTCAGTCGGGGCCTTCCTGGCCTCACACCATGCAACATATTTTCTCCAAATGCGGTGATAATGTTGTGCAGTCACCTCCTTCCTGGCTTTGACCAGGGTAGGGATGACCTCTTCCGGAATGCCTTTTTCCCTTAGGATCCGGCTTGTTGAGGCGGGACGCCATCATGTCCACCATTGGTCTTTCCCAATGGACTACAATCATGTGGAAGACTTCTGGATGAAGTCCCCACTCTCCCGGGTGAAGATCGTGTCTGCTGAGGAAGTCTGCTTCCCAGTTGTCCACTCCCGGGATGAACACTGCTGACAGTGCTATCACATGATTTTCCGCCCAGCGAAGAATCCTTGCAGCTTCTGCCATTGCCCTCCTGCTTCTTGTGCCGCCCTGTCTGTTTACATGGGCGACTGCCGTGATGTTGTCCGACTGGATCAACACCGGCTGACCCTGAAGCAGAGGTTTTGCTAGGCTTAGAGCATTGTAGATTGCTCTTAGTTCCAGTATATTTATGTGAAGAGACGTTTCCAGGCTTGACCACACGCCCTGGAAGTTTCTTCCTTGTGTGACCGCTCCCCAGCCTCTCAGGCTGGCATCCATGGTCACTAGGACCCAGTTCTGTATGCCGAATCTGCGGCCCTCTAACAGATGAGCACTCTGCAACCACCATAGCAAAGAGACCCTTGTCCTTGTCGACAATTTTATCCGCTGATGCATCTGCAGATGCGATCCGGACCATTTGTCTAGCAGATCCCACTGAAAAATTCGTGCATGGAATCTGCCGAATGGAATCGCTTCGTAAGAAGCCACCATTTTTCCCAGGACTCTTGTGCATTGATGCACAGACACTGTCCCTGGTTTTAGGAGGTTCCTGACGAGTTCGGATAACTCCCTGGCTTTCTCCTCCGGAAGAAATACCTTTTTCTGAACAGTGTCCAGAATCATCCCTAGGAACAGCAGACGTGTCGTCGGGATCAGTTGGGATTTTGGAAAATTCAGAATCCACCCGTGCTGTTGGAGCACTACTTGAGTTAGTGCTACTCCGACCTCCAGCTGTTCTCTGGATCTTGCCCTTATCAGGAGATCGTCCAAGTAAGGGATAATTAATACGCCTTCTCTTCGAAGAAGGATCATCATTTCGGCCATTACCTTGGTAAAGACCCTGGGTGCCGCGGACAATCCAAACGGCAGCGTCTGAAACTGATAATGACAGTTTTGTACCACGAACCTGAGGTACCCTTGGTGTGAAGGGCAAATTGGGACATGAAGGTAAGCATCCTTGATGTCCAAGGACACCATAAAATCCCCTTCTTCCAGATTCGCTATCACTGCTCTGAGTGACTCCATCTTGAACTTGAATTTTTGTATGTACAGGTTCAGAGATTTCAGATTTAGAATAGGTCTTACCGAGCCGTCCGGCTTCGGTACCACAAATAGCGTGGAGTAATACCCCTTTCCCTGTTGTAGAAGGGGTACCTTGATTATCACCTGCTGAGAATACAGCTTGTGAATGGCTTCCAATACCGTCGCCCTGTCTGAGGGAGACATTGGCAAAGCAGATTTTAGGAACCGGCGAGGGGGAGACTTCTCGAATTCCAACCTGTAACCCTGAGATACTACCTGCAGAATCCAGGGGTCCACCTGCGAGTGAGCCCACTGTGCGCTGAAATTCTTGAGGCGACCCCCCACCGCCCCTGAGTCCACTTGTAAGGTCCCAGCGTCATGCTGAGGCCTTTGCAGAAGCCGGGGAGGACTTCTGCTCCTGGGAAGGGGCTGCTTGCTGCAGTCTCTTACCCTTTCCTTTGCCTCGGGGCAAATATGAATGTCCTTTTGCTCGCTTGTTCTTATAGGAACGAAAGGACTGCGGCTGAAAAGACTGCGTCTTTTTCTGCTGGGAGGGGACTTGAGGTAAAAAGGTGGACTTCCCGGCTGTTGCCATGGCTACCAAATCCGATAGACCGACCCCAAATAATTCCTCCCCTTTATACGGCAATACTTCCATATGCCGTTTGGAATCCACATCGCCTGACCACTGTCGTGTACATAGACTTCTTCTGGCAGATATGGACATCGCACTTACTCTTGATGCCAGAGTGCAGATATCCCTCTGTGCATCTCGCATATAAAGGAATGCATCCTTTAATTGCTCTATAGTCAATAAAATACTGTCCCTATCCAGGGTATCAATATTTTCAGTCAGGGAATCCGACCAAGCCACCCCAGCACTGCACATCCAGGCTGAGGCGATTGCTGGTCGCAGTATAACACCAGTATGTGTGTATATACTTTTTAGAGTATTTTCCAGCCTCCTATCAGCTGGATCCTTGAGGGCGGCCGTATCAGGAGATGGTAACGCCACTTGTTTGGATAAACGTGTGAGCGCCTTGTCCACCCTAGGGGGTGTTTCCCAGCGCGCCCTAACCTCTGGCGGGAAAGGGTATAACGCCAATAACTTCTTTGAAATTAGCAGTTTTTTTATCAGGGGTAACCCACGCTTCATCACACACGTCATTCAATTCCTCTGATTCAGGAAAAACTACAGGTAGTTTTTTCAGACCCCACATAATACCCCTTTTTGTGGTACTTGCAGTATCAGAGATATGCAAAGCCTCCTTCATTGCCGTGATCATATAACGTGTGGCCCTACTGGAAAATACGTTCGTTTCTTCACCGTCGACACTAGATTCGGTGTCCGTGTCTGGGTCTGTGTCGACCGACTGAGGCAAAGGGCGTTTTACAGCCCCTGACGGTGTTTGAGACGCCTGTACAGGTACTAACTGGTTTGCCGGTCGTCTCATGTCGTCAACCGACTTTTGCAGCGTGCTGACATTATCACGTAATTCCATAAACAAAGCCATCCATTCCGGTGTCGACTCCCTAGGGGGTGACATCACCATTACCGGCAATTGCTCCGCCTCCACACCAACATCGTCCTCATACATGTCGACACACACGTACCGACACACAGCAGACACACAGGGAATGCTCTGATAGAAGACAGGACCCCACTAGCCCTTTGGGGAGACAGAGGGAGAGTTTGCCAGCACACACCAAAGCGCTATAATTATATAGGAACAACCTTATATAAGTGTTGTTTCCTTATAGCTGCTTAAATATATATAATATCGCCAAAAAATGCCCCCCCTCTCTGTTTTTTACCCTGTTTCTGTAGTGCAGTGCAGGGGAGAGCCTGGGAGCTAGCAGCGGAGCTGTGTAGGAAAATGGCGCTGTGTGCTGAGGAGATAGGCCCCGCCCCCTATTCCGGCGGGCTCTTCTCCCGGTTTTTCTGAGACCTGGCAGGGGTGAAATACATCCATATAGCCTCATGGACTATATGTGATGTATTCTTTTTAGCCAGAAAGGTATTAACATTGCTGCCCAGGGCGCCCCCCCCAGCGCCCTGCACCCTCAGTGACCGCCGGTGTGAAGTGTGCCTGAGCGCAATGGCGCACAGCTGCAGTGCTGTGCGCTACCTCATGAAGACTGAAAAGCCTTCAGCCGCCGGTTTCTGGACCTCTTCTTACTTCGGCATCTGCAAGGGGGTCGGCGGCGCGGCTCCGGTGACCCATCCAGGCTGTACCTGTGATCGTCCCTCTGGAGCTAGTGTCCAGTAGCCTAAGAAGCAAATCCATCCTGCACGCAGGTGAGTTCACTTCTTCTCCCCTAGGTCCCTCGTTGCAGTGAGCCTGTTGCCAGCAGGACTCACTGAAAATAATAAAACTATCAAAACTTTTACTCTAAGCAGCTCTTTATGAGAGCCACCTAGATTGCACCCTGCTCGGACGGGCACAAAAACCTAACTGAGGCTTGGAGGAGGGTCATAGGGGGAGGAGCCAGTACACACCACCTAGTGGTCAAACTTTTAAATTTTGTGCCCTGTCTCCTGCGGAGCCGCTATTCCCCATGGTCCTGACGGAGTTCCCAGCATCCACTAGGACGTCAGAGAAAGAGGTTTTGTAAAAGCTGCTGCAAAGAGAGATGATGCAGCAGTAGCTGGGGCAGAGAGAGGTGCTGCAGATGGGGCAGAGAGAGGTGCTGCAGCATCAATGTAGAGAGAAGTGCTGAAAAGCTGTGGCAGAGAGAGGTTCTGCTGAAGCTGGGGCAGAGAGAGGTTCTGCAGAAGCTGGGGCAGAAAGAGGTGCTGCAGCAGCTAGGGCAGAGAGAGCTGCTGCAGCATCTGAAGTAGAGACATATGCTGCAGCTTCCAGGACAGAGAGAGGTGCTGCAGCAGCGGGGGCAGAGAGAGGTGTAGCAGGACAGAAGTAATCTTGCTGCACAGCTACAAGCAGTGAGACATAAAGAGGACAAGTAGAGCTCCTGCATGAGCCAGCTATCAATGTCTCCTGCTATCACCTGTGGCCTGCCCTGTTCCCTACCTAGTGTCTCCCTGGTGTCACCCTCTCCCTGTCACCCTCTCCCTGATGTCATCCCACCCCTAGCATTACTCACTGCCTCTCCCTGGTGCCATGTCCCCATCACCCTCCCTGTCATTCCCCCACCACCCACTGTCTTGCCCTGTCACCCACTGCCTCTCCCTGGCATCACCCACTATATATATATATATATATATATATATATATATATATTTACACTGTATATATATATGTTTTTTTAATACAATTATCTCTACATCAACTGGCAGCATTTCACTGGCACTTTCAATACTGTGTAAAATGTGGGCAACACGCCCCATTTCAAAAATGTTTCTTTTTAAATGGGAATTTAGATTTACAAACATGTTGCCTTTCCACCTGCGGTTGGCTCCACCATATTATCTGCAGATATTGCTATTATTTTATCTGCCAGCTTGTACTGTATTTATTCAAAACATCAATAATCAAACCCATAGGGGGTCATTCCAAGTTGTTCGCTCGTTGCCGATTTTCGCAACGGAGTGATTATGGCAAAAATGCGCATGCGCTAAGTATTTTAGCACATAACTTAGTAGATTTACTCACGTCCGAACGAAGAATTTTCATCGTTGAAGTGATCAGAGTGTGATTGACAGGAAGTGGGTGTTTCTGGGCGGAAACTGACCGTTTTCTGGGAGTGTGCGGAAAAACGCAGGCGTGCCAGAATAAAACGCGGGAGTGTTTGGAGAAACGGGGGAGTGGCTGGCCGAACGCAGGGCGTGTTTGTGACATCAAACCAGGAACGAAACGGGCTGAGCTGATCGCAGTGTAGGAGTAAGTCTCGAGCTACTCAGAAACTGCTAAGAATTTTCTATTCGCAATTCTGCTAATCTTTCATTCGCAATTCTGCTAAGCGAAGATACACTCCCAGAGGGCGGCGGCCTAGCGTGTGCAATGCTGCTAAAATCAGCTAGCGAGTGAACAACTCGGAATGAGGTCAGGTCACAAGTTCTTCCTGAAGATTACTAAAGTGTATCTTTCCACCATGATACAGTTGCTACACCAGGCACAAAGTAGCATACAAAGACAGGAAATAACTTTGTGCCCTTATGATTTGAACGTCTATTATAACAGATAGAAATCGTACATCTTGCAGTTCTCAAACAACTTTTTGCATTGCACTTGGTGCCAGTACATTAACAATTTCTCTTTATTTTTGGTGAACTCACATAATTTTTGTTTTTTTAAAGACTTCCCTTACAATTTCCGAGATGCAGTTCATTGAACTGAAACTATGATTATGCTTTACCATATGGAAAGCCATGGGTCTCTTACATACAACCAATTTGTATGGCTCATTGTCCACTTTGACAGTTGTAAAAAAAAACCTGCTCAAGTTCTCAGAAATTAAAGGAGTCTGAGATGCAAGTTTATGTTTCTTTGTTTTTTTTATTTTATTATTATTATTATTACATTTTATTTATAGGGCACCACAAGGGTTACGCAGCGCCGTACAAAGGACAGTACAGGGAGACAAAACTTAGCATAACAGTAATTAAATAACAAAAATGGAGTGCAGGTAACAAAGAGCACCACAATTCTCAAAACATCATACAGCTTAGATGTAAGTAGCAAGGGAGTAATCATTGTACTACTTGGGGCTGGCGGCCATAGATAGAGAGGAGCGTTTACCAGTAGGAGAAAAAGCAGGTAAAGATGGTCGCTGAAAGAAATGTGTCGAGAAGAGGGCTTAGACAGCAATCGGAAAGAGGGCCCTGCTCTGAAGAGCTAACAATCTAGTGGGGAGGGGTGACAGACAGATGACATGAGGTGCAAGCAAGCAGGAGGAAGCCTGATGGCAGTATGCAAGCAAAGCAGAGATGTTCAAGACGTGGGGCAGGGGGATGGAGGAGCAGCCTAAGGACTAGGTTATGTATTGGAGGGGTACGCTTTGATAAATAGGTGGGTTTTCAGTGCCCGTTTGAAGCTTTGCAAGGTCGGGGAGAGTCTAATGGAGCGGGGGAGCGCGTTCCACTGAAGGGGTGCAGCACGGGCAGATATTACAGAACGTTTTCATACGTTCTGTAATATCAGACTTCCAACTATAGCCAACTGAAAAAACAGCACCGCACATTGGGGGGAATTCAATTAGATGCAAGTTTGCAGAAGGTAAATTTACCTAGATAAACGCATAAACTTCACCTTCATGTGCACACCGAGATTCACACAATTCAATTGGGAATGCCAATTTGCATTACTCACAGAGAGGTTGGGTGATTTTTGCCCAAAAAGCGAACTTGGAAAAGAGCATGAAAAAGTGAGGAGACCTTCCTGCACCCCCAAAAAGTGGCAACTAACTCTTTTTGTAGGACCATATAGAAGACTGTTAGTGAGCATAAGAAAAGTACTGGACACTTTTTCAAGGTGTGAAATGGCTTATGTGTGCATTATTTGTGGGTAAATAAAATAACATAAAAGTTGATTTGTTTTTGTTTTTTCATCCCAAAAATTGCATGTAATTATTGGCCCAATTAACTTATTTGAAAACTTACAAATGTCTAATTAGTCACTGGGAAAGGGTGGAGGTTGTCCAAGGGGTTCTGAAGCAAGTCCCAAAATTTTTACCTTAAAATAAAGATTTCCCTAACTTCTCACCTGCTCAGTGAGAGGGGGAGGGTGATCAAAAACAGATTCATTTACTCTGCAAAAGAAATTGAGTTTGGAATTTGCAATGTGAATTCGCCTTGCAGGATCAAACTCGCACCTCATTGAATACCCCGCATTTGGGCCTAATTCAGACCTGATCGTAGATGTGCTAAATCAGTCACACAGACATGCGGGGGGATGCCCTGCACAGGGCTAGTACGCCCGCATGTCAGGTCCGACCCCCCCGCACAAGTACAAAAGCATTGCACAGCGACAATGCTTTTGTACTGGAAGAGTAGCTCCCTGCCAGCGTAGCTCCTGCGCGCTGGAAGGAGCTACTCATCGCTGTGAGGGTTGCAGCGGCTGCATGTGAGACGTCATGCAGTCGCCGCGGCCCGCCCCCCCCCCCCCCTACCTAAATGGCATCAAAAGGCCACCGGCCCGTCCCCTCCCGCCCAGCGATCGCCTCTGCCTGTCAATCAGTCAGAGGCAATCGCAGGGCTGAGACAGCCGTCGGCTGTCTGGCATGCGCAGGCGCACTGCAGCACTGGTGCATGCGCAGTTCAGACCTGATCGGCTGCTGTGTGAAAACGTATAGCACCGATCAGGTCTGAATTAGGCCCATTGAGCGTAAAACAGCTTCATTACCATTATCTTTAAAAAAAAAAAAAAAAACTTTTTTAACCTTTACTATACCAAGCCTACCCTATCAACTTACTTTACCAAGCTGGGGTCTTCAGAGGACCCCTCGGTTTATTGTCTAAATTCTCAACTGTTTGATGCGGTAAATTGCTAAAATTATGTTTTTTTATTTTCTGAAAGGATATGTTCTAGTAAGGGTACGTACAACAGTTAGCATCAAATATTTTGTTTATTTATTTCAAGAGTAGTTAGCCAATAAAAGCCATATATTCTTCTTCATTACAGTGTGTACATTTTTACATCCGATTGGATACTGTATATTCTTGTAAAAAGGTTATTTCATTTTACTACGGTAACAATACATCACTATTCATGTGTTGCCATCGCTACAGTCCTTAGCACATGTCACAGTGGTGGTTGTTTTCCTGTGTTTCTCAAATAGAAAACATTAATAGTATAGTAGAAATAGTATACCAAGCGGGGTCCCAGCGGGACCCCAATTTTTTTTTTTTTTTTTACGTTTTTTTGAAAGAACATTTTATAATCCTAATTACACAGTATTTATCTTAATCCGATGCGGGACATATAGAAAAATCAGGAGTAAAATAGTTGTTATAGGATCACAAAAAATAACATTCTGGGGTCCTCAGAAGATTCCCCTTGGTATACTAAAGGTTAATAAAAAATGTATTTATTGAGCAAATGATGGCTCAATAAAAGGTAAGTCATTATGCAATTTAACAGTAAACTAACATTTTCTCTTAAGTGAAGGTATTCTTAAATAATTGTATTTTTACTTTACAGTGTGAATCTGTGTATGATGATAAATTTCAGATTTCGATGAAAACATTTATTTTGCAGAGAGTTTCTAGGTATAGGCATAGGAGGATTTACTACAAGGCAACCAAAGCAGCTGCTTAGGGCCCTGATGGTCTCATGGGGCCCTACTGGTCCCAGGGGGTCCACCGACAAGGCTGTATAAAGGGCATTTTTGGCAGAACACGAGCTTCAATGAAATTGTCCGAGAGCTGAGCTGGCTGAATACTCCCGGCAGGCTGTCAGTGATTAGACAGCTGTTGGTTGCCGACTCCAGCGCATGCCTGTGTCTCCAGTCCTGCAGTGCTGTGCGTGTGGCCAGTCATGACACACGTGTGTATAACATCAGATGCTTAGAGAGAAGAGCCAGGATGTGCACAGAAAACATGAGTTCTTCTAGTAGTAACTGTATACTGTAGTTATTACAGTATTTTTACATGTTATATATCATCCACCACCTACTTCAAAGTCCAGTCGTGCGTGAATGGGGGATGATGGGGGGAATGATGGGGGAGGGGGGGGTAGACAGTGTGTTATTCTAAGTACAGTGTCTAACTTCTGCCTGCTACAATCATGGCTGGGTAGCAGGCACATACTGACATACTGTTATATATCAATATGCTATATAATACTGTATTTTAAGTACGACCATGTATGCGGGATGTGTGCTACAATCGCCAGGGCACTGATATATAATCAATACAGTCACACTGACTGAGGGGTGTAATAATGGATATTATAAGGGATGGAGGACCTACTAGGCTGCTACAATCAGTAAGGGGGGGGGGCACTATAATGCAGTCAACACTAACGTAATTGGGTTTAATAATAAGTATTATAAGGTTAGGGTGCCTGCATTATACATCAGTGCCTTCCAGCCCACACACACATACTGATTGTAGCACATCACCCATCCCCTATTAGCTGTATATCAGTGACTTTAGTGTGACTCCATTATACCAGGTATGACAATTAAGTTAGCGAACTGGCTACCGTGCAGTAGCAGATTTACCAGTAGGCATCCAAAGCAGCCGCAAGGGCCCGGTGGGTCTCAGGGGACTCGTCGTCAGATCATGGAGTACAGAGGGCATTTCTAATTTTCAGTGAAAAAAAAGATTGATAGTCTGTATAGGCTAGAGAGAATATAAGCACCCTGTTTGATTTGAAGCTAAACTGGCTTGAACTGGTTGTCTGTTGACGTTTGCTTATAGGTGCCTAGGTGTGTCAGTTAAACAGTTAGCCCGTAAGAATGTGTCTTGTAAGCAGGGTATGTTAGGTTATATAGGTAGTGGCTGAGGAGTTCAACTTCCTCTTGCTATTTTGTGATCCCTGGGACTGGTAAAGTACTAGTATCACTGTGCAGGTTTTGTCATTTATTCATCTGAATTTCACTTTTATTCCTTTCTGAACTGGATTTAATTTTGCTCTATAGCTTTAACTATAATATTCCTTTAATTTTGCTGTCATTGTGTTAGTTAATTTAACTATTAGTTACTTATTCTTTTCAATTGCGGCTGTGGTTCAAATTCACCTCAGACTGTTACCATGCCCCATCCCTGTTGAAATGCTCCACCTCCCCACCGTTTGGTGGAAGCAGCAAGGCCGCTTTCGGCTGCTGCTGCTTCTACAGCAGTGAGAGGAGCCCGGCGCTTTGTAGCGCAAGCAGCTGCTCACCCTGCTGCTGGTAAGGTCTCTGCTTCAGCCACGGCTGCGGCGCCAAGACCTCCGCCTCCTTCCCCCTCAGTGCTGCAGGCCTAGCTGTCAAGCGCAGCCGCGGGTCCTGCGGGCACCCTCCACTGGCCAGCATGGATGCAAGGAATCTATTCAGGGGCCTTGGCTCCCGCAACCGTAAGACCTGCCCCTGATGCCGCGGGATCCATTTTAGTTATGTCCACATCAGCACAGTCATCCCCCACAGCTTTAGGAGCTGGGGGGATGACTTCTCCAGACAGGGTCATGCAAACTCCGATTGGGCTGCAGGGGAGAAGCGGATTGTTAGCCTCTCCGACTGCAGGGGAGAATTTCACTGCTGGACAGCAAGTGCTTTTGTCATTTAGGGGTTATAATTTGCCCAGGTTGGTAATGCCTAGAGGTGATTCACCATTGGTATTATACAGAATGCCTGCTCCTGCACAAAGCACAGTCGTAATTGCAAACTAGTTGTCGTTATTGCAGCAGTTAGTTCAGGTTCCTATTGCTGGTGCTCAGCAGCAGTTTGTTAACCCGCAATTACTTCAGCCTTTAACACATTTGTTTCAGCCAAATATTTACCCACAATTTAACCAATTTGCATCGGCACCATATATATATAATCAGTATGGGCAAGTGCAACCAATGATGAGCCATTTTGCTGGCTCTCAGCAGGTTGTGCTGCCACCTTTTCCTCAGGCCCCTCCCCTGGTTAGGCCACCATCTCCACGACAGCTGCCATTGTGTCCTCCTCCCATGCCCTCTCAAGTGCAGGTGTCAATGGAGGCACCTTGGAGGTTAGATTCTTTTGTTGCAGCAGGGTTTAATGCAGATGTGTTAAATCTGCAGGTTATAGTTTCTCACACAGATTCTGAGGCCGCATCGGCGGCAGGTGCAGTTCCAGATGAGCAGGCATTGACGAGTCAAGGTGCGGCGGGCAAACCGCGCAATGTGGGACAAGCAGTTTCAGGAGATTGGAGGCGGGTCTTCTGCTTCAGGAACAGGTGTGAATAATTTAGAAGTACAGCTTAGCACGAATTTGTCTCATTCTGAAGATTCATCGGATTCATCTTGTTCGTTAGAGAATCCATGCAAATTTATGCGAACATTTCATTCAGCATTTGAGAGGAAAGCATAGTGGACTGTGTAGTGTAGCGGGCAGCTCGGTTTCCGATGCTACAGGTGATACTGTCCATTGTACGAATACTGCAATATTGAGAGAAGTTAGATCTAAAGTTAGGGATATGATCAGGAAGGGTCGTTTTGTGGACATGTTGCAAAGAATTGGACACAGCAAGGGCTGGGGGCCCGGCTGCTTAGGAGGCTTTCAGGAGTGTATATATTTGTGGCCTGCTATATAGAGTCTTGTCCATCAGAGTTTTTAAATGTGTTTAAATACTTGCATTTAGTACATAATATGTACTTGACAGCTAGACATAACGTTTGGCATCAGTATGACGAAATGTTTAGAAAAAAGCAAGATGGTCAGAAAATTCTGAGTTTAGGTTTTAAAGATGTTGAAGTTTAGATGGAGGTGACACAAAGTAACAGACCTTCGGCAGAATTAGTGAGGTGTAGGAGGCCCTTTAAGGTCAGAGCGGGGTTATACACAGCAGGAAGGGGGAAATGCTATGCATTTAATAACGCACAATGTAATAGAGGGACAGCGTGTCGTTATATACATATCTGTATGCTGTGTGGAGGAGGCTAAGCAGCAAAAGATTGCAAAAGGCCAACCGGTCAGTCAGCAGGTAGAGGGGAGCAGAGAGCCGTCCCTAGGTAAGGCTGAGTCGCCAGTAAAGGTCGAGGTTTTAGAAAGGTGGTTGGATCGCTATCCTCTTAGGGAGGAAGCGGCCTTCTTGTTAGAAGGTTTTCAAGTTGGTTTTAGTTTGCCAGTAGTTAAACCTGTTTTAGTTTCAGCTAGGAGGAATCTTAAATCAACAAGGGATTTTCCAAAGATTGTGAGGGCTAAGATTGCAGCGGGGATTGGGTTGGGAAGGATGTGTGGTCCTTTCAAGAGTCTGCCTTTAGCTGATTTTTGTGTTTCCCCATTGGGTCCAAACAAAGAGGCAGGAAAATTTTGGATTATTCAACACCTTTCTTACCCAGAAGGGGGCTCAATAAACGAGGCGCTAGATCCGTTTTTTTGTAGTGTGAAGTACCAGTAGTTCAATGATGCTCTTAGTCTGGTACAAGGTTTTGGTTTAGGAGCTTTGTTAGCCATGGTAGGTATAGAATCGGCATTTAGGTTGCTGCCTCTTCATCCTGACCTGTGACATGTTGTCCTATCTAGGTATAGAAATTGATACTGAGGTCAAGGCTTTTTAGGTTACCGGGGGAGAAGGTGAATCTTTGAAGAGTTTGTTGGAGAATTTTATTGCGGCAAAAAAAATGACCTTGAAGCAGGTGCAGTCATTGTTAGGCTTTTTGAATTTTTCATGTCGGGTCATGCCGATGGGAAGAGTCTTCTGTCGTAGGTTAGAAAGAGCTACAGCAGTAGTTAAGAAGTTGTACCATTTGATTCGTATATCGGCTGAGATGAAGGATGATTTTAGGATTTGGCTTACTTTTCTGCAGGACTTTAATGGGGTTCGCATTTGGTTACGCCAGGCAGTGAATAACAATGAGCTTTAGTTTTTTACAGATGCCTCATGGTCAATAGGTTTTGGGGTGTACTCTGAGGGTGAATGGTGCGCCGAGGCATGACCTAAGGTGTGGCATGCAAAAGGTCTTACGAGAAGTATGCTTTTGCTTGAGCTTTTTCCAATTATTGTCGCAGTCGAGATCTGGGGTTATAGGCTTAGTAATCTTAGAATTTTGTTCTGGTGCGATAATTTGGGTGTTGTTCAGGCAATTAATAAAGAAGTTGTGTTTGCATGCACTGCATTTGCTGAGGCATTTAACTTTGAGGTGTCTGCAGAGAAATATTGTTTTCACAGCTAGGCATGTGCCTGGGGTTGAGAACAAGATAGCGGATGCATTATCTCATTTTCAATGGGATAGATTTAGAAGGTTAACTCCATCAGCGAGGGTTGATGGTTTGTCCTGTCCTGATTTTGTATGGCAGATCATCAAGCTGGCATGAGAGCCTTAGCGGTAAAAGCATTGACTCCTGGAACTGTGAGGACATATTCTGCGGCTTGGAGTGACTGGCAGGCGTACGTGGCTTCAGGTGGTAGGGGTAGGGGTAAGAGTGTGCAGGATGCTATTTTAGAATATGTCTGGTTGTAGCATAAGAGAGGTCATTCTAAGGCGGCTATGTCAGACGCGTTAGTGGGAATATCTTATTTTTCGTGTTTGGAGGGTTTGGTTGATCCAACTAAATCTTTAATTCTTTCCAAGGTATCAAAGGGCTGGGCTAGGAAGCAAGCAAGCTTAGGTGATGACCATAGGCCAATTGATATAGGGCTTTGAAAGAAGTAATACCGGCTACTTTAGGTATTGCATTGGATAGTTATGAAATTAGTCTAGCTTTTACTCTAGCTTTCTTCTGTGCTTTAAGGAGTAAAAAAAACGGTTAATACAGGTATTATGGAAAATTTTCAGTTTATTATGGAGCATTTGCCTTTAGTTAAGGTGATCTGGTCTGAGGTTATACCATGTAGATTTTGGAGAAGCTCCCAAGGTGGCGCAGCTTTGGATAGGGTGAGGAGAAAGCTTAATGCTGCAGTCTCTAGGTATTTGTGTAGTCTTGGCGGACAGGTTGTAAAGCACCCTGAGCTGTGTCATGAGTTGGTGAATTTATATAGGCTAGACAGGTTGTATTTGTCAGAGATTGGTATGGAGTTATTCGTCACAGCCTTGTTGAATGGTTTGAGGGTAGTGTGAGGTGTTAAGTTTATGGTGGCGGTTTCATAGTCTGGCGTTTCTGAGTTGGCGGAAAGCAGTGCTCCTCGGCGGCTCAATTTAGCGCAGAAGAGCTTGGCTAGCATTTCCCTTTTGAGAAAAGGCAAGTCGGTCACTACCTCAGGGGAGGACCAGGTCACCATCTTAAGGAGGGACCAGCACTGTGCTAGTTAAGGGGAGATGGTTCTACTCGAGATGGATTGCGCAAGTGGCGAAAAACACAGCCCCAGTTTTTTAGTGGTTCAAATTTTTAAGCCATGGCTGAGGAGGCCTTGCTTTTTTCACCACCATTGATTAATATTTCTAGATCTAATTTGAATTTAATAAATTTGGCTGTGACCCCCTTTTTCCAATCTATACAGTGGTCCGTGTCTTTATTTATTATGTATATGGTTAAGTGTTGCGGAGTAATAAAACATATGGGTGACTTATGTCTGAGTGCTGGTCTGGCTGAATACTCCCAGCAGGCTGTCAATGACTAGATAGCTGCCAGGTGTGATTTTAATGGCAGCATGGATGGTGTAATGGTTAGCATTACTGCCTCACAGCACTCCGGGCATGGGTTCAGTTCCCACCATGGCCCTAACTGTGTGGAGATTGTATATTCTCCCAGTACTTGCATGAGTTTCCTGCGGGTACACCGGTTTCCTCCCACAATCCAAAAATATACTTTTAGGTTAATTGGCTCCCAACAAAATTAACCCTATTTCCGCTGCGGAATATGTGTGCACTGTATAAATAACTGGTAATAAATAATAATCAATACACTAGTACAACTACCATCCACCTGCTATAACACAGGTGCTGAGGATTTTTGAGATGATTTTATGTATATTTGGTGTGCTGATTTTAAATATAACATACATTTATGCCGTTCAGCTCTAATTTTTGAGATATTAACATTGTCTGATTTGTGTTACCCTATTTCATATTAGGCCTATGATTCACATAATAAAACACAAAATGTTAAAAAAACAGTCTAAAAATATTTTCTAGAATATTTTTGTGACATCAATAAAACATACTAACATTTCAGTAACACTATAGTGAATCAAATAACACTTTTTTTCAAAAGAAAAATAATAAAATGAAACCATAATTGAAAAGAAAATTAGTTTAGGAAGCTTTTTTTGTGGGACATTCTTGAATGGACTTTGTTTGGACACTCTCTTTGTAAATTCCAGCTGTAATCTGCCATCATATGTATATCCCATCTTCCCTGGTAGCGATCTTCCATTGTTTTAATGTCTTGGTGCAGTGGTTCCCAAACTGTGTGCCTAGGCACCCTGGGGTGCCTCAGGACACTAGCAGCGGTGCCTTGGATTGGTGGTCCAGGACCAATTCAAACTATTTTTGGTCAAAGTAATAGACAAAACCAGCGCTTGTGGCTGACAATTATAAAATATGAGGACAAACAGAAGCAAATATTGTCCCGCAACACACTAAAGAAACTAAGGATGACACATAAACATAATTTACTTATTAATAGAAATGGAGGGATAGGGGTATCAACGACTGATGGTGAATGAGTAAATATAGATATCCATGAAGAAATGGCAAATAAGAGATATGCAGTACTGGGATATAGTAAAAATTTGAACAATACATTTATTGAAACAAATATAGTTAAATAAAAAGATAAAACTCTAAAATGAAGTAAACAAAAAGGGATTACAAGACAATAGATATTAATGAAGGGCTAAAACCATAAATTTAGACAGAGCCGGCCCTAACCAATATGATGCCCTAGGCAAGATTCTGGCTGGTGCCCCCTAGCACCACCGCTGGTTCCGCCTCTGACCTTGCACCTCTTTCCCAGCACCATCACCCCTCACCCATAGCAGTCCTTATTTTGGTGTTTGTATCACCTATATTTTAAATAGGAACAGTTTGCACATTTGGCGCACAGCCCAAAAAGGGGTGTGTTCTTGCAGGCAAGTGGCATGGTCACACAATACTAACCCCAATTCCAATTACGCCACACAGTACTGCAACTTCATTCACATTTGATCATGCGATAGTATTCCTAATTCATATTACATCCCACAGTAGTATCACTTTACCTTATAAACGTTACTACTCACAGTAGAGCTCCTTATTCACATTACATCACACCCTATTGCTCTTTATTCACATTAGACGACACAGTAGTGCCCTTTCTATATGCAACGCCACATAGTAGAGCACCTTATACACATAATGCCACACATTAGTAATGCATTTATACACATAATTCCACACAGTAATGCCCCTTACACATATGAGACACATTATTAATGTCCTTATAAACATAATGCGCCTTACACATTATGACAACCTTTATTAATGTCCTTTTACACATAATGTCCCTTACACATAAGCTGCACATTATTAATGCCCTTATACACATAATGACATGCATAGTGCCCCTTACACATATGTTGCACATTATTAATGCATTTTTACATGACACACATAATGCTCCATACACATATTCCGAACACTACTGCACAACCAACCCACTCACATGCACACAGCAATCACACTGCCACTAACACTGTGACCTCTACCTCTGCTTGGATACAGATGTGTCCTCATAAATATTGCCTCAATTCTAACATATGGCACCTTTTTTGTAATGAAAATGCATCTTATTTGCATTGCTATGTGGCTAGGATGCACAAGCAGCTTCTACTGATTAAAATGATATGCAGCATGCATATATACTGTGTGAGACTGTGGCTGTATCTGCATATGAAATGCTACACACAGAATATAGGCATGCCGCATATCATTTTAATCAGCAGAAGCTGCTGATGCCCCTTGGAATATCAAATGCCCTAGGCAAATGCCTAGTTTGCCTATGCCTAAGGCCGGCTCTGAATTTAGATTAAAAAAATGAGAGATTCCAGCTTATTTTAGTGTGGAGAGTCACATGAGGTACAGCCAATGCGTTTCGTCTATCCGACTTCATCAAGGGGTGAAAGACTAATGAGCAGATCTCATATTTATAGCAGGTATAGTTAGGAACCAAAGGATATGACATCATATCCTGTTTAGAGTTAATAGCTTACTACACAGCTCTTTTCATATATAAATATAAATACATTTGGGCTGTTATAGAATGGGTAAGTAACCCTGACTGTTAAATTAGAATGAAAAACGAGCATTGAAAACCTTATAATTAATAAATTACAGTTTTAATCATTAACCGGTGGCACTTCCGCCACACTTCCTGTGTCCTGGACATGGTAGTGCGCATGCGCAACCTGCCCCACTTCTGGTAAGCGGGTGGCGCATCTTCAGTACATGTTGTATTTTGCCACACTTCCGCCCTTGTTTGTTCAGTATTCATGCCCCACTTCCGATCACGGCGGGACGTAGCGTCATTCGGTTACATACAAGTGCCTGCATCAATCACTGGTAGCGGTGGCCATCTTTTAGGTGCCTGCATCAATCAATGGTAGCGGCAGCCATCTTTCTGGAGACCTGCAATTGCAGACTTTTTTTTAAATGTATTTTCAAATCCTGAAGCAGCTCATAGAAAGGAAACAAAACTTTTAGTATTGATCTCAAATAGTCTAAATGGCGCTAGCTGATATAAACTATAGGACTAATATACTAATAAGACTATAAATATTGTATTAGTATTGTTGATGTATTACAGGTTGAGTCTCCCTTATCCAAAATGCTTGGGACCAGAGGTACTTTGGATATCGGATTTTTCCGTATTTTGGAATAATTGCATACCATAATGATATATCATGGTGATGGGACCTAAATCTAAGCACAGAATGTATTTATGTTTCATATACACCTTATACACACAGCCTGAAGGTCATTTAATACAATATTTTTAATAACTTTGTGTATTAAACAAAGTTTGTGTACATTGAGACATCAAAAAACAAAGGTTTCACTATCTCACTCTCACTCAAAAAAGTCCATATTTCGGAATATTCCGTATTTCGGAATATATGGATATGGGATACTCAACCTGTAGTAATAAAACCTATGTAAAATAAATATAAGTAAGAAAAAAAATGATAATTATATATTGATATCAATTCATAAATATGCTGATTTTTTTGGGAGACTTTATTTTACAGACTAAAGGATAATGAGAGATAGGGGTAGGTAATTGTGCATATTAATATGGTACCATCCACTGACTTAAAAGGTTATAGTATAAGAGTATTAAGATTGAACAGATAGCATAGTAAAAGAGAGTGAACCATGGAGTGGTGGTAGATCATAGTAAAAAAAAATTGCTAAAGCGCTTATAAACCATATTTGAAGTGCTACAGTAGCTAAAGTGCTTGTGCATAGTGATTCTAATATCTGCTAATCAAAGATTTGTATCATAATTGTGACACTGTGATATGGAAGTGAAATAGGGTACAATAATCATGGATTTGATTAAATTCATATTTTTATTGAGTATATAGAAACTATTGTGAGCCCATTTGGGCCATCCTTGTACAGTACTCAATCTTCCCAGGTGGTTCCCCACTTGGTACTGGTTGAGCCCAACACTGCTTAGCATATAGCCAGTGCGGTATGACCGTATATTATGGCAGAAAGACTCAATAAAATAGTATTCCAACTCTCGATTTTTTATTGTGCATAACATAGAGAATACCATGTATTTAGCGTGCTGGCCGGGAGCTACTCATCACTCCCCGGCCCACAGCGGCTGCATGTGAGGTGACGCAGCCGCTGCGGCCCGCCCCCCGTTCGCTCTCACGAAACGGCAGCCAAACGCCGCCATTCTGCCCCCTCCCGCCCAGCAACCGCCTCTGCCTGTCAATCAAGCAGAGGCGATCGCATCCCTGCTATGGCCTTCGCTTAGCTGCGACAAAAAGCAGCGAGCGTACAGGTCGGAATAACCCCCTATGATCTACCACCACTCCATGGATCACTCTCTTTTTCTATGCTATCTGTACAATCTTAATACTCTTATACTATAACCTTTTTAGTCAGTGGATGGTACCATATTGATATGCACAACGACCTACCCCTATCTCTCATTATCCTTTAGTCTGTATAATAAAGTCTCCCAAAAAATCAGCATATTTATGGATTGATAATTTGATACCAATACATAATTATCATATTTTTTTTCTTACTTTATTTATTTTATATAGGTTTTATTACTAATACATCAACAATACTAATACAATATTTATAGTCTTATTAGTATATTAGTCCTATAGTTTATATCAGCTAGCGCCATTTAGACTATTTGAGATCAATACTAAAAGTTTTGTTTCCTTTCTATGAGCTGCTTCAGGATTTGAAAATACATTTTAAAAAAAAGTCTACAATTGCAGGTCTCCAGAAAGATGGCTGCCGCTACCATTGATTGATGCAGGCACCTAAAAGATGGCCACCGCTACCAGTGATTGATGCAGGCACTTGTATGTAACCGAATGACGCTACGTCCCGCCGTGATCGGAAGTGGGACATGAATACTGAACAAACAAGGGCGGAAGTGTGGCAAAATACAACATGTACTGAAGTTGCGTCGCCTGATTACCGGAAGTGGGGCAGGTTGTGCATGCGCACTACCATGTCCAGGACACAGGAAGTGTGGCGGAAGTGCCACCGGTTAATGATTAAAACTGTAATTTATTAATTCTAAGGTTTTCAATGCTCGTTTTTCATTCTAATTTAACAGTCAGGATTACTTACCCATTCTATAACAGCCCAAATGTATTTATATTTATATTTATTTTTATATATGAAAAGAGCTGTGTAGTAAGCTATTAACTCTAAACAGGATATGATGTCATATCCTTTGGTTCCTAACTATACCTGCTATAAATATGAGATCTGCTCATTAGTCTTTCACCCCTTGATGAAGTCGGATAGACGAAACACGTTGGCTGTACCTCATGTGACTCTCTACACTAAGATAAGCTTGAATCTCTCATTTTTTTAATTTAAATTTATGGTTTTAGCCCTTCATTAATATCTATTGACTTGTAATCCCTTTTTGTTTACTTCATTTTATAGTTTTATCTTTTTATTAAACTATATTTGTTTAAATAAATGTATTGTTCAAACTTTTACTATATCCCAGTACTGCATATCTCTTATTTGCCATTTCTTCATGGATAGCTATATTTACTCAGACACCGTCGTTCGCTGATACCCCTATCCCACCATTTCTATTTTTAACTTTTAAATGGCATTTTACCTATGCCGAATACGTAGGCGCTAGCTGACATCCTATAAGAAGAAGGGAGTATTTGTATTGTGTCAACAGTAACTATCTATTTAAGTTTATTCACACCCACCTGTGGCGCCGTACTCCTAAAATTCTCAAATAAACTTTTGGCCTAGGGGTGCCATGAAAAAATTGTGATACTCTAGGGCGGCATGATTAAAAAAAGATTGGGAACCACTGTCCTGGTGAAATCTTTCACCTTGCTCTTCGCTCATATCACCCAAAATTTCTGGGAAACAGTCCAAGTGGCTGTGTAAGTAATGAACTTTTATGCTCATATTACATACAATTATTGAGCACGTTGTTTACTAGCTTAGCATAGTTTTGAGCCTTGTGGTTGCCCAGAAAGGCATTATTTGTCCTATATACCCAAAGCATGGTCCATGAGCCTTCACAAACTGTTTCATCAGGCCTAGCCTTATATGCAGTGAAGGCAAGATGATTTTGTCTTGTCCAACTAAGGGTTCATGAATGACATTTTTTTAATTCTACAATCATGTTCTCTCTCATAGGCCACTTTCTCCTCACCCAGTGGTCTGGTTTGACTCTGCTGTCCCAGAGGTATAAAAAACAAGGATATTTTGTGTAGACACTTTGCTGACCAAAGAGAAAACTGAACATTTTTACTATTTACTTATACACAGTGACGCCCCATATATAAATATATCATAGGCTGTTACATTAATGGGGTATCACACCTATACAACGCATAGCTCAGACTGAAGGTTGTCCAGATAGCGATGTGCCACGGCCTGGGCATGTGAAAAAAGTATAGCTGATAGAGAAAAACTGTTTTCATATTTGGAATTAGTGCACCCAATATAACCAAAATCAATACTAACATTCCAGACAACAAACGAAAAATTTTTTGTTGGGCAGTGTAATCGGCTATGGGCAGATTGGGTAACATACACTGACTGGGGGGCAGCAGGACCTGTTTGCTGCAATTCGTGGGGGGCACACTGAGGATTTTTTGAGGAAGGGAGACCCAAATCTGTGTCTTGCTTAGGGCACCATGAGGTCTAAATCCGCCTCTGGGTCTAGGCATCAGGTATGCACTACCTACTGTAGTGTGCGAAAAGAAGAAAAAGTGCACCACCTTTGTGTGGGTCAGCTACCTCAGGAAAACTGGAGTCTGGACCTAGTGGGAATCAGATTTTAAGGCAAATGAAGGTCTATAAGCGTTGAGGGTATTGCAGAGGAAAGGCAGTGTAAAGTGTTGCAGGCACTATGTTCAGTGTAATCTGGAATCTGAATATGACCCAGTAATAGATCTGAAGTACCTGGATGTGAGCAAAGCCAACCTTATCTGATGAGGTGAACTGAGTCAAGGAGCAAGAACCTGTCTGCTGCGGGCAAATTTTGCAGGATGTATTGCTAGAGAGCCAAATGCACTATCTGGTGCACCGCTGGTCTCAATAAAGGTCTTAGTGTTGGCATGACAAGAAAGACCTCTCTGGTGTGAAAAAGATGCTTTGAAGAACATGGGAGAGCCTTATTGTCCTTGTGTAGGCAGAGTGGTGTGGCTATGTATAGACTTCCCACTAGTGTTGCCAACTCTGACATTGAAAAAGGTAATTGTCAATTCCAAATAAAGACCCCAAACAAGCACATACCATTCCCAGAAAGACAAAACAAGATAGGAGGTTGAGCAGCAGCTGTGATCCCCAGCCAAAATACCACTACCCTAACCATCTTACTGGGTCCATGGCAGAGTCAAGAACTGTGGTGGCAGCAGCTGTTTCTATGATTAAGCCCAGGAGTGCCCCTGCCACCAGAGGCGTAGCTAGGGTTTTTGGAGCCCAGGGCAAAATGGAAAATGCCCCCCCCCCCCAAAAAAAAAAACAACAACAACAAAGAAACAGCAAAAAAAGCATGTGCGCGCGCCGGAAAAAAAATGGGCATGGCAACACACCAGAAGGGGTGTGGCCATGCACCAGAAGGGGTGTGGCCACTGAAAATGGCCCACAGTGCCAGTTACATTGCCCCACAGTGCCAGATACAATGCCCCACAGTGCCGGATACATGCCCCACCGTGCCAGATACATGCCCCACCATGCCAGATACATGCCCCACAGTGCCAGATACATGCCACACAGTGCCAGATACATTGCCCCACAGTGCCAGTTACATTGCCAGATACATTGCCCCACAGTGCCAGTTACATTGCCAGATACATTGCCCCACAGTGCCAGTTACATTGCCCCACTGTGCCAGATACATGCCCCACTGTGCCAGATACATTGCCCCACTGTGCCAGTTACATTGTCCCACTGTGCCAGTTACATTGCCAGATACATTGCCCCACAGTGCCAGTTACATTGCCAGATACATTGCCCCACAGTGCCAGTTACATTGCCCCACTGTGCCAGATACATGCCCCACAGTGCCAGATACATGCCCCACAGTGCCAGTTACATTGCCCCACAGTGCCAGATACATTGCCCCACAGTGCCAGATACAATGCCCCACAGTGCCGGATACATGCCCCACCGTGCCAGATACATGCCCCACCGTGCCAGATACATGCCCCACAGTGCCAGATACATGCCACACAGTGCCAGATACATTGCCCCACAGTGCCAGTTACATTGCCAGATACATTGCCCCATAGTGCCAGTTACATTGCCAGATACATTGCCCCACAGTGCCAGTTACATTGCCCCACTGTGCCAGATACATGCCCCACAGTGCCAGATACATTGCCCCACAGTGCCAGATACATGCCCCACAGTGCCAGTTACATTGCCCCACTGTGCCAGATACATTGCCCCACAGTGCCAGATACATGCCCCACAGTGCCAGATACATGCCCCACTGTGCCAGATACATTGCCCCATTGTGCCAGATACATTGCCCCACAGTGAGAGATACATGCCCCACTGTGCCAGATACATGCCCCACTGTGCCAGATACATTGCCCCACTGTGCCAGATACATTGCCCCACTGTGCCAGATACATTGCCCCCACCGTGCCAGATACATGCCCCACAGTGCCAGATTCATGCCCCACAGTGCCAGATACATTGCCCCACAGTGCCAGTTACATTGCCAGATACATTGCCCCACAGTGCCAGTTACATTGCCAGATATATTGCCCCACAGTCCCAGTTACATTGCCCCACTGTGCCAGATACATGCCCCACTGTGCCAGATACATTGCCCCACTGTGCCAGTTACATTGCCAGATACATTGCCCCACAGTCCCAGTTACATTGCCCCACTGTGCCAGATACATGCCCCACTGTGCCAGATACATTGCCCCACTGTGCCAGTTACATTGCCAGATACATTGCCCCACAGTGCCAGTTACATTGCCCCACTGTGCCAGATACATTCCCCACAGTGCCAGATACATTGCCCCACAGTGCTAGATGCATGCCCCACAGTGCCAATTACATTGCCCCACAGTGCCAGCTTCATTGCCCCACAGTGCCAGATAAATGCCCCACAGTGCCAGATACATGCCCCACAGTGCCAGTTACATTGCCCCATTGTGCCAGATACATTGCCCCACAGTGCCAGATACATGCCCCACTGTGCCAGATACATGCCCCACTGTGCCAGATACATTGCCCCACTGTGCCAGATACATTGCCCCACTGTGCCAGATACATTGCCCCCACTGTGCCAGTTACATGCCCCACTGTGCCAGATACATGCCCCACTGTGCCAGATACATTGCCCCACTGTGCCAAATACATTGCCCCACTGTGCCAGATACATTGCCCCACTGTGCACCCCCGAGTCGTCCAAATCCCCCCCCCCCCCCCGTCACTCACCGCCTGTTGTGTCTGTGAGAGGAGGAGAGCGCATCGCCTCTCCTTCCCCTCACAGCTCAAGGTCTCCGGCGGCTGTGTGGCGCCAGTTCGCCAGCCAATCAGAGCTCGCGGACCGGCAGCCAATCACGAGCCGGTCCGCAAGCTCTGATTGGCTAACGCCGGAGACCGGACACACGCAGCGCTGCTAGTGCTGGCGGAGGTCAGGGGAGGGAGAGACGCTGCGCTCTCCTCCCCTCACATTTCGGCATGATGGGGGCGAGTGGGGCATGATGCCCTGGCCGGCAGCGGCGCCCCCTCTCCTGGGCCTGCCAAGGCGCCCAGGGCACGTGCCCCACTCGCCCTATCCTTGTTACGCCTCTGCCTGCCACTAATCTATTAGGTGGGAAGAAAAACAGTGATGTCATGACATCATAAGATGCAACCGTCCTAGAGCACTAGAATTGTGCAAGAACATCCTACACTCCTTGTGCAGCTTCCAGGCAGTGGAAACCATCATAACTAGGCTCATGCAGCCTGCTTTGCAGTCTACCCCACTGAAAGTGGGAGATTTGTGCATCCCAAACATTTTTTCAGGGTGCCATGGCTGTATCTTGAATTCCAGTATAATTACAGAAAGTGCCATCCTGGATAATCGGTAGTTACTGCCCTGATTGTCATAACATCATAACATTTAAAATCTCAACAAAGAGAGCTGCCTATAGATTGTACAGTTCAGAAAGATAAGGGCAGCACGGACGGTGTAATGGTTATCATTACTGCATCACAGCACTGAGGTAATGGGTTCAATTCCCATCATGGGCCTGACTGTGGGTCAGGCCCTGACTTGTGTGGGTTTCCTCCGGGTACTCCAGTTTCCTCCAACAATCCAAAAATATACTGGTAGGTTAATTGGCTCCTAATAAAATTAACCCTATTTGTGTGTGAGTATAAATGTGATAGGGAATATAGATTGTAAGCTTCACTGGGGCAGGGTCTAATTGGAATGGCCAAATACTGTATTCTCTGTAAAGCGCTGTGGAATATGTGTGTGCCGTATAAATACCTGGTAATAAATAAATAATAATAATAAAGTTGACATACAAATGCCAAGCAGATAGTACGCTGCACTAAGCCAGACATGACTGCCAGAGCAATGATAGAACAAACTAAAAAATCAAAACTCGATCTGTTTCCAAACTACTCTTCTTTTCTCAATGCACTCCTGTTTCAGTTGAATTCTAAATACTGTAACTGTGCTCTAAAATGAGCTAATTTATTCATTACATAATGAACCAAGTGTTTTTTAAAGCTACTTACCGTACCTATTTTCTCATTCCACTTCCATTTCAGTTCTTCCCTTACAAAATCGTGCTCCTATATATATATATATATATATATATATATATATATATTCACTGTACTATACTATCTTCTATTCGCAGTTCAATCATAACAACTGGCTATACAACTGCTAATCACAAACTCTCATGGTACAAAGACCTGCGAGCAATATGTACTGTACATGTAGTCCAGGACTGGGCACTAAATTTAAAAGTCAACTTTATTTTACACTTTTACATTTTCAACTGCATTATTAAAATCTGAAGAAATACTACTATTCTTTATAACCAGAGGAAATGTCAATAATGGACCACTCTCTATACATGGCTGGAGTGGTAGCCATTAAAGTGGATCTCAGAATTGCTTCCTACTTTAATCTTTTGTGATCAACAAATCCTCTTTTATCACCAACCGCAAAAAAACAAAAAAATTAAGATTTTTCTCATCCATATAGGAGGAAACCTTCAAATTTACTTCCTTATAATTAATCTAATCCACATATTGATTAAATGTTTCTCCTGTGCTAGCGCACCCCAACAGCATATAATTGATTAATGTTGTCTACAATTAGATGTGGCAGGTCTAGGCACTTCTTTTGGAGTAAATATAGTTATCCTCCTACCCAGACAAGAAAGTATTGGCATATGCCAGAGTTACTTATGTACATATTGCTTGAAATGTGATACTATAATTATATATGTTAGAACAAAAAATAAACATTCACAAATCTGACACCCATGTTGGATCTTTTCCCTGACTCAATGACAAATTTTAACTTAATTGCATCATGATACAGAACTGGATATGAGCATTCAAACGCAGAGTAACATAAATTAATAAACAAACACAGGTATTGGGGATGCATTTGCCCTGCCCAAACATCTGCCCTGTATGGTCTTTCCCTCTTTTGTTTTTGTTTTGTTTGACAATGTTCCTCACATTGATGGTAGTTGAACACATTTTGTCTCACTTGCATACTTTTAGTGTATAAACTGTAACAAGTCCCCTCTATTATTTTAGTTGTATTTATTTTAGCATGTCATATTTGTGTACCTCTTAGGGGCATTTTTAGGTGGCGTTAGATGACAGCAGGTTTACCATCAGAAATTGTGGGGCACGGGACTGACAAAACAGGTCACTCACTCTAGGGATGAAGAAAAAGCTGTCTCTATCTCTGGGCTGGCAACAGATTTCTTGGGGCCTGGTACACGGATATCTTTGGGGCCCCCCTTGATCCTCACACGCACACATCCCTCCACTGGGAGCGAGAGATAAAGGGTGTCAGGGTGAGAGAGAGAGAGAGAGAGAGAAGTGAGAATGAGAGGGGGAGAGAGGGTTGGGTCAGAGAGAGACAGAAAGAAAGAAAGAAAGAAAGAAAGAAAGAAAGAAAGAAAGAAAGAAAGAAAGAAAGAAAGAAAGAAAGAAAGAAAGAAAGAGAGGGTGTGAGAGAGAGAGAGTGTTTCATGGAAAAAGAGCAAATAAGAGAGAGGGGAGAGAGAGGGTTTCAGACAGAGAGAGAGGAGTGTCAGAGAGGGTGTCAGGGAGAAAGGGATGAGACAGGGGAGAGGGGGGAGAAAGAGAGGGCATCAGGGAGAGAGAGTGTATCAGAGAGGGAGAGGAGCAAGAGAGAGAGAGGGAGAGAGAGAGAGTTTGTCAAGGAGAAAGAGAAAGAAGGGAGCAAGAGAGACTGAGAGAGAGTGTCAGGGAAAGAAAGAGGGAGATAGAAAGAAAGGGGGGATAGAGAGAGAAAGTATCAGGGAGAGAGAGAGAGTCACAGAGAGAGTGTCAGTGAGAGAGACAGGGAAAGAGAGACTGTGTCAAGGAGTGAGAGACAGTGTTAGGGAGATAGAGAGAGAGAGACCATGTCAGGGAGAGTGTCAGTGAGAGAGACAGTCAGGGAGAGAGAGGAAGAGACTGTGTCAGTGAGAGAAAGAGGATGAGAGCGAAAGTGTCAGGGGGAGTCAGAGAGAGAGACAGCATCAGGGAGAGTGTGAAAGAGACACTGTCAGGGAGAGAGAATGTGTTGGAAAGAGAGAGACAGACAGTCTCAAAGAGAAAGTGAGGCATAGTCATGGAGGGAGGGAGGGAGGGAGGCAGGGAGGGAGGGAGAGAGAGAGAGAGAAAGACAGTATGAAGGATGGAGAGAGAGAGAGATTGTCAGGGAGAGAAAGAGGGAGAAATTGAGAGTCAGTGTCAGTGTGAGGGAGAAAGAGAGAGAGAGAGACAGTGTCAGGGAGAGAGAGACAGTGTCAGGGAGAGAAAGAGGGTGAAAGAGAAACAGTGTCAGGGAGAGTCAGAGATAGAGAGACAGTGTCAGGGAGAGTGTGAGGGAGACACCATCATGGAGAGAGGGGGAGAGAGTGTGTCAGAGAGAGAGAGACAGATAGTCTCAGAGAGAGAGGCAGAGTTATGAAGGGAGGGAGAGAGAGAGAGAAAGACAGTATCAGGGATGGAGAGAGAGACAACGGCAGTGTCATGGAGGGAGAGCAAGAGAGTGTAAAAGAGAGAGTGCCAGGGAGAGAAAGAGTGTCAGGGAGAAAGGAACAGAGTGTTAGGCAGAGAGAGAGAGTGACAGTGAGAGAGACTGTCAGTGAGAGAGAGAGAAGGGAGAGAATGTTAGGGAAAGAGAGGGGTAGAGGGAGAGCAAGCTGAAGAGAAATTACCTGACTACAGAAAACGTCTCTCATGGGGGCAGGCACTTCTCTGTATTAGGCCTGCCCCCTAAACACCTTCAAATTGCGGCACTGCTGATCTGCTGCCAGGAGCCGGTACCGTTAATTGTAAGGGCATGGGGTTGTTCCTGTGAACCTTGGGGCCCCTCAGGACCTCGGGGCCTGGGACAGGGGTAGAGTACCCCCATCCCGGGACTGCTCCATAAAAAAAAAAACAGCCTACATGAGCTGCGTTGATGCAGGGAGCTGGTGTGGACCTCTGGTTCTGTCATGGCACGGGACTCCAGTCCTGGCAGTCCTCACTTGAGGGTGACCCTGGATGCCAGGGCCAAGGTCCACAATGTTTTGCATTCTAGAGCTTGGTAAATTTCCCAATATAGCACACTCAGCACACTCATTATCCACATTTCCGTTTTTGCAGGATTTCCAGCAAAATGTATTTAATAGATATGTATTTAATAGATATGTACCTAAACATTGTGCAATATTGGTGCTCTGTGAATATAGATTAATTATGACAGGAAATACTTGGGGATCGTGTCGTGTTTTATATTTTCATCAAACCACAACAATTATTTACTTTTCTTACTGATTTTTGGAACTTTCTGTACAGTGTTTCCCACATAAACCATTTCATACTTGTGCTTCAAAACAAGAATATTGCAAACATGTTTTAGACCAAAAGCAGTGGCGTAACTACTGCCCCCGCAGTCCTCGCGGTGGCTTGGGGGCGAGGGGCTGCGGGGGCGCCACTGATTACAGCAGACTGACATGCGGACGAACGTCCGCATGTCAGTCTGCTTTATTGGAGGGACACGGCGGGCGCAGCGTGTGCCTATCCTGTGTCCCTCCTGAGCCCTGCATCATCTCCGGCGGCCCGCGGGTCTGATAGGGGGAAGTGCCGTCCGTGAGCCAATTAGAGCTCACGGACGGCACTTCCCCCTATCAGACCCGCGGCCGCCGGAGATGATGCAGGACTCAGGAGGGACACAGGAGAGGCACACGCTGCGCCCGCCGTGTCCCTCCAAGTTCTCCAACAAGCGGCGGCTGCACTGCGGCATATCTGTCACGGGGGGGGAGAGAGGAGAGGGTGTCTGGCACCGGGGAATATATGGCCATTGGGGGGGGGATGTCAGGCACTAGGGGGGATATCCGGCACTGGGGCATATATGACACTGTGGGGGGGGGGGCGGGGGATATCTGGCACTAGGGCATATCTGGCACTGGGGAAGGGGGGGGGGGGATATCTGGCACTGGGGCATATATGGCACTGGGGGGGGGGGGGGGGATATCTGGCACTAGGGCATATCGCACTGGGGGGGGGGGATGTCTGGCACTGGGGGGGATATCTGGCACTGGGGCATATATGGCACTGGGGGGGGGATATCTGGCACGGGGTGGATATGTGGCACTGGGGGGGGGGGGGGGATATCTGGCACTGGGAGGGAATATCTGGCCCTGGGGCTTATATGGCACTGGGGGAGAATATCTGGCACTGGGGGGGAATATCTGTCACTGGGGATATATGGCACTCGGGGGGAATATATGGCACTGGCGGCATATCTGGCACTGGGGGAATATCTGGCACTGGGGGGGAATATATGGCACTGGCGGCATATCTGGCATGGGGGGAATATCTGGCACTGGGGGCATATGTGGCACTGGGGGGGAATATCTGGCACTGGGGGCATATCTGGCACTGGGGGGGTATATGTGTACCTGGCACATGGGGGGGGGGGGCTATATTTGGCACCGGGGGCATGTGAGTACCTGGCACCGTGGGGAAATATCTGGCACTGGGGACATATGTGGCACTGGGAGCACAGCCCTAGCAACAAGGACTACCTCCTAGCAACGAGCATGACACCCAGTGCATGAAACACCTGACAACGAGCATGACACCCAGTGCATGAAACACCTGGCAACGAGCATGACACCCAGTGCATGAAACCCCTGACAACGAGAAGGTAATTGAAAAGTAATTAGAAGCCTTACTGTAGGACTTAATGTGTAATGGGCATTACGGTGTGTGGCATAATGTATCACGGACATTGTGGTGTGTGTCATAATGTGTCACAGGCATTACGGTGTATGGTATACTATATCGCGGGCATTGTGATATGTGGTATAATGTCTCAGGGTCATTGCAGTGTGTGGCATAATGTATCACGGACATTGCGGTGTGTGTCATAATGTGTCAGGCATTACGGTGTGTGGTATACTATATCACGGGCATTGTGGTATGTGGTATAATGTCTCAGGGTCATTGCAGTGTGGCATAATACATAACGGGCATTGCGGTGTGTGGCATAGGGTATAACGGGCAGGGCATTGCGGTATGTGTCACAGGCATTACGGTGTATGGTATACTATATCACGGGCATTGTGGTATAATGTCTCAAGGTCATTGCGGTGTGTGTCATAATGTGTCACAGGCATTGTATGTGCTATAATGTATCAGGGGCATTGCAGTGTGTAGCATAATGTATAACGGGCATTGCGATTCCTGTCATAATGTGTCGGGGGCATTACGGTGTGTGGCATAATGTGTCGGGGGCATTACAGTGTGTGCATATTGTGTCATGTGCATTGTTGTGTGCGGCATAATGTCTAAGGGCCATTGCAGTATGTGGCATAATGTATACTGGGCATTACTATAAGGAGGAAAAATGACAAATAATGTAAGGGGCATGAATCAGGATTATTTTTCTTTCCTGTGGTGGCTAACGTCTGGGCGTGCAGGTTGCAAAACTGGGGTATAAGGTAGTCTTTTCCTGCAATACCACGCCCCTTTACGAGAAACCACGCCCATTCCAACAAAACCACGCCCCTTTTTTTGCAGCGCGCGCCTTCGGCGCGCGCATATTTGTCCCTTTCTTGCTCCCAGTTATGCAGCGGGGGGGGGGGGGGGGGGGGGGGGGCGCCAAAAATTTTTTGGCTTGGGGGAGAAAAATTTCTAGTTACGCCACTGACCAAAAGTAATAATGTGTATATACAGTAATTATAATTTACAGTACACACAGTAAGTACAGCATACTGTGAGTTGTTATCTCTTTGTTGTATGAAGGATGTTCGGTACTGAAGTGGTTACATTAGCCATTTAATTTAAGCAATTTATGAAACGAGAGAATAAAGACAAAAGAGAAGGAAGATAAAATGAAGGACCAGATTTATTGCAGGTTTATAGCTAAATACCTCTCTAGAAGTGTTTGTAAATGGTATGAAAAATACTTTATCACAGTAATAAGGATACAGATAAAGGTCACATGCAAATTTGACATTTTCCAAACGAATCATTTTTCTCAAGTCAGAAATAATACATTTTGTTACAAAGCTGTGATAGATATTTTTCACCGTGATTAAAAATGTGAGGATTCCACTTGTACTAACTACAGTAAAAGAGACATCATCCCTCCTGACAGTGGTCAGCGAATTACAGGATTTTAGATGTGGTAAATATTGTGAGGACAGAGTAGGATTTACATGAGCAATGGAGGTAATTCAGACCTGATCGCTAGGGTGCGTTTTTTGCATCCCTGCGATCAAGTAGTCGCTGCCTACAGGGGGAGGGGGAATTCGCTGTGCTGGGGTGCGATCGCATGTGCAGGAGAACTGCACAAACAGAAGTATATGCAGTCTCTGCACAGCCCACGACTTACTCAGCTGCTGCGATGATCGGGGCCGGAGCTGACATCACAAATCCTCCCACAAAACGTCGAGACCCTCCTGCGTTTTTCCAGACACTCCCTGAAAACGGTCAGTTGCCACCCACAAATGCCCTCTTCCTGTCACTTTTCTTGTGATCACTGGTGCGATCAGATTTTTCACACCATCCCATCGCTTCCCAGCTCTCGCCGTCGCTGTGGACCATCGCGCCTGTGCATTGCGGTGCATACGCATGCGCAGTTCAGACCTGATCGCCCAATCTGTGAAAAAGCACAGCAGCGATCGGGTCTGAATTAGCCCTATTGTGAAGCTCTTATTATTATCTGCACATAGCCACGGCCGCAACTAGGGTGGTGCCGAGTGTTCTTGGCAAACAGCTCTTAGGCACTGTGGGCAGAGAACCAACACCTCCACATGCAGTGTGACCAAGCATCTGCCACCAGCTCCAGTGCACTCCCCCCCCCCCCCTCATGTCCATAGGCTCCCATTCTAAAATAACTTTCAATCCCCTAGTTCTTAATGTAATAGATAAATTCTAATGCCCCCTTCTCCTCTCTACCTAAGTCTGATCTAACAGCAGGACTAGTGTTTTTTATTGTCAGTAATACAGTGTGGCATACTGTAATGGGTACTGCTGTGTGGCAAACTGTGTATAAGGGGTACTACTGTGTGGCATACTGTGTATATGGTACACTACTGTGTATAAGGGGTACTACTGTGTGGGGAATACTGTGTATAAGGGGTGCTACTGTGTGGCATACTTTATATAAGATGTAATACTGTGTGGCATACTGTGTATAAGGGGTACTACTGTGTGACATACTTTTTATAAGGGGTACTACTGTGTTGCATACTGTGTATAAGGGGTACTACTGTGTGATATATTGTATATAAGAAGTACTACTCTGGCATACTGTGTATAAGGTTTAATACTGTGGTGTATTGTGTATAAGGTGTATTACTGTGTGGCATACTATGTAGTAGGTGTACTAATATTTGGCATACTGTGTATAAGGGTGATATTGTGGAATATGGGTATAAGTGGCACTAGTCTGGCATAACATTTATAAGGTGTACTACTGTGTGGCATAATGTGTATAAGGAGTACTACTGTTGTATAATATGTATAAGGTGTACTACTGTGTGGCATACTGTGTATAAGGTGTACTACTGTGTGGCATACTGCGTACAAGTGGTACTACTGTATGATGTAACATGAATAAGGGGCACTAGTGTATGGCGTGACCATGCCCCTTTCCTGCAAGACCATTCCCCATTTTTTGGGGATGCGCAAACTGTCCCTATTCAGAACAGGACACCAAAATGTCTAGTTATGGCTCTGCACATAACAATTGTACATTTGTAATATATGCAGATCTGTGGTATTCTGTGTAATAGAGGTGAAGGAGATAAAGAAGGTTAAGTAGTATAATCAAGTGCTGATTTCTCAGCATGCCAATCCACCCATCTCTGATTGCCCTGCACTTTCTATTAACCTATCCTGTCAACTGGGAGGTGCCAAGACATATGCATGTGTGGTATATACTGTAGGAATCCTTTCCCATTATATTGAATAAAATAAGTTATACAATAAACATTTAGATTGAATTGATTGCATTGCCACACAAAAACATTTAACATCTTTTGAACAATATGTTTTTCTATAAGTACCTGTAAATACTCTATTCCATATAAATGTGTTATAGTATATGTATATACTATAAGTACCTGTTGCTCGAGGTTGTATTCTGCTAGCTGGAAAAACTACAGTAGACACACTAAGTTATGCAGGAACAGTCTGAGCAGACATGCTGAGTTATGCAGGTACAGTCTTAGCATGCACGCTAAGTTATGCAGGAACAGACTGACCAGGCACTCTGAGTTATGTAGGAACAGTTAGAGCAGGAAAGTTATGTTATGCAGGAACAGTCTGAGCAGGAAAGATAACTTATGCAGGAACAGTCTGAGCAGGCACGCTGTCTTATGCATGAACAGTCTGAGCAGGAATGTTAAGTTAAGCAGGAACTGTCTGAGCAGGAAAGCTAAGTTATGCAGGAACAGTCTGAGCAGGCACGCTGTCTTATGCATGAACAGTCTGAGCAGGAATGTTAAGTTAAGCAGGAACAGTCTGAGCAGGAAAGCTAAGTTATGCAGGAAAGCTAAGTTATGCAGGAACAGCCTGAGCAGAAACACTAAGTTAAGAAGGAACAGTCTGAGCAGGAATGTTAAGTTATGCAGGAATGCTAATTTATGCAATAACAGTTTTAGCAGGAACGATAAGTTATGTTTGAAAATTCTGAGCAGGAATGCTAAGCTATGCAGGAACATTCTGAACAAGAATGCTAAGTTATGCAGGAACAGTCTGAGCAGGAAAGGTAAGTTATACAGGAACAATCTGAGCAGGAATTCTAATTTATGCAGGAACAGTCTGAGCAAGAAAGCCAAGTTAGGAAGGAACAGTAAGAGCAGGAACGCTATGTTATGCAGGAAGAGTCTGAGCAGGAACGATATGTTATGCAGGAATACTCTGAGCAGGAATGCTAAGTTAAGCAGGGACAATCTGAGCATGTATTGATTAATTTCATTCTGATTCTTCCTAGCAACATTGTTACTAATGTTTATATTTTTATGCTGATATTTGAAATGGGGTTTTTGTTGTTTATTTTACACAAAAAAATTGAAAAATACTTTCAAAATCCTGGCTTGTATCTTACTGCAGTAATTGTGACATTTTATATATCTTTCCTCTAAGACAGGGGTGTCCAAACTTTTTGCAAAGAGGACCAGATTTGGTGAGGTTAAAATGTGTGGGGGCCGACCAGATACACAAATGCCCCTGTAGTGCTACCAGATACACAAATGCCCCCAGTGCTGCCAAATACACAAATGCCCCAGCAGTGCTGCCAGATACACAAATGCCCCCAGTGCTGCCAGATACACAAATGCCCCCAGCAGTGCTGTCAGATGCACAAATGCCCCCAGTGCTGCCACACAAATGCCCCCAGTGCCAGATACACATTATATACCCCCAGCAGTGCTGCAAGATACACATTATATGCCCACAGCAGTGCTGCCAGATACATAAATGCCCCCACATTGCTGCCAGATACACATATGCCCCCAGCAGTGCTGCCAGATACACATTATATGCCCCAGCAGTGCTCCAAGATACACATTATATGCCCCCAGCAGTGCTACCAGATACACAAATTCCCCTACAATGCTGACAGATACACATTATATGCCCACAGCAGTGCTGCCAGATACACAGTATATGCCCCCAGCAGTACTGCCAGATACACAAATGCCCCCACAGTGCTGCCAGATACACATTATATGTCCCCACAGTGCTACCAGATACACATTATATACCCCCAGCAGTGCTGCAAGATACACATTATATGCCCCCAGCAGTGCTGCTAGATACACATTATATGCCCACAGCAGTGCTGCCAGATACACAAATGCCCCCACATTGCTGCCAGATACACATATGCCCCCAGCAGTGCTGCCAGATACACATTATATGCCCCAGCAGTGCTCCAAGATACACATTATATGCCCCCAGCAGTGCTGCCAGATACACAAATTCCCCTACAATGCTGACAGATACACATTATATGCCCACAGCAGTGCTGCCAGATACACAGTATATGCCCCCAGTAGTACTGCCAGAAACACAAATGCCCCCACAGTGCTACCAGATACACATTATATGTCCCCACAGTGCTGCCAGATACACATTATATGCCACCCCCCAGCACTGCCAGATACACAAATTATTATTATTATTATTACTATCCTTTATTTATATGGTGCCACAAGGGTTCCGCAGCACCCAATTACAGAGTATATATGCACATAATCAAAATAGGAAAACAGTGACTTACAGTTGAAGACAATATAGGACAAGCACAGGGTAACTAAGCATAACTACACCAGTAGATGACATAGAGATAAGTTTCAAGGTGGCCAAAAAAAATGCAGGATTTGGCCAGTTGAGGAATATTAAAGTAAGAAAAGGATAAGCACATGAGGAAAGAGGGCCCTATTCGTGAGAGCTTACATTCTAAAGGGGAGGGGCAGACAGATAGGGATGACACAGATGGGGTAGACCCAAATGCCCCGACAGTGCTGCCAGATACACAAATGACCCCACAGTGCTGCCAGATACACATTATATGCCCCCACAGTGCTGCCAGATACACATTGGAGAATTACTTACAAGTGAAAATGCTTTAACCCAGAACACCTATGAGGGAGTGAAGCACTGAACTTATTGAGACCGCTGATCACCGCACACTGCTGTGGAGCTGCAGTAAAGATGGCCACCGTGATGATCCTCCATGGTGTCTCCTTTTATAGATCCATACACACAGGAGGGCTAGGTTTGTCTCGCGGGAGAGGCAACCCCAGCCCTCCTGTCTCACCAGATCATCAGCAGACCAGCCTATAGTCTGCATGCAGAGGAGGGGAAGATAGCTGTCAGTCACCGTGTAGCGCAGCTGACAGCAACGGGCGGAGAGTGTCAGTGCGGCAGGGTGCACCGGTCTGAAAAGGCAGTGTGCCTGAGGGCTGTATAGAGGCCGGTGGAAATGTGAGCACGGGCTGCAATTAGCCCCCGGGCCGGTCTTTGGACATGCCTGCTCTATGAGTATGATGCAAAGTTGAAAACAAGTTAGACACAAATGCTCCCTGATTGAGTGTAGAGAACTAAGGGCCTTATTCAGTATGGATCATGCATACTGATGATTTCATGCACAGTGCGTATGCATTGCACGTATGCATACAGTGAAATGTGATCACATCTCATTAATGGGAACGCCTCTGCCTGAGTGACAGACAGAGGTGTTTGTGGGGGCGGCGTAACGGCTTTGCAGCAGCGGTGCAGCAAAACCGGGTGTGGGCAGGGACCATTTTCGGGGCGGCTGCATGATGTCACACACGGCCACTGCGACAGAAACACGGCCACTCTGTGCTTGCCTTTGCAGCCAGGTTGTGCAGGCAGGTTGGTATCCCTAATTCAGCAATGAGTTCTCAATTGAATTGCAATCACATCACTGGCGAGCATTTGCATGCTGGGCAGCCTTAACCTGTGCTGGGCGGCCCCCAGCATGCGATCGCAAGCAGTTGCAGTTTTGCTAAATTAGCAAAACTGCAACTGATGCTGAATAAGGTCGCCTGAATAAGGTCTTAAGGGGGTCATTCCGAGTTGATCGCTAGCTGCATTCGTTCGCTGTGCGGCAATGAGGCAAAAACACGGCACTTCTGCGCATGCGTGACGTATTATTACAACAAACAATGTAGTTTCACACAGGGTCTAGCGAAGCTTTTCAGTCGCACTGCTGACCGCATAGTGATTGACAGGAAGTGGGAGTTTCTCAGTGGCAACTGACCGTTTTCAGGGAGTGGTCGGAAAAACGCAGGCATGCCAAGAAAAACGCAGGCGTGGCTTGGCGAATGCAAGGCGTGTTTGTGACATCAAAACAGGAACTGAACAGTCTGAAGTGATTGCAAGCGCTGAGTAGGTTTAGAGCTACTCAGAAACTGCACACAAAAAATTTGTAGCCGCTCTGCGATCCTTTCGTTCGCACTTCTGCTAAGCTAATATACACTCCCGGTGGGCGGCGGCATAGCGTTTGCACGGCTGATAAAAACTGCTAGCGAGCGATCAACTCGGAATGACCCACTAAGTTTTTTAGCAAACCAAAAAAGTTAGCAATTGGGCAAAACCATGTTGCACTGCAGACGGGGCAGATGATAGTTACAAGAATAGCTACAAGGGTCATGCCAACCTCCTTCATGCAGCTTGCCATAGGGCCTAATTCAGACCTGGTCGCACGCAGGCTATTTTTTGCACTGCTGCGACCAGGTAATCGCCGCCTACAGGGGAGGGGGTAAGGGCTTTGCAGGGGTGCGATGGCCTGTGCAGTGAGCTGCACAAACAAAAGTTTGTGCAGTTTCTGCACAGTCCAGAACTTAATCAGAAACTGCGATGATCTTGGCCGGTGGTGACGTCAGGAACCCTCCTACGGAACGGCCAGGCACGCCTACGTTTTTACCGACACTCCCAGAAAATGGTGAGTTGCTGCCCAAGAACGCCTTCTGCCTGTCAATCTTCTTGCGAACGCCCCTGCGATCGCTTCCTTCGTAGAAGCCGTCGCTCTCCGGTGACCCCCATTGCCGGGCAGCAACGCACCTGCGCATTGCGGGTCACACGCATGCACTGTTCAGACCCGATCGCACGGCTGCAAAAAAAGTGTGCGATCGGGTCTGAATGACTCCCATAGTCCCAAGATGTTGTGACTGTTGGTCCCTAATCATATAGAAAACCTGGCAGATATTAACCAGTTTATTAACCTGGTGGTCTCTCTCGAATCCTCCAAGAAATTCACAGATAGTGAAGATGCAGGAGCAGCAGGTGGTGACAGTGTCGGATTCGGGCATGTAGGGCCCACCGGGGGAAAGCAGTGGTAGCACATATTTTGGGGTGTGACCACTCTACAGCGGGAGTGTGGCTAGCTGCCACAGAGGCTTGCCTAACCATTAAAGAGTGCATGGGCTGGACCCCTTGAAAAATGTATATAGTAAATACTGCTTGCGCATGCATGATAATGTACCAGGTTAATAACAGCAATGCACTATAGAAAATACACCATAATCATGTGCAGTATACGGTAAGTTAACATGCAGGGCCGTTTCTAGACAATTTGGCTCCCAGTGCGAGATTTAAAAATGCCCCCCCCCCCCCTCCCATTGCTATAAAAAAAATTGCGCCCCCCCATATAGCTATAAAAAGAAAAAGTATGCGCGCGCCGGAGGCGCGCGCGCTCCCGACAAGGCATGGCCTCATCTGATATCATCACGCCCACCACAGGGGGGAAAAAATAAAAAAAGTCCCCATTTTACACATTACAGCAGCCAAGTTGTCCCCATTTTACACAGTGCGGCAGGCAGGTGTCCCCATTTTACAGAGCGCAGCAGGCAGATATCCCCATTTTACACAGTACGCAGGCAGGTATCCCCATTTTACACAGTGCGGAAGGCAGATATCCCCATTTTACACAGTACGCAGGCAGGTATCCCCATTTTACACAGTGCGGCAGGCAGGTGTCCCCATTTTACACAGTGCGGCAGGCAGGTGTCCCCATTTTACACAGTGCGGCAGGCAGGTGTCCCCATTTTACACAGTGAGGCAGGTGTCCCCATTTTACACAGTGAGGCAGGTGTTCCCATTTTACATAGTGCGGCAGGCAGGCGCCCATTTTACACAGTGCGGCAGGCAGGTGTCCCCATTTTACACAGTGCGGAAGACAGGTGTCCCCATTTTACACAGTGCGGCAGGCAGGTGCCCCCATTTTACACAGTGCGGCAGGCAGGTGTCCCCATTTTACACAGTGAGGCAGGTGTCCCCATTTTACACAGTGCGGCAGGCAGGCCCCCATTTTACACAGCGTGGCAGGCAGGCCCCCATTTTACTCAGCGTGGCAGGCAGGCCCCCATTTTACACAGCGTGGCAGGCAGGTGTCCCCATTTTACACAGTGCAGCAGGCAGGTATCCCCAGTGTGGCAGGCAGGTATCCCCAGTGTGGCAGGCAGGTGTCAAGTGGTGGGGGGGACGGAAGGGGGAGAGAGAGAGATATACTTACATGTTCCGCTCTTCGGATCCCGCCGCCGGACGTCCCTCGCGCCGGCCGCCGCCGCCGCCTCCTTCCAGGCTTCTCTCCTCCCTCTCCCCGAGCGCTCCTGCTCGGGGGGCGGGGCTTCGTGGAATGACGCGTTTGCGTCATGACGTCACGACGCAAACGTGTCATTTCGCGAAACTCCGCCCCCTCGAGCAGGAGCGCTCGGGGAGAGGGAGGAGAGGAGGAAATAACACTTAAAGTGCCGCGGCGGGCGCCCCGTGCGGTTGCACGGCTCGCCCGCCGCTAGAAACGGCACTGTTAACATGTGTAATGTATAATTCAAATGCAGAGTCTGGATCCTGATCCCTAGAGGAGGGGCCCCTCGGGCAGTGGGGCCCACTGGAGGTTTCCCCCATGTACCCCTGTGGGCCAGTCCAACCCTGGGTGGTGAGGTGGTTGCTGTCTCTGGCGGCTCATACTCCTACTCCTCAGACACCTCCAGTGGCAGTAATATGTCCTCCTATTGGTCTTCAGTGAATGTAAAAGAAAAATTATAAGCAGTAATTGCATCAAATACTTTTAGATTTCCCTTTATTAAATTGTTTTTATTTCTCATTTTGAAATGCATTTTAAAAAAAAACCCATTTAGCTCCTTATTTGGATGATTTGTGAGTCACTGATGTGAATGTTTGTGGTTTGCCTGATTCCAACACTAATGCACATATTAGTGGTAATATGCCATTAAGCAGTTTTTGTTCTGTGTGTCAAGAGAGAGAACATGAAAGTGAGAGACAGAAAGAGAAAGGGTTGGGGTGTGGTTTGATAAGGTTATAAATGTTCTTCAAAGATATATATGAAATATTACAGTATAATACAAACCTTCTAACAATAGGATCAAATAGCAAACAGTTTGCTCACAGGAGAATTTTGGACTTGAAACAATAGGAGGATGAGATCAGATATTAAATTAAACTACACAATCAATCAATGGGGTCAATTCAATTCAACTTGCGTTGAATAGTGCCGGAAAGGAGGTCATGGAGCTGTTCAATTCAGCGTGCTGCTAAGCCTTTGAATGCCGATACTCACAGGTTGTTTAGTCGCAAGAACGGGCATTCTCTGACTAAAGTACCTGGCTGTGATGCTGTTTGCACAACGCTAGGTCACAGACAAAACAGCATTGGGGACCCAGTTATGTCTGATCTCTGCTCGTATCTCTGGAGGGGTGCGACAAGTAATCCTATAGTCGGGTACAACATCTGAATTGATAACTCTGGGAGCTCCCTCCCAGCGTTATTAACAGCGTGCTGAATTGAATCAAGCCCAATGTATTTGCAATGTACATGTATTCATTGTAATGATAATTACCTGACTATCATTGGCAAGGGCATTTGGGAGACCTCTGCCACAGTATTTTCTTCATATTACCTCAATCTCCTGCTCATAAATACAGGCCAACAAGCTCAGCTCCAGATGTGGCAGCTGCAATGCCCTGGCTTAAACGTGGCACTCACAAAGTTTACTTTTCAGGCTCCTCTTGAAATCCTACCATCTGGTAACATGAGCAAGCAATATCAATGTCTGCATAAAACACTACACTTAGGGGTTATTTATGTAGACATTACATACCAAATTTTAAGCGACACCTAGAAGTTCTATGTGTATGTGTTTATTAGCATTTTTATTAGCCAATAAAGCAGTTACAACCTGTATTTAATTCTATACAGTATAATGTATATTAGTCCAGGACATCTACAGCATAGTAACATCATTGATTTAAAAAAATTGTAAGGTTGGGTGCAGATGGTCCATCATCAGAGGCTTTGAGAGGGGAGCTGTACTAATTACACAGACCAGGCTTGTTGGAGGGGTCCAGGTCAACTGCTATGGGGGACACTGTCCTCCTGTGCAGTGATGCTGAGGGGAACAAATGTCCCCCTATAAGCTTCTCCAGCCCCCTCCCAGTGCAGCTGCCAAAGCACCCTGTACAGTGAGCAGTTCCATTTGGTCAGCTGATGCTCTATACCATATTTTCTTAAAAATAACTCCAACTCTCTGTTTAAATTCCAATATCTTTGCTTGTGACTAAATAACACTTGATTATTGTGGTGAACAACTCCTCATTGCAGCAAAAATGCATGGTTGCGCCCTAATCGATAGGGATGCGGTCATGTGACCGGCGTTTGGGATCCTGGCATTCACTATGCCGATGCCGGGATCCTGACCTATCTAAAACCTGCCAGCCTGACATGCCGACTAACAGGGACTGTTCCCACTCGTGGGCTTCCACGACACCCATAGAGTGGGAATAGAACCTGTGGCGAGCACAGTATGACACTGAGCCCGCTGCGTTGTGAGCGCAGAAAGCTCACAAGGGGCTTTGTTGCACTCGCCCCCTGCCTGCATTCTGTGGTTGGGATCCCGGGGTCGGTATGCTGACCATCAGGATCCCCAGCGTCGGTCTCCCCTACCCAACCCGATCGGTATACCAGCAACCTTTCCTGTTTCTAGCTGTGATACTGAGGGCTGATTCCTTTCTTGCTTTGTATAAGATCCACATTCTTTTAAATGCACTCAAATGCTTAGTGACTTATCTTGTGACAATTGTAAAACTTGAACTTGAATTATTATAATAATCTTTAACTTTTTTATGCAATGCAGTAGCCTCAGCATTTGACTAACAGCATGGGTTCTTGGGACTGTAGTAACTTTGCTCTTACTGAGTCTGTGGTTAATTTTGCTATATTTGCTTCTAATGCCATAACTAGGAAGTGGGTATGGGTCATTAGGTCGACCACACTTAGGTCGACAGTCATTAAGTCGACCACTATTGGTCGACATGCATTAGGTTGACATGGTCACTAGGTCGACGTAGACATTAGGTTGACGTGAACAAGGTCGACATGGGAAAAAGTCGACATGAGTTTTGTTACTTTTTTGGTGTCGTTTTCTTTGTAAAGCAACGGGGAACCCCAATTAGTGCACCGTGTCCCCTCACATGGCTCGTTTCGCTCGCCATGCTTTGGACAAGGTGCCTCGCTTTACTACCACTGTGCTTGGCACAGGTTACTATTCCCAATCATAGTAAACGTGGATCGTAAAGTATGAAAAAGTTAAAAAAAATGTAATTTAAAAAAAAAAACCTCATGTCGACCTTTTTTTATGTAGACCTAGTACTTGTCAACCTAGTGACCATGTCGGCCTAATGCATGTCGACCAATAGTGGTCGACTTAATGACTGTCGACCTAAGTGTGGTCGACCTAATGACTGTATCCCCTAGGAAGCATCACTGTAGGGATCTCATCATCTACAGTACTTGCACTCCAAAAGATATTAGCTGCTGAGAAACAGACATCATTTTGTCAATATAGTCACTAATACTGCTGCATTCACATAACTTGGTGGTGTACAATACACATCTTAAATGTATCCTTCTCCTGAGACCTCCTTAGGCACTGCCTGCAGTGCTGTCCACATGTCTTTAGCTGATGTATTTCATTTCCACAAACTTCCAGGTTGTGTAATTCTATGCACCTTTTAGCTTGATAAACCTCATTATGGGGGTGTAGCTTTTGTATACCATACTTACCTACTTTTTATTTCTCCTCTCCGGGAGAAGCCCGGAGAGGAGACGCTGCAGTGTCTTCGGGGAGACGCTGCAGTGTCTTCGGGAAATGCCGCGATTCGCGGGTCCGCGGGAAGGGAGCGGGGCAAAAATGACGCGATTTGCGTCATTTTAACCCCTTCTCCACCCGACGGACCCGCGAATGCGGGAGGTTATCTCTCCATCCTGCTCGCATCACTAGGGTGCGAGCAGGATGCGGGAGACCTGCCCACTCTTCCGGGGGTGCGGGGGGCTACCCCAAAAAATGGGAGCCTCCCGCAGCTTCCGGGAGAGTAGGTAAGTATGCTGTATACATCATGGGTCATCAACCTGCAGCCCTCCAGCTGCTGTGGAACTACACATCCCAGCATGTCCTGCCTCTGTTTAAGCATGCTTTCATAGCAAAACTGTGGCAGGGCATGCTGGGATGTGTAGTTCCACAGTAGCTGGAGGACCGCAGGTTTAAGACCAATGGTATATATGATTCTTACAAAAGACATAATTGTATAGCTTGTGTGCTTTTAACTGCTGTTGTGCAGCTACATTGCACTGGTAAATGTTGTTTTCACTCTGTTCTATAGCAGTGTCTACATGTACTCAAGAGGGCATCTGTATGCTGCTGTGGGTGTTCTAGTAGTTTGGGGCTTGTGTACTTACACATTGTGTGCCTGTAGTGTAGCTCAAATCTAGAGCTAATAAAACATTCTGAAGTCATATTAATTTTTCTTGACTTCAAATTATTAAAGAATGACTATTTTTAGAAAGTAATCAAATTAAAGTTACTTCTTTGTTGTAACCTCTTGGAAATATGTGTGTACATGTTTGAGGATGTAGCAGAGTTTCTTTACACAGCAGCCGATGCTTTACAACTTCAAAGTACACTGTTACATGTGTAGCCAGCCATGTTGTTGCTGCAATGTGTACAAACAGGCAAGCTGCATTATACGCTGTGCTGAGACTAGTTGCAGCCGGCGTTCACCCATAGAAGTGAATGAGCATTAATTTACATTAATTTGCTGACACACTATTTGCCCCTTGCGGTACACATCGCAGAATAGATGAGTATGCCTATATCTGTTATTAAGCAGTGGAGTGGTTTTATTGAAGATAAAGCAAGTATAGCTGTACTCACTGTTACACACATTAGTAGATGGAATGGAGCATAGTGTCATACAGCTCACCAGCCAGTGAGTGTATGTAGGTACCGGGTAATGGTGCAGGGTGCTGGAACAGCTGCTAAATCAGCAGGTAATTTCAGGTCTCACTGGAGCTAAGTGGAAGACCACTATGGCAGTTCTCAGTCTCAAGATGCTTCTCACACAGTCTCAAGACTAGATTGGCCAAGTGGTTCTTATCTGCCATTCTATGTTTCTATGCTGAAGATGCTCAGTAGTAGCCCAGGTGGCCATCTTGGTACAGGGAATGAAGCTTTCCTTGAGCACTGGCAACATGGAGTCTGCACAGCAGCGCACTTCACTTTCAACAAAAATAAGAGGGTTCTACCATAGACACAGAGTTACAAGGTTACTTTGGAAAGAAAGAAAAATGTGTCTGTAATAGGTGCGCTGAGTAGAGGGTAAATTATAATTTTTATTAAAGAGTAAATAGAAATGGTACTTTCTGGTTACCATCAATTATCATAATGATAAGACAGGAAAATTAAAACAAAATGGTTAAGATATGCAGAAAGTTGAAAATGTGAATTAAAAACCCCTTTAGAATGTAAGCTCTCACGAGCAGGGTCCTCAACCCTCATGTGCTAATCCTTCTCTTACTTAAACTGTTTTCAATGGCACCAAATCCTGCGGTTTTCTGCCACACCAATACTTATGTCAGTGTCGTCTGCTGCTGTAGCTATGTTTAGTTACCCTGTACTTGTCCTATATTGTCTTCATCTGTAAGTCATTATTTTCCTGTTTTGCTTATTTGTTTATGTACTCTGTAATTGGGCGCTGCAGATCCCTTGTGGCACCATATAAATAAAGGATAATATTAATAATAACAAATTTCCTTGCGTGTCACACTGTGTGATGCTAATATATGGCATGATCAAAATACCAAAACTCTTTTCATAATAACAACTTTCTTTTTTTTTATTATCTCTTATATAAGTCACTTACATGGCAGGAAAAGAGGGCCTTAAACATGTACAAACTCTAGTATGAGGGTACCCCAATTATTTCTTATGATTGTGGTTACTAAACAAACCCTAATAGGTTTCTTTAAATAAAAACACTATTCTGAGATATAGTTGTACCCTTAACATATGCAAGGGAAATTAATTGTATGGGAGAGATAATGATACACTACATTGTATAAATCTTAACAAAAAAATACAATATATCCTGTATTTCCTAAAGTGAATTGCTCATGATTCCTGATATATTGGCATTTGCGGGGTGGGAGGGGGGCGGCAACGCTCCACTCGCAAGACATAGACAGGGCGTTTCAGAGGCGGCGGCAGGGAAATGGATGGTGGCTTCCAAACGGGGGGGGTTGCATGGGTGAGATTGGGGCAGCTGTATGACGTCACACGCAGCCTCTTCAATCAAAAATATGGCGATGGGCCTCCTGCCATCGCAGCCAGGCTTCACAGTCAGGAGCCATCTACAATTTCAGTGATCAAGCTGAAATTGTGGTGCGATCACAATTTAAGCACGATCGCAGTGGGTGGGCTGTGGGCATTCCCCATCATGCGAGAAAAAGGATTGTATATTCTGCTGTTTAGGATCACGCTTATCATAGTGGCGACGTTGATTTGTTGTACCACTCTGTTGAGGCGCATTCATTGTCCGTCACTGTCTAACTTGTTTACTGATGATTCAAGTGATTCTGCTTAATAAATCTCCTCATTCTCATGCAGGCAAACTTCAGTGAGGGTGTGCCAGTGGAACTAGGGGTCATGGAGACCTGGACGTACAGTAAGCATAAACACACCTGTTTGGAGGACAGTCTTTTACACATAGGGTAGGTGCACCTGCGAAACGATGATTAGGTCTAGTAGTAAACCATTCATACACATGGGGAGGTCACACTGAATATGCATACAACTCCAGATATGGGTGAATATACATTTATTTTTCTGTGCCCCCTGTTAAGGACTAACAAATTCCTAATATCTGCTTGCCAACTATGCTAAGGTTACTCCTTATAGTGTAGGCCACTATTTTCCAAGTAACAAAAATGCACCAATCGGCAGGGGGTTTGGTGGGTGAGTTTTTGCAGTGGCTGTGCTACTGGCTACTGCCTCTGAAACACAATCATTGTGAAAAGGTAGGCAATACAAAGTGCAATCACTTCTACTTTGGGTTTTCAACAGTGTCCTTTGATGGGCTGCACAGTGTCCACAAGTAATGTCACGTCTGCCATCAGAAATTGTGGGCCTCAGGACTGCCAGAATAGGCAGGGGCCCCCAGCCTCTATCGCAGCCTGTGCTGTCCCTCTGTGACAGTCTGTGGTGTGCTCCAATCTACACCACTGCCATGTGGGAACACTCGCGATCCAGGCTCGGGACTGGAGTTCCAGCAGTCTCCACTTGATGGTGTCACTGAGTACTGTTCTGTTTAGCATGATTTATGGCTTAAGAGTAAGAGGATATATTGACTATCTGTATTACCTATTGATGTGTTTGAAGCTTTTAATACAATACTTGGAGTGCACCTGTAAATGTGCTTCTACACCATACAATGCATAGCTACAAATCTATAGTATGAGACCAGAGATAATGCAATGTAGATGTATGTCCATGCACCCAAGGAATACCATTACATTTGCAAAGTCCACCTGTTCATCACATTATGATAATCTTGTTCCACAAACAGAAATCTTGTTTCTTCACTTTTTTTCGCTGCTACTCCGCAAAAAAATGCGTTTAGTGCACACATCCATAGAGTGCGCTGTACAGCCAGTGCAAAGCTGCATTTACAGAGCAGATGATGTGTAGTTTGTCTACTTTTACAGGTGCCACTTTTAACATCTTCAATAACATATTTTCTGCAAAACATTGTAATAGGTACAAACAGTAAAAACAGACTAGAAGTGTTAATTGTGTTATGTGAGAAATTAATTAAATGTGTAAATATTATAAGGCAGTGATAAGTAAAATACAAATAATTAAATAAATATAACCAAATAAATTAAAACATTTTAACTTTTTTTGTGAAAGTGTAAAACATGTGGCTGAGGACAGAGCCCGGCACACTAAGGGGGTAATTCCAAGTTGATCGCAGCAGGAAATTTTTTAGCAGTTGGGCAAAACCATGTGCACTGCAGGTGTGGCAGATATAACATTTGCAGAGAGAGTTAGATTTGGGTGGGTTATTTTATTTCTGTGCAGGGTAAATACTGGCTGCTTTATTTTTACACTGCAAATTAGATTGCAGATTAAACACACCACACCCAAATCTAACTCTCTCTGCACATGTTATATCTGCCTCCCCTGCAGTGCACATGGTTTTGCCCAATTGCTAACAGAATTCCTGCTGCGATCAACTTGGAACTACCCCCTAAGTTCACAGTCAGGTTCTCTTACCCTATCACGGGGGGTAATTCCAAGTTGATCGCAGCAGGAATTTTTTTAGCAGTTGGGCAAAACCATGTGCACTGCAGGGGAGGCAGATATAACATGTGCAGAGAGAGTTAGATTTGGGTGGGTTATTTTATTTCTGTACAGGGTAAATACTGGCTGCTTTATTTTTACACTGCAAATTAGATTGCAGATTGAACACACCACACCCAAATCTAACTCTCTCTGCAAATGTTATATCTGCCCCCCCCCCCATGCAGTGCACATAGGTTTGCCCAACTGCTAAAAATTTTCCTGCTGCGATTAACTTGGAATTACCCCCACTGTCCCTAAAAGTGTCCGGGTATAGTGCCACTCACTTGTTGCCTCCCTCTTTGCTAGCTTCAGCCCAGAACATGGGGGGGGGGTAATTCCAAGTTGATCGCAGCAGGAATTTTTTTAGCAGTTGGGCAAAACCATGTGCACTGCAGGGGAGGCAGATATAACATGTGCAGAGAGAGTTAGATTTGGGTGTGGTGTGTTCAATCTGCAATCTAATTTGCAGTGTAAATATAAAGCAGCCAGTATTTACCCTGCACAGAAATAAAATAACCCACCCAAATCTAACTCTTTCTGCACATGTTATATCTGTCTCCCCTGCAGTGCACATGGTTTTGCCCAACTGCTAACAAAAATCCTGCTGCGATCAACTTGGAATTACCCCCATGGTGTAGAAGCCGCTGGTGATTCCAGGGGTAAATTTACTAAGATGGGAGTTCTATGTAAGATGGGATGTTGCCCATAGCAACCAATCAGATTCCAGGTATCATCTTCTAGAAGATGCTAGATAAATGAGAAGTGGAATTTGATTGGTTGCTATGTGCAACATCTCATCTTAAATAGAACTCACATCTTAGTAAATGTACCCCCAGGGCTGTTAACGATGCTGTGGTGTTGCTTGTGCATTGTCTCCCTCTTTACTGGCTGAAGGAGAAGAGGTGTCAAGGAGCCGCTGGTGATTCCAGGAGGTGTTCACTGACCTACTAGAATTAATAAACAATAAACAATTTATCAAAGTACAAATTGTTCAAGCATAATAAGATTATCTTACATAAACTTGTACAGAAATATTGCATTTATTATTATTTACATCATATAAAACCAGAAATATTTCCATGCACACTGGTGAAACTTGGGTAGCTTAACAAACTGTAATGTATGAGAGAATCATAGCAGGCCCGCCCAGTGTCAGAAGGGCCCACCAAGGGAATGCAGTGGTAGGGGCCCATGTTTAGGGGTGTGGCCAATGGGACCCTTAATAAATATATATAGTAAATACTGCTAGTCCACTGCATGATAATGTACCAGATTTATAAAAGCACTGTACTGTAGATAAGACACTACAGTCATGTGCAGTATAAGGTAACACATGTATAATTCAAGTAGACAGTCTGGAACTTGATTCCTCAAAGAGGAGGTGGGACCCCAGGCAGTGGGGCCCACTGGGGGTTTCCCCTGAACCCCTGTGGGCCAGCGATTTACCCCTGGGAGCGCATCCTGAAACTCATGAGTGGAGTTGGCAAGTATGAATCTGGTTATGTGATTATAGATTAATATTAAGGCCAGCATGTTTATGGCTTGTGAATAATGCACTTGCCTCCATTCGAGGATGAGAATGCATGTGGGCATACATTGTGACTGAAAGAAATAAAATTAAATTCCATTAGCGGCACAGAGGGGGATTTGTTTTCTATATATAGGTTTTTTTACAATAAAGTCAGCAAACATGAGGAATTTACCTTTTCAATTCTAGGAATTCTTTCCCCTCACCTCTTAATAGAGGAGCCTAATATCGGCAAAAACAAATATTTCAGGCTATTGATTTCCCACAACAACTACATTTTGGGAAAACAGAGACTTATGGGAGCCCTACTCATCATGTTGCTGGTATTAGTGTGCTTGCTTGTGGTATATGGAAAGCATTATACTGAGCAGTCTGCTTTCACTGAATTACTGTCATTTATTCTGTGGTCTATGGATATTGGTGCTTTGTGTCTTACATTGAACAATGGTACAGAATGGTCGGTCAGTGAAAGGTTTCAGTGGTAAATACAATTACTCAGACACACCACTTCAGAGAGCAGGCATTGTGCGATTCTGTAGTAGTAAATACTATAAACAGCAGCCTGAAACAACATAGAACAATAACCCTTTTTTTTCTCTAATTTATATAGTAAAACATATTGGCATACTGCACGTAAGTAACCAGGCGTAAACACAGCCTTTGGTTTGATTAAACTGTCCTTTTAACGACACTTTTTTTCTTCTACTTAACCCATTAATGGCCAAGGCAGAGCCGGCCATAGGCAAACTAGGCAATTGCCTAGGGCATTTAATATGCCTAGGGGCATCATCAGCTTCTGCTGATTAAAATGATATGCAGCATGCCTATATTCTGTATGTAGCATTTCATATGCAGATACAGCCAGTCTCACACAGTATATAGGCATGCTGCATATCAGTTTAATCAGCAGAAGCTGCTTGTGCATCCTAGCCACATAGCAATGCAAATAAGATGCATTTTCATTAAAAAAAAGGTGCCCAACGTTAGCATTGATGCAAGATTTGTGAGGACACATCTGTATCCAAGCAGAGGCAGAGGTCACAGTGTTAGTGGAAGTGTGAGTGCTGTGTGCATGTGAGTGGGTTGGTTGTACAGTAGTGTTCAGAATATGTGTAAGGAGCATTATGTGTGTCATGTAAAAATGCATTAATAATGTGCAACATATGTGTAAAGGGCCACTATGTGTGTCATTATGTGTATAAGGGCATTAATAATGTGCAGCATATGTGTAACAGGGTACTACTGTATGTGTGTCATTATGTGTATAGGGGCACTAATAATGTGCAGCAAATGTGTAGGGGGCACTATGTGTGTCATTATGTGTATAAGGGCATTAATAATGTGCGGCATATGTGTAATGGACATTATGTGTAAAAGGGCATTAATAAAGGTTGTCATAATGTGTAAGGTGCATTATGTTTATAAGGATATTAATGTGACTCATATGTGTAAGGGGCATTATTGTGTGTAATTGTGTATAAATGCATTACTAATGTGTGGCATTATGTGTATAAGGTACTCTACTATGTGGCGTTGCATATAGAAAGGGCACTACTGTGTCATCTAATGTGAATAAAGAGCAATAAGCTGTGGTGTAATGTGAATAAGGAGCAATTCAGTGTGATGTAATGTGAATAAGGGGCTCTACTGTGAGGAGTAAAGTTTATAAGGTAAAGTGATACTACTGTGGGATGTAATATGAATTATGAACACTATCGCAAGATAAAATGTGAATAAAGTTGCAGTACTGTGTGGCGTAATTGGAATTGGGGTTACTATTGTGTGGCCATGCCCCTTCCCAGCAAAAAGATGCCCCTTTTTGGGCTGTGCGTCAAATGTGCGAACTGTTCCTATTTAAAATATAGGGGGTACAAGGACTGGTATGGGTGAGGGGTGATGGTGCTGGGAAAGAGGTGCAAGGTCAGAGGCAGAACCAGCGGTGGTGCTAGGGGGCACCAGCCAAAATCTTGCCTAGGGCATCATATTGGTTAGGGCCGGCTCTGGGCCAAGGTACTGTAATTAGTAAGTTTCCCTTTTCTTCTGGTAGCATTTTGTGATAAACTGGTGAACTGGTGTTGATGCATGGCTGGATTTGAATCAGACGTATATATATCTTAAAAGAAGTGTGCACAGAAAATGAGAGTATTTTACCCAACATGCAGAGCTGCACGCATCTTGGTATGAATCTGCGTGTGTGTCATCTACAGCCTGTACCTGGTCAGGTTGATACACACAGTTATGTTTTTAGTTTTCTTCTAAGCCCCAGTAGCTCTCTCCTGTTGGGGTGCAGTTATTGTGAATATAGGTTTTGGAAGTGCCACATTCAGCTACTAAGAAGCACAATGGGGGAACCAATATGCTTTTGCTTCCCTGTTGTTTTTATTTTTTATTGCATGTGCTAATTGAGATCTAGGCTCCCAATCAGTGTCGGATTAAACCCTTCAGAGGCCCCTAGGCAACAGTCTGCGATCTGGAAACTGCAATGTGAATCTGATGTCTATGGTTTATGTACTTTCATTCTTAATGGGTACATTTACATCATTATATTAATACAGTATTTTCTCTATAATCTTGAATGTAGAGTTTTCATTTCTTTCAATTAGTTCATTATTTCTATCTTTTGGAAACAATTTAAGAAAGCTTGATTGGAATTTTCTTTCAAGATCAAATCAATATTATTTTGGTTCATTGTTGCGGGGGCCCCTAAAAGGACCCCATAGGCCAGTGCCTACTCTCCGTGCCTACTCTGCCTGTTTGTTAATCTGGCACTCATGCATTACACATGGATGACCCTGCAATGTCAAGTCATGCATGCACAGAAGGGATTATGAGTGGCCACTGAAGCAGGAACTAAGCATACAGTATTTTAATAATAGCCAAGACAATGGGCCTAATTCAGACCTGATCGCTGGGCAGCGTTTTTTGCTGTCCTGCGATCAGATAGTCACCGCCTACAGGGGGAGGGTATTCGAGCTGTGCAAGTGTGCGAATGCATATGTAGCAGAGCTGCACAAACTGATTTTGTGCAGTCTCTGTGCAGCCCAGGACTTACTCAGCCACTGCGATAACTTCAGCCTGTCCAGGACCGGAATTGACGTCAGACACCCGCCCTGAAAACGCTTGGACATGCCTGCGTTTTTCCAGACACTATCAGAAAATGGTCAGTTGCCACCCACAAATGCTCTCTACCTGTCAATCTCCTTGCGTTCACCCGTGCGATCATTTTTTCCGCACCATCCCATCGCTATGCACCGATGCCCGGTGCAGGCGTCCGACGCGCCTGCGCATTGCAGTGCATATGCATGTGCAGTTCGGACTTGATCGCAGGCTGTGAGAAAACGCAGCCTAGCGATCAGGTCTGAATTACCCCCAATATTCTCTATTGTGTATACCATAATACCACTTTAGTATGTCCTACCAACACTGTAAAGCCAAATCTCGACACTATTATGGGAGTAAGTATGCCCAAGTGATATATATAAATGTGATTTGTTTGTAGCCATCACCGAAAGGACAGGAGGAAAAAGAGAGAGCCTCCATAATGTATGATATGGACCGTCTCATCATCAGTGGTGGGTGTAGCCTTTTGGTGTACCAGTAACATAGATAGAGACACCACATGGGTATCTAAGTCTATAAAAGAATTGGATTTCTTGCAACTTGAGGGTTATGGTCAATTTAAGCCCCTGGGAGCTCCTGACAGTGGGTAGGCCACTAGGAGTACAGATGGAGCCATGTTAATCCTGGCTCCATCTCCGCTGCAGCGCGCACGCCGAGTCCCACCTATCTCAGCGCACCTCATTCACTGCAATGGGAGCATCTCTGTGCCGCGTCGGGAGTGTACGCTTGCGATAGAGCCGCATTAGATGAGCGTGGCTCCGTCTGTAGTTATAATGTGTGTGTGAAGGGGGGTGGAAGGAGGGGGTGAAGCAAGCCATTCTTGCTAAAGAGAAGGGGGGCACTCTAGAAGTTATGTGCCACTGAAGAAGCCCCATGGTGCTGATGGCGAAATCATCCCCATTTTTATAAGAAGGCAGACAGCTGTCCTGTGCAGAAACTGCACGTTTAGTGATTGTAGAGAGGGAGAGTCCCTACATCTTGTTGGCCCCTCTGGAGTACTAAAGCAGAAGCACTGAAAGAGACAACCATGATGTCAGAATGTAGAGGAATTGCTGCTTGTATAGCCCCCTGTATGGTTACCAACATTTTATTTTGAGAATCCCGGACAGGGGCATGGCCAAAATCGCAGAAGGGTTGCAACCATTTTATTTCTGAGATTTCAGGCCATTTGTTTTGCCACTCATGCCCCTGAGCTCACTCATGTTCCTTTACAGTATATACATCTGATTCCCTTCATGGTCTTTTATAGAAGTAATGAAAAAAATTAATAATAAAATATAATTTTTGTTGCCATAAAAATAAAAATGCTTTTACATATGTATTTTTGTATAGAAAGACACAAAACTTTAAAAGCAATAAGATCTGCAACAAGCACATTTTCATTTCTTTTTCTATTGTATTTGACAATATTTTTTATTGTAAATACAAAAAATACAGAAGAACCAGTCTGAGGAGTAGACAAATACAATAAGGGGTAAATTTACTAAGCTCCATGTTTGTCCGAATTTGCAAATACAGGAGTGTTTGGTCAACTTTTCAATTTACCAGACAAAACACGGGAGTGTTGGCTCAAATAGAAGTTCAAAACATGGGTTTAATCACAAATATGATCAAATACACCATTGGCCAAACTCTGAAGTACTTTTCATAGAAAACAACAGAACTAGAGATGTGCGGCTGGCACTTTTCGTGTTTTGTGTTTGGTTCTAATTCCACTTTCATGTTTTGGTTTTGGCTTGGTTTTGCCAAAACCACCGTTTCATGTTTTGGTTTAGGTTTTGGATCTGAGTGATTTTTGAAAAAAACATAAAAACTGCTAAAATCACAGAATTTGGAGGTAATTTTGCTCCTACGGTATTATTAACCTCAGTAACATTCATTTCTACTCATTTCCAGTCTATTCTGAACACCTCACAATTAGTGATGAGCGGGTTCGGTTCCTGGAGATCTGAACCCCCCCCCGAACGTCACCCATTTTACACGGTTCCGAGGCAGACTCGGATCTTCCCGCCTTGCTCGGTTAACCCGAGCGCGCCCGAACGTCATCATCCCGCTGTCGGATTCTCGCGAGATTTGTATTCTATATAAGGAGCCGCGCGTCGCCACCATTTTCACTTGTGCATTGGAGATAATAGCAAGAGGACGTGCAGCGTTCTCTCAGTTTCTGTGTTCAGTGTGCTGCAAATATCTGTGCTCAGTGTGCTGCAAATATCTGTGCTCAGTGTGCTTGCAAATATCTGTGCTCAGTGTGCTGAAAATATCTACGTTCTCTGCCTGAAAAATGCTCCATATCTGTGCTGCATTGTAGTATATAGTAGGAGGACAGTGCAGAATTTTGCTGACCACCAGTATATATATAGCAGTATGGTACAGTAGTCCACTGCTCTACCTACCTCTGTGTCGTCAAGTATACTATCCATCCATACCTGTGCTGCATTTTAGTTGTGCGCAGTATATATAGTAGGAGGACAGTGCAGAATTTTGCTGACCACCAGTATATATTAGAGATGAGCGGGTTCGGTTTCTCTGAATCCGAACCCGCCAGAACTTCATGTTTTTTTTCACGGGTCCGAGCGACTCGGATCTTCCCGCCTTGCTCGGTTAACCCGAGCGCGCCCGAACGTCATCATGACGCTGTCGGATTCTCGCGAGGCTCGGATTCTATCGCGAGACTCGGATTCTATATAAGGAGCCGCGCGTCGCCGCCATTTTCACACGTGCATTGAGATTGATAGGGAGAGGACGTGGCTGGCGTCCTCTCCATTTAGATTATAAGAGACTGAGAGAGATTTACTGGAGCTGACTAGGAGGAGTACTGTTACTGTAGAAGTGTAGAGACTGAGTGGAGAGAGTTTACTAGTGAGGACAGTGCAGTTTACTTTATAATCCGTTCTCTGCCTGAAAAAAGCGATACACAGCACACAGTGACTCAGTCACATACCATATCTGTGTGCACTGCTCAGGCTCAGGCCAGTGTGCTGCATCATCTATTATCTATATATAATATTATATATATCTGTCTGACTGCTCAGCTCACACAGCTTATAATTGTGGGGGAGACTGGGGAGCACTACTGCAGTGCCAGTTATAGGTTATAGCAGGAGCCAGGAGTACATAATATATTATATAGTGAGTGACCACCAGACACACAGTGCAGTTTATTTAATATATCCGTTCTCTGCCTGAAAAAAGCGATACACACAGTGACTCAGTCAGTCACATACCATATCTGTGTGCACTGCTCAGGCTCAGGCCAGTGTGCTGCATCATCTATATATTAGAGATGAGCGCCTGAAATTTTTCGGGTTTTGTGTTTTGGTTTTGGGTTCGGTTCCGCGGCCGTGTTTTGGGTTCGAACGCGTTTTGGCAAAACCTCACCGAATTTTTTTTGTCGGATTCGGGTGTGTTTTGGATTCGGGTGTTTTTTTCAAAAAACACTAAAAAACAGCTTAAATCATAGAATTTGGGGGTCATTTTGATCCCAAAGTATTATTAACCTCAAAAACCATAATTTACACTCATTTTCAGTCTATTCTGAATACCTCACACCTCACAATATTATTTTTAGTCCTAAAATTTGCACCGAGGTCGCTGTGTGAGTAAGATAAGCGACCCTAGTGGCCGACACAAACACCGGGCCCATCTAGGAGTGGCACTGCAGTGTCACGCAGGATGTCCCTTCCAAAAAACCCTCCCCAAACAGCACATGACGCAAAGAAAAAAAGAGGCGCAATGAGGTAGCTGTGTGAGTAAGATTAGCGACCCTAGTGGCCGACACAAACACCGGGCCCATCTAGGAGTGGCACTGCAGTGTCACGCAGGATGGCCCTTCCAAAAAACCCTCCCCAAACAGCACATGACGCAAAGAAAAAAAGAGGCGCAATGAGGTAGCTGACTGTGTGAGTAAGATTAGCGACCCTAGTGGCCGACACAAACACCGGGCCCATCTAGGAGTGGCACTGCAGTGTCACGCAGGATGGCCCTTCCAAAAAACCCTCCCCAAACAGCACATGACGCAAAGAAAAAAAGAGGCGCAATGAGGTAGCTGACTGTGTGAGTAAGATTAGCGACCCTAGTGGCCGACACAAACACCGGGCCCATCTAGGAGTGGCACTGCAGTGTCACGCAGGATGTCCCTTCCAAAAAACCCTCCCCAAACAGCACATGACGCAAAGAAAAAAAGAGGCGCAATGAGGTAGCTGTGTGAGTAAGATTAGCGACCCTAGTGGCCGACACAAACACCGGGCCCATCTAGGAGTGGCACTGCAGTGTCACGCAGGATGTCCCTTCCAAAAAACCCTCCCCAAACAGCACATGACGCAAAGAAAAAAAGAGGCGCAATGAGGTAGCTGACTGTGTGAGTAAGATTAAGACAATTTTATTTTAGGTTTTGGAGTCCTTTTTTTACTGATATTTGGTGTTTTGGTTTTGACATGCTCTGTACTATGCCATTGGGCATCGGCCTTGGCAGACGACGTTGCTGGCATTTCATCGTCTCGGCCATGACTAGTGGCAGCAGCTTCAGCACGAGGTGGAAGTGGATCTTGATCTTTCCCTAATTTTGGAACCTCAACATTTTTGTTCTCCATATTTTAATAGGCACAACTAAAAGGCACCTCAGGTAAACAATGCAGATGGATGGATTGGATACTAGTATACAATTATGGACGGGCTGCCGAGTGCCGACACAGAGGTAGCCACAGCCGTGAACTACCGCACTGTACTGTGTCTGCTGCTAATATATAGACTGGTTGATAAAGAGATAGTATACTCGTAACTAGTATGTATGTATAAAGAAAGAAAAAAAAACCACGGTTAGGTCACTGGTATATACAATTATGGACGGGCTGCCGAGTGCCGACACAGAGGTAGCCACAGCCGTGAACTACCGCACTGTACTGTGTCTGCTGCTAATATATAGACTGGTTGATAAAGAGATAGTATACTCGTAACTAGTATGTATGTATAAAGAAAGAAAAAAAAACCACGGTTAGGTCACTGGTATATACAATTATGGACGGGCTGCCGAGTGCCGACACAGAGGTAGCCACAGCCGTGAACTACCGCACTGTACTGTGTCTGCTGCTAATATATAGACTGGTTGATAAAGAGATAGTATACTCGTAACTAGTATGTATGTATAAAGAAAGAAAAAAAAACCACGGTTAGGTCACTGGTATATACAATTATGGACGGGCTGCAGAGTGCCGACACAGAGGTAGCCACAGCCGTGAACTACCGCACTGTACTGTGTCTGCTGCTAATATATAGACTGGTTGATAAAGAGATAGTATACTCGTAACTAGTATGTATGTATAAAGAAAGAAAAAAAAACCACGGTTAGGTGGTATATACAATTATGGACGGGCTGCCGAGTGCCGACACAGAGGTAGCCACAGCCGTGAACTACCGCACTGTACTGTGTCTGCTGCTAATATATAGACTGGTTGATAAAGAGATAGTATACTCGTAACTAGTATGTATGTATAAAGAAAGAAAAAAAAACCACGGTTAGGTCACTGGTATATACAATTATGGACGGGCTGCCGAGTGCCGACACAGAGGTAGCCACAGCCGTGAACTACCGCACTGTACACTGGTTGATAAAGAGATAGTAGTATACTCGTAACAACTAGTATGACGACGGTATAAAGAATGAAAAAAAAACCACGGTTAGGTGGTATATAATACAATTATGGTTGGACGGACTGCCTGCCGAGTGCCGACACAGAGGTAGCCACAGCCGTGAACTACCGCACTGTACACTGGTTGATAAAGAGATAGTAGTATACTCGTAACAACTAGTATGACGACGGTATAAAGAATGAAAAAAAAACCACGGTTAGGTGGTATATAATACAATTATGGTTGGACGGACTGCCTGCCGAGTGCCGACACAGAGGTAGCCACAGCCGTGAACTACCGCACTGTACACTGGTTGATAAAGAGATAGTAGTATACTCGTAACAACTAGTATGACGACGGTATAAAGAACGAAAAAAAAACCACGGTTAGGTGGTATATATTATAATACAATTATGGATGGACGGACTGCCTGCCGAGTTCCGACACAGAGGTAGCCACAGCCGTGAACTACCGCACTGTACACTGGTTGATAAAGAGATAGTAGTATACTCGTAACAACTAGTATGACGACGGTATAAAGAACGAAAAAAAAACCACGGTTAGGTGGTATATATTATAATACAATTATGGATGGACGGACTGCCTGCCGAGTTCCGACACAGAGGTAGCCACAGCCGTGAACTACCGCACTGTACACTGGTTGATAAAGAGATAGTAGTATACTCGTAACAACTAGTATGACTATGACGACGGTATAAAGAAAGAAAAAAAAAAACACGGTTAGGTGGTATATAATACAATTATGGATGGACGGACTGCCTGCCGAGTGCCGACACAGAGGTAGCCACAGCCGTGAACTACCGCACTGTACTGTGTCTGCTGCTAATATAGACTGGTTGATAAAGAGATAGTATACAATACTACTAATATACTGGTGGTCAGGCACTGGTCACCACTAGTCACACTGGCAGTGGCACTCCTGCAGCAAAAGTGTGCACTGTTTAATTTTAATATAATATTATTTATCATGTACTCCTGGCTCCTGCTATAACAACCTGCAGTGCTCCCCAGTCTCCCCCACAATTATAAGCTTTATATACAATACATTGATGTGCAGCACACTGGGCTGAGCAGTGCACACAGACTGAGTCACTGTGTGACTGTGTATCGTTTTTTTCAGGCAGAGAACGGATATATTAAATAAAACAAACAACTGCACTGTCTCTGGTGGTCACTGGTCACTGTGGTCGTCAGTCACTAAACTCTGTCTGCACTCTGCACTCTCTTCTAATCTACAGTATCACAGCAATCTCTCTCTCTCTCTCTCTTCTAAATCTAATCTAAATGGAGAGGACGCCAGCCACGTCCTCTCCCTATCAATCTCAATGCACGTGTGAAAATGGCGGCGACGCGCGGCTCCTTATATAGAATCCGAGTCTCGCAATAGAATCCGAGCCTCGCGAGAATCCGACAGCGTCATGATGACGTTCGGGCGCGCTCGGGTTAACCGAGCAAGGCGGGAAGATCCGAGTCGCTCGGACCCGTGAAAAAAAAAGTGAAGTTCGTGCGGGTTCGGATTCAAAGAAACCGAACCCGCTCATCTCTACTATATATATTATATATCTGTCTGACTGCTCAGCTCACACAGCTTATAATTGTGGGGGAGACTGGGGAGCACTACTGCAGTGCCAGTTATAGGTTATAGCAGGAGCCAGGAGTACATATTATATTAAAATTAAACAGTGCACACTTTTGCTGCAGGAGTGCCACTGCCAGTGTGACTGACCAGTGACCTGACCACACTGACCACCAGTATAGTTAGTAGTATACTTATATTGTGATTGCCTGAAAAAGTTAAACACTCGTCGTGTGACTTCACTTGTGTGTGTTTTTTTTTTTTATTCTATAAATATAAAACTCATTCTGCTGACAGACAGTGTCCAGCAGGTCCGTCATTATATAATATATAATATATACCTGTCCGGCTGCAGTAGTGATATATATATATTTTTTATATCATTTATCATCCAGTCGCAGCAGACACAGTACGGTAGTTCACGGCTGTGGCTACCTCTGTGTCTCTGCACTCGGCAGGCAGTCCGTCCATAATTGTAATACCACCTAACCGTGGATTTTTTTCATTCTTCTTTATACATACATAGTTACATAGACATCTTCTCTTTATCAACCAGTCTATATTAGCTGCAGACACAGTACAGTACGGTAGTTCACGGCTGTGGCTACCTCTGTGTCTGCACTCGGCAGGCAGTCCGTCCATAATTGTATACCACCTAACCGTGGTTTTTTTTCATTCTTCTTTATACATACATAGTTACATAGACATCTTCTCTTTATCAACCAGTCTATATTAGCTGCAGACACAGTACAGTACGGTAGTTCACGGCTGTGGCTACCTCTGTGTCTGCACTCGGCAGGCAGTCCGTCCATAATTGTATACCACCTAACCGTGGATTTTTTTCAGTCTTCTTTATACATACATAGTTACATAGACATCTTCTCTTTATCAACCAGTCTATATTAGCTGCAGACACAGTACAGTACGGTAGTTCACGGCTGTGGCTACCTCTGTGTCTGCAGTCGGCAGGCAGTCCATAATTGTATACTAGTATCCATCTCCATTGTTTACCTGAGGTGCCTTTTAGTTGTGCCTATTAAAATATGGAGAACAAAAATGTTGAGGTTCCAAAATTAGGGAAAGATCAAGATCCACTTCCACCTCGTGCTGAAGCTGCTGCCACTAGTCATGGCCGAGACGATGAAATGCCAGCAACGTCGTCTGCCAAGGCCGATGCCCAATGTCATAGTACAGAGCATGTCAAATCCAAAACACCAAATATCAGAAAAAAAAGGACTCCAAAACCTAAAATAAAATTGTCGGAGGAGAAGCGTAAACTTGCCAATATGCCATTTACCACACGGAGTGGCAAGGAACGGCTGAGGCCCTGGCCTATGTTCATGGCTAGTGGTTCAGCTTCACATGAGGATGGAAGCACTCAGCCTCTCGCTAGAAAAATGAAAAGACTCAAGCTGGCAAAAGCAGCACAGCAAAGAACTGTGCATTCTTCGAAATCCCAAATCCACAAGGAGAGTCCAATTGTGTCGGTTGCGATGCCTGACCTTCCCAACACTGGACGTGAAGAGCATGCGCCTTCCACCATTTGCACGCCCCCTGCAAGTGCTGGAAGGAGCACCCGCAGTCCAGTTCCTGATAGTCAGATTGAAGATGTCAGTGTTGAAGTACACCAGGATGAGGAGGATATGGGTGTTGCTGGCGCTGGGGAGGAAATTGACCAGGAGGATTCTGATGGTGAGGTGGTTTGTTTAAGTCAGGCACCCGGGGAGACACCTGTTGTCCGTGGGAGGAATATGGCCGTTGACATGCCAGGTGAAAATACCAAAAAAATCAGCTCTTCGGTGTGGAGGTATTTCACCAGAAATGCGGACAACAGGTGTCAAGCCGTGTGTTCCCTTTGTCAAGCTGTAATAAGTAGGGGTAAGGACGTTAACCACCTCGGAACATCCTCCCTTATACGTCACCTGCAGCGCATTCATAATAAGTCAGTGACAAGTTCAAAAACTTTGGGTGACAGCGGAAGCAGTCCACTGACCAGTAAATCCCTTCCTCTTGTAACCAAGCTCACGCAAACCACCCCACCAACTCCCTCAGTGTCAATTTCCTCCTTCCCCAGGAATGCCAATAGTCCTGCAGGCCATGTCACTGGCAATTCTGACGAGTCCTCTCCTGCCTGGGATTCCTCCGATGCATCCTTGCGTGTAACGCCTACTGCTGCTGGCGCTGCTGTTGTTGCCGCTGGGAGTCGATGGTCATCCCAGAGGGGAAGTCGTAAGCCCACTTGTACTACTTCCAGTAAGCAATTGACTGTTCAACAGTCCTTTGCGAGGAAGATGAAATATCACAGCAGTCATCCTACTGCAAAGCGGATAACTGAGGCCTTGACAACTATGTTGGTGTTAGACGTGCGTCCGGTATCCGCCGTTAGTTCACAGGGAACTAGACAATTTATTGAGGCAGTGTGCCCCCGTTACCAAATACCATCTAGGTTCCACTTCTCTAGGCAGGCGATACCGAGAATGTACACGGACGTCAGAAAAAGACTCACCAGTGTCCTAAAAAATGCAGTTGTACCCAATGTCCACTTAACCACGGACATGTGGACAAGTGGAGCAGGGCAGGGTCAGGACTATATGACTGTGACAGCCCACTGGGTAGATGTATGGACTCCCGCCGCAAGAACAGCAGCGGCGGCACCAGTAGCAGCATCTCGCAAACGCCAACTCTTTCCTAGGCAGGCTACGCTTTGTATCACCGCTTTCCAGAATACGCACACAGCTGAAAACCTCTTACGGCAACTGAGGAAGATCATCGCGGAATGGCTTACCCCAATTGGACTCTCCTGTGGATTTGTGGCATCGGACAACGCCAGCAATATTGTGTGTGCATTAAATATGGGCAAATTCCAGCACGTCCCATGTTTTGCACATACCTTGAATTTGGTGGTGCAGAATTTTTTAAAAAACGACAGGGGCGTGCAAGAGATGCTGTCGGTGGCCAGAAGAATTGCGGGACACTTTCGGCGTACAGGCACCACGTACAGAAGACTGGAGCACCACCAAAAACTACTGAACCTGCCCTGCCATCATCTGAAGCAAGAAGTGGTAACGAGGTGGAATTCAACCCTCTATATGCTTCAGAGGTTGGAGGAGCAGCAAAAGGCCATTCAAGCCTATACAATTGAGCACGATATAGGAGGTGGAATGCACCTGTCTCAAGTGCAGTGGAGAATGATTTCAACGTTGTGCAAGGTTCTGATGCCCTTTGAACTTGCCACACGTGAAGTCAGTTCTGACACTGCCAGCCTGAGTCAGGTCATTCCCCTCATCAGGCTTTTGCAGAAGAAGCTGGAGGCATTGAAGAAGGAGCTAAAAGGGAGCGATTCCGCTAGGCATGTGGGACTTGTGGATGCAGCCCTTAATTCGCTTAACAAGGATTCACGGGTGGTCAATCTGTTGAAATCAGAGCACTACATTTTGGCCACCGTGCTCGATCCTAGATTTAAAGCCTACCTTGGATCTCTCTTTCCGGCAGACACAAGTCTGCTGGGGTTGAAAGACCTGCTGGTGACAAAATTGTCAAGTCAAGCGGAACGCGACCTGTCAACATCTCCTCCTTCACATTCTCCCGCAACTGGGGGTGCGAGGAAAAGGCTCAGAATTCCGAGCCCACCCGCTGGCGGTGATGCAGGGCAGTCTGGAGCGACTGCTGATGCTGACATCTGGTCCGGACTGAAGGACCTGACAACGATTACGGACATGTCGTCTACTGTCACTGCATATGATTCTCTCAACATTGATAGAATGGTGGAGGATTATATGAGTGACCGCATCCAAGTAGGCACGTCACACAGTCCGTACTTATACTGGCAGGAAAAAGAGGCAATTTGGAGGCCCTTGCACAAACTGGCTTTATTCTACCTAAGTTGCCCTCCCACAAGTGTGTACTCCGAAAGAGTGTTTAGTGCCGCCGCTCACCTTGTCAGCAATCGGCGTACGAGGTTACATCCAGAAAATGTGGAGAAGATGATGTTCATTAAAATGAATTATAATCAATTCCTCCGCGGAGACATTGACCATCAGCAATTGCCTCCACAAAGTACACAGGGAGCTGAGATGGTGGATTCCAGTGGGGACGAATTGATAATCTGTGAGGAGGGGGATGTACACGGTGATATATCGGAGGGTGAAGATGAGGTGGACATCTTGCCTCTGTAGAGCCAGTTTGTGCAAGGAGAGATTAATTGCTTCTTTTTTGGGGGGGGTCCAAACCAACCCGTCATATCAGTCACAGTCGTGTGGCAGACCCTGTCACTGAAATGATGGGTTGGTTAAAGTGTGCATGTCCTGTTTTGTTTATACAACATAAGGGTGGGTGGGAGGGCCCAAGGATAATTCCATCTTGCACCTCTTTTTTCTTTTCTTTTTCTTTGCATCATGTGCTGATTGGGGAGGGTTTTTTGGAAGGGACATCCTGCGTGACACTGCAGTGCCACTCCTAGATGGGCCCGGTGTTTGTGTCGGCCACTAGGGTCGCTAATCTTACTCACACAGTCAGCTACCTCATTGCGCCTCTTTTTTTCTTTGCGTCATGTGCTGTTTGGGGAGGGTTTTTTGGAAGGGACATCCTGCGTGACACTGCAGTGCCACTCCTAGATGGGCCCGGTGTTTGTGTCGGCCACTAGGGTCGCTAATCTTACTCACACAGCTACCTCATTGCGCCTCTTTTTTTCTTTGCGTCATGTGCTGTTTGGGGAGGGTTTTTTGGAAGGGACATCCTGCGTGACACTGCAGTGCCACTCCTAGATGGGCCCGGTGTTTGTGTCGGCCACTAGGGTCGCTAATCTTACTCACACAGCTACCTCATTGCGCCTCTTTTTTTCTTTGCGTCATGTGCTGTTTGGGGAGGGTTTTTTGGAAGGGCCATCCTGCGTGACACTGCAGTGCCACTCCTAGATGGGCCCGGTGTTTGTGTCGGCCACTAGGGTCGCTAATCTTACTCACACAGCTACCTCATTGCGCCTCTTTTTTTCTTTGCGTCATGTGCTGTTTGGGGAGGGTTTTTTGGAAGGGACATCCTGCGTGACACTGCAGTGCCACTCCTAGATGGGCCCGGTGTTTGTGTCGGCCACTAGGGTCGCTTATCTTACTCACACAGCGACCTCGGTGCAAATTTTAGGACTAAAAATAATATTGTGAGGTGTGAGGTATTCAGAATAGACTGAAAATGAGTGTAAATTATGGTTTTTGAGGTTAATAATACTTTGGGATCAAAATGACCCCCAAATTCTATGATTTAAGCTGTTTTTTAGTGTTTTTTGAAAAAAACACCCGAATCCAAAACACACCCGAATCCGACAAAAAAAATTCGGTGAGGTTTTGCCAAAACGCGTTCGAACCCAAAACACGGCCGCGGAACCGAACCCAAAACCAAAACACAAAACCCGAAAAATTTCAGGCGCTCATCTCTAGTATATATTAGAGATGAGCGGGTTCGGTTTCTTTGAATCCGAACCCGCACGAACTTCACTTTTTTTTCCACGGGTCCGAGCGACTCGGATCTTCCCGCCTTGCTCGGTTAACCCGAGCGCGCCCGAACGTCATCATGACGCTGTCGGATTCTCGCGAGGCTCGGATTCTATCGCGAGACTCGGATTCTATATAAGGAGCCGCGCGTCGCCGCCATTTTCACTCGTGCATTGAGATTGATAGGGAGAGGACGTGTCTGGCGTCCTCTCCATTAGAATAGAGATAGATAGATTAGATAGAGAGAGATTGTGCAGAGTCGCAGACAGAGTTAGTTTACCACAGTCAGTGACCAGTGCAGTTGCTAGTTAACTTTTATTTAATATAATATATCCGTTCACTTCTCTCTGCTATATCCGTTCTCTGCCTGAAAAAAAAAACGATACACAGCACAGTCAGTCACACAGTGTGACTCAGTCTGTGTGCACTCAGCTCAGCCCAGTGTGCTGCACAGTCATCAATGTATAAATTAAAAGCTTATAATTAATTGTGGGGGAGACTGGGGAGCACTGCAGGTTGTTAGCAGGAGCCAGGAGTACAATTATATTAATTAACAGTGCACACTTTTGCTGCAGGAGTGGTGACCAGTGCCTGACCACCAGTATAGTATTGTTGTATACTACTAATATCTCTTTAAATATCAACCAGTCTATATTAGCAGCAGACACAGTACAGTGCGGTAGTTCACGGCTGTGGCTACCTCTGTGTCGGCACACGGCAGGCAGTCCGTCCGACCAGAATTGTATTATTTATTATTATATACCTACCACCTAACCGTGGTTTTTTTTTCATTCTTTATACCGTCATAGTGTCATCCTAATTGTTACGAGTATACTACTATCTCTTTATCAACCAGTGTACAGTGCGGTAGTTCACGGCTGTGGCTACCTCTGTGTCGGCACACGGCAGGCAGTCCGTCCGACCAGAATTGTATTATTTATTATTATATACCTACCACCTAACCGTGGTTTTTTTTTCATTCTTTATACCGTCATAGTGTCATCCTAATTGTTACGAGTATACTACTATCTCTTTATCAACCAGTGTACAGTGCGGTAGTTCACGGCTGTGGCTACCTCTGTGTCGGCACACGGCAGGCAGTCCGTCCGACCAGAATTGTATTATTTATTATTATATACCTACCACCTAACCGTGGTTTTTTTTTCATTCTTTATACCGTCATAGTGTCATCCTAATTGTTACGAGTATACTACTATCTCTTTATCAACCAGTGTACAGTGCGGTAGTTCACGGCTGTGGCTACCTCTGTGTCGGCACACGGCAGGCAGTCCGTCCGACCAGAATTGTATTATTTATTATTATATACCTACCACCTAACCGTGGTTTTTTTTTCATTCTTTATACCGTCATAGTGTCATCCTAATTGTTACGAGTATACTACTATCTCTTTATCAACCAGTGTACAGTGCGGTAGTTCACGGCTGTGGCTACCTCTGTGTCGGCACACGGCAGGCAGTCCGTCCGACCAGAATTGTATTATTTATTATTATATACCTACCACCTAACCGTGGTTTTTTTTTCATTCTTTATACCGTCATAGTGTCATCCTAATTGTTACGAGTATACTACTATCTCTTTATCAACCAGTGTACAGTGCGGTAGTTCACGGCTGTGGCTACCTCTGTGTCGGCAGTCGGCAGGCAGTCCGTCCATCCATAATTGTATTATTATTATAATATATACCACCTAACCGTGGTTTTTTTTTCATTCTTTATACCGTCATAGTGTCATACTAGTTGTTACGAGTATACTACTATCTCTTTATCAACCAGTGTACAGTGCGGTAGTTCACGGCTGTGGCTACCTCTGTGTCGGCAGTCGGCAGGCAGTCCGTCCATCCATAATTGTATTATTATTATAATATATACCACCTAACTGTGGTTTTTTTTGCATTCTTTATACCGTCGTCATAGTGTCATACTAGTTGTTACGAGTATACTACTATCTCTTTATCAACCAGTGTACAGTGCGGTAGTTCACGGCTGTGGCTACCTCTGTGTCGGCAGTCGGCAGGCAGTCCGTCCATCCATAATTGTATTATTATTATAATATATACCACCTAACCGTGGTTTTTTTTTCATTCTTTATACCGTCGTCATAGTGTCATACTAGTTGTTACGAGTATACTACTATCTCTTTATCAACCAGTGTACAGTGCGGTAGTTCACGGCTGTGGCTACCTCTGTGTCGGCAGTCGGCAGGCAGTCCGTCCATCCATAATTGTATTATTATTATAATATATACCACCTAACCGTGGTTTTTTTTTCATTCTTTATACCGTCGTCATAGTGTCATACTAGTTGTTACGAGTATACTACTATCTCTTTATCAACCAGTGTACAGTGCGGTAGTTCACGGCTGTGGCTACCTCTGTGTCGGCAGTCGGCAGGCAGTCCGTCCATCCATAATTGTATTATTATTATAATATATACCACCTAACCGTGGTTTTTTTTTCATTCTTTATACCGTCGTCATAGTGTCATACTAGTTGTTACGAGTATACTACTATCTCTTTATCAACCAGTGTACAGTGCGGTAGTTCACGGCTGTGGCTACCTCTGTGTCGGCAGTCGGCAGGCAGTCCGTCCATCCATAATTGTATTATTATTATAATATATACCACCTAACCGTGGTTTTTTTATACCACCTAACCGTGGCAGTCCGTCCATAATTGTATACTAGTAAACTATCCAATCCATCCATCTCCATTGTTTACCTGAGGTGCCTTTTAGTTCTGCCTATAAAATATGGAGAACAAAAAAGTTGAGGTTCCAAAATTAGGGAAAGATCAAGATCCACTTCCACCTCGTGCTGAAGCTGCTGCCACTAGTCATGGCCGAGACGATGAAATGCCAGCAACGTCGTCTGCCAAGGCCGATGCCCAATGTCATAGTACAGAGCATGTCAAATCCAAAACACCAAATATCAGAAAAAAAAGGACTCCAAAACCTAAAATAAAATTGTCGGAGGAGAAGCGTAAACTTGCCAATATGCCATTTACCACACGGAGTGGCAAGGAATGGCTGAGGCCCTGGCCTATGTTCATGGCTAGTGGTTCAGCTTCACATGAGGATGGAAGCACTCAGCCTCTCGCTAGAAAACTGAAAAGACTCAAGCTGGCAAAAGCACCGCAAAGAACTGTGCGTTCTTTGAAATCCCAAATCCACAAGGAGAGTCCAATTGTGTCGTTTGCGATGCCTGACCTTCCCAACACTGGACGTGAAGAGCATGCGCCTTCCACTATTTGCATGCCCCCTGCAAGTGCTGGAAGGAGCACCCGCAGTCCAGTTCCTGATAGTCAGATTGAAGATGTCAGTGTTGAAGTACACCAGGATGAGGAGGATATGGGTGTTGCTGGCGCTGGGGAGGAAATTGACCAGGAGGATTCTGATGGTGAGGTGGTTTGTTTAAGTCAGGCACCCGGGGAGACACCTGTTGTCCGTGGGAGGAATATGGCCGTTGACATGCCAGGTGAAAATACCAAAAAAATCAGCTCTTCGGTGTGGAGGTATTTCACCAGAAATGCGGACAACAGGTGTCAAGCCGTGTGTTCCCTTTGTCAAGCTGTAATAAGTAGGGGTAAGGACGTTAACCACCTCGGAACATCCTCCCTTATACGTCACCTGCAGCGCATTCATAATAAGTCAGTGACAAGTTCAAAAACTTTGGGTGACAGCGGAAGCAGTCCACTGACCAGTAAATCCCTTCCTCTTGTAACCAAGCTCACGCAAACCACCCCACCAACTCCCTCAGTGTCAATTTCCTCCTTCCCCAGGAATGCCAATAGTCCTGCAGGCCATGTCACTGGCAAGTCTGACGAGTCCTTTCCTGCCTGGGATTCCTCCGATGCATCCTTGCGTGTAACGCCTACTGCTGCTGGCGCTGCTGTTGTTGCCGCTGGGAGTCGATGGTCATCCCAGAGGGGAAGTCGTAAGCCCACTTGTACTACTTCCAGTAAGCAATTGACTGTTCAACAGTCCTTTGCGAGGAAGATGAAATATCACAGCAGTCATCCTACTGCAAAGCGGATAACTGAGTCCTTGACAACTATGTTGGTGTTAGACGTGCGTCCGGTATCCGCCGTTAGTTCACAGGGAACTAGACAATTTATTGAGGCAGTGTGCCCCCGTTACCAAATACCATCTAGGTTCCACTTCTCTAGGCAGGCGATACCGAGAATGTACACGGACGTCAGAAAAAGACTCACCAGTCTCCTAAAAAATGCAGTTGTACCCAATGTCCACTTAACCACGGACATGTGGACAAGTGGAGCAGGGCAGGGTCAGGACTATATGACTGTGACAGCCCACTGGGTAGATGTATGGACTCCCGCCGCAAGAACAGCAGCGGCGGCACCAGTAGCAGCATCTCGCAAACGCCAACTCTTTCCTAGGCAGGCTACGCTTTGTATCACCGCTTTCCAGAATACGCACACAGCTGAAAACCTCTTACGGCAACTGAGGAAGATCATCGCGGAATGGCTTACCCCAATTGGACTCTCCTGTGGATTTGTGGCATCGGACAACGCCAGCAATATTGTGTGTGCATTAAATATGGGCAAATTCCAGCACGTCCCATGTTTTGCACATACCTTGAATTTGGTGGTGCAGAATTTTTTAAAAAACGACAGGGGCGTGCAAGAGATGCTGTCGGTGGCCAGAAAAATTGCGGGACACTTTCGGCGTACAGGCACCACGTACAGAAGACTGGAGCACCACCAAAAACTACTGAACCTGCCCTGCCATCATCTGAAGCAAGAAGTGGTAACGAGGTGGAATTCAACCCTCTATATGCTTCAGAGGTTGGAGGAGCAGCAAAAGGCCATTCAAGCCTATACAATTGAGCACGATATAGGAGATGGAATGCACCTGTCTCAAGTGCAGTGGAGAATGATTTCAACGTTGTGCAAGGTTCTGATGCCCTTTGAACTTGCCACACGTGAAGTCAGTTCAGACACTGCCAGCCTGAGTCAGGTCATTCCCCTCATCAGGCTTTTGCAGAAGAAGCTGGAGGCATTGAAGAAGGAGCTAACACGGAGCGATTCCGCTAGGCATGTGGGACTTGTGGATGCAGCCCTTAATTCGCTTAACAAGGATTCACGGGTGGTCAATCTGTTGAAATCAGAGCACTACATTTTGGCCACCGTGCTCGATCCTAGATTTAAAGCCTACCTTGGATCTCTCTTTCCGGCAGACACAGGTCTGCTGGGGTTGAAAGACCTGCTGGTGACAAAATTGTCAAGTCAAGCGGAACGCGACCTGTCAACATCTCCTCCTTCACATTCTCCCGCAACTGGGGGTGCGAGGAAAAGGCTCAGAATTCCGAGCCCACCCGCTGGCGGTGATGCAGGGCAGTCTGGAGCGACTGCTGATGCTGACATCTGGTCCGGACTGAAGGACCTGACAACGATTACGGACATGTCGTCTACTGTCACTGCATATGATTCTCTCAACATTGATAGAATGGTGGAGGATTATATGAGTGACCGCATCCAAGTAGGCACGTCACACAGTCCGTACTTATACTGGCAGGAAAAAGAGGCAATTTGGAGGCCCTTGCACAAACTGGCTTTATTCTACCTAAGTTGCCCTCCCACAAGTGTGTACTCCGAAAGAGTGTTTAGTGCCGCCGCTCACCTTGTCAGCAATCGGCGTACGAGGTTACATCCAGAAAATGTGGAGAAGATGATGTTCATTAAAATGAATTATAATCAATTCCTCCGCGGAGACATTGACCATCAGCAATTGCCTCCACAAAGTACACAGGGAGCTGAGATGGTGGATTCCAGTGGGGACGAATTGATAATCTGTGAGGAGGGGGATGTACACGGTGATATATCGGAGGGTGAAGATGAGGTGGACATCTTGCCTCTGTAGAGCCAGTTTGTGCAAGGAGAGATTAATTGCATCTTTTTTGGGGGGGGTCCAAACCAACCCGTCATATCAGTCACAGTCGTGTGGCAGACCCTGTCACTGAAATGATGGGTTGGTTAAAGTGTGCATGTCCTGTTTTGTTTATACAACATAAGGGTGGGTGGGAGGGCCCAAGGATAATTCCATCTTGCACCTCTTTTTTCTTTTCTTTTTCTTTGCATCATGTGCTGATTGGGGAGGGTTTTTTGGAAGGGACATCCTGCGTGACACTGCAGTGCCACTCCTAGATGGGCCCGGTGTTTGTGTCGGCCACTAGGGTCGCTAATCTTACTCACACAGCTACCTCATTGCGCCTCTTTTTTTCTTTGCGTCATGTGCTGTTTGGGGAGGGTTTTTTGGAAGGGACATCCTGCGTGACACTGCAGTGCCACTCCTAGATGTGCCCGGTGTTTGTGTCGGCCACTAGGGTCGCTAATCTTACTCACACAGTCAGCTACCTCATTGCGCCTCTTTTTTTCTTTGCGTCATGTGCTGTTTGGGGAGGGTTTTTTGGAAGGGCCATCCTGCGTGACACTGCAGTGCCACTCCTAGATGGGCCCGGTGTTTGTGTCGGCCACTAGGGTCGCTTATCTTACTCACACAGCGACCTCGGTGCAAATTTTAGGACTAAAAATAATATTGTGAGGTGTGATGTGTTCAGAATAGGCTGAAAATGAGTGTAAATTATGTTTTTTGAGGTTAATAATACTTTGGGATCAAAATTACCCCCAAATTCTATGATTTAAGCTGTTTTTTAGGGTTTTTTTAAAAAAACACCCGAATCCAAAACACACCCGAATCCGACAAAAAAAATTCGGTGAGGTTTTGCCAAAACGCGGTCGAACCCAAAACACGGCCGCGGAACCGAACCCAAAACCAAAACACAAAACCCGAAAAATTTCCGGCGCTCATCTCTAGTATATATATAGCAGTACGGTACAGCAGTCCACTACTCTACCTACCTCTCTGTCGTCAAGTATACTATCCATCCATACCTGTGCTGCATTTTAGTTGTGCGCTGTATATATAGTATGAGGACAGTGCAGAATTTTGCTGACCACCAGTATATATATAGCAGTATGGTACAGTAGTCCACTGCTCTACCTACCTCTGTGTCGTCAAGTATACTATCCATCCATACCTGTGCTGCATTTTAGTTGTGCGCAGTATATACAGTAGGAGGACAGTGCAGAATTTTGCTGACCACCAGTATATATGTAGCAGTACGGTACAGTAGGCCATTGCTCTTGATATATAACTGGCATATAATTCCACACATTAAAAAATGGAGAACAAAAATGTGGAGGTTAAAATAGGGAAATATCAAGATCCACTTCCACCTCGTGCTGAAGCTGCTGCCACTAGTCATGGCCGAGATGATGAAATGCCATCAACGTCGTCTGCCAAGGCCGATGCCCAATGTCATAGTAGAGAGCATGTAAAATCCAAAAAACAAAAGTTCAGTAAAGTGACCCAAAAATCTAAATTAAAAGCGTCTGATGAGAAGCGTAAACTTGCCAATATGCCTTTTTCGACACGGAGTGGCAAGGAACTGCTGAGGCCTTGGCCTATGTTCATGGCTAGTGGTTCAGATTCACATGAGGATGGAAGCACTCATCCTCTCGCTAGGAAAATGAAAAGACTTAAGCTGGCAAAAGCACAGCAAAGAACTGTGCATTCTTCTAAATCACAAATCCCCAATGAGAGTCCAATTGTGTCGGTTGCGATGCCTGACCTTCCCAACACTGGACGGGAAAAGGTTGCGCCTTTCACCATTTGCACGCCCCCTGCAAGTGCGGGAAGGAGCACTCGCAGTCCAGTTCTTGATAGTCAAATTGAAGATGTCACTGTTGGAGTACACCAGGATGAGGATATGGGTGTTGCTAGCGCTGAGGAGGAAATTGACAAGGCGGATTCTGATGGTGAGGTGGTTTGTTTAAGTCAGGCACCCGGGGAGACACCTGTTGTCCATGGGACGAATATGGCCATTGACATGCCTGGTCAAATTACAAAAAAAATCACCTCGTCGGTGTGGAATTATTTTAACAGAAATGCGGACAACATTTGTCAAGCCGTGTGTTGCCTTTGTCAAGCTGTAATAAGTAGGGGTAAGGACGTTAACCACCTAGGAACATCCTCCCTTATACGTCACCTGGAGCGCATTCATCAGAAGTCATTGACAAATTCAAAAACTTTGAGTGACAGCGGAAGCAGTCCACTGACAACTAAATCCCTTCCTCTTGTAACCAAGCTCCTGCAAACCACACCACCAACTACCTCAGTGTCAATTTCCTCCTAAGACAAGAAAGCCAATAGTCCTGCAGGCCATGTCACTGTCAAGTCTGACGAGTCCTCTCCTGCCTGGGATTCCTCCGATGCATCCTTGAGTGTAACGCCTGCTGCTGCTGTTGTTGCTGCTGGGAGTCGATCGTCATCCCAGAGGGGAAGTCGGAAGACCACTTGTACTACTTCCAGTAAGCAATTGACTGTCCAACAGTCCTTTGCAAGGAAGATGAAATATCACAGCAGTCATCCTGCTGCAAAGCAGATAACTCAGGCCTTGGCAGCCTTGGCTGTGTTAAAAATGTTTCCGGTATCCACCGTTAATTCACAGGGAATTAGAGAATTTATTGAGTTAGTGTGTCCCCGGTACCAAATACCATCTAGGTTCCACTTCTGAAGGCAGGCGATACCGAGAATGTGCACAGACATCAGAAAAAAAGTCACCAGTGTACTAAAAAATGCAGTTGTACCCAATGTCCACTTAACCACGGACATGTGGAGCAGGGCAGACTCAGGACTATATGACTGTGACAGCCCACTGGGTAGATGTATTGCCTCCCGCAGCAAGAACAGCAGCGGTGGCACCAGTAGCAGCATCTCGCAAATGCCAACTCGTTCCTAGGCAGGCTACGCTTTGTATCACCGCTTTCCATAAGAGGCACACAGCTGACAACCTCTTACGGAAACTGAGGAACATCATCGCAGAATGGCTTACCCCAACTGGACTTTCCTGGGGATTTGTGACATCGGACAACGCCACCAATATTGTGCGTGCATTACATGTGGGCAAATTCCAGCACGTCCCATGTTTTGCACATACATTGAATTTGGTGGTGCAGAATTTAAAAAAAAACAACAGGGGCGTGCAAGAGATGCTGTCGGTGGCCCGAAGAATTGCGGGCCACTTTCGGCATTCAATCACCGCGTTGCCACACGTGAAGTCAGTTCAGACACTGTCAGCCTGAGTCAGGTCATTCCCCTCATCAGGCTTTTGCAGAAGAAGCTGGAGAGATTGAAGGAGGAGCTAAAACAGAGCGATTCTGCTAGGCATGTGGGACTTGTGGATGGAGCCCTTAATTCGCTTAACCAGGATTCATGGGTGGTCAATCTGTTGAAATCAGAGCACTACATTTTGGCCACCGTGCTCGATTTTAGATTTAAAACCTACGTTGTATCTCTCTTTCCGGCAGACACAAGTCTGCAGAGGTTCAAAGACCTGCTGGTGAGACACTTGTCAAGTCAAGTGGAACATGACCCGTCAACAGCTCCCCCTTCACATTCTCCCGCAACTAGGGCTGCGAGGAAAAGGCTAAGAATTCCGAGCCCACCTGCTGGCGGTGATGCAGGGCAGTCTGGAGCGAGTGCTGACATCTGGTCCGGACTGAAGGACCTGCCAATGATTACTGACATGTGGTCTACTGTCACTGCATATGATTCTGTCACCATTGAAAGAATGGTGGAGTATTATATGAGTGACCGCATCCAAGTAGGCACGTCAGACAGTCCGTACGTATACTGGCAGGAAAAAGAGGCAATTTGGAGGCCCTTGCAGGAACTGGCTTTATTTTACCTAAGTTGCCCCCCCTCCAGTGTGTACTCCGAAAGAGTGTTTAGTGCAGCTGCTCACCTTGTCAGCAATCGGCGTACGAGGTTACTTCCAGAAAATGTGGAGAAGATGATGTTCATCAAAATGAATTATAATCAATTCCTCCGTGGAGACATTCACCAGCAATTGCCTCCAGAAAGTACACAGGGACCTGAGATGGTGGATTCCAGTGGGGACGAATTAATAATCTGTGAGGAGGGGGATGTACACAGTGAAAGGGGTGAGGAATCGGACGATGAGGAGGAGGTAGACATCTTGCCTCTGTAGAGCCAGTTTGTGCAAGGAGAGATTGATTGCTTCTTTTTTGGTGGGGGCCCAAACCAACCAGTCATTTCAGCAACAGTCGTGTGGCAGAGCCTGTCGCTGAAATGATGGGATTGTTAAAGTGTGCATGTCCTGTTTACACAACATAAGGGTGGGTGGGAGGGCCCAAGGACAATTCCATCTTGCACCTCTTTTTTCTTTCATTTATCTTTGCATCATGTGCTGTTTGGGGACTATTTTTTGAAGTGCCATCCTGTCTGCCACTGCAGTGCCACTCCTAGATGGGCCAGGTGTTTGTGTCGGCCACTTAGGTTGCTTAGCTTAGCCATCCAGCGACCTTGGTGCACCTCTTTTTTTCTTTGCATCATGTGCTGTTTGGGGACTATTTTTTGAAGTGCCATCCTGTCTGACACTGCAGTGCCACTCCTAGATGGGCCAGGTGTTTGTGTCGGCCACTTGGGTCGCTTAGCTTAGTCACCCAGCGACCTCGGTGCAAATTTTAGGACTAAAAATAATATTGTAAGGTGTGAGGTGTTCAGAATAGACTGCAAATGAGTGGAAATTATGGTTATTGAGGTTAATAATACTGGGATCAAAATGACCCCCAAATTCTATGATTTAAGCTGTTTTTGAGGGTTTTTTGTAAAAAAACACCCGAATCCAACCAAAAAAATTCAGGGAGGTTTTGCCAAAACGCGTCAGAAACCAAAACACGGCCGCGGAACCGAATCCAAAACCAAAACACAAAACCCGAAAAATTTCCGGTGCACATCACTACTCACAATGTTGTTTTTAGCCCTAAAATTTGCACTGAGGTGGCTGTATGACCAAGCTAAGTGACACAAGTGTGCGGCACAAACACCTGGCCCATCTAGGAGTGGCACTGCAGTGTCAGACAGGATGGCACTTTTCAAAAACTAGGCCCCAAACAGCACCTCATGCAAAGATGTAGAAGAGGTGCAATGAGGTAGATGTATGACTAAGGCAAGTGACACAAACAATTCCCACTGGAATTATACGGCCAAATCACTGTAATTATACGTCCAAATCACTGTAATTAAATGGTAAAATCACTGTAATTAAATGGCAAAATCACTGTAATTATACGTCCAAATCACTGGAATTATACATCCAAATCACTGGAATTATACGTCCAAATCACTGGAATTATACGTCCACTGGAATTAAATGGCAAAATCACTGGAATTAAATGGCAAAATCAATGGAATTATACTGCAAAATCAATGGAATTAAATGGCAGTACCACTGGACATATACAGAAGTGTCAGACAGGAAGGCACTTTAAGAAAATAGTCCCCAAAACATCACATCATGCCAAGAAGTAAAAGAGGGCAATGAGGTAGCTGTATGATTAAGCTAAGCAACACAAGTGTGCGGCACAAATATCTGACCCATCTAGGGTTGGCACTGCAGTCCCACTGCATTAATGGTGGATACCGGACGCACGTCTAACACCAGCATAGTTGTTATGGCCTCAGTAATCGGCTTGGCAACAGGGTATATATATATATATATACATATATATATACGGCAGTATCACTGGACTGGACTTATACGCCAGTACCACTGTAATTATATGGCAGGATCACTGGATTTATACGGCATGATCACTGGATTTATACGGCAGGATCACTGTAATTATACGCCAGTACCACTGTAGTTATATGGCAGGATTACTGGAATTATACGGCAGGATTTCTGGAATTATACGACAGGATCACTGCAATTAAGAGGCAAAATCACTGGAATTATACATCCAAATCACTGGAATTAAATGGCAGCACCACTGCACATATACGGAAGTGTCAGACAGGATGGTACTTTAAAAAAATAGTCCCCAAACAGCACATGATGTAAAGAAGAAAAAAAGGTGCACTGAGGTTGCTGTATGACTAAGCTAAGCAACACAACCACCTGGCCCATCTAGTAGTGTCACGCAGTGGCTGAATGTCGAGAGTGGGCCGCAACTGTTCGGTCCACTGACAGCATCTCCAGCATGCCCTGTCATTTTTAAAAAATTCTGCAATTGGTGGACTTATACAACAGTACCCCAGGACTAATACAGCAGTACCCCTGGACTCATACAGCAGTGTCAGACAGGATGTCACTTTTCAAAAACTAGGCCCCAAACAGCACCTCATGCAAAGATGTCGAAGAGGTGCAATGAGGTAGCTGTATGACTAAGCCAAGCGACACAAACAATTACCACTGGAATTATACGTCCAAATCACTGGCATTATACGTTCAAATCACTGGAATTAAATGGCAAGATCACTAGAATTATATTGCAAAATCACAATAATTATACATCCAAATCATTGGAATTAAATGGCAAAATCACTGGAATTATACGTCCAAATCACTGGAATTAAATGGCAAAATCTCGGTATCGCCTGCCTAGTGAAGTGGAATCTAGATGGGATTTGGTACCGGGGACAAAATACCTCCATCAATTGTCTAAATCCCACTGCACTAATAGCGGATACCGGATGCACGTCTAACACCAACATAAGTATCAAGGCCTCGGTTATGAGGGCTTCCATCGTCATGTGAAGCTGAACCACTAGTCATGAACATAGGCCAGGGCATCAGCCGTTCCTTGCCACTCCGTGTCGTAAATGGAATATTGGCAAGTTTACGTTTCTCCTCACACCATTTATATTTATATTTTTTTGGTCTTTTTACTGAACTTTGGCTTTTGGGATTTTACATGCCCTCTACTATCACATTGGGCATCGGCCTTGGCAGACGACATTGATGGCATTTCATCGTCTATGTCATGGCTAGTGGCAGCAGCTTCAGCACTAGGTGGAAGTGGTTCTTGATCTTTAACTATTTTATCCTCTAAATTTTTGTTCTCCTTTATTTTTTGGAGTTATATAACACAATATGTGGCACAGGAATGACTGATGGCTGATGGCCAGGACACTACCACTGGTCTGATGCAGCACAACACAGCAACACTGTAAGGGACTTGTTGTTGTTATATTATTATAATACGGCAGCAGTGGACATATAGCAGCAGCGTATACCACTGTGACTGCCTGGTCACTGAAATGACTGATGGCCAGGACACTACCACTGGTCTGATGCAGCACAACAGAGCAACACTGTAAGGGACTTGTTGATGTTGTTAATATTATTATACGGCAGCAGTGGACATATAGCAGCAGCGTATACCACTGTGACTGCCTGGTCACTGGAATGACTGATAAGACAGGACACTACCACTGGTCTGATGCAGCACAACACAGCAACACTGTAAAGGACTTGTTGTTGTTGTTATTATTATTATTATACACCAGCAGTGGACATATAGCAGCAGCATATACCACTGTGACTGCCTGGTCACTGGAATGACTGATGGCCAGGACACTACCACTGGTCTGATGCAGCACACCACAACAACACTGTAAGGGACTTTAAATATAATGGATAACCCGCGCTTTGAATGTTTTGTGGAGCTGCTCCTTTAAAAAATTAATAACAGTAAGACGGAATAAGAGGAGCGCTTAAAATGTACCAAATAATAATAAAAAATTAAATAAAAAAATTGCAAACACCTGTGAAAAAAGAAATGGTTAGTGAGTAATGTTTACAGCACTTTCGTGCTGATGTAAAAGTCCTGTGCGGGAGTCCCTTTATAAATGCCGGCGCTGCGGTCCGTGCTGCGGCTGCAGTGGGGAAATCTATCTATCTCTCTTTCCCTAGTGCTGCCTACCTTTAGTCACGTCCAGACTTTGGTTATTTCTTGTGGATCGCGTCCTGCCGGCTGGTCCCGATGCTGGTACACGCACTCCCGTCTCCACACCCGTTTGGCGCAGGCGGGATGACGTCAGGGCTTCACTCGTTAATTCTTTGCCAACGCGTTTTGGACTTGCTGGTCCTTAATCCTGGCTGATGGAGGCACTTCCCAATGGATTCCCTTTATATAGCTTTATTACTTAATTGGCTTGATTGGAGAAGGCTCGTTAAATTAAAAACAACTGAATAAAATTAGCGGATTCTTGTCTCTTACTCATTAAACACAGGTGTTTGCAAAAATAAAGGTGAATATGTAAAATAGATAGTCTGTTATATTAAAAAAATATATTTAATGAAATAATTATAAAAAGGAATTTAAATCAAACTCTATATTGAGACCAGTGGGTTCCAGAGTCTGTAAAATAAAAGTCCATTTTGCTTCTGCTCTTTTGAGTTTGTCCACTATGTCTCCTCCTTTGAAATACAAACAAAAGTACAAAAAAGACTTTCAACTGTCATTCATTACCCAGTTCAACAGCCAACATCTAGCCTTTGAAAAAATATTAAACAGACATTGGCATATTTTATCACTGGACAAGGAACTAGCACCCATGATACAAGAAAAACCACGCATCATTTACAAAAAAGCAACCTCAATCAAACAAGAATTAGTTAAAATCTTTATCCCCAAAGAGAACCGACAAAGAGAAGAAATTAAAGGCTTTTTCTCATGCTTAAAATGTTTACCATGCAGGACAGTGAAAAGACTATCAATTAAATCTGAAACAATGTTTACCTGCAATGCAACGAAAAAAGTCTACAAAGTAAAAGACAGAGTAACCTGTGAAACAGAGGGAGTAATTTATCTCCTGCAGTGCCCTTGTGGCCTACAATAGGTTGGTCAAACTAAAAGAAAGATAAAAATCCGTTTAGCAGAGCACATCCATAACATTAAAAAAGGACTGCAAACTCATAGTGTGTCAAAACACTTTGCAGACACACACAAAAAAGATCCCACACATCTATCATTTTTGGGGATACAACGAATTACCCCTAATTGGAGAGGAGGAGACATAGTGGACAAACTCAAAAGAGCAGAAGCAAAATGGACTTTTATTTTACAGACTCTGGAACCCACTGGTCTCAATATAGAGTTTGATTTAAATTCCTTTTTATAATTATTTCATTAAATATATTTTTTTAATATAACAGACTATCTATTTTACATATTCACCTTTATTTTTGCAAACACCTGTGTTTAATAAGTAAGAGACAAGAATCCGCTAATTTTATTCAGTTGTTTTTAATTTAACGAGCCTTCTCCAATCAAGCCAATTAAGTAATAAAGCTATATAAAGGGAATCCATTGGGAAGTGCCTCCATCAGCCAGGATTAAGGACCAGCAAGTCCGAAACGCGTTGGCAAAGAATTAACGAGTGAAGCCCTGACATCATCCCGCCTGCGCCAAACGGGTGTGGAGACGGGAGTGCGTGTACCAGCATCGGGACCAGCCGGCAGGACGCGATCCACAAGAAATAACCAAAGTCTGGACGTGACTAAAGGTAGGCAGCACTAGGGAAAGAGAGATAGATAGATTTCCCCACTGCAGCCGCAGCACGGACCGCAGCGCCGGCATTTATAAAGGGACTCCCGCACAGGACTTTTACATCAGCACGAAAGTGCTGTAAACATTACTCACTAACCAATTCTTTTTTCACAGGTGTTTGCAATTTTATTTATTTTTTTTTATTTATTTAATTTTTTATTATTATTTGGTACATTTTAAGCGCTCCTCTTATTCCGTCTTACTGTAAGGGACTTGTTGTTGTTATTGTTATTATTAGTATACGGCAGCAGTGGACATATAGCAGCAGCGTATACCACTGTGACTGCCTGGTCACTGGAATGACTGATGGCCAGGACACTACCACTGGTCTGATGCAGGACAACACAGCAACACTGTAAGGGACTTATTATACAGCAGCACTGGACATATGGTAGCAGAGGACACCACCACTGTGACTGATGCAGCACAACACACCACCACTGTGACTGATGCAGCACAACACACCACCCCTGAACTGATGCAGCACAACACAGCACCACTGGACAGCACTGGACATATGGCAGCAGAGGACACCACCACTGTGACTGATGCAGCACAACACACCACCACTGAACTGATGCAGCACAACACAGCACCACTGGACAGCACTGGACATATGGCAGCAGAGGACACCACCACTATGACTGATGCAGCACAACACACCACCACTGAACTGATGCAGCACAACACAGCACCACTGGACATACAGCAGCAGAGGACACAAGCACTGTGACTGGACAGATTCAGCACAAGACACGGACACTGAGGACTGAGAACGGAGACACGTCCTCTCTCTACACTCTCCAATGCCGGAGTGAAAATGGTGGGGACGCTCGGCTCATTATATGGAATCCAAACCCCACGAGAATCCGACAGCGGGATGATGACGTTTTGCCTCGTTCTGGTTTCCGAGTCAGGCGGGAAAACCCGAGCCTGGCTTGGATCCGGACTCGAATGGTGAAGTTCGGTACGGTTCGGTTCTCTGAGAACCGAACCCGCTTATCTCTAAACAGAACACAGAAATTTACCAAGATTCGTGTTATCAAACACACCCGTTAATTGTCCAAACTTGACGTAAAATAGATGTTTCAAATACACCACCTCACCAGCAGCGTGTTAGCAAAATCAGCCATGATAATATCATTACCTACAATAGAAAATTTCTCATTTAACAAAAAAACCATTAAGAATAACCAATACACTTATTATTAAAAAAAACAACAATTAATAAAAACAGTTCTCAATGATTTTGGCTACAATAACTATACATGTTAATTTTAGTTTTAACTAAATAAACTGTAAATCCACAGTAGAGATGTGGGGCTGACACTTTTCAGCTTTTGTGTTTTGGTTTTGGATCTGGATCTCCGGTCGTGTTTTGGATCTGGATTGGTTTTGACAAAACCCCCTTTTCGGGTTTTGGTTGTGGTTTTGGATTTGGATGTTTAAAAACAAATAATAATAACAAAAGCTAAAATCACAGAATTTGGTGGTAATTTTGATCCTACAGTATTATTAATCTCAATAGCATTCATTTCCACTCATTTCCAGTCTATTCTGAACACCTCATAATATTGTTTTTAGAATGCACATATATTGGCAAGCTGCTCAATCAGATTGTGATGTCACTCAGGTGCTAAAAGGGAGGGGTAATTCTGTGTAAGAAAAAACATTTTGTTATCCCTAATGCACACTGAGTGAAAAATAATACTACATAATAATCAGATAATACGGAGATCTTAGTTGCGTATATATGCAGATATAGGGTTAAGCCCCCAGGCCGATCGGCAAGGCATCTCCGTCACTGGGGGTCCCTAATACTAGGTATGGGCCCGGGGTGCGGGACCCAATCACGTCGGCACAGGTCGGCTACCCCAGGTCAGCACACAGGTGAAAATTAATAAGGGTTAATAAGAAGCACATAAGTGCTATGTAGGTGAAGTGTGTTTAAAATAATACAAAAATATATACAAAGTGATAGGGAAAATCATAAGTGTTAATAAAGTGTTAGGGTGTGCCGACCTGAAACCGCCCACTTATGTGCTTCTTATTAACCCTTATTAATTTTCACCTGTGTGCTGACCTGGGGTAGCCAACCTGTGCCGACGTGTTCACACAGCTGCACTGTGTGAACACATACATTGAAATCCCACCATCCTGTCATCCGGCCTGACAGCAGAATGCTGCGTCGGATCCAGAGGCAGCGGGACTGCCGCACATGTGTGGGCGCCTGCACAGGTGCCCATTTGCAGTCTCCTTGCGGCCAAGCGGGTCCCGCTGAATGGGACCCGCTTGGCTGCTATGTGTGGCCGTAGCCTAACACTGTGAGGTCTTGCGATAACCTTATGCAGCCCTTAGGTAAAGAACCCTGTACAACAAATGTGCATCAAAATGTGGAACATCAATAATAAATCAAAATTAAGGTTGACTAATTGAGGCCATTCATTTGAATGAGTCCCTAACATGAAATAATTGAGAAGCCTCTCTCTAATGGTCCAGCAGAAAATCTCTCTTTTACCTCTCCTGCAGTTGCGCTGGATTATGATTCTGCCTCTTCTGAGTCACATTGACTTTGGCCACAAATGTGGTCTCTCCCCACTATATTAAAAAACACTTAGTCAAAATAGCAATTTCCATTTCCACCTTTGCGGCTATGTTTTCACAAATCTCTTTGTGATGTTGAAGCTTGTTTCATATCTGCTCTAGGCTTTCATTTAAACCTAGGATCAAGTACAGCAGCACCCCATGAATTATACGGCAGCACCCCTGGATTTATGCAGCATAGGCAGCACCACTAGAGAATTACACAGCGCAGCAGACAGGCAACAGCACCCCTGGACTTAAACGCCAGTGGGGCAGCACCCCTGGACTGAAAGGGCTGAGGGGCAGCACCTCATATAGGGCAGCACCCCTGGAATGATGTGACAAAGAAAAGACGTGCAAGATAGAATTGTCCTTTGGCCCTCCCACCCACCCTTATGTTGTGGTTTGTTTGGGCCCCCTCCCCCCAAAAAAAGAAATGAATCTCTCCTTGCACAAACTGGCTCTACAGAGGCAAGATGTCATTCTCATATTTCCACTCCCTCTTCAGTGTTTATGTTTACAGCCTCATCCTCAGATAAATAATATTCAAACCACATCATTTAGGTGTCAGTGGACTGCTTACGCTATTACCAAAAGTTTCTGAACTTGACAGTGACTTATGATGAGTGCGCTGCAGGTGACGTATAAGGGAGGATGTTCTTAGGTGGTTAATGTCCTTACCCCTACTTATTATGGATTGGCAAAGGCAACAGATGGCTTGACACCTGTTGTCTGGATTTGTGGAGAAATATTTCCACACTGAAGAGGTGGCTTTTTTGGTATTTTGCCCAGGCATGACAATGGGCTTTTTCATCCCATGGCCAACAATCCCATGGCCAACAACTGTCTCCACTGGTGCCTTATTCAAACAAACCACATCACCATCAGAATCCTCATCGTCAACATCCTCCTCACTTTGGTGTACTTCTACAGTGACATCCTCAATCTCAATATCAGCAACTGGACTGGCAGTGCTCCACCTCGAACTTGCAGAGGGCGTGCAAATGGAGGTAGGAGCCTCCTCTTCCCATACAGTGTTGTGAAGGTCAGGCCTAGACATTGCAACTGCGGACAGTGCCAGCAATCCTGTATTTTCACAACACCCCTGTAATTTTACAGCACACAAGACAGGGCACATTTAATTTCACTGCACCCCTATATTTGACAGCATATAGGGCCAGTGTACTTTTATTTTAACAGCAGTACCCCTGTATTTTTACAGCATACAGGACCAGTGTACTTTTTTTTACAGCAGCACCCCTGTATTTTTACAGCATGCAGGACTACTGTATATTTATTTTAACAGCAGCACCCCTGCATTTTTACAGCATGCAGGACCAGTGTACATTTACTTTAACAGCAGCACCCCTTTATTTTTACAGCATACAGCACCAGTGTACTTTTATTTTAACAGTAGCACCCCTGTATTTTTACAGCATGCAGGACCAGTGTACTTTTATTTTAACAAACAGAACCCCTGTATTTTACAGCATACAGGACCAGTGTATATTTATTTTAAGAGCAGTACCCCTGTATTTTTACAGCATACAGGACCAGTGCAATTTTATTTTAACAGCAGCACCCCTATATTTTTAAAGCTTACAGGACCAGTGTAATTTTATTTTAACAACAGCACCCCTGTATTTTTGCAGCATACAAAACCAGTCAGTGTACATTTATTTTAACAGCAGCACCCCAGATTTTTTACAGCATACAAGACAGGGCCAGTGTACATTTATTTTCACTGCACCCCAGATTTTTTACAGCCAGCACCCCTGTATTTTCACAGCATACAGGAGGACAGTGCCCCTGCCCCCTGTACAAAACAGTGACAGCCAGGACAGCAACACCCATGTACAGCTGCAGCACCCCTAACAGCACATGAAACACCAGTGACAGCCAGGACAGCACCCCTAATAGCACAGGTACACCACAGTGACAGGAACAGCACCCCTGCAGAGCACACGCTGACCCCACCTTTGCCACCACTCACAGAGAGACAGAGGTCTGTCTCCCTCACTCTCCAAGTCCGGAGTGAAAATGGCAGGAAAATGCACGGCTGTTTATATGGAATCCAAAGCCTGCAAGAATCCAACAGTGGGATGATGACATTTTGCCTCATTCTGGTTTCCGAGTCTGGTAGGAAGTCCCGAGCTGGACTCGGATCCGGGCTCGGAGCGTGATGTTCAGGGGGAGGATTCGGTTCTTGGAAAACTGAACCCGCTCATCTCTAATACACAGGACCTTTTTTTTTTAAATGTGAAGGTGTAACTTTTTTTATTCAGCTTTACATTGGATTGAACTATAGAGCTCGAAATCTAATCAGTTGCCCCCCCCCCTTCTCCAACCGAACTACCTAAGAGTAGCAAACATGAAAGGCCATAAAATCCTGTTGAATGTCTTCTCAGCATCTAATGAGAGTAGTAAAGTCTTATGTTTGCTGATTGCATGAATGAGATCTATTGTTCTTCTAGTATTTTCTCTAGCTTGTTGGACAGGAATGAAGTCCTCCTGATACGCATGCACCAGCTAAGGGAGGACCCAATTTAATTTCATAGACATAATTTTAGAGACTATAGTAATATCATTGTAAAGAGAGAAATAGGCCTGTAACTGGAACTAGCAGTGTCTGTTCCCTACCTGTGGATCAAGACAATATGAGCCTCCAGTGTATGAGGTGAAAGCGATTCCTCCTTAACAAAACCATTAAAAAGTATACAGAGATAAATCAATAAGATGGATTTAAACTCCTAATAGTAAATCAATAGTAAATCAATAAGAAGCCATCTGGCGCAGGAGCTTTGCATGATCTCTGCAACTTTAAAATTCCCTCCAATTCTTCCAGTATGATCTATGAGTTAAATTGTAAAACCATATACCGGCTTAGTTTAGGTAGATTACAGTGGGCTAGGAAACCTTAAATATCTGTATCTAAAGAGGTGGAAAGGGTTGTATTGTTCTTAGCATAATAGACATTGTGATATAACTCCTCAGACTCTTTAAGAAGTCAATGTCCTATTATTAGTTGTAATATTTACACTGTTTTTAGAATACATTTTGCTCTCAGTTCCTTAACCAAAAGTTTATATGCCCCGTCTCCTTTTTCATAATACAACTGATTAAGACATCTAAGGCAGTTTTTCAGTTTTTTTAGACAGGAGAATGTAAAGTTCAGCTCCCATTGTTACAAGCCGGTCCAGGTCAGCAGGGCTCAGAGAGATGACTTATTTATGGCTTCTAAACAAAACAATTGAGCAGTCAGATCTAGCATGGACTTAGTGTGGAGCCTTTTCAGATGTGAGGTAATTTGAATAAAATACCCCCACAACACAGCCTTATGAGCCTCCCACAAAGACATATCCCCAAACCTCTGGGGATTGATTAATAGAAAAACATTCTGAAAGTACTGTAGCTTAGATATCTGCAAATTAACTACCTTCTTGCACACAAGGGACTCATTGAGGACCCAAGATGAGGAAGACAGGAAATATACTAGCCAATATCAAAGACACAGGGGTGTGATGGGCCATGTATTCAGGTGGATCTTGACAGCAGAAATATTACTTGAGAATGCCTTGTTAATAAATCATATTAATTTTATTAGACAGCGGATTACTCTGTGGTCTGTCTCTGTTGCCAGCACTAGACGCAGCTTCACTGCTCTAGTGTTTTCCCTCCTAGTGTCAGCTCAGTGCAGGAGGAGGTGCTTATTGCACAGTCTGAGAGAGTTCTTCCTGGGAGAGAAAACTGCACTGACGTGCAGCTTCTGCTCTCCTCAGTGTGTGACCTTGCCTACCCCGCAGCCGCACCCTCTGTGTATACAGCCACATCTTGTGTGTACTAAGACGCTGTGTTACCACTGTACTGCTTCCCATGTATACTGCGAGTTCCTGTTGCTGCAGAACATCTTCTATAAACTACAAGCTGTTATCTCTGTTATATGAATAAACCAATCATTAAGTGACGTTGTGTGAACATCCCTATCCGACACCGCAACACTCTGCCAACAGGTTATGTGGCCAGAACCACAAGTCGGAAAGGCAATGTAAAACAGAGGTACATAAGAAATAAAACTGCTGATTAAAGAAGGGCTACTTTTATTAAATATAGAGAAAAATGTACAGTATAGGGAACAGCGGGAACTTTGCAAAGCTAAAAGGCTCAGAGAATTACACATCGTGGAAATTCACCATGAAGATGTCACTTAAGTGGGAAAAGTTGTGGAAAGTCACAATTGAGCCAGGAGCAGAGCCAAACCCAGTTGAAGTGGATAGAGCCATCGGGACGATAGGTTTGGCCGTGCAACAACATGTCTACTCCATAATAAAAGAATAAGTTTGTGAACCCCAATCGATGGCGCACTAGAAGCTGCCCGCACTCTGATTCACCACAAATGAACCTTACCACTAGTTCATAAATTAAACAGATTTGATTCAAAAGGAATGTGGGACTCAAAAAACAACAGGCACTTTGAGAAATTAAAAGATGAATACTTAACGATACGTCCCTAGGGAGGATTTCACACTGCTACATGGACCATTTTCTGTCTTCTTCAACAGGGTACTCTTTCCTCTCGTGTGGATGTTACCATAAAGAAAAAATAACATATATGTGTAATAAAGTTTTTCAACCATGAGAGAGTCTCTCTTGTTGCAATACACTTTCACACGGAAAAGGTGATATTAATTTCATTGAAGAGGCGTACCCCAACTCACTTTCCACACAATGGGTTAAAGCCCATAAAGGTATCTTTTATCCACCACTGTGTCACACAATCGCAATCTGGTGATGGACCCTCTTTTCCAGGAAGGATAAGTGTACCTTTCTCACAAAAAAGGGAGGCTGATTGAAGCGCATAAAGGTTTCTTTTGTGTTAGCGGTTGACGCAGACAACTCTCTATTTCTTTCAGCAAGATGCTTTATCCTCTCATGTAGGTGTTGTCATGGAAAAAGGATAATATATATATATGTGTAAAACAATTTTTAACTACACATAGATATCTTGTGTTGTTATCACATTCACTCAAGGGAGGTAATGTTCGTTTTTCTGAAGAGGCGTACCCCAACTCACTTTCCACACAAAGGATAAAAACCCATAAAGGTATCTTTCATCCACCACTGTGTAAAGGACAATAGTGGTCTACTGATGAGCCCTTTTTCCCAATAGGGATAAGCGTACCTTACTCACACAGAGAAAGGCTCATTGAAGCACATAAAGGTTTCTTTTGTATTAGTGGTTAATGTAGCCAGCTCTCTGTCTCCTTCAGTAAGGTGCTTTATCCTCTCATACAGGTGTTAACATGGAAAAAGAGTAATGTATATATATGTGTAGTACAGTTTTTTAACTCCACATGAATATCTTTTATTCTTATAGCATTCATACAAAAGAGATGGTGTTCGTTTTACTGAGGAGGCGTACCCCAACTCACTTTCCACACAAAGGGTAAAAAACCAAAAAGGTATCTTTTATCCACCACTGTGTCACAGGCAATATCAATTTGGTGATTAACCCTTTTTCCCACGAGAAAATAAGCGTACCTCACTCACACAGAAACAAATCTGAGGGGGGCGTGGCCTAGCTGCAGACCTAGGCAGACGTGTCTCAGCGGAGCTCCTGCCTTAGATACTAATTCAATGACACCTTGCTGCTCCCTAGCAATATTGGGGACTCACCCCTACCAGCCAGCTGGGGTATCCCTGCACTGGTCGGTACGGTCCGCGGAGCCGGCGGGTGTCTCCTACACCCGTGCGGGTTGTGGCCTGCTGACCTAAGAGAAGCCGGGGCCTTGACTACAGTGCGGCTCGAGGAGAGTTGACGGAGAACGCCCGCCCCCCCCCTCGTCACAGAAGTGCCTTCCCAGCGCCATCATCGACCCGGGGCTTTCATGCTGCAGTGAGTGCTGCCCGCTGCCCCCTTACCGTAGAGAGACGCCCGCTGATCGTGGCGGCCGCGCTGTGAAGGGCCGGGGACGGGTGGTCTCTCCCGCTCTCTTCCGCTGCGGCTGCCTCTTCCTGCTGTGCAGCGCTCGGACTGGGGGACCACGGCCCGCGCTGTATGCCCGTCGCTGAGCCCGCTCCCGGCTGATCTATCAGCGGCCTCCGGGGGCCTGAGCGGCGGACGGTCCCTTCCAGGTCCTGGCGGCGCCATCTTGGACTCTGGCGTGGCGCCCCCATAGATCCCTCACACCCTGCTCGGAGCGACCCTTCTACAGCCGCAGTTTGGGAGGAACCCTGAGGCACACAAGCCCCCGGACACTGTCTGGGACTGCTCCAGCACATAGCGGGGCAAATAATCTTTAATTAGAAAAAAATAAAAATAAAACAACACACAGCAGCATAAAAAATATATGCAGTGTGGGAGACGTGGTCTGGCTGCTGGGCTGAGTAACTGTGAATTACCTGGGCTCCTACTAGACGCCAGTTAACACTATACATTCGAGGTCGCTGCTGCCACGGATAAGCACTTGTTAACCCCACATAACACGCCTGACACAGGTGGGGCGGTCTGCGGAGCCGGCGGGTGCCCCCTGCTCCCGTGTGGGGTGCGGCCCACCCCATCCTTCATAAGCTCCTCATAGAGGCCTGCAACCCCCAGGTGCACTCTAGAGTCTCTCTGCCTGTCTACACAGCAGTGACCATTTTGTTTTGTAATCAGGCGCTACAGGACTCCACCAGCATATGTTTCATTCACTCTTCTATCTCAGATCTTGCCTATTGGAGCCTCATATATTTCTACAATAGGGTGTCACACGTGGTGCCAACGGGATTCACCCTCACGTAGATGCCCGGTCCTGAGTTCGAGGTCGCTGCTGGTCGGGACTTCCTACTTACCTTGGGTTTGCCTCAACTCCCTTGCGATTGATGGTGACGTCTGCACCGTGGGCTACCCCGGACAACCACAAGTGATTACTCATGTTTCTCTCTCGAACCTCACATGAAGATCCACGTATGACAGTCTAATACACACAGAACGGCTGGGTACCCTTTTTGTCATTATCCTCTTGGTCTGCTTATTTGTGTAGTCATATACACGCTTCCAGTTTTGCGGGCTACTCCTGGCCCCTTGGCTAAACTCTCCGCAGTGAATTATTTCTTCAGCAGACCACTTCAGAATGGCCAATAGAACATGTCGGCCCTCCGCGGGAGCTTCCTCCTCATTCTTTGGCCCCAAACGAGGTAAAAATTCCTCGCAACATCCCACCTCGCCATAGGTCAACTCCAATGCCCCGTCTTCTCCGTTAAGGTCGGATGACCCCATGGCTTCTGACTCTGACCAATATGATTCTCTTATCCAACGTATAGCAGCTACCTTCAGGGTGGAACTAAAGGCGGCTATCCAGGATCTGAGGTCGGACCTCTCCTCTTTGGGTTCCCGTACGGATGCTCTGGAACACAAGACAGATGACCTTTGCAATTACCAAGATGTGGTCACCCAGGAGTTATCAGACCTGCGCTCTGAAGTGGAGTCGCTACAAGAACACGTTGAAGACTTGGAAAACAGGTCCATACGAAACAACCTGCGGATCCGGAATGTCCCGGAGTCAGTCGATAATTCGGCTTTACAGGATTACCTATTCGGATTGTTCCGTCTCCTTTTGCCCGATCTCACAGAGGACCAATTCCTGCTAGACAGAGCATACAGGGCCCTCCGTGCGAAGCCCCCCCCCTGATCAACCTCCAAGGGACGTTGTCCTACGAATGCATTTCTTCATCGTCAAGGCGAAAGTATTGGCGGCATGTAGAGGGGTCCCGGAGGTTTTGTACAAGGGGTCCGAATTGCTTGTGTTTCAAGACCTGGCTCCTTCCACATTGAAAAAAAGAAGGGAAATGTTGCTGGTTACTAAAGCTTTACGAGATCGGAAGATCCTCTATAGGTGGGGATTTCCATTTACACTCCAATTCTCGTTTGATGGAAGGTCCCAGGTGGTGAAGACCCCAGGAGAAGGACTGGACTCCCTTCAGAAACTTGGTATCATTTCGGCCTCTGCTGAGTCTCCATCCCGTGGTCGAGCCCGTGGCCCGAAAACATACGGTCCGCCACAGGCCGAGTGGTTGACTATTTAGTTGGACCCTGTGGAGTGTTTTATGTCTATCTGTTCTGACATGTTTTTTCCACACTTGATTAATCTTTTTTCTTTCAGGTTCCAGGGACGCTTATTACTTCATCGTATGTTGCTTAATGTTTACTACATTGTGTTGATTTCTCTTTCGCTCTTTATCTATAGAAAGGTAATGTAAGGGCTTCCCCCCCGGTAATAGCTATGTGGTCCGCTGAACTCTCTATTTTAATGGCGAGATAGTCTTTAGCCTCATTTCATTAGAGGGGTCTCCCGGCCCTGCCCGTGTTTACTTGAATTTGGTATGTCACGTTATATCGCCGGCTCAATAGCCAGCGTAATTGTTCTGTGTATTCTATTTGCTGGACTGTTGGTCCTCCCCCCCCATCACAGTGGGCCCCATCTTCGTAGGTGGAGCCTTTTAATTGTGATGTCCATCGAGTCCTTGAGACTTCGACCGTATTTTGTTCTACTACTGGTCTATAGACCTTTGTTTCTGTTTTTCTCTGCCTTTTTCCTACTTTTACTATCCTCCCCTCTCCTTGTGCACCCATACTCCTGGAGTAGACCTCACGGACATTTTGCCTTCCTGCTGTCCCATTGGTATCCACCATGAGTCTTAATGTTTTGATGTTAAATGTCAACGGCTTGAACTCTCCTTGCAAGAGAACTATGGCAATACAATTTTAAAAAAAACAAAGGGCTGACATAGTCCTCTTGCAGGAGACGCACTTCAAAGCAATTCACCCATCCCTGTCCTCTAGAGCTTACCCACAGGTTTTCTATTCCTCCGCAGATAAGAAACAAAAAGGGACAGCAATACTCCTACACCATAGTCTCTCTTACTCAATTGACCACTCTTTCTCAGACCCGAAGGGCCATTTTAATATACTTGTGCTGAACCTGGGACAGTCGTTCTTGACTGTCGCCTCGGTTTACGCCCCTAATCTGGAGCAGGGTGCTTTCCATAGAGATTTCTTCCCAAAACTGACTGAACTCACCAAGGGTCGGGTGGTCGTGGGGGGCGATTGGAATGCTGTGCCTGATCTTCACTGGGACCGCTCCAACTCTAAGAGACCGAGCCCCACAACGGTTAGAGAATCCAAGAGATTGGCTGACACTATTTCCTCACAGAGTCTGTTTGATGCCTGGAGAGTTCTTTACTCCTCCGAGCGTACCTATACCCATTACTCTATCCCCCACAGAGTCCACTCTCGAATTGACCTTTTTCTAATTGATGGGGGTTCCACCCGGGGACTGTCTTGAGCTTGGGTTACTCCGGTGGTGTGGTCAGATCATCTGGCGGTCTCACTGTCGATGTCCTCTTCGCGGCCTGCACCCTCTTTCTTCCGGTGGAGGTTGAACTCTTCACTTCTCCTGAAGAGGGAATTTGTGGAGCAGACGAGGAAGACACTAGACAAATTTTTCGAACTCAACGTCACCCCTGAGATCTCTCCTGCTTTGGTATGGGAAGCTCATAAAGCTTCTATCCGAGGCCAGTTTATCTCTTTGGCAAAGGCGCAGAAACTCAAAGATTCCCAAGCGATTGGGAGTCTTGAGCATCAGATCGAAGCTCTCACCAGTAAGCATCAACTGACTCCTAAACGGTCAATCTATAGCAAACTCTTAGCCCTTAAAGGGCAATTACATCATATTCTCTCTGCTAAAGCCACCAAGACGATGAGATGGCTGCAGCACAAATTTTATGCTAAGGGCGATAAGGCGGACTCTCTCCTGGCCGCCCGTTTACGCTCTCAGAAACAAAGGAGCAGAATACTATGTCTTAATAATGCTCAGAACAGGCCGATCTATGACCCCCAAAAAATAGCAAATTGTTTCCGGGAATTCTACCAGTCCCTATATAATTTACCCACCCCTGTCGATACTGCGGATCTGCAAAGCCGCACTGATGCATTTCTTTCTAGCTGCTCGCTGCCAAAACTTTCAGTCACACACCTTAACTCTCTTAATGTGGACATAACTGCCGAAGAGATTGACTTGGTAATTAAATCGCTCAAAAACTCTTCTGCCCCAGGCCCAGATGGGCCTTATACTACAAGAAATTCAGACAGTCCCTTATTCCCTTCTGAGAGACTTCTTTAATAATGTGCTGGCCGGATCCTCGTTCGATAATGCCACTACGGCTGCAGAAATAGTAGTTATTCCAAAACCCGATCGAGATCCTACTAGTTGCAGCAATTATAGGCCCATCTCGCTGTTAAATTTGGATCTG